>NC_073698.1:110365585-110990585 GCF_023634085.1 Falco cherrug | reverse complement strand
AGGGAGGAGCTGGGTGCAACACAGAAAAATACATGTTCAGGCCTCTGCTCTGGGATCCAGGTGCACTCAGGTATCCTAAGAGCATGAAGAACACCGCAGATAAGACAGAATTAGATGCCCAATTAACATCGTCGGTCTTCAGGATTAAGTAAGTGCTGTAACTTACCTTTAGGTATGGCAGGTTAAAAAAAAAGAAAAGTAAGTCCCGAGGGTGAGAAGGATGAATGTAATACTGTAGAGTGGCATGAAGTAGATTAGGAAACTACAGTAAACTGGTTTATCTGTGAGCTGTACCTTGAGAACTCTTCTGAGGCCTCAGATTGCCACCACTTCTACCACAGATGTGTCTCTGAGAAGGAAGGAACATAAGCTGGCTGCCTGGGGTGGCTAAAGGATCAGGTCCTCCAAAAATAATTCTTTTGCCATTTGTAATGCTACCAAGAATCATTCATTAAAACCAATCATGTTTAGTTAATGTAGTAGTTAAAATAAACAGCCTTAGGTTTCTCTAACAACTGTAGTGAAAGTTCATAATTTGATCTTTCCTTATGCTGAGCGAAAGCTAACCAGCAGCATAAATGCCTCTGGCTTTATTGGAACTTGGGGTGATATCTGCTTCATGAATATTACATATATCTCAGTTTAACTGCTTGATATTTTTCTGATGAATTTGCTTGAAATTAATCAAAGAATCAAGGAAGCAGAGAACCAGACTATGACTAGCGATATTTCCAAGAATATATCAAGAATTACGAAAAGAGAAATGGTGGAATTATTAACTGTGGAATGACCTACTTTGCCTATCTCCAGGTTATGGCCCTGCTTTCCCATTTTTAAGTTTTACAATCAAAACTCAGGGCAAACCCAGCCCTGGAAGCAGGTAGGTGCCTAGCATCTCTAGAGCAGCAAAGACTCAAACATACTGAAATCCAGCCATTTAAGGGATGCGCTTCTGAGACGGAGATTTAAATGCAGAAATAAAGAAAATGGGATGCTGTAGGCTCATCAGGTTTAAAGGAGAGCATCTCAGGGGAGTTCTGCTACAGCAATACGCAGGCAGAGCCCTGTCAGTCAGAAAGACTGTGCACTGAAGAGATTAGGTAGAGGCAAGGTCCAGCAACTGTTCTTGTCCCGTGGGAAACAGTACTACTGGATATAAAGGCACTGCTATCTGTCACTCACTGAATGCTTAAATTTTTTTCTGGGAATATCTGGTCAAATTGGTAAAAGAACATGCTCAGTAATTTACTGTTCCTTTTGGGTTTTGATGGTCACACATTTACAGAACCAACAAATTTTAAATGGCCGTCACAAAAATCACTCAAAACAGCAATTGAACTAGCCATGCTGTAACATCTAGCACCAGCAATGTGCGAAGTATCCACAGCTAACAGGAATATCATGCAAGTTCGGTCAAAACAAGCCAAAGGAACTCAGATTTCCAAATATGAATGCTAGTCCCAGATTGTGGGCTACTACAGACCAAAACCAATGCACAGACAAGATTTTGAACTCATAGAAAAGATTTGAAACAACTGGAGGAAAAGTTTCTGGAAGAATTAATGCTTTGTATTTCCCTTCAACACCAGAGCCAGCCACAGTTAAGTATCTAAATAACTGTGTCATGGTTTTGCTTAGGTTTTTGTTGAAAAATTGGCCAAGTTCCAGTAAGATACTGTGACTTTTTATTAAAAGCATGAAAATAAAGCATTCTAAATTATACATGTTTTTTTTTTAACTTTTCTTCACCTCTGCAGCACCAGTGGTATATTTTCTTTGCATAACAGCCTCTTTAGCTAATCTTCTCCCTAATTATGCTGAGATTGTTTATTTAGCATTTCCCCCCCCAGTACCGTGTGCTTTTGTCCTGGTTTCAGCTGGGACTGGGATAGAGTTAATGTTCTTCTTAGTAGCTGGTGCTGTGCTGTGTGAGAGCAATGTTGATGGCACACAGATGTCGAGGGCTTCTCAGGCCCTGCCAACGAGAGGGCTGGAGGGGCATGAGGAATTGGGAGGGGACACAGCCACAACAGGTGACCCAAACAAGCCAAAGGGATATTCCATACCATAGGATATCATGCCGAGTATATAAGCTGGGGGAAGAAGGAAGGGGGGGGGGGGAAGGGACATTTGGTGCTATGGCATTTGTCTTCCCAAGTAAGTGTTACGTGTGAT
Organism: Falco cherrug; assembly: GCF_023634085.1. Lineage (NCBI taxonomy): Eukaryota > Metazoa > Chordata > Aves > Falconiformes > Falconidae > Falco > Falco cherrug. Next base: position 110,988,410 of record NC_073698.1, on the reverse strand, counting down.
GGAGCCCTGCTCTCCGGGGGATGGCTGGACACCTGCCTGCCCAGGAAAAGTCAAGTAAGGCTGCACATATTACTAATTTCTTAGGAATATGTCCTACTTACAGTGTGCCACACACTGGGAGGTAGGTCAAAAAAGTGTTTCAGATTGAACAGAAGTAGGTAGGCATTGCAGCATACATCTTAAACTGTGGTTACACAGTGATTCCCTCTGTGCTGGGGCGGAGAATACAGGAAAGGGTAAGTGATACATATTCTCTAGTCCTTCTTCCTTACCAACAATTTTCCACGTGTATTGTATGAGGAAAGAAGTGTTTTACCTCTGCCTTCAGGCTGCAGATGTCCCTGGCACTGCTCACCTCAAGCACGTTGGTAAGTTTTCTTACTGATGTGTTTTCTGCCATCAGTGATGTTGCTGCAAAGTCAGTAATGCAGCGGAGGGTCATATGAGGTTCACAACAACAGTGGAACAGATCATCTGAGCTTACTGACTCGAAAGTCCTGTGTTCAATTCAAATTCTCTCTAAAAAGAAATAGGTGCTGTTTTGCTTAGAACAGAACCATGTATTTTTACGAAATCTTTCTCCACTGTCCATGTTTTTACTTCATTGGATCTAGTTATTCCAGGCAAGTGACAGTTTTAATCAACAGGAAACTCAGTTTTCATTGATACAGCAGAAAGGTATATCATTGCGCCAGCAAAGATAAATTCACTGAGTGTTATGGTAATTAATAGGTACATTGGAAAAGGACACTTACCATCCACCTTTAATGAGCTATTCTTAGCACTAAAAGTATTTCCTAACCCGTGATAGGAGAAGGAGATTTAACCTTACCCTGTCAAACTTAACAGCTAAATTAAAAGTGTTACAAGATGGGGAATTCCAAGTCATCTCAATTATACTGCACCACATGAAATAATTATATTTGGTTACCCTTTAAAAGGATATGTTCTTGAGGGATAACTTCTATGTACTGCTCCTCCAAACATGACTACATTCTGAATGCACTGCTTTTGATTTTTAAATAGCTCACACAGCTATAACCTCTGCATATTATAACTGTGGATGACAGTATTATATTTACATTCAGATACCATATTTTTGGAGGATTTTTTTTTTTCTTAACTATCCAGGCTTACAATGTAAGACAAAAGAAATTAAAGGCTTTGTTGAATCTTCTCTAATGTAACAGAAAGTTATCAGAGAAGACTTTATACTTTTTACTAATAGAGCTAATATACAATGCAAAAGACTTTTTTGAAAAGAATGAAGAGAATAAAGCTAATCAAACCTCTTTCAGTTAATATGCAAACTTGCACTCAAAGCAGTACGTAAAATATATTAACCTGAAAGGCACAAAGTACCTGATTCAAATTTGTAATAAAGATTTGTTTTCATGTTTCTCAGTATTGAACAGGTTATAAAATGAGTGTAATTCACTACAGAAATAAACAGAACGTACCTCAGTTCCCCACTATTGTGTTAGTGTTGAAAGAGGTCTTGCTGTTTATGAAAAATTGGTCCCCAACATACAAATCAAATCATGTGAACAAACAGGACAGATGCTAAAAGCTGAAATACTTCAGTTTATTCTAAACATGAAAAACTAGGCAAGACACCTGACTAATGTTTTAAGTCGAATCTGCAAAACATTTCTAGATTTAAGAAAAACAGTAGACAACTGGTGATAGTTGGTTTTTTTTTTTTTTTTTAATAGGAATATGTATACTTCATTCTATAGAAAGGAAAATAGAAAAACAAGAAACAACATACAAGCATTATTTTCCTGTTGTTGGTAGTGTTGGGTTTTTTTACAGTTATGAATACCCATGCTTCATTTTACAGAGAAGGAATGAGTCCTTGTGCAACTCCTTACAAAACCAGGGAAATATTTTGATGACACTTGTATCTCGTATTCCACAGTCCTGTCCCTTTACCAACATGCAATGAGATCATGGAGAAACCATAAAGCCTGTCTCATCCATCAGCATGGGGCTCAATTTTCTTCTGTGTAACTTTAAATTCCTTTATGGATATCAATGCCACATGACTTACTGTAAAAAAAAAAAAACAAAAAAACCCCCCAAAACAACACAACCCCCACAAGAAAAAAAACCAAAACAAAAAAAAAACCTACAGAAAAAAATCATATTAAAACAAAAAAAAAGCTGGACAAGTGATAAGAGAAGATAAACATGAAAGCAAATAAAGCAAGAGAAAAAACTAAAAAAGTATTAATTTTGGCAATTACAAATTTAATGAAGGCAGTAGTTATAAAAACAGAGCGGGCATAAAAATTGCTAACACATGAAAATAACACTGGCAAAATTAGCCGAAACGTTTTTTTTCAAGCAATGTATTACAAGTGAAACATGGAGCTCTGGAGAAGTCTTCATGTAAATCTTATTCAGAGCTGCAAATGACCCAGCATTTTAGACATAAATAGGAAAAATCATAGTGTTAATAACTTGTAGTAGTGCTAGAGTGGTTTCAACATACCAGAGTATATATTTTTGGCAAGCACAGAGATTAAAAGCAAGTCTGTTCATTTAAAAATACAAAAAATATAGATGGTATTTCATAGTGTTAAGAAAAAGATAAGAAGCAAACACTTGGTCTTGCTTTTTCCTCACTTTCAGGTTGTCTAATATATGCCCTCATTAGTTAGCCCTTTTAAATGTTAGGTATATTGGATGACTTAAGACAGATTGATATTCACTGTGAGTGTCTTTTAATGGTATGATTGGAGAAAATATTTTATTGTAGAGGAGGTTATGTTCCTTGAGAACTCGAGGTTTCCTGGATGACAGGAACATACTAATAGTTCACAGAAATTAGATGTACATACAAAAATCAAGCCATTAAAGATGTAAGTATATTTTGAAATGACAACTGATTAAAAAATAAAGGAATAAACAGAACACAGAACTAAGAAGGATAAAGACATTTTTGGCATTATGTAACCTATATGATATGAATACAGAGAAAATTTTAGTGGATACTGCTAAATTATGTGCTTTTCAGTCAGACACGCAAGTAATTTAAAGTAAGAGAAGCTAAAACATCCTATGTAAAATCACATAGGTAATACTTGCCCTTAAGTTCTGCAGAGGAAGATTATTTGTTCACAGGATGATGATCCTGATTTAGAGAATGACTCAGCTCCCAGGATGGAAACCTTTGTGGGTTTTTCTTGTGCATGTGTTGAAACAGATGACAACATAGGAGTTACTCAGGAGACAGCTGAAGGAGCGCATAGGTCAAGAAGCAACAGATAATTCATGAACTGTAAGAGCAATTCAGTATTTTAACTGTGTGCAGCTAAACCAGTGGAAGGAGGAGATAGAACAAATAATTCTAATAATTCAGACAATGTTCTCATGAATGAAGAAATATCTTCATTTAAATAAATAAATGTCTTTACTGCAACTGGTATAAGAGCCAGGTAATGACCATCAGAAAAAATGTCAGGGGAGGCCTTAGTGTGGTTTGTCAGACTAAGTTTTAATGGGGGTAATACATGAAAGACTTTTGAAAGTATTCCTTCATTATAGTGTACTAATACAGTTGGTATTTGACTACTGCTCACCTGACTAACCAGAGAAAGTGAACTGTACCACTGATAAAAAAAAAAAAAAAGTTAAATTTATAGAAGGTTGATATTAAGGCACAAATATATAACACTAATTTTGCCTAGAATACCGTGTTACTAGAGTCAGTGATGACACAAAGTAAATGGCAGATGTGTTCCAGGGACTCAGTATACCCACTAGTCCACATATTGTCATCTATCCTACTACAATAATTCATATTTCAGATTCTTTGAGGAAAAAAACTTGGAATTAAACAAGACATAAAATTATTTGTAATTTTTCACCACAACAGAGCATTTTGAATACTTAAGTATTTCTACAGCATATTTATCTAAGAACAGTTGGTTAATGTTAAAAGAATAGCATACAATCAGCTGATTTGCTAATGGCCCCAACAGTCATGGATATAAGGCTTTTCATAGCCTGTGTCAGAATTGTAACATTAATTTTGGCAAATCCTGAAAAACAGAACAAATTGGAAGAGATACTGGACTCAAGTTTTTTATATTGTATATTGACAAATTACTAAATTGCAGGCAGACTGCAAAATGGGCCTTTGTACTGCAACATTATAAATGTTCATGATGTCTTCCATTTATAGATGCTTTCCTTCAGTAGCTAAATGACAAATTTGAACTTAATGATGCAATGACCTCCAGTTTATACAGCTTCGCTGACTATGTATTTCAGCAAAACTACTATGAATTTGAAAAATCAACCACTGCTCTCTAACCTGTCTTCTGGATTTTCCACTAAGGAATCACAGTTTTATATTGCTGAAACTACTGATTTTAGTAGAGTTAATGTTTGTATAATAGTGGAATAAAATTGCAGAGGATGGCAGATACCTGCTGAGAGCCCTGGAGTAAAGATATTGTGCAAAATTCAAACTAGCTGGGAATCAATGAGTGGGAAGCAGATGGTGTAGGGAAAAGGTTTAAAATATAACACTAAATGTACCCAAGCCTGAGGACTTGGAGCCCTCCAACATGACCATCGTTGCTGTTCTTGTGAAGACCTCAGGGGCTGATGACTGGTCACAAAGCAAGCCCTCTCCCTCTGCACCAGGAATACTTAAACTGCCAACCTCAGGGCCTAGAGGCACACTGGAAAGGTGACCATAATGTAAGAAAAGTTAGGCTTTTCTACATTAAACAGATAATTTTGACTGTTAGAATATTTACTGGACTAATTCTTAGTGCTATGTATATGGTATAGTACATAACATTTTCAGTGTAGCAAATCAGTAGAGAAGGTGGACAACCCCTTCTGTGAAGCCTTCCAGTATGTTAGTGAGCAACTAACCCTCTGCAAAACCTTTTGTAGGTGGAAGCCTATAGTCATCTCAGAAGACCAGGAATGCAGCAGGTGTGAATTCCTGTGTCCTGGCAGGTATCTTATTTACAGTAAAATCAATGAGTTTTGGTCAGCTCAGGTGATTCAGGATCACTAATGGTCTGATGAAAGCAGAGAAACAGTAATTACATTGCTCTGTGATCTGGTTGCGACTCACTCCAGGCAAGCCTTGCCTGGGTAAATGGCAGTCTCTGTGATGCAGTTTGAAAATCTGAAAGAAAGAGAAAATAGATGGCAGTCAGAGAAAGCTGGTGATAGGTGGACACTGGATGGAAGCCCAAAGTTTGTTGGTACTTGTTTTAAAAACCACTGATCATATTCCTTGGTGATCAGAGATCTCTGTCTCTGCTTCTTTCTTTTGACCCAGCTGAGTACAGGCTTTGCTTTTATTACGGCTTATCTGTATAGGACAAAATGAGGTACACCTACAGGGGAATAAAGGAAGAAGAAAACCACATTCAACCCCTTGCTAGACATGCCCACTCTACTCCTAGAAACATCCATCCTCCTCTCCTTTCTGGAAGAAATTGCTGAGCTGAGGGAATGGCATACTAATCAGGGACTAAGTCTTTGAGGTTCAGATTCTTGCAAATCTGTCAGCTCCTGCAGTAGCAACTGCCTACTATTAGTGGATGTGTAACACTGAGCTTTAAAAGGAAGACCAGAATTTGAAAGATTGTATCATCTGGATGATCACAAGCCAGAAGAAAGCAGAGATGTATTAGAAGCAGAAAAAAGTTGTCAGGCTTCTGTTCAAAAGTATTGTACACAGTAGAGATGCACAAGCTTTGAATTAAGACCAGGGTACATTTAAAGAGCTGTAGAGGATGTCCAGGACACAAAAATGCATTTAGCTTTACAGCCTATAGATACTGGCACAGTATGGAATGAGCTAGCAACCTGTATGAAAGAAGAAGTGATCTAGGGAACACTAAATAACAATGAACAAGAAAAACAAACAAAAAAATCTATGAGAGTGTATGACTTAGCAACTGTAAAAACTTATTTTTGTCAGCATTTACTCTCAAATATTCTTCTTTGGTAAAAGTGGAAAAAGGGAGGTGACAAAAAGAGGCAGAAAAGTAGTCCATACATGTATACAGTGGTAGGAAATAGTGTAGTAAGGGAACAGTCAGACCCAGCACAAACACACACATGGAAATGTGAGAAAACTGGGGAAGAGATGTAGTACTAGGACAGTATTTCCAACTACCCCCTACCAGATCACTAACTGAAGACTGGCATATGAAAAAAGGCAATTAATTGCTTACACCTCACATTTACAAACAACAAAGTACAACCTGATCATTGGGGATGGCCTGCTGTCCTGGTGGAACTATAGGACAAGCGGAAAATGAAGAGCCTGGATGTTGCCTGAGAAGATAATATAATGCAAAAAGATCGAATACCTGGCACGGGTTGTGATCTGTGCGGTTCAGAAGGCTATTCTGAATAAGCAGGCAGAGGAAGCAAATGAAGTGCTTAACAAAGAAGCTGAATGATCAACCAGGAGAAACCAGAACCACTCTGAGAAGTGTTGACTTCTGGTGCACAATACCCTGCTGCAGGAGCTGATCACACAAATGTGAGAAATACCTGCACTGAGTGTCTGGTTAAATCAGACGGGGCAGTGATATCAACCATTTCTTGAGTAGGATTCGGTGACTGAATCCAACATCCAGGGAGAATTTTGAGACATAAACAAAAGGCTCAAAGAGACGTCAGAAAGGAAGAGTGTTTGAAACTGAGGAATGCTGACTGAGTGCCATCAGCCCTTAAACCTCTCTAATGGAACTGGGATCACATTAACTTGGAAACCCAAAAGTTATCCGCATATTGCAATTAATATCTTAAGATGAAAAATTGCATATAATTGTAAAGATTGCTATTTGAATTAAACTATAAATGTTTAGCTCTTTTTTACAAAGAAGAGATGGAATCAAAGCAAAACAAAAACAGACAGGGGAATTACTAAAGTTATCTAATAATAGGAGGTAAACTTTCTTACTAGATAGTTTACCATTAGATAGATACCATTACTATGTACTTCAACTTAAAGTAATCAGGAAACAGAAATGCAGCTAATTATCCTGGATATCCTCACAAACTCATACAGAGGGAGGTGCTGTAGCCTGAATAACTAACATAACTATTAATAATAATATTTGCTTATTTTATCTTCCACAGATAGCACAGTATAAGCAATCCCTTCCAAATGTATGCATTGTAAGCTGCATATTGCTTCGTTTACTGCATATTTTTATTATGATACATGCATATAGGAAAAGTGAAAGTCATATTACTTTTATTTTAACTCAAATGCCATGGCTAAGTTTAAAAACAAGAGCAAAATACAAACCTAGGTAATAAGAGACAAAGGATCCAACCTAAAGGATTCACCTCCAAGCAAGAGAAAATCTGTTTCTCTGTGTGAAGACAGACGTACTTCTTGCTAACCTATGAATATCTATATTCCTAACAAAAATGTGTCTCTGTGCATGGATGCACATTTATCTTGTATGAAGCTTTCTATCTTTACAAAATACAGAATTTTGAGTGCTCTAGGAAGAAAAGGTGAATCATCAAGGTATAAAAATATTTCCTATGGAAAACTGTGTTGCGTTCAATACAATACCTACAGCAATGAATTGCCTATCTGTAAGTGTAGCTCTGTACCATTGGGACTGTGAAGACTGCGCCTTCACTTACTGAACTGGGGATATTTTAAAGACATGTAGAAAATGGTGGAAATCAGGAGTCCCTAAGCTGACCGGGTAACAAAATGTTACTTATGTTTATAATACAAAACTGTACTTAATTATTCAACTAGAGCTAATCAGGTAACTTTGGAGATCTATTACTATAGCATTTCTGAGATCAGAGGTGTGCACATATGAAGATGGATTATTGAACATGATAGATGTTCTTCATAGTATCTTTAGGCATATTCCAGAAAAACAACACCTCAAGACATGCATTACATATGTAAGGATATTAGTTTTCAATGTTTTGACAATTGCTTAGATCAGAATATGACCAAGATGTGATTATGAAATTGCTCCAGTCACTGTGTCATTGTAGGATTTGCTTATGTTCAATATACATCCAGAAATGATAGTGAACTATCTCACTGTGCAACACACCCAGTGATAGGCACACATGCAATGTAAAGATACAAATTACATCATTACCTTGAAAGTAAGACCATGGTTTCCAACATCTACAGAAACCTGAATTTAGCTTTACACCCTACAGTTGTAATTTTAGTTGTTTATACCAGCTTTGGTGTTTTTACAATGGTTATATATCATTATATGCTTAAGACCCTTAAGTGTTACCATCACACAAGACCACACAGGAAAAAATGGTCATTTTCAAGAGCCACCATTCAGCCCTGTTAAAAAGCTTTGAGTCATCACAGAGTTTGCAACATTTCTGCTGGACTCACGTAATGACTAGCCTGTGTTAAGCAGACCATCTACCAAAAAGGGTAATTTTACCCCTGTACATGTGATTTTTTTGCCATTGTCATTGCTTGCCTAGCGCCCAAGTGACTATTGCTAAACCCATGTGAGCTTGTGTCTGTGAGTACCACTGGGAGAAAGGATCTGACAGGCCTGGGCAGTCCCTGCATGACCAACAGCATCCTTAACGTCAACTACATCTGGGAAAGCCTGTTGTGTGGTTGTCAGATTTCAGCTGAGAACCTAAAAACTGAGGAGTGAACATCAGGCTGTGTGTGGCAGATTGTCGTTAACACATATGCCCCCATCTGCCCAAGGAAGACTTTGTCAGCCTTAGGACCCAGAGGCATACCAGGAAGGGGGGGCATGACAGTAAAAGAAAATGCATAGGTGCTAGAAAGCTTTCTTTATAACAAGTTAAATTGCACTATTAATGAGGGTGGGGTTTTTCCCATATTAATCAGATAATTTCAACAATTATACTGTTAAAATATTTACTGGATTCACAGTAAATTCCTAGTTCTATATATGGCGTTCTCTTCTGCCTACAGCAAGATTTTGAACATAGCACTAAGGATCTTGTCCCTGTCTTTCTGTTCATTCAAAACACTACTGGTCACACCTGAGAACTGATTCGGGCAATTCCCACCGACTGCCATCAAAAACTAAACCACAATTAATACTGCCAGGACCTAAAAGACTGTCTGCGGAAACCATTTTGGACTTCCAAAAGCTCTGCATTTCACACATGATTTGCACTGGATTCATCTGCTTTTACTGTGGTGAACCCAGTGCACACTAAAATTCATGAATGTGACTTAGGTACTATGCTGCTTTTTGAAAACTAAAATAGTCCTACACATACTAATGGATTTATATTGACAGAGCTGTCAGAGCATTAGCAATATGCATCTCCTCCTTTCTTCTCACCTCACTTGACCTCCCCCCGGATTAGATGTGTTACCCTCCAAACCAATACCTGGCAACCTCACTTTCTTTTCTGAGTAAAAGGCCAGACAGCCTAAATGCCCACAGTGTTTCAGGGAGGAATGTGAGACCACGCAACCAGCCTTGAAGAAACCTCCTAGGTAAGATAATTTCTCAGAGATTTTAGGAAAGACCTGCCAACGAACAAGAAAGCAAAACTGCTGCTGAAGCGGTGGTGGTTAATTCTTAATTTGAAGTGTATTGGATATAAACCATACAATATTTGGCTAGTATTAATCAGCTGTTTAATACCAACAGATTGTTACAGAAGCCCACTGCAGTAATTGTGGGCACGTTCCTCTGGGACAACTATTCTGGAGAGCTCAAGCTACTTATTTGCTAAGTGTTAGAGAGAAACACACATTGGTAAGACAGTGGTGAGTTACCAACTATTGTGGGTATGGCATTAAGGAGAGAATCCCAAATGTTTTATGTTCTTCCCCCAAGACATAAACACGTATGTAAATACCAGGAATCAGCAGTATTGGCAGCTGCAGAAGGTTGGTACTATTGGCAGTAATCACTTTTGAGCAATACATATACAAGGCACAAATACAACAGAGTATATACATCCAAAAATATTACAATATTCCTAAAGCTTTTCTGTATTTTGTGTCTGTAAAGTGCTTCACAAATTCTTACTTGAAACTAAAGAGTTTCTGCTAAATTAAATCCTTTTTTTAGTGAGGCTCAGGCATTTTCACAACAAATACTGTTCTACATCTGCTGATATTTAATTGGTATCACACTTTGAAGTGTCTTGATTACTGTGTAAATAACTGAAAGATATTTACATGTTTTTGATACTCTGTTATACAAAATAAGGACACCAAATCATAATAATACTGCAATATTGTGAACACAAGAAGCAGCCATTATCTAGGGCATTCAGGTTGTTGGAATGTGTTTTCGTTTTGGTCTGAATGGTAAGTGCAAATGGCATTCCCATTAGCTGCCCTTACTGGAATTTGACAACCCTGAAACTGGCTTTTTAGTATTTCAGATAGTACACTAATTTTGATTTTTAAAGATGTGTTGTTATTTAAAGCTCCTGATACCATGCCAGGGCAGAGGTAAGACCTTAGAAGACAGCCTCAGTGAACAGCCTCCATTTCTTAAAAGACTCAAATCAAAAAATGAAACCCCCAAACCTATAAACTAATTAACAGATGTACTAATGGATTCTTGGAATGTTTGCTGCAGTTTTTAAGGATATGTGCTTTGTTCTTCATATGTAATCACATAATTGAATCCTTGCTGGAAGTGCAGTTTTAATTATGGAACTGTTACATGCTGCTGAGGTCTAGCTCTGGCAGCAGCTGTGCAACACTGACCATTTTTTTTCTCCTATGTATCTCACCTTGGAGAATCCAAAGATAGGGATAAGTAGCTTGTTTAATCTCCATTCCCCATGTTTGACCTGTCTCAGAAGACTACCAAGATAAACGATTTTTTTTTTTTTAAGGGGGGCATTTGTATTGGATCTGGATGACAACTATGCAACTAGTTCCTTATGGATTCTTGAACAAATAATAGGGGTAAGTGTGGCTGGCCAATGTGGCAAGATAAACTAGTTTTCCTTCAAATTTCGAGCTCCATTGTGTGTTACGTGTTTAACTTGCAGTAATCAGTCCAAAGGTGGGAAGCTGCAAAGTGTACTGTAACATGCTCAGATGTCTGACATCTTTATAAAGGACATAGGGAATACTTCAAGAATCCATTCTTCTGGAATAATGATACACAGTTTTTTTTGAACAGCCACCTCTGTCCACAGGAACACCTTTTCTTGATAGTGCCCACTGTGGGATCCAGTACAAGTACAGGGGAAACCTTGTGTTCCTGTGTGTCTCAGTCCTTGGTTGTGGACTGCTTCTCATCTTTGACATCAAAAGGTGCAATGGCAATAAAAAATGCATACATCTTCTCACATGTAAGCAAGCAAAGTGGGCCAACCACACCTAGATCTAAGAAGGCTTTCAGGAAAAGGAACTGGGAGGAGTTGGGAACATACAAAGGACATGCCTTGTGCCTTGTCACTTTGAGAAATTGGTAATTCTTACATGTTCTCAGCAGCAGAGTTAAAAATATTTTGCTGTCTTTGGTACCTGCTATGTCTTCTCAGATGGATGAAACTAAGAGTCTATGGACTGCCCTCAGCTAAAATGGAGCACAGCTGATGAAATAGGTTAATGAGTACTTTGTGGTATTTGGGACCACACTGTAGTGTCCAGGGATGGATGTTTGTGATGCCCCATTTACGCCTATATTGGAATAAAAACTGGGCATACATCACCCTTGTCCATTGGACTCTTTCTCTCCCTGTAGGCTCGAAGATAACTCCAGAAAACCCTCACCATATACTGGGCAATCCCAGAACCGGTATGGCAGGAACCACACTGTAACTCATGTATGAACTAGCTATTTATCTCACACCTGTGGGATTGGGTCAGCCTAGAAAGTAGCAGTAGTGCATAACAGCTGTAGTGCAGAATCCTGTACCCCAAAGATGACTGACAGGTCTGGAAGTGTCTTACAGAGCCAGGTCAGGACCAGGGTCCAGGTCTGCTCTGAGCCACTTGGTTTAGAAGCACCTGGAGCTCAGGAACTGGCTCCGCAAGAGCCACAGACCACGTAGATCCATTCTAGCTGAGATAGAAATCGTCACTGTTGATAGGGGAGAATATGAACCAGTGCCTTAAAGAAAAAAAAAAAATTCCTAACCCAGGTCCTACAGTTTAGCATCTCTGTTATCTTTTGCAAAATAAATGCAAAATATTAGTGAATCAAAATGGAGGCACTGCATGACAAGAGTAGCCATTTTTCTCCTTATTCAATGCCTTCCAGATCTTGAATGTTCTTTAATGCAAAACTTTTATTTCTATTTGAACTTTGCATATTAAAAAACCCCTAAATTGATATTATAATAATTGTAACTAAACAGTTCCTGCTCAGCATTTCTATGCAACATTTTAAAATATACATAACTTAAGCATGAGCATCCTTTGAAAACCTGGAGCAGATTGATACACTTCAGCCTCAGTGGTAACTGAGTGTCAGACACACGGCTTAGACTTCACTCCTATATGATCCACTGCTGTCCCGCAGAAGAGCAGTTACTGCAGTCCTCCTCTTCCTACTTCTGCTGGCAGCAGCAGCTGCCAGCTTTGTATCGATCTCTGACAAATGCACAAAGATGCATTCAGCTGTTGGGACAATATTCATTGTTTGAACTGCCATTTTTGCCTCCAGGTAGAGGACTAAATGGCAGTCTCCTGAAAGCCAGTCTCGGCTTTTGAGTCTCAGCTAGATCATGGTGTAACGGATGATCACAACAATATATGCCTTAGTATCTTTGAGTTACTGGTGACAAAGCAGGCAAATAAAATCATGCTCAAGTTGTAAACTGGAACATGAGTAGATAAAAATGATGTGGTTATCAATTTCCCAGTTCACAGAGTGTTAAATGTAGCATTTGGGCTTTTTCTATTATAGGGACAGGGCCTGTTTGCAGAGTTTAACTTCCTGAAGTTCAAGGTTGCTTGGATGTGAGGCTGAATACTATGTCATTTCAACTGGAAATCTCCCAAAGGTTAAAAAGGAGTCCCTGTCTTTCAGAACCCAAAAGTCACAGATATATTCCTACTGTTTACACAATTGCTAATGCTGATTTATAAATCTCTCTACTTTGTTTATGCCAAACAGGTAAAAATGATGCTGCAAACTTGCTTGAGCTTCCTGACAACGAAGACAACCAAAGAGACTGTGCTATGAGTGAAGCTCTTGTTTCCTAGGTTTGTGAATCACAGTGAATTGCTCTCCTACCTCCACTTCAACAGCAGGCGAACTCTCCAGTACCAAATACCTGGAAGCCCCAAAGTAGCAGCACAGGTAACACGTAACTATTGTAAAACCCCAATTTCCTGGCTCTTGATAAGCAGCTGGAATTTCTCCCCTTTTAGTTTGCCAGATTAGTTAACTGTGAGAATGAGTGACACATTCGCAAAAGAACATGATACACACAGTTTGCAATTAGCAAGAATAAGATGGCAAGAGTTGTTAAATTTTGGTTTAGCACAGGCACTGAAAGCACTGCCATGCAGGAAGTTTTGAGAAGCACCTGTAATTTTAAAAACAGGTTCTCAGTCTCAAGTGAGCCTGAAGAAATGGTAGACACTGGGGAAAAAAATAATCCTGATCTATCGCAGCTTTCAATAAGGAAGCAAAAACCACTTGGGGCTCCTGCTGTGGCAACTGCTATAGCAAACACTATGAGCATTGCCCTACACATTCTTCGGACTGGGAATACTTGTTGCACTCCATAAGGAAAAAAAAGGACAAAAGTACTTGGATTTTTGTATGCGTAGTTAGAAACTGCTTGAAGGAAGGAAATAGTTAAACATATATTGTTGATGAAACAAATAATTATGGAAAATCTCACGTAGCCAGTGTTGAATAAAGTAATAAATGAATTGCTGGTGTTCATTACATGCTGTGCTGTTAGTTATCTGGCAGACAGGAAGGCAAAGCAGTGCTAAAATTCAGAGGAAGCTAAGATAGGGGAGATGAGCTACAAACTGAGGATAAAAATTTAAGAGACGGTTGTGGAAATGAGGAAAAGTATCTAGGAGCTAAAAAGTTTATAAACCCTGGCTGAAAAGCATTCAAAAGAGGCCTCTAAATAAACGTTCTCACTACATGTCTAAACAAAGCAAAATTGCTGGACCTTAAATAAAAGTGCTTAAATGCTGGCCTAGAGGCATGGTCAGGCTAGTGATTAGTTGCCTTGGATATTTGGTGGCCTATCCAAAAACCAGACATGCTGATATTAGGTCAAAAACTTCCACAGCAATCTACCTGTGCTATTCAGCATTTAGAGCTACATCAGGATCAGCTGAATTAATCTTACTTTGTTTAGGATTCGTTATGTGTCCGGTACAGCGACATTTTGCTGTTCGGACACGGTGTTTATGAGAACTCATGGATGCCCCCGGAGTCTTGTTTTGCTGAGCTCGTCTGTGAGCACGCCAGCACCCTACGAAACAGTCCAGAAATTTATTCCAGCACTCATGATGACACCAAATCTGGCGGGAGGGGAAGGGGGGGTGGGGGGGGTGATGTGTTTTTTTGTTATTTTTGCGTGTGTGTGCGTGTGGGAACGCAGAGTTCCCCCGGCAGCAGACACACTGACAAAAGACATCAAAGTGGCACTAAGAAAACAAACCGGGGACCGCCGAGCGGCGGCAGACACCCCCTCCTGCCGGCCCTTGCCCTGCCCAGCGCGGGGGCTCGGCTCCCACCGCCACCTCCTCCCCGCCGTACCGCCGGCGCGCAGCTCGCCCCTCACCCCCGCCCAGCCTCTCAGACCCGCACTCCGGGCCGCCGCCCGGGGCCCCGCGGCGAAGGCCCCGGCGCTCCCTCCCTCCCCCCAGGGGCGGCTCCGCCAGCGCCGCGGCTCCGGCCCGGCCCGCCCGCGCCGGCACCCCGCGCCGTTCGGAGAAGGGCTTTTTTACCACCCCCCTGCGCGCTACCAACCCCTGCGGGCAAAGCCGGGGCAGCGACACCAAATCGCTCGCTCGTCCGCGCCGAGGGGAGGCAGCGTGCCCCCGATCCGCTCGCCCCTCGGCTCCCGCAGCCCCCTCGGCACACCGACACCGCCGCCACGGGTGCTGCGGGGGGGGGTGGGGGTGGCGGGGGCACCGC
Source organism: Falco cherrug (assembly GCF_023634085.1). Classification (NCBI taxonomy): domain Eukaryota; kingdom Metazoa; phylum Chordata; class Aves; order Falconiformes; family Falconidae; genus Falco; species Falco cherrug. The sequence goes on along the minus strand of NC_073698.1, from coordinate 110,973,312 downwards.
GGCGCGGCCCGGGCGGCTGGCACGGCGGGCGGGGAGGGGCGGTGGAGGCGGCCGCCTCCCGGCCCCGGCGGGCTGCCCCGGCCGGTGGGCGGCGCCGGGCGGTGAGAGGCAGGGGGCGCCTCGCCCGCCCTCCCCGGCCCCCCTCCCCGAGTGTATATAGCGGCGGCGCGGCACGGCGCGGATCCCGCGGCGGGCAAGATGGCGGCCGCCACCTGCACGCAGTCCCCGCAGCCGGTGAAGCTGCCGCAGCTGCTGGAGCGGGACCCCTACCTGGCCCCCTTCGAGTCGGACTTCCAGCGCAGGTACCGCCCCGCCCCGGCCCGCCCGCCGGCGGCCTAGGCCTGTGCCGCGGGGAGGGGAGCGCCTCCTCGGCAGGGCGAGGGGCGGCGGGCGAGCAGGCGGCGACCGCCCGCCTCTGGGGGCGCCGGGGCGGGCGGGGGGAGCGGCGGGGCGGGCGGTGTCCCCTCCCCCTCCCTCCTCTCCCCTCCCCGTCGCGGCGGGGGCCGTCCCTCAGCCAGCGCCGGGGCGGCTCCGCTTCCCGCCCCGGTGGCGGCGGGGGGGACGGACCCGGAGCGGGGTTTCGTGCCGGCACTTCCGACGGAGGCGCCTCCACCGCGGGCGGAGCCGCCGTCGGGACGCGGCGGGGCCTCCAGAGCCGCGTAGGGCGGGCCGCTGCGAGGAGGCCTCCGCCGCGGGCCTCTCCGCTGGCGTCGCCGGTGGTGGCGGTGACTGGGCCGTCCCGGCCCCCGTGGCCTCTCTGGCGCTTCGGGCGTCTTCGTTGCCCCCCTGGGGCCCGCCTAACAGCGGCATGGCTTCGTTACGGCTGGGGGGGGTGGGCTGGCTCACGGGGAGCCTGGCCCTGGCAGCGCAGGCAGGTGCGCCGCGGCGGCGAGCGCCGGGGGCCGCTGATGAGGGTGTTTTAGCCGAACCGCTGTCGCTAGTAAAAACGGTTTTAAATCCAGCTGCCAGAACCTGTAAATAAACTGCTCCTGAACCACCTCTTTCTGGAGAATTTTCCTTTAGGTGCGTTTTTGGAGAGATCCCTAAATCCCTAACTCAGCTGTTCGCAGACCTCCAACCGATGACAGTGTGCGTTAGGGTGGTTTCAGGTTGCCAGTGTGAACATTTTTTTTTTTTTTCATTTTTTTTTTTTCCCTCTCGCCGGCAGCTGCGACACCAACCCTCTGACCAGGACGGGCAGCAGGCCTGGGCGAGAGCCTGCCAGCAGCAGCTCGGGCAGAGGCGACCTGCGTCCTGCCCAGCAGAACTGCCGGCCTTGAGAAACTGCTAAAGCCTCACCGGCCGTTTGAAAACCGTAATTGGGAGCTTTTATGGTGCAACTTTCTATGTTGTGTTTCACTACCGGTCCCCTGATAATCAAAACTCTAGTACTGACCAGTGCCCTGTATCCCAGAAGTCTGGAAAAGTCTGTGTATGTGGGAGAGAAGCAAAAGGGATTTTGATTTTTTTTTTTTTTTTTTCCTTTACTGTATTACACAGTGCTTTTGGTTTCATGTTACCAGGTGTCCTGTTGGGTTCTGGCAGAGAATAGTGGTAAGGCTAGATCATGTAAAATGGGATTAAGGATTTGGTAAACTACTAGATTTACACAGCATTTTCTGAAATGTAATCTCTTAATGATAGAATAGTGTAGTGGTTTAAACAATGATTCCTGGCAAGCGTGGGTAATGTATGCAGTGCTGTAAAACACTTAATTCTTCCAGTGAGGTGCCTGAGCGTAGGAAGGAATAAGTGGGTGGCTCTGGCTCTTAATAAAGCCATTTATTAGAGTATTTGGGCTTTCCAAATGTGCTTGCCATATAAATGGTCACATTGATGATAGAATCATAGATTATTTTTTTTTTAGGGTGGAAAAGACCTTTAAGATCATTAAGTCCAACTGCTAACTGAGGACTGCCAAGTCTATCACTAAACTATGTCCCTAAGCACCACATCTATGTGTTTCTTAAACACCTTCAGGGATGGTGATTCTACTGCCTCCCTGGGCAGCTGTTCCAATGCTTGACTACCCTTTCAGTGAAGAAATTTTTCTTAATATCCAATGTAGACCTCCCCTGGCATAACTTGAGGCTGTTTCCTCTTCTCCTGTCACTTTTTATTTGGGAGAAGAGACCTACCCCCAGCTGCCTACAGCCTCCTTTTAGGTAGTTGTAGAGCATAATAAGGTCCCCCCTGAGCCTCCCTTTTCTCCAGGCTAAACTCCAGTTCCCCTAGCCACTTGTCCTAAGACTTGTAATCTAGATCCTTCACCAGAACCTGCAAAGCATTCTTGGGACATGCTCCAGCACTTCTACATCCCTCTTCTAGTGAGGGGCCCAAAACTGAACACAGTGTTCAAGGTGCAGCCTCACCAGTGCTGAGTGCAGGGGAGTAATAATTTCCTTTGTCCTGCTGGCCACAATGTTTCAGATAAAAGCCAGGGTGCTGTTGGCCTTCTTGGCCACCTGGGCACACTGCTGGCTTATGTTCAGCCAGCATTCCCAGGTCCTTTTCCTCCAGGCAGCTTTCCAGCTGCTCTGCCCAAAGCTCATAGCATTGGGTAGGGTGATTATGACCCAGGTGCAGGACCCAGCACTGAGCCTTGTTGAACCTCATACAGTTGGCCTCGGCCCATCAGTCCAGCCTGTCCAGATCCCTCTGCAGAGCCTCCTGCCCTCAAGGATATCAACACTGCACCACCAAACTTGGTGTCATCTGCAAACTGAGGGTGCACTCAATCTCCTTGTCCAGATCATCAATAGAGATATTAAACAGAACTGGCCCCAGCTCTGAGCCCTGGGGGTGCTACTTATGACCGGCCACCAGCTGGATGTAACTCCATTCACCACCGCTCTTTGGACTTGGCCATCCAGCCAGCTTTTTACCCAGTGTGGAGTACACCCATCCAAGCCCTGAGCAGACGGTTTGTTCAGGAGAATGTTGTGGGAGACCATGTCAAAGGCTTTACTGAAGTCCAGGTAGAAAAGCATCCACAGCCTTTCCTTTGCCCACTGGGTGGGTCGTCTTTTTGCAGAAGGAGATCATGTTTGTCAAGCAGGACTTGCCTTTCATAAACCCATGCTGGCTGGGCCTGATATGATGGCACTCAGGGTAATCGGTTCCATAACTTTTCCTGGCACTTAGGTCAGGCTGACAGGCCTGTAGTTTCCCGAATCCTCCTCCTTGTAGATGCACTTCCCATTGGCTAACCTCCAGCCTGCTGGGACCTCCCCAGTTAGCCAGGACTGTTGATAAATGATGGGGAGTGGCTTGGCGAGCTCCTTCACCAGCTCCCTCAGTACCCTCGTGTGGATCCCATCTGGTCCTGTAGACTTGTGAGTGTCCAAGTGGAGCAGCAGGCCACTAACTGTTTCCTTCTGGAATATGGGGACTTCATTCTGCTCCTTGTCTCAGACTTCCAGCTCAGGGGGCTGAGTACCCTGAGGGTACTGGATGATGGTGTTTGTATTTCTGAGGATAGTACAGCTGTGCTGAACACAGTGAGTTTGCAAAACTTTTGTGTACTTATGAGGTTCATCCATCTTGACCACAGAAGTTCAGATGATCCTGTTTGTATCTTGTCCCTTCCTGGCTTCTGAACCTCAAACTGGTTAATTAACATAGAATACTGTGGAACCGTGTATACTGTTAGGTAGTTTGAAGGAAAACTTTTGTGACAACCTGTGATAAACTGAATGTCTTATTCTACGCCCAAACAACAAGCCTGTCCTGTCTTTTATCCTGTGGATGGTAGAGAGTGCCAAGGAGGAGGAGTATAAGCACAGGGAAATACCTGTTGGTGTATCCATGCAGTGCTCATCCTAGCTTCCATGAATTGTGATTCAATCTGTATTTAATAGCTTGAGGTGCATTTTTGTCTAGAGGTCTTGCATCAGGAGTGCCCAGGAGAAAGGAGTTTTGCAGCCTCGTTGCTGCATGTGTGAAGAGCCAGTTCTCTGGGGTCTCTAGTATATGGGTTTTGCTTATTTTTTTTTTAATTCTTGTACTGGAGGAGGCGGTCAGCAGCCCTGCACAACTTTGTTCACTGTGTCTGTGAAATCCTGAGCAGTGTGGAGCTAGGTGATCTTTGTCCTAGGCTGAAGGATCATGATGTGTTTAACTGGTCATTGTATGAATGTGGTCCACTTGTCTGATCCTCTGTTGTGTGTCTTTCCTGGCCCCTTTTTGAGATGGTAGTTAAAAATGAAAGCAGTCTGAGTTGAATGCTATGTGGATATGGTTGGATTTGCTCTTAGGTCTTTTCCAGCTTAAACAATTCCATGATTAATACAGTTACATAATGATATGACACTTGCATAACTAATCCTTGAAGAAAAAGTACAAAGCAGAAAAACCTGGCAAGCTGTCTAGAAGCAGAAATACATGTAAATATATTTACCTTTGGAGCTTCAAGTGTATGTACAGAGTGAAGTTGCAGCTACTAATCTTAAATCCTACTGGCAGTAAACTCGTATGCCTCTAGAAAGGTAATAATTATTGTAAATGCATGAACTTGATCATGCATTTGTGGGGCCTGTCATTAAGTAACCCAATGGATCAGGTGTATCCCACATATAGTGTAGGAAAGGCTGTGATGAAGGAACCAGGAATATGTGCTGTTAAGCAAACCTGTGTATTAGCTGTCAACTGTTTGCCATGGCCTTATCATGGGCAGGGCAGAAGGACTAATTCTTAATACATACTTAGTATTAGCAATTCATTTACTCTTGTAGAGTAGGAAAACTGGATAGAAGTGATGCCACTCAACTGCTGAACAAGTAATCTCTTCTGATACCACTGGCTGGTTTTCTCTATCTAACGTTGTTCCTGATACGCCTGTCCAGTGGCATTTTTTGCCATTTGGATAGTTTAAACAACAAAGATACAGGTGGTCTGTCAGTTCAGAAGGTTGAGGTGTTCCTGGTGAAGGGGACACGAGGCAGCTGTTGTGCCTGGCACCCTGTAGCATCAAAAGTGTTTTACTTGCTTGGATTAGGAAGCTTTGGGAAAGGAGTAAAACAAACTTAATCAAATACGGTGTGTATGGGTACTTTTTCGGTAGTAGTCTAAATTCCTTCTTAATAATGTGCAGTGATCTTTACCTTCCTTTAATATTAAAGAAAATATTTAAGGACTGATAGGAATTTTGTAGCTTATAGCTATCATACCATGTATTGCCTAGAGAAATAAAAATCGGGGATTTTGACCAGAGGATTAAGAATGCTTGAGAAACAAAGCTTTTTAAACATTTGTCTGTTGACATCATTATACTGTGCCTTGTGCAGAAACATAAAATTAGTCCTTCCTTTGTCTTGCTTAGTAACGGTATGTTCTTCTATAAAAGGGAGGGGGAATGAAAGATTTAGGGTCTGTTCTTGGCAGTGACATCGGCATGTTGTTAACTCGCCCTTTGAGCTTGAGCCTGGCTGCAGTTTTATCCATAGCACTGTGTTAGTACAGCCAGATTATTGCTAGTGGAAAATTTTATGGCTGTTTATACATGACTCTTGTAGGATGCACAGTCAACTTGATTACGATGGATTCTCACACTCAAAGCAGGGCCATTTCTGGTGTTGGATTGAGTTGCCCAGGGGTTTGTTGGGTTGTGCTAGGTCTCTGAGAATGCACTTCCACAGCCTCCTTTGGCAGTTTCTCCCTGGTTTGGCTACTATCATGGTGCAAATTTCTTTTTTAATACTATAACTGCCCTTGCTGCAACTTCATCTGTTACTTCTGCTCTTTTTTTGCCGTGTGCCTTGGAGGAGAGCCTGGCTCATTCTTTGCTCTGGGCACTGTCCCTCCATTACCTGTCTCTTTAGATAGCTTAAGACTGTAAGTGGAGATCAACAACCCATGCCCCCTCGTGTTAGCTTTTTCATCTCTAGTCCCCAGAAACTCAGCTTTCTCTGACCCTACCTTATGTGCCAGAGGTAGTAGAAGACAGACCAGGAACAAGAAGCTGGCTTTCTACAGAGGCTTTAGCTTGTCCTTACTTGCCTCTGCCTTGAGCAGGTGCAGGCCTACCTCGCTGAAGTTCACACCCACCTCTCCTACCCTGTGCTGTGCCACTTCACCCCAGGGACAGTGACCATGTCTACATGGCAGAATGCCTAATACTGAGATCTTTGCACATTCTTTTATTTTTCTTTATTTTGGCCAGAGGGGGATGTTAAACATCAGCCTGGGTTCTCCAGTGTAGTGTAATTACTGTGATTCAATTTAAGAATTACCAGATTAATGATGGAATGAATCATGATGTTGCCTCAAGTTCTAAAAATTTTCCTTTTGGTTTCAAAGACTGTCTCCTTTAACATCTTGTGAAGTTTGAGCTTCCTGCTTTACACAGTTCACTTTCTTCCATTTTTTTTTTTTTTCTTTTTTTTTTTAATCTTTGAGAAACACTGAATGGGTGCTCTGGTGGGAACAAAGTGTTTCTCTAAAGAAGTCATGCCTAAAATTAAATGGCAGGACCTAGTTAAGTTCTAAGCATGGAGTATGGACTACCATAGTTAAATGCGTGACAAGTGGGAAGAAGGAGATGTCTGGTCACATTCCCTCTTCCGTTCTTTGTCATGCATAGGCATATTGTTGCAAATGGTACTCATGGGGAAAACAGAAATTGGTATTTTTTTTCTTTCTCTGAATACCTCAATTTGACCCTGAGTGTCTGTGTGGTATTTTCTTTGGTGAGGGGCTACATCCTTCCAGTGTATATATAGTGAACCATTCAGCCTTGACCCAAACACACACTATTCAGAGCTTAAAATAAGAATCTACTTCAAACAAACAAAGAAAAAAACCCACAAGTGATGAGTGTTTGCATAGGGTATCACTGTGCTACACTGTTTGACCATCTGTGATAACGTTTTCGCGCAAGTATTTTGTTAACTCCCAAGTGTTATTTAGGCTAAAGACTTTGTATAATTTAGTATGTATTTTTAGTCTTTTACCTCTTAGAACATAATTGGTTCAATTAAAACCATTAATGCCTGCGGTGTAATTGCATTTTATGGAGTTACAAACTGGTGTTAGAAAGTGCTGCCCATTAGAATTTTCTGCTATAACAACATGCGTGGCTTATTATATTTTACCAGCCTCTGCAACTGCCTCTGTAATGTACTGACTACACAATACTCAGTGAAAGCTTTTCTTTTTTACCCGTTCAATTTATAGAGTAAATAGGTGAAAATGTACCAGTGCACAGCTTCAGTCTTTATCTTGATTAAACCTTCAAACAGGACACCGATTTGTTCAGCTAGGCAGAATACTGGCCATAGTTCTTGGTTGTCGGTATGGGTTGAGGGAGAGAGAGGATGTCCCATTTCTTCTGAAGTTTTGGTGAGTTTTTGGTTGAGAAGACAGGAACATCTACTCTGTAGCTTTTGTAGCTAGATCAATTAAAAAGATGTCTGTCAGTTATTTCATAGGTTCCTGGTAGTGTTCTTAGACCCCTCCACTCTTACAAAAGGGAAGTACTTGCCATTTTTCTGTTCGTGTCTACGTAATATCACATTACTGCAGCTTTTTGCTTTTTGATGGTTCTGCGCTTTTTTTTTTTTTCCCTCTTCTTATTTTAAGAGGTGCACAGTTGTGGGTACTTGACTGAGGTATTGAAAATGAAAAGGTGTTGAGTTGGGTTCAGTAAGACTAAGTAGGAAGGCAGCTATTGGGGTCTGGCAAGTTTGGGAATGAAAGTTGAAGAGTCACCCAGGTGGAATCCCAGTTTTAGATGATGACAGGAAGTGGGAAAGGCTGGAGTAAGATCTGTCACAGAATTAACACAACTACTGTGTGTCATCTGTGTAGGGAGCCATGATTCTAACTTAGAAAAACGGGATTTTCCTTTTCTGCCTCATACAGGCTGCTGTATTGGGCATGTGAAACTGAATGTCCACGAAAAACAATGTCATACACTGCTGTATTTTTCTTTTTTTTCCTTTTTTTTTTTTTTTTGATGGCATTGACTTCTGCTGGACTACTCAGAATGATTTTAAGAGCCCTATAGAAACCAATACCTATCAGTTTAATGGGATATATGCTTCTGCATTATAGTTGTCTGGTGTGCTCTTGTGCATTGGGATTAGTAACCCTGACAAGCACAGCTGACTGCATCACTGATAACTTTAAGTCTGTGAGGAAGTAGTTACATAGGACAGTGTGCATGTAGTATATGTGTATCTGGTCATAGTCCTCATTGAAAGATTCAAGTTGGCAATTGTCTTAATAGCTGCTAGCTTTACAAAAAGGCAGGGAAGTATTAGGATGCAGGTAATTGCTTTTTGTTAGCCAGGCAGTTGCCTCTGTATGTATTCATGCTAAGTACTCTTTGAAAAGCTGAGTGGAGGCCCCCTCAGCTCTATTACACAGTGTTAGCATGTCTGAGAATGTTGAATGGGCTCTGAGAATTTGCCCAGAATTTTTAAAAAATAGATTATGTGACCAGGAATCTAATTACTGTCTCACTATAATAGTGAGGAAAAGCCTTGTCTTGCTGAATACTTTAAATTCAAGTAATTGTGTGTGTTTCTTTAATACTTCTAAGCTGTAAAGAAGGTGTTCTTGTTGTGGAGGATTGTCTTAAGTCAGCATCCTATTGCATGAAGATGCTTTTCTTCCCCTGTTCAGTTTCACTATTTATGTATACACACTACTCTTGCCTCTCAGTCTCCCTGTTACCTTCTATTAACTCCCACTATGCCTTCTAATTGTAGCTGCTCCTTCATCTTCTGGCTTCTACAAAAGAAGCTCCTTTTCACTTGTGCAGTGTCAGAGATCTAAAACCTCTCATTCATGCTTCAGTTTACTTTGTAGTTCTGAAACTCTGCTTCATTAACTTAAAAAGAATATAAAGTCTTAAGGCAGTGTGTCAAGTGCGACAAGATCAGATTTTTGTATTTAAAATGTTTAAAATATGAGTTTTCCTCTGGAAGAAAACATTATTCTGCAAAAAAGAAAAAGGTTTTAGCTATAGTATGGTTGCTTCTTCCCCAAGTACCTGACAATTTATTTGACATTCTTAGAGCACCTCATGTTAACACATTGAAGGCCGGTTATTAGTGGCAATTCCTGGCTGTGCTGTGAAGAACAGGCCTCCAAGCTGCACAGAACAGTCTGTTTTGCCTCATGTTGCTGTTGGAAGCACCTTACCAATGAGCGTTACCTGGGCAGCTGTTGTGATTCAATTCTAGTGTAGGCCCTTGAGCTCTTGGAGTAGATATCTGAAGATCTGTCTAATGACCCAGGCAAAGCAGTTCACTTATGTGAACATCTTGAAACTGTTCTGTTAATCTGGATATTTCTAATGCTACATTTATTTTAACCTATCTCTTGGTATACTTATAACCCCCCCCCCAAAAAAAAAAACAAAAAAACAAAAAACAAAACAAAAAACAAAAAACCACCCCAAACAGAACCACCAAAACTCAAAACCAAAACCAAGCCTTACTGACAGTTTCTTTAATCATGCAGCTCTGATTCTGTTGACTGATATTACTTGAAGGTAGTGGTAGCTCTAATGCTTTCTATTTGACGCCCTCCTTTTTTCTTTGGAGCTGTTGCCCAGGCATAATATGATTGTGGTTCCTTCATATCCTTGCTGTTCTGTTTTTTTGTGTTGCCTGGCTTTGTGCTAGCATGTCCACCCTTGAGCTTAGTGATAGGGAGAGAAAATAATTTCAGTGGGGCATGACATTCCAGTAAGGGTGGACCTACTCTCTGCAATGTAGGGGTACCACTGCTAAAAGGTTATGCTAAGTTAAAAGAAACAAGTAGCCTAGATCTGCAAAAGGAATTGAGTGATGCTGGGTCACACAAAATTAACTTCTAAGTGTATAGTTCATGGCATAGAAAATGTGAGTTTCAGCCCTGGTTACTTGAACTAGTCTTGTGTTCATTAAGTGATTTGTCTCCATTTGTGTGTTCCACAGTTCTTAAAGGGAGGTTGGACCTCTGGGTCCTCTCACTTCCAGGTGATGCTGGTATGAGACACTGAAGTAAGGATGATGTCCTTTATGGTAGGAGTAGAAAAGTGGAGAAATCCTACTAAAGTATTACCTCATGAGAGTGTGGACTTCAATTTGATGAGTGTTTCTTCTTTAATTCCTCCCACTCAAAACCAAACAACCCCCTACCTTTTTGGTCAAGAAAAGGCTTATAGAAATGTGGGTAAGCTAACATACACAGACAGACTTTGCTGATCTCAAAGCGTAGTTAAATAACATTGCAAAGATTTGCGACTGGAGGAGATTTATTTTGCTGTTATTGGGCAATGTTTAGTGTCTGACCTTCATTTGCACTCATCCTTTTCAAGAGGGAGCTGATAGAGAAGGCCCTTTAGGAGGCATTGTATTGGGACAAGTGGACAATAAACTTCTAGTGCTGATCACAAATAGATGTAGGTAGTTTTATTACAGTTTGTGTGGAGATTTTTTTTGACAAAACAATGCATTATATGGTTGCTGAACTCTATGCCAGCAGTGTGTGTGGAGTCAGACTTATGCTTTGAGGGCACTCTTTTTTTCTAGTGTGACACTGATAGGCAGGGTACATGCATGTGCAGGATGTGTGCCTCCAGGTATTCCCTATGGTCACATGTGAGTGTGATGACATCATGAGATCTAAGCTATTGGATGTATAAACATTTGATAAGATGCTTTGGAGGAAAGGTGGGAGGGCCAAGGGGGAATAATCTGAAAGACTCCTCTTAAAATCATGCTGAGTTACTCTATGTTTTAAATGAAAACACACTGCACTACCACAGCTGTTTGGAAATAGCCCATCTAGAATGAGTTCGTTGCATAAACATAGGAGTCAGCAGCTCATTTTAGCAGCTTTAGGGGGCAACCTGATTGTACTGTACCTGCTATCCCAGCAAAAAAAAAAAAAAAAAAAAAGTAGTTTATTAAATTCTGTTATATGTGCTAGGCTTAAGCAGATAATTTGGGTATTTTACACTGTCTAAAATGCCCTTGGACATCCCTGTTTATGCAGGCAAGTCTTACTGTTAACATAATTGTTTGATACCTGCTGTGGTAAATACCCACAGTATAAATGTTTCTGGTTTGACAGGGGTTGGTAAGCCGTAAGTTAATTAGTTCTTTCCATTCCAAGACTTATGCAGCTCATTTTGAAATTATGAATCTTTGATCACTTTCAGCAAGATTTAATTTGTCCTACATAAACAGTTCTTCCTGCCAAATGCCACTCCTCTAGGAAATTGTTAAAGTGTAATAGAAATATGAAGTGCTGCATACTGCTTTGGTGTGCCAACTTTTCAGAGAAAATTTGGGTAGCATGCCGGTTGTAAATACTTGCACAATAGCTTTGTATTGTTACGCAAACAGTAGCAATGACTCCACATAGAAGCATTTGTGAAATAGTAGATGCAGTGGGTTGGGACAGGAGCTGGTGAAGGGACTTTCCAAAGGTTAAAGCTAAAATCCACCTTTTTTGAGAAGCAAAAATTAGGAAGAACTGATGGAAATATCACAGTCTGTATACTTTGTACATAAAGGTAAGAACTTAATGCAAATAAAAGCTTTTTTTTCTCAGTTCCTAGATACTTCCTCAGTTCGTATTTTGCTTGGACTTACCATCTGATGTTACATCATCTTAGTCCCACCCTTCTGCAATTGCCACCCTCCACTGCCTTACTGTCCCTAGAAAAAATATGAGAGAAATGGGGGAAAACCCTGGCTTTGGAAGACAGGAGGGAACATAGCTGAAAAAAAAAAAAAAAAAGACATGCTTTACAACTTCAGGGTCTGTTTAGACTGCATCTTTTTTTTTGTTGTTGTTGTTTTTTTTTATGAAAATGTTAAAGTAGTGGAGAACAGGGTAAAACTGGCATGCTGAATGAGCCAGGTGACTCAAATCTACTGTCTGAACAAGCATCCTCTCTCTCAGTTGCCATGTACTCCCAAACTTTTACTTGATCTTTGGAAAGCTCATGGATTATCTTATCTTTCAAGTTCAATAGATGGAGTAAATAGTATGTGTCCAGTACTGTCATATTACCAGTGGCATGGACTCTATGAACATGTATATGAAGTTTTCCAGTGAAGCATAGTCAGTTGGGAAAGGTGTTTCATTTCCCTTTCTTTCAGTAGGGATCAGATGTGTTCTGTAAATTTTTCATTCTCACTTGAAGAGGAAGTGGTTTAGAAAAATATAGCTTAAAAAAATAACCAGTGTAGCAATAATTTTGAATTTTTCATCTTGCAAGTAGTATGATGGCTGTACTATCTTGTCCCTTTTGTCTGGTCTTTAGGAAGCTAAATAGTCATATCTGCTTGCCCCTGTTTTTTTTCAGTTAGGGTGCTAGCCTCTTTGCCCCTGTGCTTCCTTCTTTGTTCAGCTCTGGGCTACTTTCTTGCCACTGGCTAGCAGTTGTTTTGAACAACAGCAGGTACTTGTGAGATACTGAACTAATTTCAGCATGTAGCACCAGTAGAAAAATAATGTTTTCATTGGCAAACTCCAAAGGGATGGGAGAGAGACAGCAGACTAGCAAAACAGCATTTAGCTATGAACTGTTGTTCAAGTGGCTTTTTCCCTTTCTTGAAGAAAGCAAATTGAAACAGGCATTGCTGCCTTAAGGTAGCGTTTTCATACAGGTGACAGTATCAGAAAGGGTTGTGGTTTTTTTCCCCTCCCCCTTAGCCCCCTCCATCCCCAATAAAAAGAAGGGGGGGGGGGGGAGGGGCAGGGGGAAGAAGAGGGGATCCCTGAAGATTTTTAAAGAAAGGCTTGTACCTGGGCTGTGTGGAGATGATGTCACTTGATGAACATTAGGTAGCTGTTTCTTTGTGCAAAATTCAAGGTAGGTAGTTGCATCTTAGCTTTCAGTGGTGTAAAAGTTTTTGATTTGAGTGTGAAATCTAGCTTCTCCTTTGCTGTACAGCTTCCTTTATAGCTTTTGGGGAAAATACATAAAATATCTTTATTAATTGCACTTTATGTACTTAATGCACAAGTGTATATACACACAGAGTTTTTTTCGGAGGTCTTTCTAGGTAGCATGTGTATGTACAGCCTCCATTGAGGTTCATTCGCAAGTTTAACTGGCTTATGCAACTCATTGACTTAGTCTATGGCATATTTGATATGAGTTTTCTAATAAGAGCAAGTTCCTTGATGCTTAATTTTATAAACACTTTAAAGCTTTTTTTAAATAATTGCTGCTTTATTTTAGTCCTGTTTACAACAATTGGAAAGTATTTAAGAAAAAAACCCCAAAGAAACAGGCTCCTAACAGTCTTTTTTTTTAAAAGAGCAGCAAACAGATTTTTTAATAGTAATGCTATTGTGATGTAATTTGAATGTGATTACAGTGATTGGTTCTTTCAGACAGAAAATTCTAAACAGTTGTTAGCATTTAGATTTGCTTGCTAAACTTCTTTGGGTTTCCTTTGTATCATCAAAAAATTCTGGACAGAAAATCTTTTTCTAGCTAATTCTTGTTATCCTAAAATAAATGTATGACTTCATAAATCTGATTATTTATTATTAATCTTAATAAACTTAAACATTGTAAATTAATGTAAATAAAACCACCTCAAAATTGTAGACAACCTCTTCATCTTCCTCCCCTGCCCTCACAGTTTTAGGTGCCACATGATCTTGATGGTAGGTGTATGCAGAGCTTTCCTCGGAAGTTCAGGGTTAGCTGCCATGAGGTTGTGGGTTTTGTTGTTTTGTTTTTTTTTTTTTTAGAAAAGGGGCCTTGGATTATAAAGTCAGTGTATAAAAGAGTAATTTATGATTGTGTATTTTTTTCCTGTTCCTAAGGTAGATCATGGATAAAAAGCTGAAGTTTGCAGAATGAGGGCAAGAACTGGGGGAGGTTGGAGATGTTACCTACCAGACAATCTATAGAGTGATAATACTGTAGTTTCACATAAATTTTGTCCTTACAGACTGGCATGGGACACTCTAGCTGGTTCCTGTGCAGTGTCTGGCTACTGATGCTAACGTTCAGGCTTCTCAGGCCAAAAGTATGAGGCCCAACAGAGCAGATAAGGGTCTGTTCAATGCCACCAGCTCCTCAAATACAATGTTTCTGCAAGGCTTCCAGTGTAATTTGTTTCAACAGGTTTCATGCATGTATTGTTTAAACTTAAACTGCTTATCTTAACTTTTTTTGATTGCATGATAAAAATACAAGTTCCTTCATGCTTATAAAGTTCTTAACAGCACCAGAAGACTCAATCTATAGGTCTGATTGTTCAAAAATGCACTTTTTCTGAAGAAAGCAGTATGCTGCTTTTTCCATGGACTGATAACAGATGAAAAAATAGTGCTCATAGTACAGAAGTTAACCTAGTCCTTGACACCTTTAACTGGTAGAAGTTGTCTGTAGGTTCCACAGCTGGTAAAACCAAGAAGAGCACAGTCAATTTGTGTATGGAGATATATGTATTTCAGCTACAACTTGAGAATTGTGAGAATGACGTGAAAAGCTTTACTAAAAGGTTAGGTACCTGAATAGACCTAATGATTATTCTCTCTTGAAAATTTAGCAAATTTGGACCTAAACAGCGCTTGAATGTCAACTGTTTTAGCACAGCCAGTAAACCAGGAATGTTGTTACTGCACAATAACAATGACTGGATTAAAGTATCTTTGCCTTCTGAATAGGATCTCTTTTGGACCATGAAGTTATGGACTGAGTATTATAAGATAACGATTGATGTCTTTGAGTGTGACTATCAGCCATTGTGTATTTTGGCCAAGCTATTTGGGTTTTTGCTTAACAGTAAATAGTAGAAACAATTACAGAAACAAAACCCGCACTTTCTTTAATAGCAGAAGCAAAAACTTCATCTGAGATGTGGGCTTTGAACTGCAGAACAAGATGTAAGGCATCACCTTCCCTAATATCATAAATAATGTATTGTCATCAAAGTAGGCATCAGACTGAGCTTTCAGCCACAGCGATGGTTGGCTTTGAGTGGTTTCCAACTTAAAATGGAGGTAACTGTAAGTGGCAATTATGTCCATTAAGTGTCCTTGTAGAACACCTTGACCATAATGACTTTTGACAGAAACATCTCCCAGGCCCTGCAGAGCTAGGAAATGCCAAGTCTGTCAAGATCTGATTCTTTTCCAGATATGCCTTTGAACAGCTTGTTTGTCTTTACGTAGCGGGATCAGTATAGTTTGCTGCAAATCCTGTACCTGTCAGTTAAAGTTGTTCAATTATAACTGTTTTCTCAAAAATGCTTGGTCAGTTCTGGGGTGTAGGTTGGCTGATCTTTGCATTGCTTGGCAGGGAAACCAAAAAACAGAGGTATTGAAGTAGAAAGTCCACAGAAAGACATTGTCAGTATAGCATACAATGTTGGAGAAGTGATTGTACAGTAAATACAGTTTATAGGTGCAGGAGCATGCTTTTGATAATACAGGTTGGTGGTGGTGCCCACTCCAACCCAAAAAAACCTTGTAGTTATGAATTCCTTGGTCTAATGGCATCTGCACTAAGGACTTTTGCAGTAAAAATGATATTGCTCGAGAGCAGCATTTGCTAATACATTAACAAGCACTTCTAATGTAAACCTGGTTTTATAACACTAAACTTCACATTTTGTAAAGTCAGAGACAGCTTCTAGGTACACCTGTGTAGGTCCTTTAGATGTTACTGTCACTGACTGAAGTACAAATTTTGACACCACACTTCTACAACTTGTGGACTTCACTGAAAGGAAACATATTGGACTTTGGGTATTTGGCTCTACGAGTTACTGTGGGTCATTTGTTGCAAAGGCTGCTCTTGGTATTGTTAACCCTTGTTCAGCAGCATATACGTAAAAATGCCGCTGAGATTCCTTCACAGATAGGTTTTCTTAAAATGCTTGATGAGGCTTGTCTAATAGAAGCAACAACATTTAGTCTGTGCTGAGGACAGCAGTAAACTGCAGTGGTTTTTGTATCTTTTTGATGTTTTCCAAACTGTTTTATCTGTCCAGTCCTTGTGTGTTCAAAACAACAGATGTTCTGACAAAGTCAAGATTCTTTGTTGTATTGTTGCCTTATTCTGTTTCCTAAGTTTTTCATGTTCATCTTTCCAGGCTGTGTGGGTTGGCTGCCAGGAACTGTAAGAAGTCCAGGGATTTGTCAGAGGGGAGAAGGCTTTCAGACTCTGGAACCTTTTCTGGCACTCATTCTGTCAATATTACTCTAGGATAGGTATCAGACAACATGCTGCTTACCATCATGTCTGTTACAGTATTTAATACAAGCACAAAACATACATATTGTTGAGTTGAACGGGTATATGTTTTAGCCTTTGGTGTTCCATAAATCAAGTGCCATCATGATGATTAGTTGAGAAGAAACAGGAAAATAAAGACCTGAAATTGCTTGTACTGTGTTTTGATGTTTGTGTTTTGGTTTGTGGTTTGGTGTTTTTTTTTTTCTGTCTGTGCGTTGTTATGTGTTTGTTTTTTGTTTTTGTGGTTGTTGGTTTTTTTTTTTTTTTAGTAGCATTACTTTTGGTATCTCTGTGAGTGCTGCTAGTTGGAGCAGGATGGTAAAACAGAACTGTGTCAGAGAAACAATGGCATAAAACCTTAAAATTACTAAATCAACTTGTTTACCACGTTGTTGGAGTGGTTGAAAGCTGACATCTGTTTCCTTATGGCAAAAACAAATATAATTTTCTTATGATGGCTCCAAACCCTAGCTTTGATGTTCCTGATCATGCAAAAGCATAAGTGATGATTAGGAGCAAAAAAGAGGATAAGCTGCTTGTTGTTGTTGTTGTGTTGAGGCACCAACAGTTCTTGTGGCAGAGAAACTGTGTAACAGAAGAGTAGGAATAAACAGTGATTTGTGGCTGGTTTTGTAATGTATTTCATAGTTTGTAGTGGTATATATCAGTAATTTTTTTCATATGTCTGAGTGTTTTTATTTATTTTAAACCAGAAAGGTTTATTTGTGGAGGTATTGGGTGTTGCGGTTTTTAATATCTGTCTCTAGTGGATTAGCTTCCTGAATCTGTTTTGCTGAAGTTTTTGATTCTCAAATGTCCATGCAAAGAAGGTCTTCAATCCCCTGTAGCTTGTAAATGACTTTACTGGCTTTTTATAAAGCTTTGTCCAGAATAGGCTAACCAAGACTGAGACTTCATGAATAGGTCTATCCAAGTAGAAAGGAAGGACATGAAAAACATTTAAAGTCAAGAGTGTTCTGGGTGTCGCTCCACTTCATCAGTGTGATATTCCTGCTGTGGTTTGCTTTCCCCTACAGAAGAGAAGAGGTATTGTAGAAACCTCAAAAATCAGTAGGGTATGAGCTTTCACCTAGTAGTATAAAAATCTAATAGCCTGTAAGCTGTAAACAGGCATCTAGAAAACAGTAGAGATGGCACTAGTGTTGTACATGCATTTTGGCAATGCATGCATCATTTGTTACATTAGAAGCTTTGGCTTAAGATTTTCTTTTCTCCTTTTATTTCTATTGATACTCTTTCATCAACTGATCCACTTGTAAACTATGAAAGAAACTAAGGAAACTGAAGTAAAGAGAAAATTGTGGTCTTGACAGGTAAACTTGGGAAAGGTCCCTTTGTGATATGGAATAAAGTGGGAAGTATAGCTGGGGGATGTGTCATTGTTTTTGTTCATGCCGTATGAGACAGTATGGACTGTATGTGTGTGTGTGGGGGGGGGTTAAAATGAAGCTTTGAGGGCTTATTTAGCTATAAATAAGTGTCTGTAACTCAGCTGCTTACCAAGTGTTTGCCAGGCTGTGCAGATGTCTTTTTTTTTTCCTCCTTCCCCGAGCACATTTAGAAAACTTGCTAGCTGGTGAAAAAACTGTGCTCTCTTCTAGTACTTCTTGATATGTGTGCATTGTACTATATAAGTACAATGTTTTTTGTTGGCTTTATTGTTGCTTCCTCTATTCTTTACTTCAGGTATCAAGATTATGAAAATTGAATTTTTTAGGGGTTTTAAAAAGATACAGGTATGACCTTACTTGAATGACAGATACATATTAAAAGATGCTAAAATATCCCTAGCAAACAAGCTGGTCTGCAGTGTAGGATGTCAGATTTCAAATCTAATGTTTCAAAAATTACTGACTTGGAAGCCTGGATAGATGGTGGCCTGTTGAGGGTAACTGTTGCGTATGCTACCACAAGATTCTAATATACTTTGCTGCTTCTACTTTTCATAATACAGCCAAAGCAAATTTTGTTAGAAGCCAGTGGAATTTCCTACACATACACATGCAGTGCCTATTCTAATATGGATTTAAATTCTTGTTAAGTAACTTTTTTTTGAGACTTTAAAAAAACAACATTGCCTCAACGAGAAGAAAAAGGGTGGATGGGAGCGAGAGCCAAGAAAAAGGGAGACCTTGAGAGCAGAGGGAAAGGGAAACATGGAGTGAAGATTTGCAGACCACCTCTAGAGGTTGTGACAAAACCTTGGATTACATCTTTTTCTGGGAAGTGTCAGCCTTTTCCTGTTTTCTGTTCTATTTTCCAGCTATGAAGGGGAAGTGTGTGGTGTGGGGGTTGTTTGTGGTTAGTTTTTTTTAATAATAGTTAGGGTGGTTATAAGATGAGTGGAACAAACAGGTTGTAATTGCAACCTGTAGTGTTACTTTTCATGATGGTTATTGCAGTGACACTATAATTGCAGATCACACAGAATCTCAATAACGTTTGTGGTAGAGTATTGCTTCTGCTGGCTCATTCCTTTGTGCTCTGCTGTGATAGCTGATGAGAGCTGGTCAAATGCGGGGAGCTTAAATAATTGTGTCATTGTATCATGTGCATGTAAGCAGGATGACTATCAACCTTCAGGTAGAATAACAGTGTGTTTCAGTGTGACTCTTCACAAATTCTTACTGTTATGATATCCTGATTAGGTATTGCTAAGGAATTTCTATTAGTAGGTGGAATCAAGTAACTGCTATTTGTTATATTCCTGGAAATACAGGTAACTGTCAAATCTTAAAAGGATAGTTTATTCACTTTCATGATGTGCTTTTTATTGGGTATGATCATGTCAGGACTCCAGTGGATGCCCTATATTATGGAAAATGTTTATACCTTACCAAAACTCAGCCAAACAAAAAAGGTGTTACGGCAAATTTTTGATAGTACAAAACCCCCACGATTATTTCAAGAGGAATCTTACATTAACTAAATAGTATGAAAGGGTAAAATATACAAACTTTTTTTTTGTGTTTTCAGCTCTTAGGAAATACTCTGTATTGCATCTTGGGTTTGCTGTTCACATTAATTCCCTTATTCTTGCTTCCTCCTGCCACCAGAACCATTTTTCATCTTCCTTGTAAGGATTTGTTGTGTATTTTTTACACAGGGAACAATCCATAGCACGTATTGTGGGTGTGCAAGCTGGCACTTCATAGTCTTCAGGGAGTTTTGGGATTCTGAGGCTGATAGCAAATCTCTCTTTTGCCAACTGCAGCACGTCAGCTTATAAGGTACTGGAGGAAATTCCCTCCGGAGCATTAATTACAAAGGAAGAAAAAGATCTCAGAAAGATGGAAATTATAATCAAAGACCTATGTACTTGGTAGTAATCTAGAACTGGTTTTTTTGAGTGGTTTCTGTAACCTGTAATGTCTATGGCACATCCGGCTTGTGTCTTTAAATTTTCAGAACAAAAATATTTCTGGAGCAAATTATATCATACCAATTGCTGATTGTGTATCATTGATATAACTTAATATTTCAGTTTTATTACAATACATTAATCAGAACATGCTGCATACTGCTGAAACTTAAAGAGAACTGTTGGGGGTGAGGGAGTAGAGGATGTTGGCAGTTTGTAGGGAGCTGCTGGGATTGGAACATACAGGTCACAAATAACGGAGATTACAAACACAAACTAAAATTATGGCAGCATTTGTTCTTCAGTCTTCAATGTTGTTAATGCAATTAAATGAATTTGGCTCTTCAGTTGTGTCCAAGGTATGCTATTCATGGATTTCATGGGGAGGGGCACTGTTTGTGTGCATGTGCATTGTGACTTTTTTGGGGAATGGGTTTATCTGAATTTCTCTCTTTGAATCTCTCTGTGAACTGTCCAAGCAGTGAGGATTTTTTTGACTCTTTATGTTGGCAATCTTTGCAGTTCACTGAATGGTCTTCAGAATAGCTGTCCTGGGTGCAAATTAAATTTACTTCTAATAGTATTTCTGTTTCTGAGAGAACAAACCGAAAAGGAAATTAATAATTAAGCAAGCTGGGTTAGTTTCTGTTGCTTTCACCACCCCCACCCCACCACCACCCTCCACCCCCACCCCACCACCACCCTCCACCCCCCAAAAAAACCCCACCAACAAACCAAAGCCACACCCAAACAGACCCAGAACACTAACAACTAGTTGCTACTCTGAATTTATTCTTAAGGCAAATATGGAGGTTGCCTGGTGCTGAAATTTTATCTAGAAAGAGCAAGTTGACCACTAATGTGACAAGATTTAGTTTTAAAAGCGTAAGCCTTGCATTCTGTTTGTTTTAATAAAAAGTTGCATGTCATGTTCACTGCCAATCATGTTAATAGGCATCTGCCTTTGCCAAAATACTTATTTTGGAACTGCTTACCTGTTTTGCCTAATAACTTAATATGTAAATAATGAGTGAATGAGAGAACAGCCTTTACCTTCATGCTACCTTAAAGTTTTAACAGAATGGATTTCATTTAGGTTTTTTGGGGTTTTTTTTGGTGGTTGTTTTGGTTTTGTTTGTTTCTAATCTTGGTTATGTGTAAGCTGTTTGGTGAGATTCATAGAATTATGTATCATGGACACTTGTGCTTGTTTTGAGAACTATATGGAGAAAAGTAACCCTGTTGCTTGGGGAGTTTAAAGCCTGTCTTTGCTCCAAACTGAGGTGAAGAAGGGGAGGGGAAAGGTCGTGCTAAAAGGGAAGGTTGTGGGCAAAGAGCAAGTGAGGTCCCGGCTGTGGGCCTGTGCTTGGCACTTGCTCTGGAGCTAGGAAGTGCCAGGGGCCTGTGCTGCAGAAGAGCTGAACGGGAGGGCTGGTGGGGAAGTAGACTCTGCTGGCTGGGTCCTGTATGCTGTTAAAGGGTCTTAACAGAACAGTGTTATACAATGTATGGAAGTTGAAATCCTACTGTGTTGGCTTATAGATGCGAGCTCCCTAAAATGAAAGTGTAATGTAAATGCAGTGCAATTCTAGCAGCTCTTTAGTACTACAGAAGAGTGATGAATTACCAATTTGAGTTCTTTAATACTGTCCAAATCAGTCTTTGTTCATGCTGTTTGTTACATATACTGATGTGCCTTCAACATTTTGTTTTAATTGCAGATTCTTCTCAGTAAGCAATCTGAAACGTTATACTTAATTAGGAACAATTGATAATCTTACAAAGTTTCTCTCAAGAAGTCATGTGGCAAGTGGAATTTTTTTTTTTTATTCAGCTGTATGTACACTGCATATAAGGGGAAAGAAGAACGTATGTTCAGTTTAGACCTGAAACTTGCTTATTATTCTTCTCCTCACACTTAGATGATACAGCACCTCTAACTCATGTGTTGGTAAGCTTGAATGAGCTTTTCTTGCTACTGTGACTCCATGTGGGACGTGAAACTTAACTGTGCCAGCTGTGTGATTTTTTGGGTTTGAGAAAGAGGCCATGGTTCTGGCCTGCATTTATGTATCTGACCTCTGCTAAAGGACTGGTAGTGAGAAGGGACTTTCTATGGGAATCTCTTACCTCTCTGGTCTGTTGCTGAAAGCTTTTTGTCATAACCAAATGCAAGTGTATTGTGTGACATAATGCATTGGAACGGCACACCAGGGCTTTCTGAACAAAGGTATCTGTAAACTTTGTCAAACGGTGCACCTGCTGATGGTCTATGGCTTAACGTTTGAAATATAGTTCATTTAGCACGCACATTCTTAAAGGCACTAAATGCTCATCTTAGAAAAATGTGATAATAATTAAGATTTTTTTCTTGGAGTAAATGAATGATGGACTATAAGAATCCAGGCTTCTTTCAAGAGATCTTAAAATGAGGGAGATGCATAGTTGCAGCCCTTTGCTGCATGAGAGACTGTGTAATATGTGGGCATTAAAATAATTGTAGCCATCACACTGCAGTGAGTCAGACTGTCCTCCGGTTCCCTCCCTGGTGGTGTAGAAGTATGCTGTTCTGTCTTAAGGGAGGCCTGCGAAAGAAGACAAACATGTTGAACGGAACTGCCCCAAACAGTAATGAATACCTTTTCAAAAGCCTCAAAGAACATTGTGGCTGACTTAAAAAGTTAGAATTAAGTTATTTTCTATCCTGAAGACTTGTTGTCCTTTGTAAAGGACTTCCCCTCTGCCCCATTGATTATTCAGGATTTTAAAGCACTGATTTTCAAGTTTTAAGGCTGATGAACTTGATTTAAAGTTACCAAAATCTGGCTGAAGTGTAGGGTAAGGTCCTAGGTTTTGTAAGTCATATATTGCCACAATTTTATGTTAGGAATCCCATTGGTAGCATAAAAGAGAGGCTGACAGTTGCAATTACAGGGGGATTGCTCATCATCAAGGTACATAAGATGTGGTAGCTTTGCATTCCTGCTGATTTTGGTGAGATAGAAAATAAGGCATCCCTTTTCCGTAGAGATAAAACACTGTTGAACAGCAGTTCTATGCTTCAGTTCAGGAAGGAGACATGGTAGCATTACCTTTCCTGAAGGTTTGGCCCCCTCTATTGCAGAATACTCAGGGATATGGATTGTCTTTTGTTCTCATTAATTACCTGGGAAGAAAGACTCAAAAATTGCACCATGTGGTTAAAAAGGTTCAGAAAGAAGAAGAAAAAAAATAATCTATATTATTGGATAATGTCCAGTATGAATACAAACTTGCATCCGTAATCCCCCACCCAAAATGTTTTATACTTTGGTGCTAGGAACTCTGGATTTCATGTGCATATTAAATTGGTTCACATTTCCAGAATGCTTTGAAACACTACCATAGCTATAGATCTATAAAGTAAACATTGTATGTGTATACACACAAATACATATATAGTGTTTACTATGCAATTATAGAACTTGTATGTAAGGAACGAAAATAGACATAACTAGGTCTATCAGTTCCTTGTGAATATGTGGTTATTGTAACATTTTACAGGTAAATGTAACAAAATGTAACAATGTAATATGTAATGTAAAAATGTAACAAAAACAGATAAAAGTTCAGCTTACACATGTCAGTAGCTACTTTAACTCATTTTAAATTTACATGGCAAAAACTTACATGTGAATAAGGTATTTAAGGAAAAATTGCCTAACAGCAATAGCAAAACTTGTTTCAAGGTAGCAGCTGGGCTGCGTTGTCCATGTTTTTTGTCTGTTTTAGCACTGTGGAATTCCTTTATCTATGTGCATAGATATACAAAGAAAACTTAATGCAAGCTTAGGGGAGGTGTATGTGATTGCCAGTAATCTAAGTTATGTTAGAATGCTTTGGCATTTGCTTGTAGTGTTTCTGTCATTATCTGCATTGTTTTTATATATCTTGCCATGTTCTTTGTTTTTTCTTAAGCAGAACTGGATAGCTTCAGTAAGTGTAAAGTGCTAAATATTCACAGAGCAGTTCTGGTTGGGGGGACCTCTGAATGCTCTGTGACCCAGCCTCCTGCTTAGAACCAGGTCGGTGTTGAATTGGGACTGGATTGTTCAGGATTTTGCTCTCTTGGGTGTCAAACCTACAGAGAAGATTCTGCACCCTCTCTGGGGTGCTGGTCCTAAGCAAATTTTTTTTTTTTCTTCTATCTAATTGGCACCCCCTCTGTCAATTTTTGCATATGTTTTACACTGAAATCTTTCATCTTGTACTAATTCAGATGACAACTGAAAAAGGCTTTTAACTGGCAGCATGCAAACTGTGTGTGTTAGGAGGGAAAGAACAGGAGATTACACCTATAGATGCTAATGTACGTGTAGCCTTGTAGAAGCTGAACATGAGTTCAGGCTCTCGAGAAGAAGAAGTTGTTAAAATATGGAATGTTGGAGGCAATATATACAATTCACAGATTATAGATTTATTTATGGACTAATAAATATCCAAGCTACTCTGATGTAATGAATATATTGTGATGAAAAAAATAAACACGTTAATTTGTTACATACCTAACTATTTTTTTCTTCCATGATGCCTCAGAAGTCTTTGCCAGCTTTATTCTTGATGCATAGTTCATAAATGAAGAGGTTAATTTCCTGACAGACTGTGAATTCCTAAAGTTGTTGGCTCATGGTTTTCCTTTGTTATTCCCTTGTGTTGGTGTGTATCAAGTTGACCTCAAATAAGGAGGCTGTGCCGACGGAGGCTTTGGGACTAACCTGTTGTCCTGCTTGGCTTCAGTTTGTAGGCTTTACTTTGGCAGCTCTCCAGGCTGACAATTGGAGCTAGCAGTGTTTTTCTAGGCTTGGTTCCAATAAAAGACATTATTACTTTTATGTTCTGTTGTATGTGTTTCAGGTGGGAGAGAGGAGAAAGAAGGATGGTATATACCTAATGTAAACATCCAGATTTGTAGATAATCTGGTATGTATTTACATTTTTTTTTCAGTCAAGAGTATACTACACTCCTTTTTCTATTTTGTACTTTAAAAAGAGAGAGGTACTTTAAAATACAAATTTTCAAGCAGGTCAGCAAGTGTAAATTGTCTAAATTCTTCTATAAAGAGGAAAAAAACATGCTAAATAGTCATAGGAATGTCCTAGCGAGGGTGGCAATTCATGAAAAAGGGAAATCCTATCCAATATAGCTTGACCTTTTTGCTGTTTTAAATTTATCCATCTGAAGCGAATGCCTGGTAGTATTAATTTTGTATACAAAAGGTTCTGTGTAAATAAAGTTTATGTGAAAATCTGGTATGGGAGACTTCTCTTAACTTTAGTAGTTGTTTTAGAGGGTGCATATAGAGTCTTAAGCAGGCCAGATGAATCTGAATTGGTAAAACCAGGATTTTCTCTACCTAGTAGATAGCTTGTTCTTCTTGTATTTCTTACCTCCTGGTAGTAGCCAGATGCTAGTATTCCATGATCTCTGAAGCTTTCCCAATAGTATTTTATAAGAGGAAGACTGTGATTGCACTCGGGTGTGCAGCATATCGGGATGACTAAAGCTGCCAATACCAGGCTTTCTGTTTGTGGGATTTTGCTTCCACCTTCTACATAATCCCCTGAATTGTGGCGAGTGGCTTTCTGTGGTGTCCCAGGTTACCTCACCACTTCATATATTTAACATTCTGATGTACACCTCACTGTCTCACCAAGTCTTGTGTCATTTATGGTAGGTGACCTATGAGTCCTACATAGTAATGCAGTGTAAGATAATACTCCCCCCTCTCTTTTGTTTACAATGTTCTTTAGGCATATCAATTCAAACCTTGAATCATAAGCTTTCTAATGTGACAGATGAGTCTTATTATAGATAAGAGATTAACATGCTTGGAAGCTGCAAAGTAATGGTGACTTGCATGATTATTGGGTTTCCTCGCTAACAGCAAATACAGCTACAATCCCATCGGAAGGCAGGTGTCTTGGAAGCTTTGTCATACGTGTTTATGAGCTTAAATCGTATGAGGTGGGTATGTGGTTGAGGTGAATCCAACAACTGCCAAGTAGTGCTTTCTGCAGTTAAGTGCTTAATATGTTTTTGGCATGCAGCAATTAATACAGTTTTAGTCAGATTAAAGATCTGTAGATACAGTAGCTTAATGTTTCAGAAGAACGGCTGAGCTATGTAAATCTGAAATCTTCTGTTTTCTAAAGACACTTGAATATTCAAAATAATTACTGAGAGATTGAAGATCATGCTTCTCTTTTCTGGATTATGGTACAAATTGATTAATAACTCGTATTTCTTAACTTTATACTCACTCTTACTGAAGTCTGGAAAGAGAGCAGCTTTTAGACGGCACCTTGAAAATGTTTGGCCGTTAAGTGAAGTAAGCTGTTGTATACAGCTATTCACAGCAGCAGGCAACAGCAGTGCATGATTTTTGCTTGCTCGTCTTCTGTGGGAATAGACTTGATTGCCTGGGACTATTTGAGCAGACATTTGTTAAGGACACAAATTCTAATTATACTTCTAGTATGTTGATACTAAATTATAAACGCTTTGCATTGTGGACTGTATAAATGTTTAAGAGTGGTTGGCTTTCCTTGTTGGTCCTGTCTGCAGTGAAAGCAGTTAAGAATTAAATTTAGATAAGCTTGTGCTGTGAAGCCAATGCGGTGCTTCTGCTAAGGCATCTGAAGCTGGTATGATAATGTAGAAGGAAAAGTAGCTCAGTGGTGTTCCTGCTGCCACCCTCAAATCCCTCCAGATCCTGTTTTCCACTCCCCGGAGGTAAGATTTTCTTCCTTAAAACTGTCTTCTAAAAGGGCTGCTTTTCTTCTTTGGCATTACAGGGAACCCAGCTAGCAGACCAGGTGTGCTTGGTGAGTTGAATGTGTGGTCTGTGTGAATAGCTCCATACATCTACTGAGCCTAAATAGAAAACAAAACACTCCCTGATCAAACCAGTGAAGATTGGTCAAAACTGGCACAGTGGTCAGCAGCAAAAGCGAAAGTATACCTTTCTTTCCCATCCTGTGTTTAGTACTGGTTTTTCTATCTATTCTTTATATGTAGAAACTTCACACATGCTTTTCTTTCTTGAACCACTATGGGACCACTATGAAATTTTCTTTGTTCTCAGTTAAATAACAGAGATGTAATCCAAAATTGGTGACAAGTACTTGAAGACCAGGAAGAAACCTACATTGGGAGTATTATTTGTGTGCAAAATAGGGAAAACCAACCACCTTTTTTTAAATAGTGTATGAATACATGCACATCCTAAAATTGAGGCTAAACTAATAGGAATTAAGGAGTTATTTAATTGGGTGGAATACTGTAGGTTTTGAGTCACACTAGGGTGAGAGGAATACTGTTACAGGGAGCAAGGTCTGATGGGGTAGTAAAGCAGCCGGGTGTTGCTGTGGGTACTTCTCTAGCCAACTTTTTGGCAGCCTCTTAAGATGGCTATGCATTTAATTCTGTTCAGATTTGACAAGGAAGCAGCCTTGTAGCAAGGGGGATTTTTGTTAGTTTGATGGTTATCAGGGGATGACAAGATTTTATTTAACTTTCTAATGTAACTTTCAAATAGCGAACTGCTTGAATATATAAGCTATTGATCTGATCCATTAAATCAAGACTTTGTTTTTAATTTCTGGAACATATTTTAAGGGGAGGTAAAGTAGGAGTTGTGGAAATTAACATGAAGTTGTGCCTAGAGCAGCTGTGCGGTTTTCTGTTAGGAAATTCAAATAACAATTCAATAATAACTATGTAATGTGCCTGCTAAAGTGGGTTGGGTGGCAAAGGGTAGGGAGGAATATATGGTGTTTTATTTGAAATAATCAGAAGTGGCTTCTGAATTAAAAGCTTTTTCCCGTTTGGTAGACAACTAAACTTTTGATTCTTAACTTCTTGGGCGTTTATTTAGAAAGGTAAGTCTTTCTTGGCATTGTGTTGAGCTTCATTTACGCCAGTTAATGTTACTTGCAACATTACTAAGAACATGGAAGCCAAACTCATGCAGTAGACTTGAAATCCAAATTTGAAAAGAAAGAGATGACTGCTTATGTTTACTGCTGTGGCAGGCTACTAAAAACACCTCACCATCCACAGAATTCAAATCAGATTTATTTAAACAACTGAAACAAAATTTATTAGTTACTTAAGTCCACACTATCTTGTCACTAGGTCAGAGCTTTTACAACCCATAGGAAGTGTGCGGACTTGCATCTCACCACACAGATAATTGCTATAGAAATGATACTGACTGACACTTCCAGGTTAGAAGACCTGCAAGAGATAATAACATTTCCCCACCAAAAGGCATGTCACAATTCTTTTTAAGAAATTCTGTGGGTTTTTTTCCCCTGAAGGCTCTTCGTAGCTACTGCTTTTAGTTTGTGTTTCAATTCCAGCTTTGTACTGGTGCTGTGGGAACCATTGACTTTCCTCCAACTAGACCTTGATATCTATTAATACAAAGATAGTCTGTTAGAAATAGTTGGCCGTGGAATCAAATGGGAATTGATATGCTTTTATTTGGAGCTTCATTAAAAATAATTCTGATAAATAAAACATTTGAGTGAATTGTTTCCAGGTTAAGGTGTTTTGAAGTGTATGTTAATATGAGTAGAAACTGTTTTGGAAGGTTCCACTAATAACTGCATGCTTCTAAGAGGAAAAATAAACTGCTTTTCATACAGGGGGGAAATCTACCTTACAGTTTCCTGTTAAATAGTACTGCATAACAAGAAAAATTTGTGTACTTAAAGTAAAAATGGACTAGTAAACCAGATGAAATTTTGACTCTATTGTCGCTATTGCAAACAAATTAATAATGATACTGTTCCTGTGGCTTACCTGAGAATGTGATTAATGTTCAGTATTATATATTCTAGTGTGTTTTGGCAGTATGAAAACCTGAATGTTTAACGAGAACACAATTTCAAATTAAAGTAATAAATCAGAGTTACTGAAGTAAGGCCTGCAGTATGCCACGCTCCTCAACGGGCATTGAGAGTGGTATTTTGTCCCACATACTTTTGGCAGCAAAAGCCTCTTTATCAGCTACTGTCTTTCCAGTCACGCTTGTGTTCATGTCTTTGCTACATGCTCCGCTGATTACCTTGGAAAAGGGCAATGCTGTAACTGTTCAACTGACCTTTCAGTTTATTTTCTCTTGTGTAATATGAAACATGAGCTAACGCAGTCTTAGTCTACTGATTCCAAGAAAAAAAATATCTCTACGCTTCTGCAGCTTTCTGCTCAAATATGATGGAGTTTCTCTGTAGTTACGTTAATTCAAAAAGAACTCCATCAACTTGCTTTGGATATCATCACAACTGAGAAGGAAATTACTGTAGGTAGAAGAGAGTTTATAGTGTACAATTCATGCATAATTAAGACTACTTAGCAGAGGGATAGTGACACAATGACTATTCAATGAAGAAATCTCAGCTGTAAAGTGTTTATCTGATAAATGTTCAGTGTGTAGAACTAAATAAATGACATGATACTGGTATGTACTGGTATGCTATGCTACTTTGTTTCCTTATATACAGGGAAAAACATATAGAACTCCCATTATTTTGAAATTGGTGTTTTATTTGACTGTTCCCTCATGACATGGAAGCTGTCTTGAGTGCTTTGGCAGGTACAGAATATACATAGCTGTGCTCTTTGGGGCGGTTGTAACATAGCTTGGTATCATACAGTTTTTTGGGGCAGCCGTGTTTTTATTTGAGGGTGTCTTTTAGTTTAGGGTAAAAGTGACTATATACCTTTTATCTCAGTAGTGGGTAAAAGATAAAATGGCTTTCTTGTAGCAAGTGTTAATACTTAGGTATACACTTCTCTGTCTTCCCTCTCACTTGAATTGATGTCTCTAAATAGTTTACTAGGCTTCTGATGGAAAATAAATTGCCTCTTGGTCCTTTTAAACACTAGTAATTTGTTACACTTATACTGTGGGGTGCATCCATGTGTTTCTAATAAACTGAAGGGGGTGATAGATGAACAAACATGTGGAGTGGGTAAGAGCTGCTAAATATTGTGGGGAAGGGTTTTCTTAGGAGTGGGATTGGCTTAGGTCAGTGGAGCAATTATTGCTGAATGATTGCATTAAGTTTGCATTTGATACATCTTGTAATCACTCCTGCATTTGGGTCCAAATTGAGCACCGTGCATGTTTATTACAAAGCTGATGGCAAAAACACTACAGCTGTCAAATGCTGGTGAAGCCACTAAATTATGCTAGTGTTTAAAGCAGGGAAGAGGCTTGCTTCTAGTCCCCTGCATTGTGCAGAAAGCACAGTGCCAGAACTGAAGTCAGCAAATAATCTTCTTAAAATACTACTGAAAGGTATTTATCTTTATTAGACTTCATAGCTTACAGGTCTTTACCTCTCTGTTAGAAACAGCAACTGCTGGTAAGATGTCAAGAAAAACTCTGTAGTTTCCCTTTGTTTTCTGGCAGTTTTTATGTTTTGTTGCGTTCCTACGTACCAGACTGCCTGTTGTTGTTGGGGCTTGACTTGCATATCACTGTACTTTAAATTGCATTAGAAAAAGTTGGTGCTGAATTGGTCACTTGACCTGTATGAATAACTTCAAGAAAAGCAAGTGATTATTTATTAATTATCCACAAGCAAATATTTAATTTTTAAGATACTGCATTTAGTTGGAGACACAAAGCTGTGTTACCTCTCCATACTGAAATCATGGAACATCCAAGGAGAGTTTGGATTTATTTACTATCTGCGGAGTAGAGAAATTGGAAAAGTTGCTTTTGATGTTTTTGCTTCTCTTGCTGGATTTTGAGTTCTCTGCCTCATGGAGTCTTTAGTAACTAATAACAGATTGTTTCTTTGGTAGGTATTGTAACAGAAATGGTTTAACTGTGTAAGTTCCTTATTGGAATAACTGGATCCCCAAATTATTTGGGTAAGAGTTAATTTTATTATACCTGAGAGGAACTAAATATTATTGGACAACCTGAAGAATCCTTAGTTTTCAGCTGAAAATGTATGTTAAATTGCCTCTGACTTTGGAGAAAAGCAAAATACTTGTGTAGTGAATATTTTTAATAGAGCAACTAGAACCTCTGGGAAATTCAGTTTTAGCCTCACACAGACTTCTTAAGATCATGATTTCAGAAACATGTAAGATCTTTACTTTTAACCTGCAGAAAAGCAAAATTATATTATCATCTCTTTCTGGATCTCTTAACATTAGCCATTGCTATCCCATAGAACATATCTCTCAGAATTCTTCTAACACTTCAAAAGTTGCATGTGTTCAGGGGTTGCTTAATCTATTTAAATGCATATTAAAAAGATTACCTGAATGAGACAGGACTTCTCTATACAGAAAGTGCAAGTCTGTAATCTAAAACTATAAAGTTGATTTGTGTTAAAATACAGTAAATCTGCTGTTCTGAAGTAGTCATACCTACCTGAGATTTACTGTGCCTTTACTATTTTCCTTAAGTGTGATTACTTTGTGTAATCCTCTGAATAATGTAGTGAAAAGTGAGGAAAGGGAGGTGGAGAAAAGAATGAAATAAAATTCAAGGCTTCTGTTTTGATACACTTTCACTAGTGACAAATGAAGTTGAAGAAGCAACTGCAAACAGGAATTTGCTTCTGCCATGTAATTCTAGTGCAGCACGGTCTGATGCATTTGATTTGTTGGGCTGCAGAAAGTTGCTTTAGGAAGAGCTTGATCCATCCTATTGCTGTCTTCCTTCAATCCTTTCCCTTCTAAGCAGCTGAATGATGACAGTTTGTGGAAATAATCAACACAGAGTAAAGGAGAAGATGAGAATCAGGGACTCCTAATCTGAGCAGGGACTTTGCATTGGCTTTGGTGTCAATGAAAGTGTTTGTAAGTGCATCTTCAAAGTAATAGCAGCAATATTAGAAAAGGTAATTTGTGAATGGCCTTATACTCTTTATTTTGAAATATTCAGAGTCGTTGCATCTACATTTTAAACCTCTATTTTCATCTTTTCATTTTCTTTTCTTTTTTTCTTTGAAGTGGTAGGGATCACAGCAGGAATAGAAATGGGTATTATTAGTGATGATTGTTTCAGGATTGTCCAGTTTCATATTCCCGTGTGCTCTTCCTTTGACTGCCTTGAAAGAAATTAATTCTACTCTGGCTTTCCAGGAAAACTCAATGAGAGTACAGCACAGTCTTTATCAGAGACCTTACAGCTGGCATCGTGAAGTGGCAATTACCACTTCTGTGATTTACTAATGGTGGTTAAAGATACCTGTTGCACACAGTGGACTGCAAGGTGGAGATCAAAAAGCTGGTGCCCCTCATCCAGTGAGCCTGGACCATGTGGCTCTGTATAGATGCATCGGATCAAAGTTGCAGGCAGGAATTCCTATTGTATAGGCAGGCTCTATGAAATGTTGCTTTTTGAATTTGACTGGTTACCCTGAGGGCTGTGGCAGGCCACAGGGGATTCTGATTTGATAACAGTTTTCTGAGCAAACTTTACTGCTGCAGATGAACTTTTTTGACTGGATGCATAGTGCTAAAAGCTGCTTAAGTAGAGAAGTTTGACCTAAGTGTTAACATCACATCTTCAGATTCAAACGGTTCCTCTTCTGTAGCTATCAAGGTTTTTTCAGGGAAGCAGTTGCTGTTTACACATTTGGTGTAGGGCCTTAGATGATACCCATCATTGCTAGCTGATGACAGCATTCCAAGATTTTGGACATCATTCTCCAAAGAATGGGCTGCCTGTGATATCAGAAGGAGAACTGCAGCCTCTCAGCCTTTCCTGGTATATAATTCAGAACTAGCTTTTAATCCTTTCTTATGTTCCTACAGTAGACTATCAGAACTAAAATGGGCAATTTTGGTTAGTTATTTGCCAGATTTCAAAGTGTGGCTTTATTTGAGAAATACATTATTTGACTAATACATTATTGTAGGAAAATAAACCTTTAAAAATTGTTGCAGTTTATTCCTTCTCCTATGGAGGTATTATGCTGGTGAAAGTGTGGCGCATCTATACTGTGATTTGGATTTTTTGTTAGTTTTTTGACCCTTTTGATTGTCCACAGGGATCACGAGATAAGAGTGGATCTATACCAAAACAGGGAATGGTCCACATAAAGTGGGTTTACCACCTCAGTGGGTGAATATGAGTTTCACACTGCCTGACTTCTTTTCCACACCACTGGCCCCAGTCTTCCTGCACTATTGTAGTGAGCTTCATTCACCAACTCGGAACCCAGCATGCTATCTCAGTATTGTTCCAGAGCTGTGATGGGTTGCATTCTTGTTTACAAGACTTATGAATCCTTTAAAATAATAAAAAAAACCAACAAACAACCACACCCTAACATAAATCCCCAGAGAATCAACAGAGCCCTATTCTTGACGCTGTGGTACTGTGACTGGAAAGCTGCAGGAGAATTTCAGGTCAGTGTAACTTTGGAGCAGAGGGTGATGGTATGTTAGCTGCTAAACAGAGCTGCTGTGTAGGGATTTTGGGAAGAACCTATGATTTCAGCAGAGCACTATAGCAGTTTTCCAGTCATAGTAATAAGTGTGGGAAGACCCAAGGCAGTTTTGAAAATGGAGTTCAGAAATCTTAGTAACTTTATGAATAGTGTTGTTCGTGATACATCAGTGATGATACAGGACAGGATTTGATGGCCTCTTTGCTTTCCTATTCCCTGCTTTACTGTAATGCTGATACAGCTTCTTCTGCGGCAGGGAAGAGTGGAAGGTTGAAAATAAGAGGCAGCATTCCCCTAAGAGGCTTCAGGATTGAGCTGATAAATAGGATAAGTGGTATCATGAAATCTGAAACATTTCTTAACGTTTTTTGTTTAACTGAGGAGGAAAAGGGGAAAACAAACCATTTTTCCCTTTCTGCTTTTGATATTTTAGTCCTTCCAACACCTGCCTTGGAAGAAATGTGAAGAAATATAACAAATTTAAGTAGCGGAGAGTTTTCTTTTCTTTTGGACTGTAGCTTTGTTTTTAACACTGGTATTACTGTAAATGTTGTATTTATTGGAAAATGGGAGGATTTGGCTACGCAGAGCACCTTACTGGGCATTTTCTTTCATATCCTTTTCCTTCTGGTATCTGCAGAATTGGGCTTTCCATATGGACACCAGATACCATTACCAAAGTCTCTCCTATTTTTTCATGTTTTGTATAAATTAGCATTAATTAATGGACCAATATTGTAGAAATAAATCATGACATAAAAGCTGGTGTGGAAAAAATGAATCTAAAACATGAATAGCTACTAAGATCAGCACCAAAAGCAGAAGAGGGACCACAGTGATTCATTTCAGTGTTGATACCACAGGTTTTA
The DNA here is from genome assembly GCF_023634085.1 of Falco cherrug. Taxonomy (NCBI): domain Eukaryota; kingdom Metazoa; phylum Chordata; class Aves; order Falconiformes; family Falconidae; genus Falco; species Falco cherrug. Next base: position 110,939,381 of record NC_073698.1, on the reverse strand, counting down.
AAATAAGCTGATTGACTGTTCTATAAACTCCAGTAACTACAACTTTAGAAAAACATGAGAATGGGCATAAAAATGCCTTGAAGCTTTGCAGCTGTCTTGGAGTTCAGCACCAGACTGATTAGATGAGGGTATCATGTATGCTGCTAAGGAATTTTTTGTTTATACTAGTTTCAGTTTAGATTAATAAACAGAACTTTTGGATTTAACCAGATTAGCTTTAGTTTCTAAAGTTTAAGATATTGGAATACCTTTCCGTCATTTTACAAGGTGGTCAGGAAGGAGTTAGTACGTGTGGTTGCTTGGATGAATAAAGACCTGAAAGCTTTATGTGGAGCCTTAATTCAGTATTCTGATTTACCATGAGACTTCCATGGTCTGCCAAAAGTGTTATTTCACTAAGGCAGTTGACTTTGGGAAGGAAGGGGCAGGCTTAGCTTTTTTATTCTTATGCTTCATACTGAAGCTACTAATTTTAACATATGCCTGAGAGTTTTAATGGGATCAGTAGCTGAATGAAGTCAGGGGTGATAGGAACTACAGCATCAGGAGAGTTTTGTATATCATGGTTATCAAAAGCAACAGTGTTCTATTTATTTGCTAAGAACTGTATAGCTTTTCATTGAACTGAAAGTTTTCATGCCATCTTTTCCTCTGATCTTCTTCTCTGATAACTGTATAACTTGACTTGTATAACTTATAGATTTCCAGGTATCCATAAGACAAAATGTTTGAGGGTGTTTTTCACCTGAAATCTAAGACCTTGGAGTAGCTAGTGAGTTGGTATTGTCTTTACTCCTTCACTGTGAAGGTTATTTTATTGGCAAGATGCTTGCTTTCTGGGTAGCCATTATACTAATTCATGTTTGATGTTTTAATCCTGCTTTGATGAAAAGTCAGCCAATTCCTACACTTCTATTGTAAGGCTTTAAACAAAGCTGCATATAAAGCGTGGGATTTAAAGCAATGCTGTGTTACAAATTATGAATGTAACAATAGGAAAAGACTGTTGTGACCCTGTTTCAAATGATGTTTACGATTACCAGTATTTCACAGTGAAACAGTGGTAGAGAAGTGGAAAAAATGCTGGTGTAAAAGTAGCATTCTGTTACCAAATGCCTTGTTTCAAGCTGGGTTTATGTGTGCTTGGGAAAATGTGAAGACTGTGAAGTCTTTCTTTCCAGTAACTGAAGAAAACACCTAGCTTTGGTATTTTAGTTTTAAAACCCATTGTTGTTTTGTAAGAACTTCAGGAGCAAGGAATACACTGAAAGCAGCCCTCTTCTGCTGTCTTCTGCACTTGTTAGATGTGTTGTGTTGTACTTGGCTGTAGTAAGGGACTTATTGTACAACTTTTTCCATTTACTTCAGACTCCTCTATACCTGAAGTTCTGTGGATCCTGTTGTTGCTCCATTTGTTTTTTTTGTCCCAGAGTTAAAGGTTGTACTTTTCAAGGCATATTTAGTACACTTTTTACCTTGTAATCCTCTTCAGTGTCAATTTCAATGCAGGGAAACAGAAAAATCTTAAAAGACTTTGCAGTCATTAAACTGTGAATTGAGAAGTATGAAGGCAGAGGTCAGCCTTTTGTCCTGACTTGTAGCTCTGGATGCTGCTGTTGACTCTGTTCGTATGTCCAGAATCTTACAGGATTGTTTCACCTTTGAAATGCGTCCCATGTGTCCAGAGTCTGTCTGACTACATATATATGTGTCATATGAGTATATAGGCATAACTGAACATGACATAACTTTCAGTGTTAAGAGGGGATCACAAAATACAGTTTTACCAATCTAATGTCTAGCTCTCCTCTTTTAGCACTTGTATGTTATTAGTGAACAATATAGATCTTTGGACCCAGTTGAACAAAAAAATGTTTTCCTGTCATCTTCTGTGTGTAATCTTGGGATTTCAGTTTGGAAGATAAAAAAGTTTAACAAGCCTCGGTAATGTAGAAATCAAAGCTGAAATTTCTGTGAAAGCAAAACCTTGTGTTTCCTAAATCCAGATCATGAAGCACACACTTAACTCCATCCTTTAAAGCAGCAACAGGATGCAGAACTATGCTTCTGCTGTTTTACAGGACCTTCTGTGATGGGTAACCCAGATGTCTCATGTCCTGAGATGGGTTTTTGGAATAGTTCACAGCACAAGGAATTGATACATTTCAAAAGCTGTTGGGTTTTTTTGTGAACTTAGAGCAAACTAAAGTTCTATATTTGCTAATTTCAGGAGGTGGTTAAAAATAATAAAACCTGAATGCTTTCAATATTATAATTTAAAAACAATTCTGAAGAGCATTAGCTGTTTCAAAAATCATGATTTCTGCAGTGATGGTGTACCAGTAACACCTGAATTTACTTGCTCTGACACAAGCAATATGCTTTGAATATTGAAGGAGCATTGTTACTGAGTGTACATGATGCTGTATTACTTGTACAAAATCTGTCCTATATAAAAAGCTATTATTGCAGTAATATTTTAAATCCTTGGTCAACAACTTTTCTAATCTGCTCCCTTCCTTGACCCCTGAACCCGTCCCCCAAAATACATGATTTTTATTGAGCACATGATATTGTTTACCACTATTGCAAAGTGAGCCAAAAGAGCAGTCTTTTACAGTAATACTCATGATCATTTCACTTATTAAGTGTCATGGTCTCTTTGGGCCACGATCTCTTTGATCGCTTAAACTTTGGATTTACTTAAAGACAAAAGCTGAAATGGTGGATGTGCTCTTACTGCTTCTGTAACAAGAATCCAGAGCTTACAATGTGTGTATTACTGTCAGTGATTTTCCCCCAAAGACATAAATCACATAATTGCTTTGTGAAAGTCCGTTTTCATCCCAGCCAACCCATAAACTCACTCTCAAATTCAAAATTTGTTTGCTGCTTATTTCCTCAGAATGAGATGAATGGGCTTGATTCTTCTTTGCTAGGGAGGACTCACCGAGGAGCAGCAGTAAGCCATCAGTGTGTGTGCACCTCTAGGTTATATGAAGTGTTATCATAGCGGTTTTCTTTTCTGCACAGATATTTCAGTCCTTCTGACCTGCTGTTCTTCTGTGTTAATAAATGTATCATTTCCTTCCTCTCCAGCTTTCTAAGTTATGTACTACTGACTTAGAGTTCAAGGTGAAGCTTGCCACTTACTCTGCTTCTTTCTGAATGTGGGAAATACCACATCCAGCCAAAGGTGTTCTTAAAGCTGTGAAAATGTATTTGTACCAAGTATGGGGAGAAAAGGATTAATTTTGAGTAGATAACCTATTCCAAAACACCTTTTCTATTTTAAGTCTGTCAAACTTATTGCTGCACTAAGATCTTTTTTGGAGTTACAACAGCTGTCTATAGCATATAGAGAAAGGTTCCTGCTTCAGCTGCAGTGGAAATAGTTAAAAATAATATATTTGACAGACAGCAATTTTGAAACAGCTTATGTATGGCTGAGAAATAGGAATTTGCAGATAACACTGTTGTCTCGTAGAATATAACAGATATGTTTTAAAGGAAGGCCTAAAACTTTAAAGCTATACAGATGAAAATACGTCCCACCCCCTACCCCGTGCCGGGAGACCCCTTCAATAATGGAGTAATTTTGCCTTTACCAAACATCCTGTGTTGAACTTCTGAGGCTGTTTGTGACTTGTTCTGTTTTTCTGTATTTAAACTTTATTTATATTATTTTTTTTCTGTGATTGCAGTTTATTAAAACTTGTGAGTCAGCTGGGTTTGTGCATGTATGTAATACAATTATACTTGGGAATCTGACAAAATATTCTACCTCAAGCGCTATAAATGAAATTGATCACCACCACAGTAGTAGTTAGTAATGCACTTACCAGGATTATACCCATGAGCAAATTTGAAAGGAATGGTGCAGGTGGATGGGCAAAAATGTGTAAGTGTTTTTGCTGTAGTGTATCCTGAGACATGTTCAAATCTTACTGTCTTTAAAGGTGAGCATTAGTCCTCATAATAAAAACTTGCTGGGAGATTAACCTTGAAAGTCGTCATAGTGCTCAAAATTAATATAGGTAATGTTATTTTACCTTAACCAATAAATAGACATCGCAAACAGGCTACCTTTCTTCTTCTTTTTCTTCTTTTTTTTTTTAAACCAAAAGGGTGTTAACCCATAGTGCTGTTCTGCCTCTTTATTTCCTTTTCCAAAATACAGTAATGAGGCAGACAAGTTGTTCTTGCTGGTATTATTATTTTATTATTTTTTATACATTTCAGGAGACTCCTTTCCATTTGTGGAGAACACAAACACATTTCTAATTACAGTGGCGATGTCTTATTTAAAACAAAAAAAACCCCTTTAAATGTTATGTTTGGGTTTTTTTCGGTTTTGTGTTTTTTTTGTTTTTTTTGTTTGGTTTTTTTTTTTTTAAGAGGTAGCCTATTTGCAGTGTCAGGACTTAATGCTCTGATTTGTTTCAAAGTTTCATTTTAGAATTGGCCTTTAATTACTCCAAAGTAGAGGATTAATGTCTATTTACTGGTTAAGTTAAAATAACATTACCTTTATTAATTAAATGCTCAACTGAAGCTTTAAGCTGCGGTTCTTCACATAATAGCTCACGTTTTAGGAGTCAGAGTTGACCCTCTTGTTTATATGGTATACGTGGTGTGTGTTTCTTGTTACGGGAACTTCTTGGAGAAAAACAGCAAAATATGTCAAAAATCTCCAAGCTGTTGCTAGCAAACTTCTTCATTAGAGGTTTAAGGCATTTTAAGTCCTACTGGTATAAGTAGGGTATGATCCAAACAATTACTTTTGCGAAGTGGTAATTTTGTTTTCCAAATCACTGAAGTGTCAGGGGTCTGCAGAGTGATGCTGACGGTTGCTGTAAAGAGGTTGCCCAAGGAGCTGCTTTCTTTAAGTGCCAGACTAGTTTATCCATACTTACATGCTATACTGCAAACTTTTCAGTGTCCTGAAATTGCCTATTAAAACTGACTGTGAGAGATGTAGCAGGCCTATACAATTCTCCCTAGGAGGCCTGTGTCCAATATTAATAAGATGGGGGGAAAAAGTGCTGGGCTGTTCAGAGTGTGAAGTTCTCCTGTTGTGTAGTAATACTATGATTTCTTGGTTGCCAATCAGGAGTTGTAGTCTTGGATTTACAGTGCAAACCATTCCCATAAAGTAGAGAAAATACAGACAAATACGAAGACTACAACTTTGCACTGTGTAACAACCATGGGAAAAATTGTATGGCTTGTATTTGGTATTTTTTTCTATTTCTGTAGGGAACAGCGCATCTGATATTGTAGTCTTAGGACATAGTGTGACAGTGTGTCTCATGTAATTTTTTTTTTTTTAGTGTTCTTACACTTGTTTATGTAAGAAAGGCACTTTCTAAAAGGTCTTATCTGTTTTCATTGAAAGGTATTCTCTGTTTTATAACCGCTTGAAGAACATTGAAGAAAGTGAAGGCGGCCTTGACAAATTTTCAAAAAGTTACAAAACCTTTGGAGTTAATCAGTTTGTGGATGGCGGAATATATTGCAAAGAGTGGGCACCAGGAGCAGAAGCAGTGTTTCTCGCAGGTGACTTCAGTAAGTATTTTAGGAATATTTCTTCTTTTCTGCACTATGTTTTAGATCATTACCTTCTTTGCTTAAAGACAATTTTTAATCAATGAGGAAATTCTGATAGTGAAAACGTGTATCGTGGCTGAAACTAATACTGGTTTTACTCTACATTGTAGTAGCCTTAGAATGTACATGTTTCAGTTGTATGGTCAGTATTGTGTGTATTTTTTTTTTCTTCTAATACCCGTTAGATGATGACTTGTGTAAAGGATCTAGCCCAATTACACTTCATCTGTAGACTGTGTCTAAATTACCTGAGGTTCTTCCTAAAGCTCTACAGTTAAGCTTCTATAAAACTGTATGCAGAGAAATCAAAGTGTAATAATTGGCTTTATGTTATTTTACTAATCTAAAAACAGTGTTGTCCAAGGCCCAAGGCCCTTCAGAATTCCCACTCATCATGAGAGTGTAGACAAAAGTCATGCTGGAAAAGGGTAATCTAAAATCAAACATATTTATGAAAGAGTAGTTGATGTGCTGGTTTGAGGGGAGGAGAAGGAGGGATATTAGCAGAAGAGGAAGGTGACAGGATTACATGGAGAAATTGTGTTGCTTACTCAAGAACCAGGAAGATGATTCACTTACTTTGAACCTGAGACAAAAATATAAATTTGCTCCTCATTTGGAAGGTTAGCTACATTCAAATCGTTCTGAAAATTCTTAAATGGAGGTGACATGCATTTTTATTTTTGCTTTTAAATCCTGCAATACTAATGCTGTGCTCTTTTTTTTTTCTTTTTTTTTTTTTTTTTTCCCTTGTGGGTTGCGGGGGTGGAGTTGTTTTAACCTTTCAGCTCTCTATCCCTTCTTCAGGGTGTTAGGTATTAGTCCATCAAGGTATAGGAGTTTCGTTGCTGGTTCTTACTGAACTGGAACTTCTATTTGTGAAATGCTTTTGTTTATTGAACTGCATTTCAGACACACACAGTGTTACTTACCCAACTTTTGGTTTGTGGAAATACTGATCTGGTCAACTCAGTGTGTGTATTTGCGTTACAAAAGAGTACATGAATTGCCAATTTGAGGCAGTTAACTACTGCTTAAACAAAAAGTTAAATATTGAGTTTTCCTTCTTCCTTACCTCTGTTTGAAGAAACTATTAAAAGGACAAACTCTGTATTTGAGGAAGTTAGGAACCTGAAATCACATGTGCTTATATAATTTAACAATGATAAGACTTATTACATATGCCATTAGTTGTAGTATCTGGTGGTGCTTTCTAAGGTACTGTGGTTATCTTCTGCAAAAATGTGGGCAGTAATAAAGAAAGAAGTGGACTATCCTAGCAGTGTTTTTCAGATGCATTGTTAAGGTTTTTTCAATGCTTCATAGCAATCTGGTTTAGTACTGTTTTTCCATAGTCCCAAGATCGATACAAATAGAATAAGCAAATTGTTTAAATATTCATGTCATGCTTCAGTTTCCCAACAAAGTAATAAAATGCGTCTATTTTAATTTTCAGAACTTTGCATTTTTTCTTTTAATTTTAAGAACTCAATAGGAGGGTCTGTCTACAAACAATGATTATTTTTAAAAAAATCTTTTGATTTTGATGCAGAATGCAAACAGAAAACTGTTTTCAGCCATGATCCTGTTTGATATGGTTAACGTAGTGAATGATAGTTTCCTTGAAAACACTCCTTGTCTTTTTATTGGAATAGACATTGATAAAATAGTAGTAGTACTTGAGTTTTAATATGGGAATCAGATATGCCCTCTGATTCAAAACTGAATAACGAATCATGAGTATAGTTCACCTGCTGCTAGATAGCAGTGATTTCAGCTATCAGTACTGACTGCAAGACAGCTAGATGAGGCTATTTTTGACAGCTCAACTTTGCATGTATAGACACACAGAATATTCTCCTCTTTACCCCTCTTCTATTTGCTGCAATCCTACCCATTGTTCAAGGTTTTTGTGATGAGATGGGTATGATAGTCTTTAAGTTAAATTTGTCAACATGGTTGGAGACTAGAATTCATTTGTTTTAATTATGTATTTTAATAGATGGCCATTTTAAAAACAAGCTTTCAATGAAATTAGTATCTAAAATCAGTTTTTAAAGAGAATATAACTTGTAAATTGGCATGGTAGGTTAGGAGGAGAAGTACGTGTATACCTGAATACAGTTGCTAAAAACTGGAACGGTTTTCTAAACTCTACTTCATTTAAAATATTTCATGTAATACATCATATGAAGCAGAAATTTAGGACTAATACAGAGTGGTTGTATATAGATGCTAATGAAATGTGGCAATAAGGAGTGAAGAAACTAAAAAGAAATTCACTTTTAACATGGAAGAACTGTTCGTTCTATGTATCATATTCATCAGTCATGGTAAAGTATTCATTCCCAAAAGGGAAGATAATGTACTCTGAAAGCCTAGAGGAATGGATGATTGTCATTCAGTGTAATAATATTCTGATGCGAATTTGGGTTGCAGAACCCTAAGATTTAGATTCAGGTTGCTACGGATATGTTTAATTAAAACTGAATCCCTTTAACCTTTCTTTAAGTTTTCAAGCAGGTTAAAGTCTCAAATGAAATTTATGATTATATTGTATTTAAATTGAATATCAGGATTGCTTTTGATAAGATTTTTTTTATAAAAAAGCTTTATAAAGAGAACTGTAATTGAACCATGCGGGGGGAAGCTGGATATCTTATACAAAGCAACAAACATGGAACTTAAATGACAATAGCTCTTTAGGTTTTAAACTGAAATATGATGGTATATAATATAAAACCCTGTCAGTTCATGCTTTCTTTTTTTAGTTCTCTTGTAAGGATATGGATAGCAGTGTTTTCTCTGTGAATCTCTCAGATGTTTGTTGGAAAGATGCAAAAAAAAGAAACAAAATGCCCTTGCTATTTAATCTGCTAAGTTTTTGAGGATCGAAACCTTGTAAAAATTATAGCAAGGTCAGGTTGTGTTACAGAAAACATAAAATTCTTTCAGAATTTATAATTAAACTGAGCTTAAGATAAACATGAATAATTTGTTTCTGTAATGATATACATGTGAAGCCTCAGTCCTGCAAAGGTCAAGTTTTTTGTGAATGGATTTTATGCCTTATAGCAGACAATAAAAGCTTTAATAATAAGGTATTTTGCCCCAAATTATGGTATTTTTGTACCTCATTCTGAGACACTTGTAATGAGTGAGACAGCTCCTATTTCTAGAATAATTCTTAGTATTGCTGTCTCTTCTGGAAAACAGGTAAAATTTAGTAGTAGCACTCAAATTGGTAATTGAATTGGAGAATGGAAAACATAAATTCAAGAAAATACCAATACTTTCAGTGTTCTTTGTCTGTTCTTTAAAACTCCATAATTGGAGAGAAAACAGTATTATGACTGTTGGTATTCTGGTATGATGCTTATCTGAAATAGTACTAAATGAACATCCAAAACCATTAAGATTTGTCAAGTAGTACTTTTAGCATCTCAGTAAATCAAATGCGTGAGGCAATTAGCTGAATTTCTGATACTAGAGGTAGTATCAATGTTATAGCTACCTTAAAAACTTGCAGCGATAACACACTGAATATTTTATTTGCATGCTATATTGCTGAGGAACTTGGTGACTACTGGCCATTTATTGTTACTTTACAATTGACTATTTCAAAGTCAGCCAGTGACCATCAAGTTTTAAGGGTAACCCAAAGAATTTGTTTGGGAATTAAAACACACAAAATTGTATTTGGCCATGCAGAGACTCAGTAGGTTATCTGTAAACAATATTTGAATTTAAAAAAAATTAAAAGTTACTGGCTTTAAGAACCTTGAAAGGGTAAGAATGTATATGCTAATTTGGAAGTCATGCTTGTGATTTCTGTTCTTTAGTTCCCTTTTTACTTTTCTCTGTCTTCCTTTCCCTCCCTCCCAGCTATCATTAGGTCTGAAATGTTGATCCCTCTGGAATGTGTTTGATTCCATTTCTGTTTCCTTTTTCTTGCACTAGTGGGGAAGGCTTCTCCTGGTGGTAGAGGGAGGATGGGCTGGCCGGTTTTGGGAGAAGGTTTATTTATTACTTGAACTCTGACAGGCTTCCTTCAGAGTGAAGAAAGAGGAGCTTAAGCTACCAGCCCTCAAAATTTGGGTATCTGACAGCTGACTGGAAACTTTTCTTACTTTAGAATGATTTATTTTTTTCCCCACAGACTTGACTCAAACATTTACTGAAATGCAGACTAGGTATTACAATGATATTATACCCAACTTTACTTTCTTCAAAGCTTTTTATAGAAAAACACCTAGATTTCATGAGTAAAGTCAAATAGTTCTACACTTCTGTGGCTGCAGACAACTGAAAGCACTAAGTAGACTGAAGTATAACCTGTTATTATTATCCAGGGAGACATCCTATGTGAGAAGTAATGACATTTGTTTTTTATGTCAGCGTTTGAGCTGTTTAATCACTTTTTAAGCAGATAATGTTAATGACCCTGCTATTGAGCTGTTGGAAATCAGGCAGTGTAGAAGGAGGAAGATCTAATTGGCCACTATGTAGAACAGTATAGTGTCCTTAGAGAATCTCTCCATTTATGTTCTGATTTCATATTCCAAGCAAATGATATAAAGGTATCTTGTGGGATAGTGGGATTTTGATGCCACTTCCCTTGTCTGAACTGCTGTTTGTCTGATATCTTTTCCTCAAGGAAGCTGTGTGAATGCTTGCTGGTCTCTGTATTCTCTTTGAGCATCTTTCAGTTGATCAGAAGTATGTAGAATGTGCAAATACAATTGAGGTGAGTTTATTGCACTTGAGAGTTCAACCTCAGTTTATGAAGTTTTTTCACTTTTGAAAAAATAGTTACGTTGCACTGATGTATCAGCTCTTACATTGGAACAAGCAAATGATTTGGTCAATATGCAACAAGTACTTTTTTCCCCTATGAGAAGCAAGAGGAAGGTTAATTTCTGATATGAAACTCCAAGTGAAGCCATGAGCCTCAGAGCTGTATGGCTATATACTTGTCGACGTGAAAACAAAATCAGGAGATGGAAGAAGTCACTTAAATTTATGATTTAGTCAGAAGTATTGCATTTAATTTTTTTTAATGATAGAAGGTAGAATCCAAGCTATTAGAGCTTTGAATTCCGTTCTAGATTAATGCTCAGTTCATGATTCTTTAGCATGTGAAGTGTGCTGTTCTGAGCAAGAAGTTCCCTCATGCCTCGTGTTGCTGAGGTAGGATGTAATATTTAAATAATTGGCTGGTTTCGCAAGATCTACTCACAGAGATGAGAGAAACTAAAAGTACCAGACTAATCAAGGTGTCTTCCGTGTTTGCTTAAGAGATATCTGGGGCCTGAACTTTTGAATAGAAGGTCTTGTTGTGTATGTCTTACGGGTTCTCTGTGGTGTCATTTTTTCCTAAAACCTATTCAAGCTGATTATTTGAAATTCTGCTGGTAATCTTCTCAGGCTTTTTCTGTTTGTAGCTATTGACAGAGTCTTCAAAGTCCCTGTTCTCAAGCTATTTCTTTTGTCTTTATATTTTCAACTTCTGAATAGTCTTCTATTCAGTTTTTGGTTGGTTAGGCTTCTCCGCCCACCCTCCTGCCCCAAGGCATTTTTGGCTATGTTTTGCTGAAAAATATGAAAACTAAGCAGCAAAACTGAGAGAAGCCTGAGGTGCTGGTTCTTTGAAGGCAGCCTTCAGTTTTCAGGGTGTTTGAACTTTTCGTATCTCTTTCCTTAAAACAAAGCAGTACTTGCTGTTATAACCTTCCTAAATGAGTTCCTCTCCAGGGGTAACTAGTAAACAGTGGTTTTAAGTAGGATTGTGTGGGACAGATGGGTATTGCTTTGCAGTTGTTCTTAAATCATGAACCGTGGGCAGCCAGTACTGAAGGAGGGTGGCTGAGAAGAGGAAGGATTAACAGGAGCACCTGGTGTTGGTAGCAGGTGGAGAGAAAGGTGTAAGCAGCTTGGGCAGAATTGTTAAAGCTGCCTGTGGAGAGCAGAGATGCTTAAATGGGTGGAGAGATGCAACCATTTTCCCTTCTAAAGGAGGAAAGAGAGGTGGTTTTAACAGAGGTCATAAGAATTTTTTTGGGGGTAATGTAAGAATGCAGCAGGTTTGGTATATGTAATGAACTCAACTTCAGGCAATTTTCCCAAGTGAGTTTTCTAGAGACTGGGCCTAGAGGCCTTTGCTGTAACTTTTTATTTTGCTCAGTATTAGCAAGTCATCACTTGGCTTATTTGGTTCACTTCATGTGCTGCAATCAAGAGATATCGCTCAGTAGGAAAGAGGTTCATGAAAAGCAATGAAGATGATCAGATATCTCGAGGGCAGGAGGAGAAGAAAGAGTTGGTGGTAATTCCCATAAGAAGGTGTTGACTATCAGAAATCCTGACAGGAACAGGTTCCTTAAAGCAGTCTTCTTGCAACTGAAGATGTTTGTTACTTTTTCATCTTTCTTCTGTTTTCCGATTTTTGCCTGAATTGTTTATTTCAGACAGTTTAGATGTTTGCAATTTAAAAGAAAATATCAGTTTTAACTCTGCCCCACCCCGCGCCCCCCACCCCCCCCAGCCCCAAAATTCTGGTGATGTATATTCTACATCTTTTTATGATTCCCTGAAATAAATATATGTATTACGGTGTATATAACCACTGTATATATTGTTTGCAGTTTTGGCTTTTTTTTTTAAGGAGTATTGCTTTGTTGGGAAGGTGTTGTTTGGTCAATATTGGTCTTAGTAGCCTTAGTAGATGGTACTGTTTGTTTCTTTATTTCTTGTACTTTAGAGTAAAACCAAGGGGGAAGACCCATCTAAATCTTACTAACATACAAGCCATTCTGCTGTTAAGCAATAGTTTAGTAAATACTTTCCTTCTGCTAATTTGTGTATTTTGTCTGCACTATCCAAATAGCTTTTATCACAAATAAGGTATCATCTAAGTAGAGTACCAAGTTAATTGTATTTCTGTGTTCGAGCATGGTAAATGTTCTGTTAGAATAATCTCTTCACTGGTTTTGACACTGTTCATTTTACAGTAGCGAACAGGTACTAGAATATTTGCTGTACATGGTTATTTTTGTCACATTGTCTAGCCCATTTGATTTGTGCCTTTCAGCTTTGTTCCTTGAAGACTGACAGGTCTCAGGTTTAAACAGTTGTCTAAGAGCAACTAGCAACTTACTTTGGAAGCAGCCTAGTTTTTCTCTGAAACTCAAGACATCCAAATACTGATTTGTTTCACAGCAAATAATATTTTTGATTACTGATGTTTAGGAAAATATGTATGTTGATGAATGCAACTTTTTCACTTTTCTGCCTCCCCTGTTGTGATTTCGATGGTGCCAAAGGCGATGATCCTGCTCCAGTGGCACGTCCAGTTTTTTTATTGAATTGCTGTTAACCATGACTACCATACTTAGCAGCAATATTGATTTACACTAGCTTAAACTAGTCAGGGAACTACAGTTTAGGGTGTGAACAGCTTGTTAGCTGTTACAGAGTACCTGCTTAAGATCATGCACTGTACCTCCTGTAAATAGGAGATCATGGAAGGCTGCTTATTCTTCTTTCATTGAGGTGTGTTTGGGTTTTTGGTATTTACATGACAGGAGATGGCATGCAAATAGATTAGCATGAAGGGAGATTAGCATGTCTTGCTTTAATGTAGAAGAATGAAGCTGGGTTAATTAGCATTGATAATATACAGCCGTGGGTTGGCCTCAGGGGTGACAGGTTGTAGATAAGGTGCAGCTGTGGCTGGTTCTGTTAAGGGGTTGAGAGCCAGTGAAGAGAGAGGGAAGAGGGAACACATGTCCTGGGTGAGGAGAGAGGAGGAGAAGGCATCAGAGGGACTAGCATGAAGAGTATGCTGGTATGAGGTAGTAAAAGACCTTGTTGCAGCTGGCTAGTTTGGGGAGTGCTGTGACACTTCAGTGTCTTGCAATTCAATTTTCTTTGTTGATAGGTTTCTTGTGAGCTTAGGAGTCTCTGTTGCCTTGAACTATGTGAGACAGGTGGGTTTTGAGGCAAAACAAACAAACAAACAAAAAAAGTAATTCTCAAACTTGGCTTGCCACTTCCTTCTAGAAATAATTACATTGCCTAGGTCTGTCATTTCAGAAGCTTTTTATTCAGTCTCATTCATACCAGTTAACCTGGAACATGCATACAGACACACAAGACCTTCTTGGAAGGTGTCTGTTCAGTTGGGCATGTCATAATGACCAATCTTGCATGTTTCCAGTGCTCAGTAAATCCAAAGGGGACAAAGAACCTTGAATTACGGAATCTAAGCTAAGTTACTAAATCCAGTAAACTTTTTTAAATGAAAAAGGAGTCTTCTTCAAGACTTGCTTAATTAGAACTGCATCATTTCAGGCCAGATTTCCTGGCTGCAGTGTCACTGTCTGATATTGTGTGGTTTCTTAGCCATTACTATCAAATTTGTCTGCTGTTTCCCCTTTATTTTTCCTATATTATACACTTAATGAGTGTTATTAATAGGATATCAACTTGTCAAAATAGAGGGAGTGAGCAGCGTGTGTGTCCAAACCTGGTTTGAGTGTTCAGTTTCTGGAGGTGGTTTTGGTTACATTTTGTCTGCTTCCCCTCTCTATAATCAACAGCAGCTCTGATTAGTTTTTTTTCCATAGTATTGTAACAAATATTTCTACTGGCTTGTTTAGGATGTGAAGGTTTTTTTAATGTTTATTTTTTTTTAAAGTTTTAAATCTACATTAAACATTACTTTTAATCCATTAATTTTCATACCACTGTGATATTGTGGTATTAAAATCAATATTTTTTGGGGGGGAGTAGGAGGTTATTTTGACTTTCATCAGAGAGGTGAAGTAGAAATAATTTATTCATTGTCAAATTAGAATTGGAGTATAGTTCCCTAGTGAAAATATTAGCCATTTTATTGAGCCTCTTTTTGAATGTTTATGGTAGTACCAGATAAAAAAAGTCTGCTGTCACTGAGGTTAATTCTGAAAAAGGTGGAACAAGCTGTTATACCTTTGAATTGTAATTGGACACATTTGAAGATAAATACACTTAGTATTATTTCTTACATTGCAGATGGCTGGAATCCATTTTCTCATCCATATAAGAAGATGGAATATGGGAAGTGGGAGTTGTTCATCCCACCTGGACAAGATGGTTATCCTCCTGTGGCCCACGGATCAAAGCTAAAGGTGTTGATTCTAGAATTACTCTGTCCAATTCTTGTAACCCTTCTTACTCAATTGTCCTTTTTGTTTTCTTTTAAATAACTTTATCTTCATTAAATTGTTTTTAGAAGCAGAATCAGTTTATCCTTATACAATGTTACCTCAGTGAGTGAAACATCAACATCTCTCTTCATGACTCTTAGGAACAGGCATATGGGGCTGAAATATGGACATAGTGTATTGTATCACATTACAAGATGAAAACAGTTTTTAAATTTTGAGAATTTGAAAAATAAGAAGTAATATATAAACATCTTTCTGTATTTGATGCAGCTTCTTAAGATTTAAGATCCTATTCAAATCTCAATACCTTTGTCATGTTTGTGATGTTTTTAATCATGGCTTTTCAGGTGATCTTTTTGTGTTGCTTTAATGGTATGTGTAACTTTGTAAAACTGCCTGTCCTTTAGGAATTAATGGTATTGAGCAGTAGGCTTAAGTAAGTTAAACTAAATACAGGTGCAGGGAAAACTTAGTTGTATTTTGTGGGTATCCATGAGCATAAAATCCATTCTTCCAGGAATCAATGGAAAGTTTCTTTGAACTCTCAAATGCCACAGTTTTACACAGTGTAGATATACATAATGACAACTAACCATCAGTATTGTTTCTTATTCCTGGGTGAATAATTTTCAGAGTTGTACTTCTGAGGTTTTTAAATTGTTGCAGTCAGAGCTTGAGTTGCAGAGGTATCAGATGCTAACAGAGGACAGTGATGACTAGTTAAGAAATATACTGAAATAATTTATAGACTAGGAAAATTAAGAAACTGGAACATTTGTATAATACTGCTGTATTTTCAGGGCTTCCACCCACAAAAAAAACCACATTGGAAAAATCCTACTTTTTCTGCTGAAAATCAGCTTAGGTAAACAAGAAATGTGCTGAAACAAAGATATGCATAAAAATGTTCTGAAAATGCTTACTTGATGTGTGTGCTTATCTTTATGCCTTTTGTTATGGCCTTGAAATTATCCCAGTAATAAATATGGATAAATTGAAATTTAGGAATAATCATTCAAGGATGAAAAAGCTGTTTTTATTTTACAGAGTAGGAAAGAAACAGCCATCTGAAACGTGGAAATACAGTGATTATGCAATAATGTATGAGACTGCAGAATGGTTACTTAGTATTTTCCACAGTTTTGAGATGTAAGTAGGTTAGATTTTTTCGGTTGTTACTAAATTTACCTTTTCCATTCTGTCTACAAAACTGTTGAGCTCACCTACTGTAGAATATTATGCTGTCATTGTAGAGGTGAGAGGTGTGAATGATGAAGAGCGCTGACCATTATTAACAAAATAGCAAAAAGCATATATTCTTGAACATGTTTGGAAAAATTAAAGATTTTTTTTTTTGTCTGTCAACCTATATAAGCACCGGTCGTATCTCCTGTTTTTGAGGCAGACATCTTTATAGTACTTTTTCTGTGTCCATTCATCATTTTCTTTGGCATATGAACTCCATAAAGCAAAGATTGCATTATGCATAATTTGGTTAGCATGCAGAATTTTTGACTACTGATTACTCTTGGTACTGATGTACTAGTAAGATGTGCTGTAGTTCTGTATTTGTTCTGAGTCTCCTGAAAAGCCATGAGGCTCCTGCTGGCAGAGCAGAATGTGAGTTTTATTTTCCTCTTGGAAGAGGCTCGTGAGGCTGTACTGTTCTGTCTGCCTGTGACATAGGTTTGCTTTTTATTGTGCATATTCTTGTCTTAATAAAAAAAAAAAGTGAAGATTTAGAAACTTGATACACAAGTGTACATAATCATAATTGATGACTTCATCCATATGGAACTGCTCCCAGCCTCATCTGTAACTTTGCTAATAATCTTTCATGACACTTTGTTTTTGTTCCATGGTGTCGACACAACTGAATCTTAACACATCATGACGTGTACTTTCAATGTATTTGGATGGTATAATTAACGTGGAAAAATGTCTCCAGTTAAGGTAGTTCTAAAATGATTTATCCGTTACAAAAGCTGGAAGGAGATTGGAATATTCCACACGTTAGACATGTATCCTACCCTTATGCTATGGCTGATCTTTTTATCCTCTCTCATTCCACTAATGGGTTCAGAAGACTGCTGCTGTTCTGTAAGTTTTCTTTGAACTACACGGTTCTGTTAGATTATGATTGTTCATAAGTTTATTTTAGGGAACACAGGCATTCATGTGGTAGAGCATAGTTTTGCAGTTCATTGTTCATGTAGAAGCTGAGAATATTGAGTTGTCTGTAAATGGAAATTACTATGCAGATTGCAGAGCCAAAGGCACTGTTGCCTGCGTGCACTAGACTAGGCAACAACAGTATTTCTTTTTGGTAGTGAAGGTAGTCCCTTTTTTGATTTACTAAAGCAGCATAAGGGAATCACAGGCTTTGAAGTTTCTTCTACAAATATTATTCTTAAATATTTAAGTTAAAGTAGTCAACTTTAGATATTTTTGCAAAGATTTGATTAATCTCCTAGGGGGAAAAAGTCTCCTCCAGAAGGTCCTTATCTTTAGCTTCTGTCTACACTGTTTTCATCTTTAGTTCTATGCAAGCGAATGCCAAGTTCTGAAATGGTGACAAGGTCACTCCTTTTAAATAAGTAATTTCTAAGCCAGAATGGGAAATGGATGGAGTTTAGCTGGTGACACTAATTTAGATCAGGTCACAAAATATTTTTGTAGGAAAATAAATGAGGAGCAGAGGTCAAACGTTTGCCTGTTATCAATAGTAGTAGACTGTCTGCTGTAGCTCTTCAGGCAGTCTTCTCATAAGTAAATACAAACATTGAAGAAGGTGAGTAATTAAAAAACCTGCTATAGATCTTCTGATACGTTTCTGTGTGAAGGGATGGATGCTTATGACTCCCTTGTGGGTAATGACATCCATCTGAAAACTAAGGTTGCCTGCTAGAAAAAGGTAATTTTTTTTTTATCTGTGGATCAGTTGGGAGCTTAGAGTTAGTTAAGTGAACAAACAGAGTTGCTGTTGTGGATGTGTGGTGTTTGCTCCCCCCCCCCCCTTAAACTTCTGACAGATTTCATAAGCTGAGCTGAGCACAGATTAAAAAACAAACTTCGTGCTTTAATAGATCAAGCCTTTTTACCTCTCTTTCTTTATTCTGCTGAGGATAGTTTGAAAGATAGTCTGGGACAACCAGAGTTTCTTTAAATGTTAACGTGTTTGTCATTCTAACAGTGATGGCAGTTGGGGGCAAATGTGCTTATCTTCTTTCATGGTTTAAAATGACTGAATTCTTCCTTCATTGTCAGAGTATTCTTGATTATGTTTTCACAGTATACAGCAAGCTTTTAGAAAAATTAACACAGATAGGCTTCTTTAGCAAGTCATATGTTGTCATATGCATGCAGGAGTTTAATCTGTTCCGCTTTGTTCTATTACTGTTTATTTATGAATGAGTTTTTCAACTGCTTAAAAATACCTGTAAATTAAGTTTTCACTGTAGACCATAAGATCCTAATTTTGAAGTAGTGACAGTGGAGTTTAGGGATGGGGACAGTACCAGTAAAAATTGAGATCTTAGTATCTGCAGTGGAGAACT
This sequence comes from Falco cherrug, assembly GCF_023634085.1. Classification (NCBI taxonomy): domain Eukaryota; kingdom Metazoa; phylum Chordata; class Aves; order Falconiformes; family Falconidae; genus Falco; species Falco cherrug. The sequence goes on along the minus strand of NC_073698.1, from coordinate 110,921,005 downwards.
CGTTTAATATTCTTTATAGGAATGCCAGGAAACAACACAGAAACTGCAGAACAATTGGCAAATAGAAGCCAATGAAAATTCAAACAGATGAGTATAATTTCCAAATTCATGGCTAATGATTAACTTTTAAAATATTTTCACACAGCTAAATAAGAAAAGATAGTGAGATCAGTACTTCTACTACAGTCCTACTACATATTGGCAATTATGATTGAGTTACCTGCTGCCCGTGAACATTGAATAGGATGAGATCTGTGTAGCAGAACCACCATATTTTCTTCTGTGAACTGGAGAGGATATACTAAAATAGTAGTAATTGTTCAACTTTCTAGTAATGATAGTAGACCTGTGATTTCTGAAATGATTTGGCAGAACAATAGTTTTATATATTAATATATTTATCTGACAATATGCTGGGTAGGTGCATGAAATTAAAACACTGTATACAACTAAATATCACTTGTATATTCACAAAATCTAGTGTAATGTAAATAATTCTGGCTTGCTTCTCTGGTGTTATGAAGGCAAGGTTCAGGATGGCTGACATGCCTCCATAATGCAGCTTTTACCAAGAGTGAGGTAAGCATTAGCATTAGGAAGCTGTCGGTAAAATATCAATGACTAAATCTGTTGGTTTCTTATTACATTTTTGAAGCCATGAGTTAATTACAAATAGGTAGCTTTCTCAGATAGCGTTTATATAATTGAGTGTAGATAGGTGAAAGTAAAAAAAAAAACCCACAAACAACACAACAAATCCCAACAATAAAGGAAACCCTTTTCTATAGTTCATTTTAATTGGGTTTTAACAATCATTTCTGGAAACCATAGCAGCCTTCATAATTTCTCTGTGTATGCTGACAGAAGTAATCATAAACAGCTCAGGGAACAAATAACACAAGTATTGCCAGGAAAGGTCACCTCAGAAAACAGTAGAAACTTCAAAAACTCTGCATGCCATTATTTGCTAAATATATATCCTTTCTTCCTTCACACACATATATGTGTTTATGTGTATATATATATATTTCTTCTAATGGTAAACTTTATAGTTTTTCGAGGGAGTATTTTTTATTGTGATGAGGTGAATAGATTTGGTATCTTGTGCGCTTGTTAACACAATATTTTTCTGTTGATATTCCAGTCTTGCGTGTTTGTGTACTTTCAGTGATGGCTGAACAGTAGTTACAGGTGCCAAGTTGAATACAAAATTGGTGCTGGCGTGAGGAACAGTGTCACAATTTTTTTTAATCAGTTTGTACAAAATGTTTTAAAAGTTCACTACTATTGGGTTTGAGTGGTTTTCCTGTCCAAATGTGTAAACCTTTTTAATATTAAAGTGTGCGAAGGAGGGACTACTTTGAGTCAGAACACTTAACAGATTAATCGTGGTTAGAGTATCTTAAAGTACATTTGTATCCATGAGTTGCTGGGGAGAGGGAAGTTAGTTGCAAAGAATATTCTTAGAACTTAATCCTTACAATTTTCCCTGCTGTGTCCTATACTTTGTAGTAGATCTGCATGCTCTGTGTTTAACTTGTAAACCTTGAAAAGGAATCAAATATGGTGAGCTGGTAGGTTAATCAGTGTCAGGGAACCACCGTTCGTAAAATTCATCAAGTGTAATTACTGTCACTGATGAAGTAGATGGTGCTGCAGCTGACCCTGCTGATCGGGAAGTCCAGCAGCATAGTATCAGGCTGGCTCTGAGTTCAGGTCTCATGTGCTTCAAGTAGTCTGCAGTCAAAACGTGAAGGCGTTTTTTAATGAGAGTGTGAAAATCCAGGAAGCTTTTTAATAATGGAAAACAGGTGGGTGATTAGGATGGTAGGTATAGAAATATTAAAGTTGCAGTGAGCATTCTGTAGCATAAGATGTAAATAGAATCATAGAATAGCAGGTTGGAAGGGACCACAAGGATCACTTGGTCCAACCTTTCTTGGCAAAACCACAGTGTGGCCCGGCACCCTGTCCAGCTGAATCTTGAAAGTGTCCTCTGCTGGGCAGTCCACCTCTTCCCTGGGACATGATTCCTGTGGCTGATTGTTCTTTCTCATTGTGAAATCAGTTATGTGCAGTCAGACAGCCTTTACAGAGGGAGTTCTAGGTAACCCTAGCAGAGATACGAAACCTGATTTCAACAGGAAGCTTCTTGAGGAAGTATTCAGTGTTTTCTAACGTATACAAATATAAACACTTCTAATGTTTCTTGTTTTCACCTTAGCTGGCAGCGGGGGGTGGGGGGGAGGGCCAGGGAAGCAGGGAATATCATTGATCATAGTTTAAGTTCCATGTCACATAAATTTCATGTCTTAAATGGTGTGTAGGATGGAAAAACATAAAAATCATCAGGTCTGCGAAGTTGAACAGTGAATGAAACAAGTGTTCTGCATCATCGTGGTATGTAACCTATGTGCAAGAAGGAGCAGATGTGGCATTCCTGGTATTTCTGGTATTTTAAACTGTAGAGAACAGGACTTACGTCATCTAATATGTACATTTCTTGGCATCAGTGCTGCTGAATGGAAAGTAAAGCATTAGTTAAATCTGTGGCAATACCCTTCATGTTTCATTGCTTGATTGTGAGCCATGACCCTTAAGCAAGTTATTGTAGACCTCTCTGGGTTACAGATTAGGTTTACTGGCAGGAAGAGTTGTTATCTCATTGGGAGGTAAATGGTCTCCTGACTTGGCCTGTTTGGGTTTGGTAAACAATGTGCAACTTATGGGCTCATAGGACAGTGGTAGCAGCAATGAAGCATTGTAATGCAGTGGACTGTTGCTCTTTGGAGCCTTTTTTTCCGACCAAGCTCAGCACTTCAGAATTTTCTTGTTGAGTTATTTTGGCAGGCTTAGTTCTCCTGTGACTTGAAGACTGCACAATTCTTTGGTAGGAAGTTTTGCTATTTAAAAAGACTTGCCTTTTAGTTTATCCATACAGAACACTTAACTGTTTCAATTGATATTAGCTGCGTGTTAAAGCAAAATGTGAAGGTTTTTTGGAGGAAAAGAGATTTTAAAGAGAAGGGGGGTGTTGAACTGGAATCTGAAACCTGGGAGTCTATATTAAGTATATATAAACATGCCTGTTTTTTTAGGAGAATTGTTTTTGTTTTGAAGATAGGGCCGCTAATTAGGTAAAGCTTCTCAGACTCTCTTCAGCATGACTTACTGGTACATACTTCCCCAGCTGTATTTGTTAAGAGAAGATTATGGGTCAAGGAGAAAATGGAAGGTAAACTTTGGTATTCTAATGGACTTACTTCACATCTTGGATGCCCAAGTCTTGTCAGATGGAATCTGTACTGGCAATACAGCCAGCACCAGAGTTGCATGAGTACTCTTCTGAGACATTATGATAAAGTATGTATGGTATGCCACTTCGGAATATCAGAAAGTAGTTGAATTAATGCACTTAATGTGTGGAGAGGATCAGGTGAGCTCATCCATGGCAGAAGACCTCAGAACAGAGGGAACAGATCACAATACTCTGCATCTTTTACTGTAACAATAATAATACTGATATCGTTATTATTACTATTATTATTATTATTGACTATTACTATTTTTATTATTATTATTATCCATCAAAGAGAGAGTGACCTAAGGTGTTCGGGACTTGAGCTGTCAGAGATGACAGCAATGGGAGGGAGAGGACAGTGGAAGGACCATTTGGGGCTGTAGGCTACCCCAGTTGTAAGACACCTCGGGGGTATGTAGCAGGAAGTGGAGGTGTTGAACATAACCTGCCCCATCCCCAACAGAAGTTTCACTGTCACTTTGAACCAGCCGTGAATGGGAGCATCAAAAAGCAAGCATGCTGTGCCACAGCCACCCAACCGCAAGGTGCATTATGCAGCAGTTGTCCTTTATACAAATGCTTTACTGTTGAGGATAAGTAATACTTAATGCTTGGGTGCCCCTATTACATACTTCAGCAGCTTCTTTTCTACTTGACATGGCTTGAAACAACTCTAATAAGTTACACTTATTGTGTGTAATGTGCTTTATTATGGCTGCTTTTCAAACCATGCTTTCATACCCCGAGCCTCTCAGTTATACAATACATATACGAATGCTTTTATATTATGCATACAAATTTTTATAGTCTTTGACCTACATCACTGTTGTTATAGTAACTTGATTCTGGATAAGTCCCAGTGAGGAAAAAAATATTTCTTGAACTTTCTATTTGAGGTTCCACTTACTTGATTTTGAAAACCTTTTTCAAAATCTGGAATCTAGACTGAAAGAAAAGTTTGAATGCTGTCCTGCAGCATAGATACATGTGGTGTTTTTTGGAGGTTTTTTTTGTTGTTTTTTTTAATAAACTGGCTGTTCCTCAATACCTAATAATGCCATCTTTGTGTAGCTAACAGTTATAAAGCCTATTGTTTCATCTTATAGAAATCCGTGTATTTTTAGGATAGTACAAGATGATTAAGTGAAGTACTCTGTCTACACTTGTGCCTGTTGAAATCTATTGGGAATGTTTCCATGTGATATTGCTTTTACTTTTAAGAACTCTCCTATGTTTTCTTGGATTTTAAGAGTTTGGTTTTCCTATGGTATTTTTATCTCTTATCTGCGTAGATATTTTTATAATACTAGGCTACTGTCTCCATCTTTTGATTTTTTTTTTTATATTCAAATAGAGGATATAGTATTTTCTGTATCATTTGTTAGTATTTACTAATTTATCTTAGTTTTCTAAGAAAAGCATGGCAATAAAAAAGCAAAAGCTTTCTTTTAAAATCTGATCTAGTAAACTAGTTAAACATGTTATTTGATTCTTCACTGCAATTGAAATACTTAATTCAAAAGTGGAGCTATATCTCCCTCTTTTGGAAAATCAAGGCATGACTTCATGACTTGGCTTTGAAGATAGACTTTTGCTTCTTTTAAATCGATTATTTTTAGTTTTAAAAAAAATTATTTACTTTCCCCAGGGGAGAAGGGAAGGGGAAAGAAGGGGGAATTGTGAACAAATATTTAATATCCCTAATAAGTTTAGAGTCTAGTAGCTGATGTCATGATATATTTACAGAAAAATAATCTGTACAGCAAATAGATCCCGCTTCCAATGGCTTCTGAACCATGTAGACTCCTCTGCAGAACTTAATTAAACATGTAAACTACCTGAGAAGTATTACTATGTGTCTGATAGCTAAGGAGGTTTTTGGGGTTTTTTTCAATATTTCATTTAAATACTTGTCCTTTCAGTAGATTTCTTTGCCAGAAAATTGCTTGGAAGTAAAAAAACAACAAACCAACCAGACAGCTTTGTCTCCACTGGCTTAATTTTGACAGTAATCTGAAATTGATAAGGAAAAAAACATTGGAGAAAGGGATACTTGTAGTAAAGTGACTAGAGTGTTTGCTTACTTTTTCTTTCTAGTGTGACTGTTTTGCAAGGTAGGAAGAACAGCCTGGCAGAAGCAATGTGCTGTCCGTTCTTTCCAAAACTTCTTTTCAAGGTTTATATTCAATTTGCATGTTAGGAAATAATTTCGTTGACTGCAAGCACCTTGACATATACACTTGATTTTGTGTTTATTTGGAGCAGCAGGAATAGAGTATGGTAAAGTTTTTCAGCAGAAGGTGAGTTCTGGGAAGATAGCCCACTGCCCATGCCTCCTCCCCCACCGGTTGGGGAGCAGGGTCCGTTTGGGAAGGGACTCCTGGATAGGGGAAGCTGAAGTGTTGAACAGCTTCTGATCCCTTTTCCTCCTTGCTGCCTCTCCTGAGCCTTGTTAGGCAGGGCTGTGCAGCAGCAAGTAGAGTAAGGCACTAGTGCAGCCGCTGTGTTCACTTCTTCATTCCTTGCCTATTTCTGACACTATTAAAGAGGCAAATGTTCTATCTGGTCTCTACAATCTGTTGGGTTGAATGAGGTAATTCCAGAATAAAGCTCTTAACAGTCCTGTTCTATCCCAAATTTTTGTCAGAATTTTGTATTTTTATCTAAATCTTTTTTAAAGCAAACTGTGTCATGCAAGGAACTGGGTTCTGCAGCAGTTTGCATTACCTTACTGGGAAGTGTTCTGCTGTATTAAAAAACATGTATCGTTATTTATCATGCCATGTATTAAAAAACAGGCATGCAAGAACATTGCCTCTAGACTCCAGTGCTTCTCTCACAAACCAGTATGACCTGTAGAAAGAGAATGGTAATACTTGCCCTGGGGTTTCCTCTTTGTGCGTGCAGAAGGCAGGGATGGCGATGTGATTTTACTTATTTACGTAAATGAGCTCAATTTACATAATCTGCTAGCAAAAGATCATCAGAGCTGTCTATCCTGTCTTGGGTGCTAAATTTAGGATTGGATATGCTTCGTGGAAGAAAGGTACACAGCTAACGTGTACAGGGAAAGGTATTTTCAGCTGATAGTAAAGCTTCACCTCTGTTTCTGTAGCAGCTTGAAGGGGCTGAGAAAAAAATGAACAATTAAAAAAAAAAGGAAATATGATCTTGTAGCAGGATATTATCAGTGACTTGAATGAAGGAACTGTCTTTGAAACTGAACTGCATTTATGGACTAAAATCTAAGACCAGGTTTTCTTAAAGCAGCAGTGTCCTAGGTATGTAGTTTTGGAGAGAATAATTCTAATTGGTTCAGATTCTTTTGTATTCCTGTAAATTTGTAGTGCTTTCTCTTGGTTACTGTATTTTTGCAAAAGTAAAAAAGTAAACTTTTCTTTGTCTACAGTGTATATTATACTAAAAAATATCTTAGTGTACAAGCAGTTGTTTTCCTTCTTCATATACTCCTAGAACAGCTTGAGGGGTGGAAATACCTGGATGTTTAGTTTCTAATAAATTTCATATCATGGAAAAACCTGTTTATGTTATTGCAGCATCTGACATAAACTTCCTAGAGAATCTTGAAGACATAATTGTGTCATGCTTTTAGGTTTTGGTTTGAACTTTCAAATCAGGTGCATGTTATTGAGATGAGGTGCTGTTTCCACCTGTGTTCTTGCAGCTTTTACATTGGAATAATCTTGTCAGAAGTTTATAAATAACAAGCTAATGAAATGCTGTAAATTGTAAAATATTGGAATATTGGCTTATTGCCCTTGTAGAAATAAGACACTGATTTTTCTATATTTCTCTTAAACCTGGTTCACTCTCAATATATTAGCTATTGTTGGTTTGATGGCCAATTTAATTTCATTATTGTATTAAAAGCCGCATATACCAACAATCATTCTGAGTGCTTTCAAGCTATTAAAGTAATGAAATAATAATACAATGTTTCAGAGCTTTTTATTGGCTTGCATATATTAATCAGTTATCTAGTTGTCACCACTTCATCTTCTTCTCTGCAACAAGTATAAATGGCAAACCGCTGTATAACAAATTTCCCGAACTGCAAAAGTATCAGTGTTAATTCTTTATTCTTTTTATAAAAAATGTTCAGCAGATTCTAGTATTAAATGAAAATAAATATTTGAAAAATAAGGAGTTATCAAGACAGCATGGCTTATTTTTATTTCTGATGTTTGATCCTGTGTCATCATCAGTGAAAACAGAAGCAGACAACGGGGACGCATCATAGTTAAATGCAATGCTCTCACATGGAATTGGTCTGCCTTAGATGCGGGAACTGAAAGCTAAAGGAGTGGACGTTTAGCAGAGAAATTGTCTGATCCCCTATGTAACTGTCACTTGAGTTATTCTCCCACACTGTTCTGAAGAACTGTGTATGTGTACACTGGAAGACAAGGTAGCCAAATGAAGCTGATGTGAAGAGAATATGAAGGTAGGCAAACACGAAAAGAAAGAAAGAAAGGGGATATTCATAAAAATGGATTTTAAAGGTGGTGTTTTGTGGCCTGTGACTGCACAGTTTAATCTGTCATATCAATAGCACAACCATATTAAGTGCCATTTTATACATGGGTTTACATTTTATCTAAATTTGCATTTCTGGCTAAACTGTTGAAGTTGTTAGACTTACAAAGCTTTCAGACTTTTTATTGTTACAGATAATTTAAGAAAAAAAAAGTTTGGCTTCTGTTCATAAAAAGTCAACAAATTTCACCGAGTCACAGCGAGTTGGAAGTTGCCTGAACATCAGTGCTGAGTTTTCCTGTAAATTCCCTGAGACATCCAGAGTGGGTTGGCAGATGTGCTGTAGGTGATATGAAAGACTCATGCTATTTTGGCAAGGCAGAACAGTGGGATATGCGAGTCTCAAAAATTTTCAATGTCTCTGAAAATCAAGGGCCCTGAATCTTACTTGTCCTGCATTGGAAGCACCATTAAATTAGATGAAACCTATTTTAGCTTCTGAATTGTTCCGGTGTGTTATTGCTTTTTCTATATGTCTCCAGACTGCCCTCAGAGTGATGGTTTCTCCTTAACTGCTTTTGAGAGTTTTAAACATCATCAAAATGGACCCGTAAACAACTGTACTTAATTTTGTCCTATGTCTTATTCCCCATTTCATAATTTGCCTATAATCTAGTGGGACAGACATGGAGCACATTGTCATTGTGAGATTTTGGTCCTGCTTTGTGTTCCAGCAATCCAGCATCTTGCAAATTGAAATGCACCTTTGCACACGAGTTTTTACATAGCTTAAAAGCCAGCCATTGTTGGCTATATGTTTGCTTTTATTGCAGCCATACGTTGCAGTTTTTTCTAGTGATTTTTATTCAGATCTGAATAAAATACTTCAAAATTAATCACTTCAGCAGCATTGATGCCTTAAACCTCAGGTTACCAGAGCATGTTCTCCCTACCTTGGGTGTACTCATCTGTGAAATCCGCTGCGCTAATTACAGCAGTTTTGGATGCTAAACTTTTGAGTGAGCTTAACATAAATAGGCAGAAGTGTTGAAAATACACTCAAAGTCCCTGTAATGGAAATGCAAACAAACCCACATATTTTTAACCTTTACATACAAAGGATGAGAAGCTTAGGTTAAGCTCTTTTGTTGTTTTATGATTGTGCTTATATTAATTGTGTATCTGTGCCCTGTCCATTTTTAGACCAAACTGATGTTTTAATGTCAAATTGTGAAGGATGTTTTCACTCTGTCTTTCTGACACTTATTTATGTGAGGGCATTTATTTACATGTATTTACACTGATATTTTGACTGGAAGCCAGAATCATGTGACATTCAAAAGTTATCAAGGATTTTGAGTTTTTATATATTATTGTGTGAATGTTTTTACTGCTAGAGGAGGGGAAAAAACTCCCAAACTGTGCAGATGAGCTATATCTAGTGTTAATATAGGCAATTTCTGCATGACTAACTTCAAATTTTCCAAAGTCTTGTTAGAAATTTCCAATGGGTAAGCCAACTTGGAGACTTTGGGGAAGCAGGGAAAAAAGACTTTAGTACAGAGTTCTAAACAGATTAGCTGTTGCAAGGGTCTTCCCCCTCTTCACAATGACAACAACAAAATTGTTGCCTGTGTATTAAGCAGTTTGATAATCAAGTAGTCCTCTTCTTACGTTTCAGACAAGGAGATGTTTAATGAAGATGGTGTAAGTTCTCTTCATCTGTTTTTTGTCTTTGCTTTTCTGTCCTAAATTTGGGCAGTGTAAATGTAACTCTTGATATGTAGATTTCTTCTTAACTTAGTTTTGACTATTTTAACAGCTTAAACACACAGACTGAAGAGAGTATATTATTTTGCCTAGGAAACTTGAATATCCTTTTTCCCTCTGCACTTGTCCTCTTGTTGGAGTGTTTTCTATAGTGACCAACATTTCTTCTCTTCCCTGACAATTTTACATAGCTCATATTCGTAAGCATTTAAAAGGTGACTAAAATCTGAAGAAAGCCAAGGGTAAGCCATAATGCAGGTAGATAACTGGATTATTTATTGTATGTGTCGGCTAGGTTTAACTGTGATTTTTTTTTTTTTTTCTAGCAACTGTATCTGTATTCTCTATAATGTTCTTAAAAGCCAGCAAGATATATGCTCTGTTACATATTTTTAGAAGCCAGAAAAAGTGAAAAAAATACAGTGACTGTTTACCTGGATTTTCTTTAACTAAAGCTTAAATAAGTGGAAAACAAACAGGTTAGTTGTAATTAGAGGTTAAACTTTTTCCAGTTTCCTTGGTCCACTTAACAAATGCATTTCATTCTGTACTAGTGTGCATTTTTAAAGCTTTATTTAATAGGAGCTGTAGTGTTTGTATCAAATGGTATAATGTGCCTCCTCATATACCTTAAGGAAACAGCAGGGGCACACCTCTTAAAAATGAAGTAAGTAAATCCCAAGGCCAGTTGAGGAAGCTGTTTTAATGAACATCATAATTTTATATATGTTCTTTAGAGAAGATTGTTGAGCTAATTAGAAAATGTAAACTCATCTATAACATGTTGATGAACTAAGTGGTAGCTAGCTTAGGCTATGCATCATAAGTTTTAAGAATTAGTTTGAGATGAGTACAATAAGCAAATTTGGAGCAAAAGTACAGTATCTGCTAAATAGACTCATAGGCACTTTGCCAAAAGGTCTCTGTAATGAATATTTTCAGTATTCTTTATACATATATATAATCTGTAGCAGAAGGTTCAGATTTTACATGGCAGCTACCTTTTATATCTGAATGGACCACAAGTAGTAGTGTGGGGTGAGTGAAGCAAGATTTTTTTATCTGTCTTTAAGTTTTAAGTGTGTGTTTTATATTTACCTGTTTTATGACAACCTTTTTTTTTTTTTTTTTTTTTTGGAGTTAAAACTGGCTACTCACAGCTTGCATGGGTGTACTCTGCGGGGTAAGACACTGGCTGGACGGCTCAGCCCAAAGGGTGGTGGCGAATGGAGTTACATCCAGCTGGTGGCCGGTCACAAGTGGTGTCCCCAGGGCTCAGTGCTGGGGCCAGTTCTGCTTAATATCTTTGTCAGTGATTTGGACAAGGGGATTGGGTGCACCCTCAGTAAGTCTGTAGATGACATCAACTTTGGCGGTGGAGTGTTGATCTGCTGGAGGGCAGGAGGCTCTGCAGAGGGATCTGGACAGGCTGGACTGATGGGCTGAGGCCAACTGTATGAGGTTTAACAAGACTCAGTGCCGGGTCCTGCCCTTGGGTCACAACCACCCCACCAGCGCTGCAGGCTGGGGCAGAGCGGCTGGGAAGCTGCCTGGTGGGAAAGGACCTGGGGGTGCTGGCTGGTGGCCAGCTGAACACAAGCCAGCAGTGTGCCCAGGTAGCCAAGGAGGCCAACAGCATCCTGGCATGTACCCAAAATAGTGTGGCCAGCAGGACAAGGGCAGTGATCGTCCCCCTATAGTTGGCACTGGTGAGGCTGCACCTCAAACACTGTGTTTGGTTTTGGGCCCCTCACTACAAGCGAGATGTAGAGGTGCTGGAGCGTGTCCAGAGAAGGGCAGTGAAGCTGGAGAAGGGTCTGGAGCACAAGTCTCATGAGAAGCGGCTGGGGGAACTGGGGTTGTTTAGCCTGGAGAAAAGGAGGCTCAAGGGGAACCTTGTCACTCTGAAGCTGCCTGAAAGGAGCCAGGTGGGGGTAGGTCTCTTCTCCTGGATAACAAATGATTGTACAAAAGGAAGCATCTTCAAGTTGTGTCAGGGGAGGTTTAGATTGGATATTAGGAAAAGATTCTTCACTGAAAAGGTGGTCAGGTGAAGCTGCCCAGGGAGATGATGGAATCACCATCCCTGGAAGCATTTAAAAAATGTGTAAATGTGGTGTTTAAGGAGGTGGTTTAGTGATTGACTTGGGTTATCAGTTATCCTGGGTTAACAGTTGGGCTTGATGATCTTAAAGGTCTTTTCCAACCTAAATTATTTTGATTAATTATTTCAAGAAACGCCAAAGCAAATATGCAAGTGAAGGTTCTTGGATTGTTTCCATTAGAGTTATTTTTATCAGTCTTGGGCTGAATTGCTATTAATTTTAGTGTACCATTCAACTTTTGCAGTTGTTATTTTTTTTGTCATGCCACAGCTAAGCCTGATGGTGTGGGAGTTGTGTCTCAAGAAACTTTAGAAAGTATTATCTGAAGTCTTTCTACTTTAACCTATTAATCAACTTTCTACAGTATCAGGAGAGAGGATTAAGAAGTTGATTGAGTATAGAGCTTTGTAATTAAGGAAAGGAAAGATGCAGTAAATGGGATTCACATAAAATTAAAAAAAGGGTTGAGCAAGCATAGGAAAGAAGCAGTAAAAGTGTTGGGGATTGCTTGATAGAGGTCTAAGGAAACTATGTTGATTATGGTCTCATAAACCAGAGAAGATTCAGCTTTACCAGCTTCAGAGTTGTGACAATTCCTGTTCTGGGTTAGCTGTGTTCCCCTTGACTGTGTTTTCTCTGTACACAACTCATGATGTTAAAAAATGACAGCCGCCCCTGAGCAAAATTTGAGGTTTCTGCCTTTATGGTGAGGTTCATCCAGATACAACCATGACTGGATATATTTACTACATATTCTTTAAGAAGGCCTACACTGTGAAAAAAGCCTGATGTGAAAATTTTCTGAATACTTGTTTAGAATAAGTATTCCCCCCCGCTGTTTTAGAGATTTTTCTGACGTTTGCGCGGTTGAGTTATATGACTTCTGTTGTTGGATAAATGTATCCTTTTCTTTAGAACTTTGGACATTTCTTACGTTTTTGCATAACAAAACTGAAGTTTTAAAGTTCTGAAATAGAGATGAAACACAAACATTCAGATTGTGAACCTTACAATAGAGCAGGCTCGTAAGTCTGTTAGGACCGTTAAGTGTGTAAACTCAACCCTTGTGGAATGTGGTACATTAGCACCACCTGTTTATGGCTCTACATTGTTACTATCACAATATATGACAAATACACTGAAGCCTCTGCTTCTAGGAAGTTTGTTGTAGCTATTAAAATTCTGGCTGTGGAAGTTGGTAGGAACTTGTACAAGTTACTATGACTCTCTCAGTTCCTGAAAAGTCTAACCATTAAACTTGATCTGACAGATGCTTTGAATAAAAGGTAAACTAGTACTAAAACAAAATGACTTCTGCAAAACTGGTAAATCAAGTACACTGAGGTGTCAGAAATGAGGGAAAATATGGTCAGTTTGAGTTGTGTGACTACAGAACAACAAAAGTTCTCACATGATGTCAGAAGGGTGGGATGCAGAGATACGGTTAATTAACATGTGCAGCATAACTGTAGAAGTGTGGGTTAAAGGGAAATAAGGGGTTGCTCATTTCCGTGTGTTTCTGTTCTCTGTTTTTCTTAAGTGTTTTTCATTGCTTAAAGGACTATATTAAAGAGTATGTATGACTGGTTTTAGTATCTCATAATAAATAAACTTTTTCCCCCTCCAGTATCACTTTTGTATTAAACTAGTACTGCATCTAATGTTCTGAATTTACATTAATTATTCCATATTTCTTAAAGTGTGCCCACCCCTCATAAATCTGTCTATTATAAATTACATTAGAATGTTAGAGAAAAAGTAACATGATAACATGATAACTCATGATAACATGAGTAGCTAGGTATGGTTATTATATGCAGTAATTATCTTATTTCTGTGATGGGTAAATTGGGACAAATTAAGAAAATGAGGAATAGCACCATCAGAAGTGTGATATCAGAAAGTGGAGATAATTCTTATTATTTTAAGAGTAACTTGCAAATTTTCAGTGCAGTCAGCTAGGAGGATCTTCATAGTGTTGACATAATTTGCAGAAATACCCTTTTGGCGAGCTTTTCTAGCATAGTTAACAGAAGAAATTTTTGATGCACCTGTACAGTGTTTTCACTAACCTCTTCTTGTCTTTTGCTGTTTAGGTGGTTAGTCTCAATTACTACTTCTTATAAAACCTGTTCCAAGTTGTCAGTTATAGTAATATACACTGAGACACAGCAATCATACCTCCTTGCTTTATCAACTTCCATTAACCTACTGTGTATACATATTTTCATTTGATTTTCTCCTGTGGTTGGGTTAAGGATACAGATAACCTATCAAAATGAGACACTTGCCACAGGTGAAAAGGCAATTCTTCGATAGTTTTCTTCCAGGCTGCTTGTTAGGAATTGAGAACAAAGAGAAGTCACGTTTTAGATAAAAAAGTAACGGGGGGGGGGGGGGGGGGGGGGGGGGAAGCTCAGCTCACCCCCCACCCCCCTTTCCATCTGAGGCTTCTTATGATGTTCATAGCTCTCTCCCTACAAAAAAAAGGAGTCTGCCCAAACCAACAACCAAACCAGAAAAAAGCAACCTTCAACTTCGTAACAAAATTGGAATGCTGAATTTCAGGACTTCACTTGCTTGTACATTTCTGGGTTTCAAATTGGCAAACCTCCTGTGTTACCATTTCGATGGCAGCCAGAATACCAAGCAAAACCAGAGTGCTGCTGTTCCTTCTGCACAGAGGAAAGGGGGAGGTGTGGTGGGAGAGATGAAGCAGGGTTCTTTCTGCATCTCAAGAGGAAAGGCCTGACAGCAGTTGGCTTCAGTCGGGTACAGCTTCAATGAGACAGAGTAAGAGGGGGAATACTGACAGTGAGCAAGTCACCTGCAAAAGCTGGGCAACCTGTGTTACTGTGGCATCATACGGTGCCTTGGCAGATTTTTTCTCATGGCATGCTGTGTGGAGCAGATCCTGTTCTTGGAGAGGAGCTCTCCCTTTTGGTCATTCCAGCTAGTATATAATTTCCATACAGGAAAACAACTCTTCTCCTGAGCGTGTTCCCATGAGAATTTCTTGCTGTACTTTTAGGCAAAGGCAAGGCCATGCAGGTGGCGTAGTTGCCGGTACGAAGGGGCAGGTGCCTCCAGGCCCCAGTGTTCCACTGGGGTGGCTGAGGTTGTCCTGCAGCCAAGGGACATGTGCAGCACAGCATGGACCCGTTGTCCCTAGCTCCTAAATGTGCAACGCTTTCTTAGTCAGCAACACGGCCTTCCACCCCTTCATTCTCATACCCTTTCCCAAGGGTATTTTATAAGGTACAGATTACATTAATTACTCAATAAAGCAGAGATGACCTGTTCAAATTTTCCAACTCCTCAGACAGATTGTCTTCTGCAAAGTCCCAGGACAATGTTATCCTAGTAATTATTTGAATTTTGCTTTTGTTGTGTAAAATTATGGAACTCCTAGGTTTGTTGTGTTTGGTCACTTTTTCTGGTGAAGTTTTATGAGCTTTTTGAAGGAATTGATAATAATTGTCATTTTTCATCTCTCATTATAAAATAGAGAAGGTAAACCATTTGGTAATATTTTGTTTTGCCATTAGAATGGTGGAGTCATCCAGAGAAACTGAAAGGCAGCAAAAGTAAACCAGCCATTTAAATTTTACTCTTTTTCCCTCTTCTTGACCTGAAAGCTGTCCTGTGCTTCTTGTGTTAACCTATATGATATTGGTCAAGACTCACAGAGCATAGAAAAGAGGAAGGAATCAAGATATTAAAACTGGCTTACTAGATTGTTTGCCAAGTAAACAAATCTCAGTACTCATCTTGATGGCATTACACTGTATGTCTATTTAAATTTATAGGAACATGGCAGGGAAATAGCAATGACAGTGGAAATTAGGGAACCTAACACTAATCCATTTTGTAGGGCTCTGTCTCCCATAACTTATGTGAAGCTTATATATATATATCTCCTCACCTTTCAGCTCCCGCTCGTGAACATCAGTCCTGTGTCTGACATGCTTGGTTTGCTATTCTTTTGTAAATCATCTCTGTGAACAGGGTCATTCTTCCTTGTCTTGACATGCATTGTATATTTGTATGTTCTTGAAATTAAATTTCTGTGTAGTGTACTGTTTCATTCTCTGCTATGGTTTACATAGGAGCTGTTACATGAATTATATGTGACTGCATGCATATGTTGCGTTTTTTTTATAGGTGGTGATCCGTGCTCAAAATGGCGAACTCCTCTATCGTATTTCACCTTGGGCAAGATATGTAGTCCGTGATGAAGACAAAGTGAATTACGATTGGGTACACTGGAATCCACCAGAGTCATATATAGTAAGGTTTAAATATTACTTTCAAAAGGTGCATAAAACCATGTATTGTGTCATCTTTGTATACCTGCTTGGGGAGGGGAGGAAAAAAAAAAGGAAAAATTGTTCTGCACAAAGAGGGTAGTGAGCTACGTAAAGTAGCTACCTGAGAAGTGAAGGGGATTTATTCATGGGTTTGACAGAAAAAAGTGACTTCAGTGACGGATGTTCTTGAGCTACTTCTTCAGTCTCTCATAGACTATATAAATAGTAGTTGCCCATTAAAGTGGTATTTTAAACTTGGCTTCCCACGTGCTAGACAAGCTCAATAACTATTCCAGGACTGGGCAGCCCTTCCTGGTATAGAAGAGAACAGGGAATTATCAGAACTGGGTTTAAGAGTTACCTGCACAAAGTTCAGTACTCCACAAAAAAGTCAATGCCATATGAAGTCAGAAGAAGCTTTCCAAAGTAAGGTGCTCGCACTCCAGTCAAATCCTAGTTTCTTCATGTCAGAAAAATCCATTTATCAATTTTTAAAGCCCTGTTCTTGTTCACTGCAATAAGGGGGACAAATCTTTACAGGATATAGGAAAAATATCCTGGGAGAATGTTCCAAAACTTCAGACTGAGTGATATTTCATATGATATACTTTTTGGAGCTTTCCCTAAAAAAAAGATACACAGGCTTCTGTATTAGAGGTACTGCAGTCTCTGGGTCGAGTTAAATTGTAGTGCCCACCTCAAATTATGAAGTATCTGCTTGACAGAGAAAGGGTAACTCACCTGGAAAGTCTCATTAAAAAAAAAAAAAAGGAAAACCCAAACAACCAACCAAAACCATAATCCACTAACTTTATTATTTATATGTATAGTTTGTATGAATTTAGAGACCTGCTCTCTACCGATGATGCTGTGTGACACCTAGATCCTCTACAAGAAGAGGAATGGGGAGGTAATTGGAAACACAGTCATTTGTATGACCTAGAGTGGAAAGGAAGCGAGAACATTTAGGGTGTGGATAAGGCCTTACTGCGTTAAGGCAGAAAAAAGATATTTAAGTTCTTTCATGAATAGGAGAGTTGCCCAGTGGAGGTAAAATACAGGGGACAAATGTCAATCTGAACTTCTTATTCTTCACATTGTCCCTTTAATTTCTGTTCATGTACATGTACGTTTTTTACTGGGTTTGTTCTAACTTTTCAAAATTTCACTTGAATATTAAACAAACAAATAAAATATAAAACTAACTTTTTTTTTAATTGGGAGAGGGAGGAAAAGAGAAAACTTCTGGGGAAAAAACCAGGTTTTAATCAGTAGTTTTCCTAAGTTTCTTCAGACAAGGCTTTTATTTTAACAAATGAAATCCAATCAAGTGTAAACTGTTCTTCAAGTTTAAGGACGAGGTTTTGTGAGGAACTTCGGTTGCCTCTGTATTCTTTAAATATTTTCACCGATCAAGAAATACTGTGTACTCACCTACAGATGGGATTTTATGTTAGTTTATTTTTTTAATCCTACATAATTGGAATATAGATGATTCTGTGCTGTGGAACTGTGTTCTTTAGGACTAAAAATATTCATAAATTTTAGTTTAGAGAAGGCAGAACAGCTTCAAATACCTGCACAAAGCAGGTATGCTTAAAAAAAACCCACATGTTTTTCTATTGTCATCTTTTATTTTCAAATAAACTTCATAGTATTTCAGAAGAACTTTATAGTACAATGACTGCTCTGAGTTTGTACACTTAAATGTAATTTAAAAAGGCTATAAGAAAAGTGTTGAATCATGGATGTCCGGTTTCTTGTTCATGAAGAATGTTAATTTGAAATGGACACTTGTTCTAACAGTTTAGAAGGCTTAATTATCTCTAAAACATTTGTGCTCTTAGAGGAAGAACAAAACAAAACTACTCTTAAATTGTTTTTTGCCCTGTGCAGATTACTAGGTTGTGATGACACTTCCAAGCTGTTCCTAATGACAACTTTTTTTTTCCTTATAGCATAAGCATCCTTCCCCCAAGAGATTAAAAAGCCTAAGAATCTATGAATCTCATGTGGGGATTGCTTCCCCAGAAGGGAAAGTAGCTTCTTACAAAAACTTCACATACAATGTACTACCTAGAATAAAGGATCTTGGTAAGTAATAACAGAGATACTTGCAGAGATAAAAATTTTATGGGCCCGTGCTCTTATTAGAAAAGAGAATTATCAAGTCTGTACTTTTTCCTGTTTTCCAATTATATGTACTACAAAAATAGAATCGTAGGGCAGCACAAAATTATGAACAAGTGAAATCTACAAAGAAGAAACAAAGACTGAAGTAGGATATGTGCATCAAAATTCATTCCACAGATTTTTTTTTAAGTAAATTGTGATTGCAAAAGCCTAGATAAATGTTATGGGGCAGTTTGCTTTTGGCATGGTTTGCTTTTAACTTAAAAAAGGACCTGTTTTTGTGAGATTTGTCTTCAGAAAATATTGTGCTCTCAATTGGTTCTACTAATGTAAATTTTGATTCGAAGGAAAGACAAGTATCTGGATAGAAAGGATTGTCCTTTCTGTTTGCCAGAATAAGTATGCTAACTTTTTTGACCCCGAACAGTTGCTATGAAGTATCAGAATATGGAAACTTCAAACGCAGAGTAATGCTCTTTTGGAAAGGAACTGCTACTATATTGGAGGGGGTGTATGAAACAGCTGGCATGATTATCTTGGGCAGCACAGCAAAACTGTTCACCTCAGTTTCTGTTTGTTGGTTATTTTTTTCCTGTGGTGTCTTTGCATTTTTTCTGTAATGGACAATATTAGAACTTGCTGGCCCTTACTGCTTGGTAAATAACTGCTTGTTACACTCCACTGTAAAATAATTGTGACATCCATAGCTGAGACCTCTGAGTTTAGTGGCTGTGCTTGTGTTGTTTGGTTTTAAAATTATTTATCAGAGTGTCTGAAGAGGCCATAGTAGGCTTGTAGGTTTACTTGTTGAGTAAGTGTGTCACAGAATGTGGCTTTTGCTTTGTGGATGAAGTTGAGCTTGCAGGTGAGATGAGAAGAGTTTGCATGCCTGGAGGCCCTGAAGAAAAAGTTAATTAGGATTCCACATTAGGTACCTGTGACTTCCTTTCTGCCAAAGAATTTCAGTTGTTCCAGGAGGTTAATATGTTTAACAGAATTATGAAAGCTTTCTGCTTTACCTACAGATTTTCCCTCGGGGAGGAGAAATGTCATGAAAGGGTTGATATACTACAAAATAAAAGCAATATCAAATTTAGTTGCTGTATACAGAAATTATAATGTTTGTTCTTATTTACAGTAAGCAAGCACTGTGGGAATTAAGCCTTTTTTTTTTTAATGTATATTTAAGGGTCATTAGATTCGATTTTGGAATGTCTTTCTTGTTAGGACAAGCTTAAAGACATCAGTATTTAAGAATGCTAAGATTTTAATAGTTTGTAGGAGTACGTGCATGAAAAATAGCAAAATAGATAGCAAGCAAATCAAATGAGATTTATTTGATGCTATGTTGCTGTTTATATATAAAAAAAGCTGTAAATAAAAATAAGTGCAATGAGCCTATATTATAAAACAGCAATGAAAGACAAATTGCTGGGCTCATGCCAGCTATCTCCTAATAACTCTTCTATAGCTGCAGAATTCAGAAACAAAGCCAAGAACAATAAAAAAGAAACTGGTGTCTTGTCTAAAGAAAATAGTTAAGTGAAGATTTTGCTTAAACAAATAAAGGGAAGTGGCAGGTAGTGGTGAGAGTCTTGACAGACTCAACACAGGTGCAGGTTATCTTTTGCTGATAGTCCTCACTTGCTAGCTATCTGGGGTACTTACTGCTAATAAAGATAGCTTTAGTTAAGATATGTGGCAAGTATTGTGGCTTCACCATTAGTATATTGTTTTGCCTTCAGGTTTCTCTCCCTTAATATTGTACTGAACTATCTTGGGTGATACACGCGTGTCCCTGACCCTGCTGTACTGCCTTTGTTAAACTCAAACCAAAACCACATTACTTCAGTGTTTTCTCTTTTCTGAAAGACTCTTGTAGAGGGGAAATGTAATCATTAAAGTGCGAAAAAGTGTTTTTGAAGTGGTAAAAAAAAAAAAGCTTCCATGGGGTATAAGGTATAGTACGTTGTAGCCAGTGACTACCCCCACACCCCCTCACTGCGAGTGTCAGTGAAGTGGAAGTTCAGGACGTGCAGATTGGCATAGTCAGTATTCTGAAGTTAAATTGAAATTATTTTTACCTATCACTTACTGCTTTCTAAATCTGAGAGATCCAGTAAACCTAGTTATATGTAGATCACGTAACAAATTGACCATTCCATTTGTTGTGGAAAATCGTGTAAGTGTAAACTATTAGATAGAATTCTGTATTGAAAGAGACTGGATCTTTAGTTGTTAATCATTAATGTTAGAAGCAGCTAAAATGAGAGAATACTGGAATGGATATATCACAGGTGTTGAAGCCTCTTTTAACTATCCTTAAGGGAATGGGTTGGTTTGTTTAATTTCTTCTATTTTTCTAGGATATAACTGTGTCCAGCTGATGGCTATTATGGAACATGCATACTATGCCAGTTTTGGTTATCAGGTCACAAGCTTCTTTGCAGCATCAAGGTAGGTTTAAGTACTTCAGCATTTTCTCTGTTGTTTTATCTTCTTATCCATTGAAATCAATATCCTTGTATGTGTATGTTTGCCAGTGTTTAATGGGAAGATAAAAGTAATGGCTTAGATATTTGCTGTAGCTTCCTCTTAAATCTGAAATCAATTTGCCATAGTGATCAGCTGTTCTGTGGAATACTTCTTATAGGATACAAACAAAAAGGATATAAGTAACTTCAGCTGTCATAGCATATTCCAGCTAATCTACCTTCAGCAGTCAATGCGTGCATGGGTTTTGTGTTGTGGAATTCTTGGCAGTAACA
This sequence comes from Falco cherrug, assembly GCF_023634085.1. Lineage (NCBI taxonomy): Eukaryota > Metazoa > Chordata > Aves > Falconiformes > Falconidae > Falco > Falco cherrug. Next base: position 110,900,121 of record NC_073698.1, on the reverse strand, counting down.
AACATGATAAACAGAACCGTACGCTACTTGTTCATAATACACTTGATTAAAATCATGGCTCTGTGTTGTGCGGGAACTTTTTCCCCACACTTGTAAATGACTGTACTTTGAGGCCTAGGGTGAAAATAGGTGGAAAATTTATTCAGGTAATTGTTAAGAAAATTATGATAAACCTCAATGTTGTGTGTTTGTGGTGAGTATTTCTGGTTTGTTTGTTTTCTTTTTTTCTTTTTTTAATATCTTATTGCAACTCAAGTGACAACCAGGATCCATTTAGATAGCCAGTTAAAATTTCCTTTCTTATTTGAAAGAAAGGTGTGCCAGATATAGGAGATAAAAATCCTTAGTTATAAACAAGTTGTGAAATAATATAGTACATAAAACAAATAACTAAGCAGGACAACAGCAGATGGTATATTTTGGGGACTTTCATGAGTGTACATTTACTTTTGTAATCACTATGGATTAGTTCATTTCAGTAATGTAAATATATTGAAGAGGAAGTGTTCAATTTTAAATAAAAGCTTTAAGTTGTATCAGTTATCTTTTATGCTGAATTTGATGTATTAACAGATAAAAAGGGAAGAATAAAACTTTGAAACTTCCCGCAGAACATTGCACGCATACGTCATGTAATTTTTGTATTCAAAAAATTGTTTCAATTGTCAGTTTTTAATCAATACCTACTACATAAGAGGCTGAAAAAATAACCTGTATACAACTGGAAACTAGGTGATGAAGAACTGCTGACTTTGATGTAGTTTTTATGAGTAATGTTTAGTACTGTCAGCTTAAGTTCAGATTGCACCATTCATAACACATTACATTTTCATACCGATAGCCGTTATGGAACTCCAGACGACCTGAAAGAAATGATTGACGTTGCTCACTCAATGGGCATCACTGTCCTGCTGGACGTTGTGCACAGCCATGCATCAAAAAACTCTGAAGACGGTCTCAACAAATTTGATGGTACAGATTCTTGTTTCTTCCATTCTGGTCCTAAAGGAACTCATCAGCTCTGGGACAGCAGGCTCTTTGACTATGCAAAGTAAGTACAAAATGTCGCTTCAGTTGTGTTAGTGGTTATTATTTCTTAGCAGTTCTATTAAAACTACAGTATTCACCAAACTGGAAAAGTCATTTGGGTTGTTCAACAGTTCCAATATGCTGAGTCAAAATCTTTTACTTTGCTGAACACTTAAAATCTAACACTAAATAAGAGTATTTAGGTTTTGTTATTCTTCCGTCATCTATGGCTACATATATATGTATTATATACCATGTGCGCTGTATGTATTATATAATCATATTATGTAGTTACTTTTTTTTAAAATAGATTTCAGTATTTTTATTTATAGATACCTATTGAAATATTTATTCTATAGGTGTATATTTATATACTTGACTATAAAAATAGATTTGTATTTTCATATTATATATTTATAGATTATATATATTTTTATATAGAAAAATAAATAAGAGAGTAAGAAAAGCAGAAGAAAACTTGTAAGCTTTGGAAATGTGTTGTCAAACTGTCAGATTATTGAAATGTAGCAAAAACTTTTTGGAACAAAAAAATGTTCCAAAGAGCTTCCAGAGGCTGATCAATAGAGATAATACATGGGTCATTTGCAGTAGGCAGTTCTAGGGACCCAGCCTGGGTGCATTTAATTAACTAGTGTAAATATAGTGCATCAAAACACATGTTAGTGCTAGTTGATGATTAACGTTTAATATTATTTACACTGTATTCTCTGAGGTATTGGAGGTGAGGGGGTGTCGTGGTTTAACCCCGGCTGGCAACCAAACCACACAGCCACTTGCTCGCTCACCCTGCAGCTGAAACATGGACGGGGGTTTATCTTGTATGCTAAATATTTCAGTAGCTTAAATGAAAAAACAGACACAGGCAGCCAGTTAATTTCAGTCTCTCCCAGTTTTCCCATGTTTGTTCGTTCCTTGAACCACCTTGATTCCTTCCTTTCCTTATCTTTGACTCTTCCCCTAAGCATCACACAAAGCTTTTGTGCAACCCCACAATCTCCTTAAACCACTTTTTAAGCAATTCTATACAGTGTCGCTCAGCTCTTATTATTGTGATAAATTTGCCTTTCCCCTGCTCCTTGAGATGTATGATAACCTTTTTTTGCCTGTCTTATCAATTAAAGTTCAGTTTTAACCGTTTCAGGGTCACGCTTGAGTGGTCCCTTCGGTGGCTTGTCACTCAGCAACTGTAGAGTTCTGGTCTGTTGTTACCTGTTAGGTTTTGTGTGTTGCAAGTTCAGTTTACTGTATTTTCCCTTGGTTTTTTCCCTCACTTGCATTGAATTGCCATTAACTGGATATGCTTATGTTGCAGATGTCCTTAAACCTTGGTTCACAATGATGTATGTTCAGTTTGTTGCCAAAAAAGATTTTTCTTCTTGTACTCATTAGGCTATACTCTTGAGCTGACAGTTTCATGATTTATAGGGGTTGTAACTGTTTAAGGTGGTCACTGTCTCAGAGGTAATGTTACATAGCATAGGTGAAGTGTTTAATGGAAACTCTTGCACAGTACCTCACAATTTCAATTAAACCAAGTGGTAAGTGTAATAAGTGACTTACACACTATGTTACTTAATAGGATGAGCTGTTTATTATTATTTGGGAAAATTTAACTGATTAATTCAGGGGGCCTTTTTGAATTGTGATTAATTATTATAAAAATAGTATGTCTAATAATAATTTCCTGTTTGAGTTTCTTCCTGTTGATCTTTAAACCAATACCCAAACACTATTTCAGATAATCTCAAAGATTTAATGTCAATACAATGTTATTTTGCACTTTATTTCATTTTATCCTTATGTATGATCAACAAGTGTGTGGTACCGACTTCTCCCGTGAGAAAGTAAATTGAATGCAATTATGGACCTTTCTCTGTTCCAAGCAGAGGCAGCTTCTTCCTATTGGAAAAGAAAGTGATGCTGGTATTGAGTGTTTTGGAAGAATCTGTAAACGAAAGAAACAAGAAGCTGCTTTCTAGATACCACTTAGCAATGTTAAGCTTTTATTCAGAACTGAAGCATTTTCTACATGGGTCCATTCAGTCTGTGGAATGTGCCTGTACTTTTTGGGAGGGACACTGCTGCAGTTACTTTTCATCCTATTTGATTGGAATAGATGCCAGACTGAACACTGGAAAGGAGGAGTGGAAAGAGCTGTGAAGAGGAAAGAAGAGATTAGGAAATAACAGAGACCAGAGAAATTGAATCTATGCTCTAAACTGAGTAAAAAAAAAAAAAAAAAAAAAAAATATGCTCTGGAACACTGAGGCTCTCTTGTGCGTTGTTGCTTGTGCCCTGACCTCTAGTGAAATGCAATGTGTTTGGATTTCCTTTTCTAAACTTCTGGGGAAATGCCTCTTCCCTTTCAAGCACAGGAGGCTATGCAGTGAACTGGTTTTGGTCATTTAGGGCTTCTTTAGTCCTAATATCTGAAACACTAAATATTCTATGTGTGTTTATAGCCAGATTTTAAGATTTAAAGGATATAAAAACCATGTTTATTTTAAGTTGCTCAGAACTGATTAAAAAATGTTTTGAATTTTTTTTCCATCTTATTTGTGGGTACAGGACCCAAACAAAATTGGGAAAGAATCAGAACAGATGTTTCATTTAAAATGTTCCTTATTTTTCCATTTAGGCTTTATTGGTGTGCCTGCTAAATTTCATACCAGCAAGTGAGCAGCTCTAGTCTGAAAGAGGGGAGTATAAAAATCTATGAGAGACTCTCAAGTTGCTTGCAGATGTCCAAAGTTTGCTGAAAATAAATGACAGCAAACACAATCTACTGAATGGTATACAGAAACGTTTGCTTTCTGAGACAAATCTCTTCAGCTCATACAGTGCTGGTACTAAATCCTGTTCCTTCTGTAGTGGGAAGAACTGTTAATTCTACAGGTACTTAAACATCAAATACAAAGAATGCTCGATTTACTTAGGAATTGAGAGAAACTAATTCTCTGCCATGAAAGAGATTAAGAAACAATTGCTTTATCAGTTTAGTCTGTTTACATTTTCTTTGAAAGCCAAGATGTAAGTAAATTTGTCTCCCGGCATTTGCAAGATTATTCAGTTGTTTGGGAAGGGGACTGTGAATACTTGCCATAACAGAAGGTGGCGAAAGATCTATATCCACACACAAAAAAGACTATATCCATGGTGTGTTTTAAATACTGTTTTTTTAATATTGTTCATGTAAGTAGAGAGTAGCTTCGAGAAAACCATCAGCAAAACTATTAAAAGGACAACCTGGATGTTGTGTCTTGCACCACAGTGCAATTTAAGAAGATGAAGACATGTTGTATTGTGGACTTTGAGACAAGACTTAAAGAGCAGTAGCATTATTTATTTTTCTTTTTCAAAATCTGTGTTTATACAAGTGTACAAACACTCAACTTTTTGGTAAATTGTAAACAGCAGGTTAAATGATGCTGTTCAAGGTGGTGTCACAGGAGAATAAAACCTCAGTTGCAGTAAAGTGAGAATTTGAAGGTAATATTCTGGCTTAATTGTAAAAAATAACTGGCTAAGTAAAAGAACATTTTCAGTTTAACTTTTTTCAAGACAAGTATTATGAATTCTGCTATAGAAAACCAGCAAAAATGGATTCACAAGTAAACTTCCACTGTCATAATTTTGGCACGTCTTCCCAGTTTTTTTCTAAAACCTGGAACTGGGCGGTTTTTTTCCTCAAATGTGTTTGTTTGATCAGTTTTCCTCTCACTGATCTTCATCCCCTCCTGGTTCTGTCCATGCCCATCCCCCACCCCCCCCCAGCAGCCAAACCAAAACCACAAAGCCTGAGTGAGGATTGAAACTTTCATATCTTTTGTCTTGGTTCCTATTGAAAATGTGGCTTTCCTGCCTGTAAATTCATGAAAGGGAAATGCTGTAAGGCAAAAGGGATGCCAGAAACTCTGGACCTGCAGTCTAGCTGGCACTGTCTAATTAATTTTGTGGCAAATTAAGTGCCTTGTCTCTGTTGTGATCCTTTTTAAGATAGCTCACTCGAAATACATGTAAACACCGTCCCATCTTTAATAAATATTCTGCTTGTAATTAATTTAGCACAAGGTAAGTATAACAATTTCTCCTTCCTAAAATCATATTTGAAGATTATTCAGCTGCCGAGTTCATTAGAAGTGATGCTGTAGACCCAGGAGACCAGGTGGGATCACAAGTAGATTGGTTGATTGTTTTGATTTAAATTCATTTCTCTGTACAGCAATGTGTCTAAAATACTAATCAGGCAAAACAACTTAAAAAGAATTGACAACAAGGTATTACCTAGCAAAGATAAGTTTTTGGTTGTGGGTTTGGTTTTTCTTTGTGTGGTTGTTTTTTTTTTTTTTCCAAACACTACGTAATTAAAATGTGTAAGTGATGCTGCCTTTCTAGGCTTATTGAGATTAGAGAGTACTGTTTTGATTTTTAAGGCTCTGTATTCCTCTTTTCTGATTAGACTTTGTTAGTTTCTACACTTTTAAAATCCAATTCTAAGGGATAATATGCGTACTGGTACATTTCTGTGAGCCTTTAGAAATAATGGTAGAAGTAAAACTCGGCAGAGATCATGTGATGCCCTAGGTTTTGTGTTTGGTTTATGGGGTTTTTTTGTGTGGTGTTTTTTTGTGGGGTTTTTTTTTTGGTGGTTTTTTTTTTTTTTTAATACTGTGACCCTTTTCAGCTGAGCACTTTGCCAAAATTTTAAGTTCTTGCTCAATCTAGAAGAATTGGGTATAGAAGTCAGAGGTTGAATTACATTCTGGTTTTAATTACAGTCTGTCCTAGAATGCATCAGTACAATCAGCAAGAGATGATGTTAGTCAGAAGGTTCTGGCGCCAGCAGACATCCCTGCCATCTTTTTTCAGGCCCTGTTTTCAGTGCTTTTTTTTTAGACTGGATTTTATGTGTCCATGCTTTGCTTCTTCTGTGAAGGCACCAAATCACAACTAGTGGGAATCCTTTGGCCTGTCCACATACAGGTGCTGTTCGTATTTGTTGACGATATTCTCTGTTTTGGGAATTAAGGCTTGTAAGCGCTGTAGAGGAAATGAAATCTACTTAAGTCATGTAATGGGAAAAATCTGTTCTTTTCTTTAGTCTTTTCTTTCTCCTTCGATTTTATGAAGTCTCAAGTGACATCCATACCAAATGTGCTTTGAAATGCTCCAGGTAGATAAGAGTTCAGAGAATAAACACTGTGTCCCACGAGCCAGTTTACATCAGGGCAATAGATGACATGCTGGTCCCCTGCTGCCTAACCAGATGTTTTCTCCAGCTTGGTCTTCTGAACTGTTGGTGGAGCAGCTGATCGTGGCTCAGTGTGCTGCTACTCTTTCTTTCAGTTCTTCTTAACGTGGGTTATAAACTAGTGTAGTTCTGAAACTGCATTTAGCCCTGCTGTCAGTGCGGCAGAAATAGGGCAGCTGTCAGGTACCAAAGCATGTGGTTTAGTTCTGGTTTAGGTGGCCTGTCCTCCAGTTTGGCCCTCCAGAGCAGTGCGGGTCACCTGAAGCTTCTCTTCCCGATCCTGTGGTCCAGCCTCTCTGCTTATCTCCGGTGCTTTCTTGCATCTGAGATGGCACTGCACACCCGTGTTTGAATGCTGAGACAGTGGCCTCTTCTGCCACCCAGTGCTTAAATCCTGCGTGGACTTCATGGTGTATTTTGTGGGGGAAAAAGGTACGCTGATGTCAATAGATAGCAATTTACTTCATCTTAGGATCTGACTCCTTAAAGACATGTTGATCTTTTGACATGTTGATCTTCTAACATCTTTAGCAGCATCTGTTAAGGTCAGCGTTTAATTTTTTTCCTTCAATAGCTGTTCTTTACCTTTCTTCTGATTGCCAACTTCCCCAATCCTTGGCTGCCACTGGTGTAAAATACATCTCTTAGATTAGTGCTTGGTTAGTAGGGCTACCTTTATGGGCTCATAATTCTCTTAACATAGCTAATAGAGACTTTTTTTTTAAGTAGCCTACAGTCAAATGAGCTCTCCTAAATATCTGTGGAAGTAAGAACTTGTTGCCTTATGTGAGAGCATCACCAATGGTTTGTGACAGTTGGTTTTCAGGAAGAAATGGATATGCTGCTACTCTACAACACTTGCACATTTAGCATTTTAAATTGACATAATTTATTTTTGTGATACATTTCTATATAAAATATAAAATTTATTTATAATTACAAAATAAACAATATTATAATTGATGCTTTGTGAAGTACAATGGTGTTAAAGATTATGGTTCCTTGCCTAATGCACTAAAGGGAAGTCAGCATATCGACATGAGTTACAAAATGCAGATACCATGGTATGTGTGTTCTTACCATCCATCTCAGAGTTGCTTTATTCATGCATTTTCTGCGAACTATTGCTTATTAGTTAACACCCACAAAGGATAGGTATGACATAAAAACTGCTAGTACACTCATAGCTTCCAATAAGACACCAGGAGAGTCCCTGCTGGCCAGGCAGGCATCAGTCAGATGGGAGAAAGGAGGCTGCTACTACTTGTAACAGTTCCTTGATGGTGCTGGGTTATCCTCTTCAGGCTCCGTATGATTTTCTTTTACAGTTTTGCACCTTTCTGTGTTCTTCCCTTTGAATCTTTGAGCTACTAACAAACCTGTCTTTGTTTGTAACTTTACCTTTCTTTGCATAGCTTGCATCGAAAGACTTTTTTGCAGCTTTCCCTCAACTAAGTAATTTCCTTAGAAGTTTAAACTATACAACTTCTGGGACACAGTTGATCCCCCAGTCGGGAGGTAGGGGAGAGGGAAATATACGAGCGGAAAGTTACAAAAGAATTAATGTGTCACACAAAAGAGCTGACTTTCTGGAGTGTAAGTGTAGTCACTGAAGTGTTTTCTGCAGATTCTGAGGATTTAGTCAGGTACAGATGACGTTCTTCCAGATGCATTTATGAAGTAGTAATGACATCCAGTGGTATGTCATGTTTGTCACAGATATGTATTCGTTGGAGAGATACCTTGGCTGTAATTCCAACTAGTTTAAGGGTAATGCCGTGATAGTTGTCAATGAGCTAGATTATCAGTCATGTGATGGATTTTTTGGTATATTATTGATTCTAGGGTAATTACAGTAAGAACAGGGATACAAGTTGTGTTTCATGATGAAAAAACCTTCAGCTATGCTCATTTTAATTCATTTCCTGCCAGTCTTCCTTCACTAAATTAGTTTAAGAAAGCTCTGTATTTAGAGATCCCCATAAATGCATTGGAATTGGATTTGGTTGGCAAAGATTGTTTTTTAATGACTTTTTTAAGGAAGCACTGCTTGTGGTGTAATAGTGAGTGAAATATTTTTTTTTTTCCCCCCAGAGTTCATAAATGTAATTATTTTGATTACAGACTGACTTTTAAAAACCTGCCTGCATATGTTCCTATCATTCTGCTTCTAACAGACTGGCTTTAGAGGGTGACTGTAAAGGCACAAAAGTATTTTATAAAACTTAAACCTTAAGACTTTACATGTATTTCAAAATCTTTGTTTGTTTGTATTTCCTTTTATTAGTAATCATTGTGTACGTTAACAAATAAGTACTTTCAAGTATGGGGACATTGCAGTTAATAAATTGCCTTTCTTGAAGGGAATGAATACCGAAGCATTGACAGAAGGGATGATACATCGGAACTTACTGCAAATATAATCAGAACAACTAAAATAATAGCACAAAAAAAGTACTATCCATGAGCTTATGATTTATGGTATATGCAGTCTAGACCTGTTGTAGAATTGCTTTATATTTTTAATTAAACATTCATCTAGAAGCTTAATTGTTTTACTACGCTGTGCTTAGATTGAGATCACATTCTGGGAGGCTTTAAATCCACAGATGCTCTGAAACAGAGCTTCACTTAAGAATATATGTAATTTTCTTTGAAGTGCCTCATGTTAACCTATAACATAGAAACCAGAGCTTTGTGTGCAGGTTCTGAAATTTAGCTGCACAAAAAGTGGTATAGTAATGAAGCAATATATTGATAAGTGAAGAAAAGGCATACTGAGAAATTGCAGTCAATTGTTCTAAATTTTGTCAGGTAGTGTATTTTGCAATATAGAGGTCACCGCTTATAGCCAATTAAATTCAATCATATCTTGAATAGACTCAGTCACTCTTTCTTGAGGTTGATTATGATATTTCAATAAAGATCTAAAATTAGACAAGATTCAACACACTGCCGAGAATCATTCTTCATCAGTCTAAATGCAATAATGATCTTGCATTTAGTAGTCCACATGTAAATTGACAGCTTTTACAGCATTCTTGGGTGATTGCTGCAGCAGGTTACGTGAGCGTATCTGTCGTGAATGGAAGATTGTCTGGGAAAAATGGTGATGGTTGTATAAATTTGAGATGAGGGACAGGTCGTAAAGAAAATCTCCAAATGAAATGGAGAATGTTGACTTTCTTATAGTAGGGTTTCATCCAAAGAAGTTCTAGGCTGGAGGAAGATTAAGCATAATACTGCTCATGGCAGGGAAAGAAGATGGGATCATTAGGACTATTGTCCTTTCTTTACTTGCCTTTCTTTTTTGTTTATAATTCTAATGTATATATGTTGTATAACGTACAGATCCACTTGAAGTCCATTTTTAAAAGCTCATTGGAGAAAGTTGATAACGGGATAAAACAACTACTACATCTACAAAGTAGAAAACAACTATCAAAATGTTGTATGCATTTCTGAAAGTCAGTAGTGCATTTATGGCCAACAGATCAGAAATGATCTGCAAATAACTGTGTCAATCTGTTATATTACTTTCAGTTCTGAAAGGGCTGCCATGTTTGTGTGAGGAGTGCCATTTCATGGACTAGCATAAAGACTGAGTTCCCATCCCTAGAAGTTGATTGAAATGGAAAATGGGTGTCAACGTATCCAACAGAGCTGGGCAGCCTGCCACTTCAGGTGGTACCGCTGCTCTGTACTACCAAATTGCTTCCTAGCTGTAGCCACTGGCAGAGATCAGTTTTGGATGGGACTATGTTGGTGATTCTGTGCACAAATTGAAGGAGGATTTATATGGACTCATTCCACTTTACATGGATGTTCTCTTTAGGATTATTTAAATGCCAAAATGACTTTGATTTTGGAACTAATGTGTTACTGAGATAAATTTTATTAGACTTCATACATACAAAATTATTGGTGAAATTTTAATGAAGCTACATTAACTGGTTCAGCTGTGATCACATTGCAATAGTAATGAATGGACTGAGAGTAGCTTTTGCTGATTTTTCTTTTAGGTTCTGTTCTGGCTGATATGGTTATATTGCAATTCTGAAGAACTGAAATAGTGTATCATGTCAAATATGTCCTAATGAATAAGGAAAATGTTGTATGAAAAGCTTTATCCCTGGGAACAGAGCAAATTGTTGTAAACCAGGTTTGGAAAAAGAGTTCAACTTTTTTTTTTTTCTCCAAAAAAAAAAAAAGCATATTCCACTAAACTTGCTTGGCTACCTTTTTTCCTGTGCATTTGATTTAGGCAGTTCCTTGTAAAAAGGTAGCTTCCTAGAATTCTCTGGTTCGCCATGAGATTTGCAATCAGACATCTATTTGTCCTGGTTCTTCCCTGTATCTCCTCTATGATAAGGAGGCTAATTCTTTACCCAATATTTTTATATATCTGTGGGACAGTTCCTTAAAATCTTTTAAATATTGGTATAAAATTACTTAGAAACAAAAGAAATTCATAGTTGTAGAAGTGATTTTTACAAGTTCAGATAGTTGACACAGAAGGGTTTTTTAAGTTATTCTACTACAATTAATGAGTTTGGTTGGGAGTGAGGAAAGTGTACAAGTAATACTCTGTAGACTTCTTGATTTCTTCAATCTAATTATTATGCAGCAAGTCCTGTCAAATGTAGTTATAGGTATAGATACATATGAACAAATAAACACAAGAATGAAAATGTACATACATATAAGAAGTCACTGCTATGTGCTCTACTGCTTGTCTTCTGTAGGAGAAAAGTTATTCTGGTTGAGACAGTCTCATCTGTTCAAACAAAGAGTTGAGAGTGGAGTTCTCTGGATAACTACTAAGTGGAAGTGTGGGGGGGTTGTATATATAAGATATTTAGGCATTGTGGAAGGCTGTTGAAGAGAGTGTATATATCAGAGGGCTCCACCATGAAAGGGGGAATGCCCTTGGCTTTCTTTATTCTTATTCTGTCTTTATTATCTTTTCCTTTAATATATGTAATGAAAGTAAAGTAATGACTGTTGTCATTTTCCCAATTAAATAAGCACATTAGAGAACCCCTTCTTGGCTGGAGGGATTTATGTAAGCACCGTAGAATTTGTCACTTCGTGATGTTGAGTAAAGCCGTATTCCTTTCACCCTGTCACAATGCGCGTCCTGCACAGCTAGACACTGGGGCTTGTATTTTCAACCCACAAAGCTTCAGAGATTGACATTATCATTTACCATTTTCTTCAGTGCTTTACAGTGATCAGCTTTTCCCCCCTTCTGTTATTCAGTAACGTTTTATTAACACTGTAGCATGCCTTTAATTTGGGGGTGAGGTTTTAGAACACATTTTAGCACAGGCTTAGTAGCAGTAGTATACCTAAGTATAAAAGAAATATAAAGAAAATAATAATAAAAAAACTAAAAAGAAATATAAAAGTCACCAAGAAATTTGTGTGTTTTGAGGAAAGAATCCATTTATTATTAGGCTATAATTGGAAATAAAATTATGCCTATGAGGACTATTCAGTTGGGACATTTGTTTTGGTCAGTGTTACATTTCCATACCCTGACATTTTGCAAGCAAGTGGAGACAGTGCTAAATTCCCCCTTGGCTTCCCTTCCCTTCCCTCCCCTCCTTTCTCTCATGAAGGAAAAAAAAAAAAAAAGGGAAAAACAATTAAGTTTTTGTTTCATTTATGATGACACCACATTAGTCAGAATGGTAAATAATTAGAATAATAAATAACAAGTAGAAATGTTCACGCCAAGGACATTTTTACAAATACTTCATTGCTTCATGTACCAAGGTTGTCTAAAATAATGACTATTTTTGCAGATCTAAAAGTAGTTGCAGCTACAAGCCAAAACCACTTCTTATTCTGAATTATGTAATTTAGAATTGATGAGTTTCTTTTTAAATTTATTTCGTTTGAAATGGTTTAAGCTTAGACTTTCAGAAACAAGTACTTAAAGCTGGTGTTTAAGGAAATGAATAGCATTAGTTTTCAAATTGCTAAACATACAGTTGGTCTTGCAGACAACAAAGATAGGTGAAATTGTTGAAATTTAGCTCGATGTTGAATTGCCTACATACTTTCTATGTTCTTAGAACTGGTGAATCTGAGTAATCAGTCAGCCAAACAGTGGAGAAAAATAAAATTCAGTGATTTTTCTCCCCTTGTCTTCTGGTTTGAGTGGTTTTATTGCATATTAATCCAGATTTTTAGGCTTTTTTCACTGTGGCATCTCTGTGGGTGGATAAGGACTTGGGGACAGTACTGGTGGGTGAAAAATTAGACATGAACTGGCAATGTGTGCTTGCAGCCCAGAAAGCCAGTGACACCCCAGGTTGCATAAAAGGAAGCATGGCCAGTAGGTTGAGGGAGATGATTCCACCCACCTACTCTGCTCTCACAAGGCCCTGCCTGGAGTACTGCATGCAGTTCTGGGGCCCTCAGCACAAGACAGATGTGAACATATTGGATTGGGCCCAGAAGAGGGCTACAAAGATGATCAGAGGGCTAGACTACCTCTCCTGTGAAGAAAGGCTGAAAGAGTTGGGATTGTTTAGCCTTGAGAAGAGGAGGCTCGGGGGAGACCTTACCATGGCCCTTCAGAACTTAAAGGGGGCTTTTAAGGAAGACAGACATTTTACCAACGCCTGTGGTGGCTGGAGAAGGGGCAACCTTCTTAAACTGTAAGAAGGTAGATTTAAATTGGACATAAGGAGGAAACTTTCTATGATAGATTTGGCGAGACGCTGGAACAGGTTTCCCAGATAAGTTGTGGATGCTCCATCCCTGGAAATGTTCAAGATCAGGTTGGATGGGGCTTTGAGCGACCTGGTCTAGCTGAAGATGACCCTGCCTGTTGGCAGGGGGGTTGGACTAGATGGTCTTTAAGGTCCCTTCCAACCCAAACCATTCTGTGGTTAATACACAAGTTCTAGTGCACTAATCGGACATCTTTCAGCAATGTAAGTTAATTTTAAAGTGATCAAAAGATACTGTTGCATTGCCTTGTGACTTTCCAATTCTGTGTTGACTTGAAAATGTAGATACAGTACTCAAAGATTTTTGAGGTGTGGAGGAGTGTTTTGTTTTTAAAAAGTTTTCCAAATAAGCTGTAAATAGTGGTTTATGCTTTTTGTAATTTATATCTAATTTAAGGACACTGATTATCCTAAATCTGAATATCTTCAAGATATTATTTGGGATTTCCATTGTCACAATTTAATATCAGAGGATTAGTGCGAGTACAGCTGAATACATTTTTGAACAGTATCTTTCCCATGTCTTTGGTGGAACTTAAAATTTGGTGGCTATAGAAAGAGTGGGTATGTTAAAACATATGTTCAGATCGCAAAAGGTTTTAAAACAGGTGCTTAATTCTTTAAAAAGAGAATCATAGATAAAGTATAGCTGTGAGTCAATAAAAAAATTGTTGTAGCTATTTTTGCCAGAGACAATTCAAATAATATCTTGCTACATATTATATACTAAAGTTACTGTAACAATGTTATAAATGTGCTTATTGTTCTTGTATTAATCTTCATGAAGTGCAAATTATGTAGCTGAAATGATAGTTTCTAGTAAGAAATCAAGATAAATCCTGTCTTTGAATACAAACCCATTTTTCCGTTCTCTTACGTGGAAAAGTATTTATGAAGCATGCAGAAAGCAGTACATTTGCAAGCTCTCAATTCTATTGGCACAGCTTAAGATGAGCTGATATCTTTCTTTAATTACATTCCTGAAGCATTTAAAAAGTGCAGCAAATTGAGAAATACTGCTGTGCACTTAAGAGCGGATTCGTATTTAATAGGAACCCTCTACTTCTGATCTTGTGTGCTGTTTTGTGCAAATGCAACAGCTTTGCATTTTGTGCTTGCTGAAAGATAATAGGGGCTGATGCACATGTAAGTGTTTTGCCAGATGGCTGCTTACCTCCACAGTCATTTCCTGAATCTCCTGCTAGGGATGGAATGGGACAGTCTTCAGGCTCACAGAGCCTTCCACTGGAACTCTTCTTTTTCTTTGAAGGTTTCGTTGTACAAACTTTTCTGCCCTTTATGCCAAAGTCTGTCATGCAACTGAGCAGTCTTGTCCCATGGCGCTGGAAAGAACATTTTGGACTATATCCAGAACAATTGTTTATGCTGAGGATAAAATCTACAGGTTTTAGAGGAAGTAATCTGAGCTTTCTGTTAGCTAATATTAGTTTGGAGAGTGAACTTCCCTTACCTCCTGCTTCCCCCAGGGAGGAAGTCTGTAAATTACCATTCAGGACTTGGAGTCAGTATCTTAGAAGCCTCCTGTAATGTCTGTATTTTAATGACAATTGATAATTAACACTTTGACCTGTCTTAAGATTTTCTCGTTCTTTTACAGATTTAGCATTGCTACCAGCTGTCCAGTTGGGAGGAAGGGCAGGGTAGACCTTTGGTCAGCAAAATACAGACAGGCAACTGATACTTCAGGGGTCCAATATGCCAATGTCTGAGAGACTAAAGTGAAAAGGATATTCAGATAGTATTTTCTTCTAAGTAGGTCTCCTGGGATGGTAAAATGCAAGTGACCCCCTTTTCAGGCTTCTGTATGTAATGATAATTATTCCTTATGAGACTGGGTTTGCTATGTTAACGTAAGAAGTAGCTGACACAGTTCATTGCTTGAGGATTAATGTTTTGATTTTTGATTTTCAAGGTAATTACCTGTTTTCAAAAAAGTAATCTGTAATAGCATATGAACACTGAATGGTAGATTGATACGGTTTTGTTACTGTATTCGTGGTATATATGAATTGAGTCTTTGTGTTACCATTGTAGCGACTATAGTTCACTGTCATCTGCATACAGAAAAGACTTCTCAATCATCAATGCAATTAATCTTTGGAAAACTAGATATTTGGTGATATATTTATATTAATATTGAATTTTTTTCAAGGGCAGAGCTCTGGTGATCTGGCTTCACTTCAATGCTTTTGTTTAGGTGTTTTGGTCTCTTCTATGAAGAAATTTATGTCTTTGCTTCTTAAACTCCTGTTGCTATTCATCGTCATTAGTAACACCAAAACTTCCACCTGAATTCAAATGAAAACAGTCTGTATTTTCATTTGGAAATGGCATAATACCAATACTTTAAATATTTTGTGTGTGCCTGCGTGTTTGTTTTCAGGCTGGCATTCTTACACATCATGTTTACCACCGGCAAAGAGAGGGGCTGGTACTTTGTCAGCTGTAACTTTGGTTTCTGCGTGTTTGAAGGAGGCAGCATGCTCAAAATCTTACCTTGGCTTGGGTGGAGGTCGCAGCAGCATTTCTCAGCTGTGGTTAAACTGCATGATTGCAGGAGACAGCCATGCTTCTGCTTACTACTTCAGGCAGAAGGCTGGGAGCAGGTGGTCAGGTAGGAAATGCTGAGGGGAGGGTGGTGAACCAGATGCTGTCCTCAGTGTCCCCTTGAAGTCAGTTGTGGGAGTGTTGGTTTGGGAACCAGTACTTTAAAGTAATAAATGAGATTAGGTTTATAAAAAACATTGTTTCATACATTAAATAAGATGGTTTTGAGTAATTAGAGCTTAAAAATATTAACAATTTGCCACGTTTGGTATTTTGTTACTGCTAATGGTATGAATTGATTGAGTATAGTTTTGCCTTTCTGTTTAGGGAATATAGAAAGTCAAGGATGATTGTTTTCTATTTTTATACGTGTGTATAATAGCATAGTATTTCAGGGGAGAAAAACACCTCACAACAAAGAAGTTAAATCTCTCTGGACATTTGATTCTTCACAAGTCCCTTTTTTACCTCTGGTGCTGTTTTCTGAACTATGGTTCCAGCTGTATCCTGCTGTTCAGGGTAACGGTCTCTTTAAGATTGTGAGTCACCTGATATGTAATAGTTTGTTGGCTATTCCTACACTACATTTAGATTTAATTTGAAAGCGATCCCAGTGCTGAACAGTAAAATACTTCAAAATGTTTTGAAATCTTTGTTCAATTCTGGAAGTTGTGAGTTGCATTAAACTGTGTGCAAAATCCTGATGGTACATTTGAAAAGTTGTGATTTAGTTGCAAGTTGCAGAAGAACAGGTTTTGTTGGTTAATATGCTGGGTTGATTATGTGACTAAAGAAATGTAGTATTCGCTAAGAAGTTTATTTTGGATGAAAATAATCTTAAATGTTCTTAAATATTTTTATTAGTGTATAATTTACTTGGTTAGAACATGAGTGGTACTGTCCTAATTTTATCCAAATTGTAGCTGGAATCTATATAGGCTTTATCAGCACTCTAAAGGGTTTTTAAATTTTAAAATGTGTGTGTTGTGTGTTGTGGAGGCTCTGTTGAAACTGCAGGTAATTGTCTTCAGTACTTTTTTCTTTCCCCCCTATTTATTTTAGGAAGCACTCTGAGCAAAAACCATGAAGAATATTGAATTTCATTACAATAACTACCTATCTGTTTTGCCTCCAAGGCTGTTCTTATATTCACATTTTGCAGGACATAACTTTCACTGAGTAATACTTGAATTATTGCTTCCATTTTTATGGCAAATAACTGAATGCTTTATTTACTATTATTTAGTTTACTCTTACTGGTGTAGATAGAACTAGCTTGAAAAATTTGTCTAGGACACTGCTGCTTATTAGATATAATAAACCTATATATATATAGGTCCATAGTTCGTCTGAGGGGAAAATTTGTCTTTTTGTGCAAATGGCATTTCATTAAAGTTGTGAATATTCATAAGTCTGTTTAATTCATTGACAAAATACAATAGAGCTAGTCTATGCAGAATCAACCTGCTGAATTAAGATGATGGATCTTTCCAAAACATTGATCGAACGTCTCAGCACTTCAAAATTAAGTCAGAGTAGTAAGTCGCTTCCTGACCATATCATCAGAATCTTGCTCCTTTCTGGGTTGAGCCCACACCCGATATTCAGCAAAGAAAGCTTGCTTTTTTTATGTGCAAATCATCTTACGTTTTCAGATACCTGTAACATTCTTGGTGTGTGCACATGTCTGTGTGTATGGTAGGAATAGCGCTTCTGATCTGGAATTGGATGAGCAGATGATCAGCGTTCAGCACTTGGAGTAGAGTTCACACAGTGCAAGGCTGGGGCTGCTCTTACCTTGCTAGTGCTTGAGAGGAGTCAGCTGCCGAGGACGCACAGCACTGTGTCCCCAGGGCCAGTTATAATGACTTTGGGAGAACGTGCAAGCAGAAATACATACTCTCATTTTATTCTTTCCCTTTTTTTTTTTGTTTGTTTGTTTGTTTTGGTTGGTTGGTTTTTTCCCCCTCCCCCCTGGACAAAATGTTAGGCTATCTATCACTGTTTACCTGGCACATGTTCAGTCACCCTAACTGACCTCTCTATTGTATCATCTGTGCCACTAGCTCCTGAAGGACCTTACTGTATAGTGCTGCTTTGTGCCAACAGATGAAATAGCATTGGGGGGAAAAAAGAAGTAAACATGTTCTTGGAGAATTTAAAACTACTGCTTGTATTTGAATAAAGGATGTGTCTATTTCTAAGAAATATTTTTCCCAAAGTAATTGCTGAATATGAATCAAGGCTAATAAATGCATATTGCTATTACATTGTTTACAGCATAGTGCATGAAAGTCTTTCTCCCCGCATAACACTGGATTTGTAGGGATCAGGATTAGTGTTTCCAGAAGGGGTATTCTGTCTGCCATGGCACTGTAGAGTTTCGATTTTAACTAAAATGGAAAATCCTCTGCACCTTCAAAGCTGCTGTGCTTGTTTACATTTAAAAAATCAAAAGCTATACTTAAATGATTTTTTTTTTTTAACCATGATTAAACCAGGAAAACTATTTTGGTTATTTTTATTTCTTAGTATTTTGGTATTTTATATTTATTCACTTCTCAGAATATCAAATTACAGCTTGATTATTGGATGTCACAAAATACATGATATAATAACCAGTGTTTTGTTTTTTTAGAATTTTTAAATAGAAAAGTATAAAATTATATATATATTTGCCAGTGGCTTCTGCAGAATTGGAGTTTTGCCCATGAAAAGGGCAGTATAGAAATAATTATGCAATCCTGTATGCAATTAATTTACCAGTATTAACTTTTATGTTGCCTAATAGAAGCCAGTATGATTTAGTTTGTGAAAGGGCTTCATATCTTCACTGAACAAGTTCTTCCAAATTTGAAAATAATCCTTCCTTCACTTAAACTTCTCATGACTTTTTAAAACTCTACTTAAATGATTAAGGAATGTTTTCCTGACGACTGGCCTTGATATTCTGAAATACTTTTGAGCTTTTCCATCTTGATTTAGGGAATGGGATGTTAATGCTTTAGCAAAGATGTCTGCAGCAAGTATTGTTAAAAGCATCCATTAGTTTTAATTGTTACAGGAAAGATTTTAGTCTTTCAGTGACTTATGTGATAGCTTTGTAATAACGTAATGTCATTGGCTTTCTAATTATGATGACATAATTCCTTAATTTCTGTGGCTAAGAATAAAACCACCTTCCTGGATTTAGATATGCCCAGGTTACATGTTCACTGTTCATTTAATCTTTACAAATGCAAGATTCCAGTGTTTCTCCAGCACAGATTTATGCCTAATGGAGGGTCTCACCCACCTCTTACTTCATACTGCTTATAGTAGTGAGGCACTGGTCACCTATGGGGTTTTATTTTTAGCATTTTTGCCTCTTATACAGTCTTAACCTAATGGAATAATATCCTGTAAAAATATAGAAATCATTTTTTTTCCTATCAGCCCTTTTCAAAGGTCTGTATCCTTCTGTAAAAATGCTCAAAACTGAGAACAAGTGGCTGTGAAAGGTCTTTCATTCCTGCAGCCACCTGTCTTTCACCTTAATTTGATATTATTCTCTCTATGAGTGAAAGGCATTTAATAACTGTGAGAAATACGTGCCTGAAAACTCGAGTTCAAGATTACCTAATACCATCTTGGAATATGGAAAGACAGAATCTTGACTTCCTTAAAAACATGACTGGTTTACCCCCATCTGGTAATGTTTGCGTCTACCTTCTCCTGTCTACCCAGTTTTATACAAAGCGGTGAGATTGTTTACCCTAAGCTCAAGCCATTTGGGAACTTCACTTTTAGGGAAATCAACTGCCTAATGGCAACTGCTGTGGTCGGGAAAGCTGCTTAAGCAGTTCATCAGAAGTTCAGCTCCTACTGGGAAGAGGACTGCTATCAGTGACCATTCCTAGATTTAAGCACCCTTTTTGTTGAAAACAAAAACAAAGCAAAAAGCCCTGACCTTTTGCATTGCTGTGCAGAAGGATCTTACTTCCCAGTGGAGGCTGCTGTCTGGCTCCGTGATGCCAGTCACTATGTGTCTGACGGTTTCTGGACATTGATCCCAAGAAGGGCTGGGTTTTGCTGCCAGCACTGCTCTTCTCACGGGTGATAGATTTAGTGTTGGGGTTGATACTCAAATACCTGACCAGAAACAGATCGAAAGGGACCATTAACGGGTCACATGCATTGTGTGTGACATTTTGTCACCTCACTGTGACAACATAAATTAGGAATGACGTGTCTTCCTGTAGGTCTTTGCTTTAAGTCCATGAGGGCTGGTTAGCTTTTTTTCATTGTCTCTTTGGGTAGTGAGAGATTCCTGAGAGCCACAGCATTGGCTGTGAATTACAAGCAACTTTTACACTGATTTTTCACAGTGACAAAGTCCTACTGAGACCCCATCCCATTTACTTGATAGAGTGTTTCAGACTTGCATATAGGGACTGCACCCTCCTCTGGCCGTGGGGCAGACTGTACTTCAGACCAGTTTAGAACACTTACTGTGTTCTGGTGCAGACTCTGCTCTTCTGTGAGTTAGTAAGGTGGTTCTCTAGGACAGACACAAATGTGTTAATGTTTGGCAGCTCAGGTAATCTAGCCCTGCTTCAGAGGGATGTTGTCCCTGTACCTGCTGAGGTTAAGATTGGGTATGCTTTCAAATGCCTGCCTTTTAGTACCTGGTCAGCTTTGCTTGTCTTTTCTGATTTCAGATGTTGTGTTCTTTATTCATTTATTTCCTTATAGTTCAGATGCTTTCATGTGTCCTCAGTGTAGGATCTTCTTCCCTTACTGATGTCAGAGTACTGTCTACTCATGCATGAACCTGAACAGGCTGATGATTTTAAAGTTGTTATTGCATAGCAATTACAGTTTGTCAAAACCCTTCATCTACTTGTAGCGATGTATGTGCATTCTTTTTCAGTAGTGGGTCCTCTTTGTTCCATGGTTGGATCCTGAGAGTCTACAATGTCCATCAGGATTTCCTAAGTGAGAACATTTCATTAGTTGTAAGGAGAGTTGGCCATGAAATTTTTAGTCTAAGTGATCTAATTGGCAAATGAAACTTTTTTTAATGTTTTTGGTGTCATACTGGACCTTAAGGAAAGGTAAAACTCTTGAGATCCGTCATGCACCATTACTTGTGTTATTTAATGCTTCTTTATTTGAAATGTCATTTAAGAGAGAATGCTGCTTTGCAGACCAAAGATCAAAAGTTACATGTCTTTTGTATGGCACTGTGTACACCTTTGCTCTATCTCAATATATAAGCTGTTCCAGCGTTACGAATTCTATACAGGTAGCAAAGCACACGTAATCTAATAAAGTGAAACACAAAGGCCGTGGTATGGATCCATTTCTCCTTAAAACAAACAAGGTTTGTTTGAGAACAGAGGTAAAGTGATAAGCAATTGATTGTAAGCACTAAGTGGGGAATGAGAAGACAGTGGGGTAGTAATTAGGATATTTGATAAATCTGAGGAAAAAGCTCAGGGAGCTAGGTTTAAAGAATATTTATTTTAAATTCAGAGACGTCAAGAAAAAAAAAAGTGGCTCTTTATCATTGATATATGATACTGAAAGATATAGATAAATATTCTTTAATGATCCAAGCTCTCTGTTAAGGAAGTCTTGAGCCAGGAGCAGTGGGCGACTTAGAGAAGTGGGAGCTATCCCCATTAGCTTGCCTAAGAAAGTGCAGTTATCCATATGGTATAGGTAACTTCTTTCCAAGCTTTCTGTAAGCAGAGATCTACTGCTACTGAAAGTGTTAATTTCAAGCCTTGTCCGTGTACAAGATTGTGATGGGCGAGAAATAGAGACCTGATGGGCGAGAAATAGAGACCTCTACGACTTAGGCATCTAACCTGTAGGTTCTGTCTTGGTCCCCAGATCACCTTCACAGTGCAATGGCTTGAACTGCTTGGCCAAAGGGATCTTGACCACACTGATTGTCTTTTGGGTTGGTTGCCTTTGGTAGGGATGTTTAAAAAAAATCCGTTTCATCATATGAATTTATTTTAATGATATCCAAAATACCGTGGCACTGTGAAGAAGAATTCAAGAATGCTGCAAGTATGTTGCAGCCATTCTGAAAACTTACCAGCTAAATTTTCCTGCATCTGGGAGTTGGAGTGTCGAGAAGACTGTCCTCATGATTTTTGTCAGTTGTTTTCTATTTATTTTAAAATAATGTAAAAAATAGTGTCTTACGCTGAAAGTTTAGTCTTCTGTAATTTCTCATCTATGGATATTTATGCCACTGCTATTAATTAGTATTACTTGTTTTCAGAGTAAGCTTTTTTCTTAAAAGTTATTTTGTGTGCAAGTATTAACTTTGAAATGTGAGTAAGCTTAGCATTGCTGAATAGAACAACTTGTTTCTTTTCTGGCTGTATGGGGTGCAGTCATGCAGTGTCCTTTCAGAAGTCCCAGGTCCAGAAAAAGTAGCACTCTACATGGGCGCCTCTAGCTGTTATTGTAGGGAAAAAGTTAATTCACTGCTTCTCTTCTTGGGATTGATCCAGGGAAAGTGACATGTTGCTTCTGACCTCTTCTACTCGCAAATTATCATATACCCCAGGCGGGCAACTCTTTGGTTTGTTGTCTGCACAGTTCGTTTTGGACACATAATGCAGCTTGGATCACCAAGCAAAAGCTCTTTAGGTCTGTTAACAACTGTATCATGTTCTGTTGAGTGAGAGAAATGTGTCTGTTCCCACAGAGTGGTGTTCGGTGTAATTAGGAGCGCAGGTATGGACAGCAGTCTTAACAGCGTGAGTCAGGATTGTCCCTTGACTAAAAAGCAGGCACCTGCTGCACTGCTTCAACTTCTCAGTCTTTTACAGCTAGAGGTAGCTTGAGGTCTTGGCAACAATATTACCTAGAGGACAGTGAGGAATTACTTTTCCATGTAAATGAAGTATGTTGAAATACAGAGAGTTTATTCTTTTTGTTGTGGTTTTTCCAAATAGGATAAGACTGGGTATGCTTTTGTATCACTCTGATCAAAGAAAGTGCAGCTAGATAACAGGCAAACTGGTTAACAGCAGTGAGTGAAGAACATCCCTGTATCAAATCTGGATGTTTAGTTCGTAAAATAACTTGTACCAGATTCTGTGAAATTTAGCATTATCAGACTGAGTGCCAGTTTCTTAATGTTTATCAATCCATTAGTGGAATTTAAGCCAGTCAGCTGTTGAAAAGTTTGGGGATGATTTGAAAAGTAGTGTTTAAGCAATTCAGCGCTACTATGTGTCAAGTTAATTAAATACTAAGAACTGAAAACAGGTAAATAATCATAAAAATCTAGATTCTTGTAAGGTCAGCAGTTCCGCTCACTTTCTAGAATATAAGCATAAATGCAGTTCCTGAATGTCAACATTAATATGGTTCAAGAATTACAGCTTCAAACTGTTTTAGGTACAATCAATATTATTTTTTCTCCTTAGTGACAAAATTAAATTATTTAAATGCTTTACTTGCATCTAAATATTTCATGGTCATTATGGACAGGAATTTAGAATTCTTACAGTGAATCATTATTTTGCTTTTTTATTAGTACGGGAGGAAAAAAGTAAATGATGGGTGTGACTTGTAAGCAATTTCACAGGTTTTCTGCTGACCTAATACAGGAAAGTTGTTAAAATTCTTGCCACCTAATGAAACCAGGTCATCTAAGTATGTACTCATTTTACTTTTTCAAATGAGAATTCAGTTTTTAAAATGTGTGACCAGTTGGCCCCAAAGGGGAGGGGAAAAAAACCAAGACTTCTCTGCGAACACCACCTTTGTTTTGAACGATGTCTGAGTGAATTCTGAATGACTTAAATTTCTTAGTGTAAATCAGTCTCTTCCTTAATGATAATACGGGATATATTTTCCTCTCTTAGTTCATGCATGCATGCAATGAAAGAACTTTCTCAATTTTATGGTATGCAAAAATGTGAGATACTCTTAGGATATAATTTCAGATATGGCTTTTGCCCAGAAGAAATTACATTCTTAATGAATGCTATCCTGTTTCCATATCTGTCTGTAAAATTACGAGAATGTACTTCTTTTAGAAATGTTTGTGAATTATTGTCTATTGTGGATGTATTTCAATTATGCTATGATTCTGGCCTCCACTGGCATTCTGCAAAGTTATTTGTTACTTCTGTCAACTTCTATTTCTAATGCTGCTGCTCCCATAAACAAATTGACTTGGATGAAATAATGAATCTCTATATGGTTTGTGTGATTTGCATATTTCAAAAATACTATTATTCTGGCTCGTGTTACAGAGCTGTGTAGTTATCTCTCTAAAAGTCAATATGGTTGCTAGTATTTGACATCCTTCCTAGAAATTATCCTAAAACCAAATTTTTCCAAGTTTAGAAATCAGAGTTAATATGTTTATTTATTTATTTACAATCTTCTCTCCCATGTGCAATCAGATGCTTGGAAAACATCTGCTGCTCCTACTCAGGTTTTTGATCTCATCAATTTGCTAACTAATCTTTTGGTTCAACAAATTCATCTTGTTTGTTCTTATCTGTAGTCACTTTTTCATGTAAGTCATTACGATTTATTTTCATACTGATTGTCCATTTTTTTCAAAATAACAATCTTCAGTGCCAAAAATGGTGGAAAAAATTACATTTCTTATCCATTTTGGGACTCCTGTGTATGTTTTACAAATGTACAAATCCTCTTTGCTATGTTAAGAACTTCAAGGTTATGTAATCAGGCAGTCTGTAATGAGGAGAAGTAAATTTTAAGTCTGGCTGGTGCTCGTAGCAATTAATCTACTCTTTGTACATGCATTATCTTAATTCTTTATGAGAGTATTTTTATTGCAATGCAGCTACTGCTTTGACTTTGCTCACAGTGTTTAGCTTGCAGCAAATAGCTTTCTGCAAATTTGATGCTGGGTCAGAAAAGGATGCAGTGAACATTTGCAGAGAGTTGTATTTTTGTGACCAGCTTGCAGGACTTTTGATACCTTTCTGTTCCCTTCAATATCAGAGCAATCTCTCTCATTCGTTCATTGCAAATCATCTCACCTGAGAAATAAAAAAAAAATATATAAAGGGTTCTGTAGACAAGCTCCTGACATCTTCCTAGTATAGTGTCGTCTTGTGAATGGGATTATTTGGGGCAAGGCAGGGGAACGTGATGGTGGAAGAAAAAATCTTGTCATTCGTGCATGCTCAGAAAAGGTACTGAACTGAGGCAGTTCACATTGGACTGAATCACATTTCCTAAATTCGGAGTTTTTGATGTGGTAATATTTAGCTCTTTATATGCACAAGTGTAGTATCTGTGTGCAGTACATGAAAAGAAAAGGAGAAATATTATAGTCCTATTGAAATAAATAAGAACTGGCTCTTTGGTGAGATGAGGATTTTGCCAGCTTTATGGTGTGCCCACAGCCTCCCCATTGTTTCATGTAATGCCATCAACTCCAGAGTTATAGCACCCCTCGTATGAGGAAGGTTTTGGAAGGGAGGGAGGAAGGCAGGGACATTTGTTTTGTCAAAATGGAGGTTTTCCTCGTCACAATTGCCTCATGAGTCTACTGTTGCTGATGTCTGTTAAATAAAGCGTAGAAAGGGTTTCCTTCACTGCCTTATGCCAACTACTTGCATCGGGAAATTTTAAGAGTGATGCTGACTGCTTTGTTGCTCGGTGTACCCCTTCAGTCTCACCCACCAGAGGATGGTTGGTGAGACCCTGCATGCTGCTGGGTAGCTTGCATTCTTCTCTGAACAGAAACTTGGTAGAAAGTGTCGTCGTGGATACGCTGTCTTGGGAAATGGATTAGGGAGAACATTGACAAGTGTCGCATACGTGGGCAAAACAAGTTTCAGTACCTCACATGGTTGGCTGATTGGTGAACTCTTTGGAGCCATAGCTTGCAGGAGATGCACCTGGGGCAGCCTGTGCCAGGGGTGGCACCAGGGTAGTGACATGGAGGGTGAACAGTGAAGAGAAGGTATGGGGGTCTTTTGAAGCTGTTGAGACCAGTGTCCTGGAAGAGAATGTGATGAACAGTAGGAAGACTGTTCCTGCAACTGTTTTGTTCTTCAATATGAATTTTGTTCACAAATGCCTCTGTGTGCTTGCTCACTTTGGAACCTCTTTATATATATATATATATATAAAAAAATTGATTTCATGTCTGTGCTTTGTGTGTGTGCTGTACCCCATTCCTGTTGTTCTGAATTTCAGAAAATACCTCCTCAGCTTCCATAAGTTGGTTTACTCTTCAAATGTGCAAATTTACAACACAGTAGGTGATTTGGTAATCTACTGGTGATTTTTAAATAATTGGGGGGTGGGGGGGGGGGGGGGTGGTGAGCATTGGAAAACAGCTTTTCAACTTTATTATGCCTAAAAATTTCTGTTAATCCTTAAAATCTTGGACAAGATATCTTTCCTGTTATGATTTTCTTCCCGTTTCTGTAAGATCTTTTCCTACAGAGTATAACCATCTTTAGAGAGGTGAAGTACAGTGCCAGTATGGGTACTAAATGTAGTATATGTGTTCAAACAGTCACCTATTATTAGGTGTCTGTATACTTAGTTGACAATTTTTCTTAAACCTGTATTTGCACTCTTAAAATTACGTGCAGTAAAAGACAAAGATTTAAGGAAGAAAAACATTTTAGGAAAAGGCTAATTGAAAATGGGGAAGGAGGCATTAAAGTGGTAAGACGTCCAGTACACGTACTGGTTGTGCAAGTGGGGAGCATGGTATAAGGAACTCTAGTTGATCCCAGGTTTCTAAAGCTTTTCAAATACATTCATGTTATTTCAGCTGGGAAGTTTTGAGATTCCTTCTGTCTAATTTGAGAATGTGGATTGAAGACTATCGCTTTGATGGATTCCGGTTTGATGGTGTTACATCTATGTTGTATCACCATCATGGGATTGGTAAGTAATTTAAGCAACTCTAATCTCAACAGTCTTGTTGCATCTCAGCTGCTGTGGAAATAGTGCTATAAAGTTCACTGGAATGCTCAAAAAATTCCAGATGTGCTAATATCTTGTTGTGCTGCTATATGGATAGATCTGAAACTAGGAATAAATTTGGTGCTTACAAAAAGGCATATTACAAAATAGCTATGTTGTTTCCTTGTTTGTTTGTTTAAGTGACTGTGACCTTTAAAACTTCCTGTCTCATTAGGCACAGGATTCAGTGGAGATTACAATGAATATTTTGGCCTACAAGTGGATGAAGATGCTTTGTGTTATCTCATGCTGGCCAACCACATGATTAAATTCTTGCATCCAGAATGCATAACCATAGCGGAGGTAAGATCAGAATTTGCCATCCTCAGTGACGTTAATATTGATTAGTTTGCTTTGGGATGTGAATTTCCGGTTAATTGTCAAGTCACACTTCAGGTACTGAAGTAGTGACATGAGCTCAGAGGTATTAATTAGTGGACAGATTTCGTCTTGTGGGGAAAGACAACTGGAATATGCACTTTGGGAATATTCTCTGCATTAATGGGTCATTAATTAATGTGAGGATTTCTTTTTTTTTTTCTTCTCTTCATCTCCTTGAACTTGTAATGAGATTGGTTTTTATTAATTTATTGCCTTTGCATGATTGCCATTTGTCACTAGCGATTCATGGTACTAAAGATTAACAGCCCTAGTGTGGTTTTGCATATTTTGAATTACGTTGGCACAACTGATAATTCCCCTTCAAAATAAATGTGCTAAAATTATAAATGTTGAATGTGCATGCTAATTTAAATTTAGTATTAATTTTATTCAAGTCTCTGAGGGAGTAAATAGACTATATTATGAGTTGATTGAGATCAATTTTTGACTGTTGGCACATGGAAATTCTAATGGTACAAAACACCAGAGCATTGAAGTTCTATGAATAGGTATGTTTTCTCTAATATTTTTATTTAAAAGAAAAAAAAAAATAATTTAAACCTTGAGGATTATTATGTTACTATATTTAAATAATTCTTTTCATTTAAAGAATTGCATCCTTCTGATATCTATCTTGATTTCTAATAAAACTTTGTATTACTTAAGTGTTACCTATTTATCATCAGAAAACAAAATACTGCTTAACTTCATTTTTTACTTATGGTAAAGTTTTATATTCTAGACAACAACTTGTAAAAGTTTAATGATAAGCTATCAAAAACAGCGTCTGGTGAGCAGTCACTAGTAAACTTGAGACAGTTTCATTGAGCTATATGTGTATTTGAAGTAAAATTTGTGCATTTTCTAGGTGGCTTTAGATTATAAGCATTCTTACCAATGAAATTCTGAGTTCGCTCTGCTTGTATTACCTGGCCTAAAAGTTTTTTCTTAGTAAGATGTGTCTTCGGTTTCTCTTGCTTGAGTTGAAAACTGCTTCTATTTCAATATATCATTTTCTGCCTGGGGGAGTCAGTACACAAAACAGAGGATTGATCAATGTACTGCATGGTTAAAGGAGAATTTCAGAAGGAGGAACTATTGACATAATTGAAAATTATGAAAGACAATGAAGAATGTCTGCTTGCCTATAATGATGATGGAATGAGCGCCACATGAGAAATGTTTTTGTCTATCCATAACTGATTGTAATACATACCTTAATTATTTTGCTGCTTATTTTTACCGCTTTTTAATATTCTGTTTATTTGCTGTCTTAGTAATTTCTAAGTTTTTAGGTATTACTGACTATATACTTGGTTTTGATTTTGGCCTTCTAAATATAGCTGTAATTAAAGTTTTGTGTTATGAGAAGAAAAAAACGTTAGGTAAAGTTACATCATGCCTAAAGTAGCATAAAAACAAACAGGCAAAAAACCTCTACCGCTATGATTTCTGGGGTTTTTTTATATTCAGCTCATTTAAAACTGAATCTGAACAAATGCTTAGGCATTGGCTCTTTACATTAGTTGGAATATATACTGAACAATTAACACTGAATCATTTTTTTTTGTGTTCAGGTAAAAGCTTTAGATAGAAATAAATAGTACTACATTTGGAATTTTACTTCCTAAAAATCTGACTTTGAGAATTGTGCCATCTTATCAACTTACACAAATACCTTAAGGGTGAGCATTAAGAGGATGCTCTAGGCTCTTTTCAGCGCTGCCCAGCGAAGGTACACCATGGGGCAATGGGCAATAACTGCAACACAAGAAGTTCCATCTGACTATGAGGAAAAAATTCTTTACCCTGAGGGTGACAGACTCTGGCACAGGCTGCCCAGAGAGGCTGTGGAGTCTCCTTCTCTGGAGACATTTAAAACTCTCCTGGATGGAACCTGTGCAACCTGTTCCAGGTGACCCTGCGTTAGCGGGGGTTGGGCTAGATGATCTCCAGAGGTCCCTTCCAGCCCCAACCATGCTGTGATTCTCTGAATGAAGTAGATGGGAGCTACTTAAATCTCACAGTCAGTCCTTGTCCACGTAGTCTTCATAGCATCGGAGAGAAAGGCTTTAGTTTCAGATCATCTTGTTCTGCATAATTCAGAGAGCATTAGTCTGTTTTTATACTTCTGGACAGATTTAGGCGAGCTATTGAACTTCCTTTTATAATACCTAAAAGTGTGGAAGGAATTTCTGCTTCATTGTTTGGTATTTACAGCATGTGGACCGTGGATGCAGTTGTCTGTGCGATGTAATGACTGCTGAATGAAGGAGGATAATCGCCTCCTTTGATCTTCTGGCTTTGCTCTTCACCCAGCTGGCCAGGAGATGCTGCTGGCCATCCCTGCTGCCAGGGCAGGCTGCTGGCTTCTGCTCAGCTTGCTGCCAGCCCAGATCCCCACCATCTTCCCAGCAGAGCTGCTTCCCAGCCTGGCTGGATGCAAGGGTTGATCCATCCCAGGGGCAGGAGTTAACAGTTGCCCTTGCTGAAATTCCTGAGCTTGCTGTCGAGATTCCTGCAGTCAGGGTGTCTCTGGGTGGCAGCCCTGCCTTCTGCCTCCAGGATTCCAGCCATGAGCTTCATGATGATGTGATCCGCCTCCTCGCTTGTGTCAGTATTGGAGGGCGGGTGTGGGGGCTGGACTTGCGTATGTGTGTATGCCCGTCTGTGTGTAACTTAAAGTGCAAATAGCTTTTTCATTGTCTAATGCAGCAATTGGATTTAAAACTGGATTGAATCCAGAATACCAGAGCGTCCTAATTAAGCCCTGGTTCTAGTCAGAATTTAATTTCATAAGTTCTGTTGTGTAGACGGAAGAGATATATGTTAATCCATAAACATTGTCGTAGAATGCCTTCTCACTGACATAAGTTAATAAAATTGAGTACTGATAGACATTCTGCAATTATTGGAGATTTTCATTCTCTGTACAGATTAACTTTAGAAAAAGAATGCTATGGAGATAAATTGCCTTATAAAATGGTTAAATAAATATTTTAATAACTTTGAATACGAATTTAAGGATGTTCAGCCTCCATCAATATGAAACCGGAAAATTATGCTGTAAGAGCACGTCACTTTCCAGGGCTACCTGGATCAATAGTTTTGGGTTTGTGCATTTAGGAAAAGAGTAGATATTGTATTTTTCTTCCTTACACTGCTTTATATTCAACCTTTTCTTCTTATGTCATTTTTAATACAAAATATCAATTAAAAAATGAAGGTTTAATTTGTCTTTTGTAGACTACTTTCTATTGATCACTTGGCTCTTGAGAGCTGATTGTTTCAAATTCTGCATCTACTGAGGTCTCTTCCTGCTCAAATATCTACTCTGTTAAAATATTTTGTACTAGAGTGTTTGATGAGAAAAGTCCTAATGATTTTCCATCTTAACTTTTGCATTCAAACAGCAAATCTGGGTGTAATAATCACTCACTGTTTTGTTTTGGTTTTTTTCTCCTCCTTTACACTGGTCAGTCTGTACAAACACTCTGTAAACTATAAACAGCTTCACAGAAGTATTACTGTATGGTAGACAATCTGAACTAATAATTGCAATGCTGTGCAAATGATATTGTGGTTTTTATTATTATTTTATTTAAGGATGTTTCTGGAATGCCAGCTCTTTGTCGTCCCGTTGCAGAGGGAGGAGGGGGTTTCGATTATCGACTAGCCATGGCTATTCCAGATAAATGGATACAGGTGAGAACTTTTTTAAAAATATGTTCTACTCTTCAAGGTGGGATGTTTCTGTGCATACACAAAAATACTTCTCAATCCTACTGGCAATTTTTACTCTCTCTTCTGTTAATGTCCTATTAAAATAAATTCTGACAGGCTCAAGCACAGGAATTAGTGGCTGAAATGAGAGCTGTCAGATATCCTGTAGGTTTCAGAAGTTCAGGGGCTGTTCTTTTCATTCTGTCTGACACTTGTTTTATTTGTGATAACCTGTGTCTTGCAACAACTATAGAATATTTAGTTTATATTGCATGTGAACAGGTAGATAAGTTAACTGTATGCATACACATATTAAAAAACAAACAAACCAAAAACAGCCACCCCAGCAACATGCAAGGAACCCTCCTGAAATTTGGCATAGTAGTTGGCACTGAACATAGGTAGAGCTGAAAGTTTAACCAAAGTAAACATAAGTGAATTATAGAAACAACAGCGAACAGTATAGTAAGGTTAAAAAGGAATAATAAAAATCTGTAAATGCTCTTCAAGAACAGTAATATACTAATAAACACTGACTACGATAAGGATTTAAATCACCTTTTCCTCAATACAGAGGATCACAAGAAAAGCAGTAAAACACTAAATGATCTCAATAGGCTTTTACTGATGTTTTAGAGAATGTTTTTCGGTTAGATAGAAGATTGCATCCAAATCCCTCAGGCTGTCATGATGATCTGAAACAATAAATGTTTCATATGAGCATTAATGCTTTAATAAATACACTGAGTAGCTTAAAATAAAAAGCAAATTAACTTATCTTTCAGCATCTTTCACTTTGGTAACTGGGTGGTGAAGAGCTGATTGAAAAACAGTTTTCAAACCTCTTTTCATTCAGAAGACAAACTTGCCAGGTTTTCCAACAGGGACAGCATCACTAAACTTCAGAGTGTGTAATTTAGATCCTGGAATGCAGTGAGGGCTCATATTTCTGTAGTAATAAGAAACACCTTCACCTTGTTGTGATCATTATTTTATTTTTTTCCTTTTTTCCCTTCTCCTTTACGCCTACAACTTCCTTACCATGCTTTAGGACAGGCAGAGATGAGCAGTTCCCTAGGTAGACAAAATACAAGTGGCCAGGTTCATATTACAAAGAAAAAAAAAACCCCACAGTGTAGAATTTTACATGGGCAAAAGATTGATAATCTAATTTAGTAGTCTCTGATACGGTCTGTTTGTTTTAATTTGCAATACTTGGAGAGGAATCGTACCTACTCTGCAGTAAATTCCATTCTTAACTGGAGAAAAACATCTTCCAGCCTAAGCAGGTACTTAAGTGAGACAGCAGGTGGATGCTTGGCATGCTGACAGGTGTAAATTCAGCTATGATACTCCAGGCTGTTTCCCAGCAGACTCCAGTTATTTAGGAATGTGTCGATTGTGCAGGAACATAGGGTCATGCAGGCAGGAGCTTCTAGCTAAGGAAGCTGCAAATAAGCAACCACGACAGAAGACCTTGAGTTAGAGAAGGAGATGATGCACGTAATTCATTTACCACATTTCTGGAGGCAAAAATAAAGCTGAAACAATTGGAAGGGAAAAGTTTAGAAACAGTCTATCAGCTGTTATTAAACTGTCCTAGACTGCTTGCTCCCCTTTCTCTCCAGCTTGTAAGTACGTACCTGTTAATAGCAAGTTTTCTAGGCAGCTTCCTAAAATCAGTTTTAAACTTGAAGGATCTCCAGGGTTCCATGAAGTAATTCCAAAGAATTTGTAGAAGTAAGAAAGATAAGCTGTTTGCCATGACAGTGGCTCTACTAGTTCAGATTAAAGATAGATGTAGTACGTAATATGATGATGCACAGGGACCTGAATGTGTTCAGAAGTAGAATTTTTGGAGTCAAAAGAAAAAAAGAAAAGGAAAAGAAAAAAAGGCTGTTTAGGAATACATGGCCAGTTACAACCAGAATGTTGTTTTACAGCATTGTATTAACTATCTTGGTGTTACTGCCTTTTTATCACTTCTGTTTTTATGTCCATATATTTCCATATATGTTTTTAAGTTGTAGTGGTCAATGGAGGTCTCTAAAGAAAAATGAAGGGCCTAAGACTGAAATTGGACTAAATTGAGAAGAGCGAGGAAGTAGTATCATGTCGGGCAGAAAGTTACTATTGATGTGGTTTAAATTGCTAGAAATCAGGAGCTAGCATGGCAAAAAATGTAAAGCTTGTTTTGTATTACAAAGCTTTGGGTTTGGAACTGACTGGGAATGCACAGATCAGGGGAAAGTGCAAGTCCCTGTGCTAAGTACCTTCTGATGTTATTGTGCGCTTCCTGGCAATAGCATAGTGCTGTCTTGTAGTGATACATTCTCCACCAGTCAGCCCCGTGGTTAAGCTGTAATTAGAAGCCGCCGTGTGCCAGGGTTGCTTGAACTTCTTTCAGTATTGTGTGTAGGTAGATACATGCCCACATGTTTCTTCCTAGTTTTTGGTGCAGTGCTTTTTTGCAGCTCCTGCCAGTCACATTGCCTGTGTATCAGGGGATTCGCATGGTGGATGGCAAGTCCCATTGTCCTTGCTTATACATGGAAGTACAGGAGAGACAAAGTGTCCTATTTATTATGTTTAGGTAGTGGAACTGAAAAGAAGAAATCTCTTTGGATTATCAGAGAAAGCTCACAACTTCAAAACTTGGGAATAGGAGAAGTAACAGTTCACAATCCATGGGAACTTTCTGCACCAAGATAATGAAGAAAAGTAGTAATGTGCTTTTAGTTGAAACAGCAATAACTTTTTGGTGGTCTTTCCCTTAATTTCTGCAGATTATTAAGGAGCTGAAAGATGAAGACTGGAATATGGGCAATATTGTGCATACATTAACAAACAGACGGTATGAAGAAAAATACATTGCATATGCAGAGAGTCATGACCAGGTATTTTATCTGTTTGTTTATATATAAGCAAGTAAAAGATGAGGTTTAGAGACAAAATGAGGCAAGGGTTGAGAAGAATAGGCAACAGAGACAGGTAGATCTGAACTACTGTTTGGTTTGTTTTGTTTTAATTATTGGGGTTTCTTCTGATCCTCCTTCTTAATAAAGGATTCTTGCTTGGAGTAGGTGGGTGTTGTTTTTCAGTTTTGTGGTTCTTAAGAAATGAAAAATTATTCCTGTTATGCCTGCCTGTCATAAGACATTTGAAGGCATCTAATCCATACTTTGGAAAATCTGGTTTCCATAAAGTAAACTGGAGCACCATTTATGATAATCTTAAACAGTATCACAATTTAGCATATTTGTTCACTGAATCAGTGTTTGAGATTTGTATTCCTTTCAAGAAAATGTTTTCCTCTCCAGAGGGATTGCAGACATCCTTTTTTGAGATCTAAATGAAATATTCTTTAACAGTTTGGTTCAAAACACAGCAATTGTAATGGTTCTGTATATGGGAAAATGAAAAAGAAATGAATAGTTTTGATAACACTCACCTCCCACAGTCTTTGTAATGGTTGTTTCTGAAGAATCAGAAGTCACGTTGGTTGAGAATTTTAAAATTAGGAACTTAAAAAAACCCACCACAAAACATTTTCTAATAAAAGGTTTAAGTAATGTACCTTCAACATTTTCTTCTACATAAGAAGCTGACATTCTACTTCCTATAGTTTCTATAATAAAAGTCAACAGAAATGTCTAAAACAAGGCATGTATTTTATTTTAAGAAGAGAATTCTGACTTTATCAGCTTAATTTTGTGTAGCTATTTACACGCTTACCTCGGAGACTGTTACACAGTGTTCACTTAAGGCATGACAGTAGAGTCCCAGTCCTGGTAAAGAGCTTCAGGCATTACTTGGAAATGTATATTATTCTGTGCTTATTTGCTTTTATAAAGGCTAATTCTTCATCCTAAGGCATGACATATAACATTACTGTTGCTCTCATTTATTTCATGCTGGATTTTATCAATTTAGTTGTTTTCCGTAACACCATGTATTTTTGTTTTAGAATCTCATACTTGGAAAGAAGATCTATTTATTTTGATTAAAAAAAACCCCAAAACCCACAAACAAAAAAACCAATTATTGCTGACATACATGAGAATGATATGTGAAAAGTTAGGACAGAGAAACAAAATGGGAGTGTAGATAAAATTCGGTCTGAAGATACTTGTAAGTGATGCATGTGAAGGACTGAAACAATTCTAGCTACTTATATGTTACAATGGGGCTACGAGCTGACTGTTACCAGTCATACAGGGCCTTGTGGTTATATCAAGTGTGTGAAAATAGCAACTCCGTGCTTATAGCTGTAAAAAAAAAAAAAAAAGGCAGATATAGTACTGAAATTATTATGAGTGGAATGAAGAGAAAAATTATTATGCCACTGTAGTCTTTCATGGTTTGTAGCATCTTGAATGTTGGAGGCAGATTTGGTCCTGTATCTCAAAAGATATACAGCATAACTGGGAAAAATGCTGTGAGTGAGTTAGTAAGATTAATACTGGGTGTGAATTCCTTTTCATGAGAAGAAAACTAAATAGACTAAGACTCTTCAGGGTAGAAGAGATGATTGAAAGGGGAAGGATAACAGTTCATAAAATCATGGCTGGCATAGAAAACATGAACACCTTCTAATTGGAAGATTAGGGGGATATTAAATGACACTAACAAAAGGTACATTCTGAGTCCAGAGAACAGTTCTTCTTCGCAGCTGTTCACTGCAGTCTTCAGTCTTGCTATGGTTGCGTAGGAATTTTGCCTTTAAATATTATTTTTTACTTGAGGGAATAATCTACGTATGGTGTTACATTGTTAGATGGAAAATTAAAGGATGATAGTGCTTTTTAGCTAGACTGGTTTACAACTCAGCTGTCTCCCTGGAATGTAGTGAGTTTTCATGCTAGAGTATAAAATGAGAATTAGGCTAATTGAACAAAAATTAGCTATTTTACATATAAATGCTCCAAAATGTTTTCAGCTACCTTCGTGCTAATATATTGGAGTAATTCTTGTTACATAGCATTTGTGTGGCCTTTCTCAAATAACAGTAAGCACTACCTAGTTAGGAATTCAGTTGCTGTTTTTAGTCAGAATTACTAGTTTGTGTTTTCTCTTGTGTGAAATCACAGAAAACCAATCACATTTTTGATTGCATATAAATGACCGTTTCATATTCAATCTGTGTCTCTAAATCAGGAGTGTTGTTAATAGCCCATTATTTGTACATCCCAGGAACTTTACCTAGGATTTTTGCTTTCTTATTTTCTGTAAAAATTACAAAGTGGTAGGTCACTTGTGGCATATTGAGTTGACACTAACATTTCACATTTGATATCTGTAGGCAAGAAGGTTCTCAGAAGTGGTTGTGCAGTTTGATCCCATCAGGTGAAATGTAGGAGCACAACAGGGGTTAGACAGCTATTGGTTTGTGGATCATATACCCGCACTCCCATCGGCGTGGGGAGAGCTCCAGTAACCATGTGGAGGGTTGCAAGGGGAAAACAGATGGTCCCGTCTGGCATCCAGTTGAGACTCAGCTCGGGGATGTCCCTGCCTCAATTTACATGCTGTCTCTTTTTGGCAGCAGATTATAGATATCATGCCCACGTGATTACACATCCCACAATACAAAGTTGCAGTAACTGGAAGCGAGGGTCACTGTGACCTGGTGATCAGTGGCGGTGGCAGGATGTTTTCTTTATGAACAGGGACTAGATTGTGCACATCGAGCCATATCCTTAACTCTTCAACAATCTCTCGAGTCCTCCCCTTACGACAGAGTGCCTGCTTTAAAAAAAAAAAAAAAAAAAGTTAAACACATCTAGTACACCCAAGAGTTCTCCTCATGTGTTTATTTGTAACTGTTACAGGCGCTTGTTGGTGATAAGACCTTGGCGTTTCGACTGATGGATGCAGAAATGTATACAAACATGAGTGTGCTCTCACCTCTTACTGCAGTTATTGATCGTGGAATACAGCTTCATAAAATGATTCGTCTCATTACTCATGCACTTGGAGGAGAGAGCTATCTGAACTTCATGGGTAAGTAATCTTAGGAATAAGTCTTTTATTTTCTCATCTACAGAATGCTTGGCAGGGAAATAAAACGATCCGACATCATCTTATATCCACTGTATTTATCACAATTCTGAAGTTTGGAGCGTAAATGCTTTTATAAGGATTTAGTACAAAAGGTAATATGCATTGTTTTTCTGTCTGTAAGATATATTATCAGACAAGAAAATAAAATCAGTGTGGTTCCTAAAAATGTGTTAAGCTCTAGTTCAGGTTACTCTGATTTACAACTCAGACTAGTATTTTAATTATTGTTCTGTGAGTTTTTTATGTGGTAAGCCTTGCCTTACACAGCTGGGTTGTCTTTCGTGTCTATTCTACTTTCCTAAATGTTTTA
Organism: Falco cherrug; assembly: GCF_023634085.1. NCBI lineage: Eukaryota > Metazoa > Chordata > Aves > Falconiformes > Falconidae > Falco > Falco cherrug. Next base: position 110,863,043 of record NC_073698.1, on the reverse strand, counting down.
GGGTAACAGTGAATTTACTAAAGATAGCTCTTGCTTATTTCAGTTAGTAGTTGCCAGGAAGGAGTCTGGAATCAGTTGAATTGTATTGCCTTGTTTCTTATTGAATAACAGAGGCTTAATATAGTAGGCAAGGACAAATCATAAAGATCAAAGGCACATCCTGCTATGGAAGCATGGAAATAGTAAGAGTTAGCAATACTTTTTTGTTGTTTGTAAGTGGTAAAATACAGTTGTCGCATTGCTTCCTAAGTACTAGTGCTACAAGAACGTGTAATAGTTAAGCACATTTAATCCGCAAGTTACAGTTCCAAGCAGTCATCTTAAAAAGTTGAATCATGTTCTTGGTTTTATACAAAATGCTGAAGCTATTTATGCTTGATGCTTTTTACCATATTCATGTTCCTTAATTTCTTTTTAAATTAATCCTTACTTTATAGTAAAAACCATAAATCTGTAATGTGGTGTGACAAGTTCTGTATAGCAGTTGTGAAAGTCTCATGGGGAAAAAAAGGCTGAACATGTGCTGTAAGTGACCAGCTCAGTTTTCTGACAATGAAACACTTGAAAATTATATAAGTTCTGGCTTAATGCTGCTTTCAGCTTTTATTATTGAATAATTTGTATTATCAAGATGAAGGATTGTTGGATATATATTGCCTTTCTTCCATCATAGTATATTTAAAAATATATTTTTCTAATTAAACAACTGGCGAACATTGAAATGGACCATTGCCTTATTATTTAAGCATGTCTGTACTGATACATTTTCTTCCTTGGTATTAGAAGAACACTCAAAAAATACCATGTTTTGGGGTTTTCTTAATAAGAATTAAAGCAACTTCAGTACAGAACAAATCAATTCAGTATATGATATACTAGTAAAACTACTGTTTCCAAAAAAACGCAGAATTTTTCCCTGACAGTGAAGAAAAGTCAATAAAATAAATGTGAAGTGTGTAGCCAGGCACCAAAATGTGCAAGGTATGATGTAATCAAACTAGTGATACTACAATAGTTAAGGAAGCAAGTGTGTAAAAAATATGCCCCAAATTGACTTGGTAAGGTTAGAAAAATAACAGTAATCCAATGTGACGTGTTGATTTCAGTGTGTTAGTGCAGGTTGATTGAGCAATTAATATTGTGTATCCTTGGGTACTGCATATGTTTCAGTAACTACGTTATAGTTTGCTATATGTAAAAGGTGAAGAGATTGTAATAAATGTTGGAGGAGAAAACATACGCTCAGAATGCTTGCAGTCCGGTGTACTCAAAATGCATGTTGCAGCTTGCTGTCTATTTAAGTGAACACAGAGACAAACGAGTTCTTCAGCTGTCAGTTTTCAGTGAATGCTGAGGGGGAGGAAGGGAAGCCTCCTGTAGGGTGTGGGGAGGACTGGAAATCTGCTTTCACAGCACCTGGAGAAGGTATTCCAGGTGCCTCTGTGCTTCCCATGGTCCTTCCGTAAATATCTTGTATCTTCTTTTTCTGCAGATTAGAGACACCAAAGCAACACTCTGCTTTCTCAATGCTTTGCTCACCTTATGAAAAAAATTGTTTCTAAAAAATGTATTGGGAGTGGAAATCTGTCTTCCTGAATGTATGTTGAAATTTCTTTTGAAGATCTGGAGTAATGTTTAATTACACCTGTGTTGGAGTATCATTTGTACTCCATACATGCAAGCAGATTCCTGTTGAGAGAAGTTGTGCCCCACTGAACACCAAACACTGGTACTGGCTTTCTCCCATTTTCTCACTTTTCACAGGGGACCATTCTTTGCCCATCTTACAGGTGTCTATAAAAAAACACTGCAAAGATCCTGGAAGTTGTTCTTGGTTTTTGTGTTTCTGGATGTTTAATTTTCACTGAAGACTTTTATTTTCCTTCCCAATTGCTTATATCCTGGTATAGACAATCAATGATGTATACAAACAGAAATGTGAATGGGAAAGTTTTGTCATTTCAGTGAATTCATTCCCTTGTAACACAAACCGTTGGGAGCATTCTTTCCTCTGGTCTGTATGTCAGTTTTCTGTGCAGCTTTGCAAATAATCTCTTGGGCTCCATGTGCCCATCTGTCATGGAAGACTTAACCCAGAAAGGGGAGAACTCTGTATGCTTGGCCAAAAATGAGCATGACAATGATAAACATCCTGCTGTAGTGAATGAACACTCTGGAAGGCCAGTTTATTTAATAGCAATAGTAAAAAAAAAAGGTAGCAATTGTTTTGAAACTTGTGCTATGTCTAAATCCTCTGCTTTCAAAGCAGGTAGGGAGCAACAATTCTGATGTAGCTGTAGTTTGTTCAACCTGGCTTCTGTTTTAGATGGAGATTTTAATACTGAGTCTGGCCAGTACTGGTCAGAAGATGTTATATGACTTTAGGAAATCATAAAAATTACAAGTTCCTCTGCACAGTACTTTAGTAGGAGCACAGGGGTGATGCTTCATTCTTCCTCTACAGCTAAGCTTCTGTGAAGATGTTGATAATACACACAGATAATACACACTTGATTTTCTGAACTTATATGACGCTTAAAGAGAAAGCCCCAAGCATTCACAGTATGTGCCTGTATTAAATACTGGAAGTAATTTTTTTTTTTAATAGTAGGAAAACACCTTGTAGTTGTACTTATTTTTGTTTGCAATTGTGGTGATATTGAAATACAATATGTACCTGATATTACCTTAAAATCAGAAAATTACATGAAAAAATATTTGGAGACATAGATATTTTCCCTGTTTAATATGAGAATTTGAAGGCAAATTCAAAATAAGCTCCCTCTATCTGACTAAAAATCTTTATTGTCAATTTAACCCCCTACAAAGTAACAAAAAGGCTTAAGGTTTGAGTCTACTTCCTCAATTTCTAAACAAGGACTAACAGAAGCTGTTACAAGACTTCCAGAATACTACAGGAATCTTTTGATCTCACCTTGAAAATGAACTGACCACTATTGTTACCTACTAGACGATGTTTAACTTCAATGTAACTACTCTCACATATTTCTTGAAAATAATAGTTGAACTTAGCACTACAAAACTGTGCTGTGTTGACATACCTTCATTTTTCTTTGGCTTCATTTTCCATCCTGTCCTTGAAGAAAATCTGTAGACAGCTGTAATTGTTCCTTTCCTTCAAATGTTCTTTTTCTATTCTCATGCTTGTTACCTGCGCCCCGCACTTAGGGAAGCCATGCAGGACATGTGAAAGGTGTTCTTCAGTGAGCTTGTTTCCGTGTTCTCTCCGTACCTTGCAGGATACATCTGTTCGTCTATCTAGATTTAGACAAGTAAGGGTAGCTGCTTTCTTGCCTGAAATAGACATAAGATCCAGTCCAGGGGGCCTTAAATAGCATTTTAGGTCCTTGGGATTGATCCTTCATAGCAAAAACGTTTAGTGGTTTAGTAGAGTCTTGCTTTTCAGCTTGCTAACATTAGTTTTCTTGCTTTCTTCTTCATTTAAAATTGGCTTAAACTCCAATCCATTTATTGAAATGGAGATTAGTTCCTACATGAACCTCTAGCACTATTTTTCATGGCTTTTCTACAGTAAAACATGTCTTAATTAGGACTTCAGAGACCAAGTTTCATCCCCTGCAAAACAACTTGTTTTATATGTATAGTTAAGCTAGAAAGTGATTTGTAGTAACTAGCACATTTTTTTGCAATCACGACCATTGGCTGATGGTGTTACCATTTGCATTGACATTTACTTCTGTTTCACCAATACTGAATTTATCTTGTAAAGCTTTCTTTTCCTACTCGTTAGTTCACTTACACAGTAATTTATCTACTTTCTCTATGTTTAGGGGTTTTCTTGGCTGAACTAAACCAGTTTCTTGTCTAATGGTTAGGTATGATGAGACTTATTCTCTCTTTGGCCTTAAAAATAAGGCAAATTGGTATGCATCATCTATTCCTTTAAGTATTTTGGAGAGAGAAAGATAATTTTTCCATTCAATTATTTATTGTTAAACTAAAGGATTTTGTAACAAGGCTTTTGAAAATATGTTGACAAACAAAAGGAGTGGTGTTGATATGAGTAGCGCTAATATCAGGGTGGGAAATGTACATACAATTTACTTTTTAAATATTAGAAATGTGAAATAAAGATTATACAATATAATTTACAATACGAATGGGAATGTTACTTAAAACATTATCTGAAATACTACTTTTATTGCTACCTATTCTAGATAAAAAAGAAATTGAATCAAACCCAAGAATATTTAGCTTAAACCTAAGGGGCTTTTGTTTTCTTAGACATGTTGCAAGGCAATCACTTTGAAATTTTACAGTTGTTTTTTTTTCCTCTCCCCTGTACGCTTTCTTGTGCGTATTACTGCTGTGCACTGGTTACAGCATGACATTTTAGACCATTACCTCAAAGGCCCTGCAACAGCAAATGCTCTTTAAACTCTCTCTCTTCAGTCAACTCCTTTTGATAAACCAGCTTGAAGTGCGCACTTGGTAAGGGCTGTGGATTAGGATCTGTAATTTGAAGTCATCCTTCTTAATATGCTTACCTAGTATACCTGACAAATGTGCTTTCTGTGCTGCCAGTTCTACCATGCGCTTTAAATTCACGGCAGTCTGACAGAAACAATTACTTTCATTTTAAGGCAGAAAACAAGAAGGGTGTAGTCTGAAATCTTGCACATAGTTTGTCATAGATTTCCTGTCCTGTGGTGACAGACCACCTACAACTTTGTTGCATAGTACCCTGTATGCCCTCCGTCACAGCTTGGGACAGGCAGTGACAGAGGGAAGAATCCATATATATACATTAGGCTTCAGTAACTGGTTTGAGAGTCTAGTCTGTTCCAGAACATCTAGAGCTGCAAACTGTTAATATCTATTGTTCATTTAAACAGAGTTGATTGCAACACAGTTCATTTCTACACTTGCTCAAAACCCATTAGAGGGACTGGGAAAGACTGTCTTGTAATTTAGAAAACTGAACACACAACCCTGTCTAATCCTACCTTCTCTTCACAAATTTAAATATGTTCAACTAGAAATGTGTTCTGGGAATTGATTCTGCTTCCTCTTTGAGAGGGTAAAGAAGAAAGATCCACACGCATGTATGTAATTTAAAAATAAAATAGGCACTAGCACCAGTCTACATATGTGATGGTGGATCAGTGTCTACACTATGGCTTCTCAGGTCAGGAACCTTGAAACAGAAGCCTTCGTGGCCAACGGGATCCTCAGAACTGCACAAAAATCAAAGTTCCTCCAGATGTGTTCATGGATTGAAGTCCAGGCAGGATTTTCCGGGGCAGGAGAAAGAATTGTCTAAATTGCAGTAGCTGTTGTGTGTGGGTGCTCCTTTCTTCTTTCAGAGTTTCAGATGATGTTTCCTTGGTTTGTTCCTAAGTGTTAAGTCTGCGGGTATCAGATACTACAGTATTATAGGTGAAGTTGATTTGTATGTAATATATAAAGCCATTCTGACATTTTGTTTCAGTTACTAGGTGTTTTGTTTTAAAGAATGGGTAGTTTTCTAGTGATTTTTCTGTTACTGGTATAAAGAGACTGGATTTTTAAGCCTCAGTTAAATTGTTTTGGGAACTACAGATATTTTTATTATGCTAAGTACCATCATTTTACTATGGTGATGTTATTGAGACTTCTGCTAATGTCTTAGGCTTTGTTCATGACTCCGTCCATTGCCTTGCATCTTGTAGCATCTTTTGTCACCATGTGTAAGTGCATCCAACCTAGTCTACTGATACAATAGTTGGTGTGGTCTGAGGACTTGCTAAGGAATAATAAATGAAGTTGTAATATAAATATATTGAAGTTATGTTAGAAACGAGTTCCATTTCTGTCTGCATGACAGCCTTCATTTTTGCTTTATTGTTGTTTTGAAGAACAATCACACTAACAGGCCTCTATATATTATAACTTCATACTTTCAGCACAGGTTTTTGGAGGAGTTTCTATTTTCAAGCATTCAAAATTATAATTTATTGTAGAAATTATGACAGTCATATTCCTATGAAAAACCTTTTCCACATCTGGATTTTTAACTCTGTAGGGCATGGCTGTTATTTTATTCTTTCATAAATGTGTTTTTATCCATAGCTACTAAATGCAAAAACACTTTTCAGTAAACTATAATTAAACCGTATACAGATGGCATTAGTTTTAATTAGCTGTCTTTTATGGAAAAAACAACCCCAACAAATCTCAATAGTCAAAGAAAAATATGAAGACTACAATATTTTGGATTAATTATATTTTGTTTCCAGTTTCTTCACCTTGAATTCAAATAAACTTAAAATCAAAAGGTTTACCTCACTTTCAGACTCCTTTGCTTTTTCAATTCAGTATGTAAGCAACATAAAAAGCATCTTAAAAATGTATCTCAAATTTACTGGGAGTTGTGCATATAAATGCACATATTTGTACATAATAAACTGTTTTGGTTATTCTTCAGGTGTCCAAAATTAAGAATTTGGTAGAGGAGAGAACATTATTGACTGTTAGTATGAACGTGTGATCATTTTCTATAAATTTGATACTATATTGAAAATTGATCTTGTGTGTGTATATATACACACACATATATATGTATGCATCTGAAAATGTGTGGCCAGCAGGACCAGGGCAGGGACCGTCCCCCTGTGCTGGGCACTGGTGAGGCCGCACCTGGGATCCTGTGTTCAGCTTTGGGCCCCTCACTGCAGGAGGCACGTTGAGGCGCTGGAGCGTGTCCAGAGACGGGCAACGGAGCTGGGGAGGGGTCTGGAGCACAAGGCTGATGAGGAGCGGCTGAGGGAGCTGGGGGTGCTCAGCCTGGAGAGGAGCAGGCTCAGGGGGGACCTTATCGCTCTCTGCAGCTGCCTGACAGGGGCTGTAGGCGGGGGGGGTCGGTCTCTTCTCCCAGGTAACAAGGGACTGGACAAGAGAAAATGGCTTCAAGTTGCAGCAGGGGAGGTTTAGATTGGATGTTAGGGAAAATGTCTTCACTAGAAGGGTGGTGAAGCATTGGAAGGGGCTGCCCAGGGAAGTGTGGAATCACCATCCCTGGAATGTGTTCAAAAAAATGTGTGGGTGCTGTACTTAGAGGGACATGGTTTACTGATGGAGTTGGCAATCCTGTGTTAACAGGTGGACTTGATGATCTCAAAGGTCTTTTCTAACCTAAATTCTGTGATGCTATATGAAAAGGTTTCTATAAAGATTCATTAAATGTGTAAGCAATTAAGTGTAGTCACACTTTCTATGCTGTGGAGAACTTGGATTCAGACAAAATGCTTCAAATGTTTTCTCTTTATATAGTCATGAAGTGCTTTAAAATATTACGTATTGTAATTATTCTAAAAATTTTACAAAGCTAGGTTTATCCTATGGACTCTGTTAACGATTAGTGCTTTAGAAGAGCCTTGACATTGTCAGGTACGTAAAAATGTCTTTGTGATTGTTTTGTTATAATGCCTCTTCAGAGAAAAAAAAGATCTATCTGGTCCCCTTTTCTGAGTAGAAAGCACTTTTGGGGATGTGTATGTGTTTTTCTTATGGTCACATGAAGATATGGTCCATCACTGCATGTATTCAGAACAATAGATTAGCTATACTTATTATAGCTAACCTATAGCCTTATGCTTCCAAGACTTCTTGGTTGAAAGATGGTGCAAGACTATAAGGAAGACAACAATATTTTTTGGTTTTCCCGTAAATATTAAGTTGATCTGTAGGAAAGACTGGATTTTCAGTATCCAGGTAGCCACTCTAGATTACCAAAAACCATTAGCTGGCCTTTTTGAGAAAAACTAGTCTTGTTTGGGGTTTTTTTCCCTCTGTTGTGCTGCTTCAATAAATTCGTGTAATGACATGTAGTTTTCACACAGATCTTAGCTTCTGCCTTGTCACAAAGCAAAAGCGTAATGTTTATTTTCTAGTTTATCAACATCACTAATGACATGCTTAGCACAGGAGGCCACTCATCTCCTGAATGCTAGATGTCTACAGAAATGGTCAGCCTGATAAAAACTAAATCTGTGCAAGACCTTTGTGTGTAAGAGCAGGGGAAAGGGGTCAGCATGCCCCTTTGAAACAGTGGTAAACGTGTTCGTATGAAAGCTTTTGTCTTTTCTTTCCCTGCTGCTCACTGTACTTCATACAATTTCAATGCTGATAATTTATTAATACTCCTTTTGTTTTGAGTTACTTCTTTCTGAAACCCCCAATGCTGAAATGAAGCTACAGCCGCCTCTTACCACACCCAGCTCTGTTTCATTTCTACTTTTTTTTCAGTTAGTCTGTACTTGGTAATCTGGAAAGGGTTTAGTGATTGCATGGCCAAGAGAAAAATGGATCTATTTTGTCCAAAAACCATCTGCCAAAGAGGAAAAAAAATTCTTCCTGTTTATACTTTGTAGACTGGCTTTTAAAGTGAGAGAGAGGTGACCCAAACCGTGTTTCCCTTTACATCCCAATCAAGTAATTTAGCAACAGGAATCTCGTGAGCTGGTGTAAGAGCATGCATAAGAATCTGTTAATCAGCAACCCTACCACTGGCAATGCATTTTTCTTTCCCAGACTTGTTTCGGGCGATAGAGAGCCAAATAGAATTAAACCCCACACGTAATTCAGTAAGGAATTGTTGTTTTGAGACATGACTGAGCAGGTGACATTTTGTATTAGTAAAGTCTGAATAATAGATCCTTAGGCATACATTCCAATTTGGATTTTAATGTGCGCGGTTGTGGTAATTTGAAATGAGTTCATCTCAGTGGTGTCATTAATTCCCCAAATCAATGTAGTTTAAACTGAGATAATACTTTGTGATGACATTGGAATAAAAAGAAGATGTCTTTATGAGTTCAAGAACTTCCTATTTTCACAAGCCCTATTTATTAGCTTGAAATCTGCTCATTGTCTTAATTTTCTGAGGCCATCAAGCCAATGCTCACTCAGGAATTTACTAGAATAAGAATTTAAACAACATTGTAGTCGAATTTGCACTGATCTTCAAGAGATAATGTATTTTCTATGCAAATTTTCCTATGAAGTGGTAAAATCTGCAGAGTAAAGCACATTATAGCATCCTTTATAATAAAGTCAACCTGCCTTTCTTGGATGTCTTTTGAGATCTTCAGTTTGAAATTTACAACTGTGCAGGCTTCAAAAGTTACTAGAATTTATCACTGCAGGCATAGACTACGTGCTTTGGTTTGAAGTACGTTTCCGTTGTATTATAACCTTGTTGAGGTTTATAAAAAGAAGATCTGAAAGCACTCTAACCCGTTTGGTGTGCTTCCATATGTCAAGAGATTTAATGGAAAAATGCTTTTATATGGTAGCAGTCAGAGAGAGGTAGCTATGTGTTGGTGTTAGAGGGAGGAAACGCGTGCAAGGCAGAGGGCAGACCAGGAGAACGTGGGGGCGAAGGAGGCACGCAGTCAGGGTGGGATTGGAGTGGAGCTGCAGGCTCCATTAACCCAGGACAGTCGCTTTATCTTTCCCACTAAAAAGATGCATTCCTCTACATAATGCAGGGTGAATTATTTCTGTGAGCTCATGGAAATCGATAAAAATACAGTGAAAATGAGGTATTTTAGTGTTACTTCAGAGTTAAGTGTTACGAGGTTAATCTTGTGTATGAATATAGAGCTGATTTTAGTAAGTTGTCAAGAAGGGAGAGGAGGAATTTATGGTGGAATAAATTAGTAAGGGAGTTTAGGAAGAGGGTAGAATTAGTTTTGGCTGAAAAGAGAATTAATGTTTGGGGGGGTGTTCTTTTTCTTGTGAATAGTACATGTACCTCTTGAGTTGGTATGTCTTGCTGAATACAAAAGACTACGTCTTCATTTATTACGTAAAATTGCAGGGCTGGAGGAGTAGCAGGAGAAGTGACTAACATCTCAAGGAGAACCGAGGATTATTCACAAAGCCAAGAGTGCTGGTACGGTCTTTTCATGGCATCTGTTTATGGCCAGAAGCCTAGAACTTTTACTTGGTTGGGATAGTTATTCAGGTGTTTTTGTGAAATTCAGAGCAGATCCTGCAAGCAAGGTATTTCTATTGAATAGCTTCTTAAATAGCATTTTTTAGAGACATTATTTAAAAGCAATCTAGTAATCCACACCTAATTTGAGTCCATCCATTGATTATGAAACAGCTCCTTAAGCTCATATTTTATTTTTTTATTTTTAATTGAGCTAACCATTAACACAAAATACTGCAGGAAAGCTTAGATCATCTTTGTTTGTATTATAAATCAGTTCTTTGTGCAGCCTAAGCTCATAACCTTTATCTTCATAATGAAGAAATGTGCAGCCTTATTTCCAAATATCAATGCAAGAAAGGGAGATCTGAAGGAAAACATTAATCCATTTTAATGTACAATATTGGCAATATGCTTTCCACCATTTATCTTGTACTCCTTAAATTTGTGAAAAGTGCATACTTTGGGATTGTGATGTGTGCTTCTTACTAATTGATATGTATCATGAAGTAAAACCACCTTTTAAAAAAAAAAAATTCTTTTGCTGTAGATTTCTGTTTAGGTGTCTTTTGTGGATGTGTTCTCTCTAGGTCTGGGGGAGTGTGTGTATATGACCTTTTAAAAACAAACCAAAAAATTGGTTGAGGCTGAGCTTTTATGCTTATTTTTGTGATTGTTTTTTTAGTTTGTAAAGGATGCTACCATCTTAGAAAGTGAGGAATTGTGCATAATATTGCTTGAAGGGGAAAGTGCAGGAGGCTGAATTTAGATAGACTTCCATAACTCCAATTTTTTCTTTCATCTAAGCTAGCATAGTGAGGGTGCTAGCTCTTTATAAATAACAAAATACTGTGTAAATCTACAGTCTATTTTCAGTAAGTCTTCACTCATGTTACTGTGCTTTTTTCCTCCTTATGTTCTATTTAGCTGTACTTACGCAGCTTTTATGCAGACCTTTTTGAATATGTGAATAGTTCATTCTTTAAAGCCCTCTAATTTTTCAATATATTTTAAAATCTCATCTAGCTTTTCATTTCTTTCCTAATGATTCACACTTTTTATTTATCGTTTGGAGAAAAAGAAAAGATAACCTAGCAAATACTACTGAAGATATCCTATATGGCAATAGTGTATTTGAAATAGTAGGTTACCTTGTTTCTAAATTTTATCGCAATGTGGGCCTTACATATACTCACTCAGACCTTAACACGTGTCATACTTGCAAGTGTTTTGGCGCTACAGCACTGATTTCTGCCGATCAGAGAAATAAAGGATCTAGAACAAAGTAATGGAGGTGCTCTTTGGGGTTATTCTTATTCCTGCCTGGAGATGCTATTCAAAGGAGAAATTGGAAGTTTAGCCCAATCAATCTCTTCAAGTGAAGAGTGTATTTTTGTTTTAAGTTTGATTTTATTGCTGGCTTTGTCACAACAGTTGCTACCATCCTCCCCCTGGCAATTTAATCCTTAGTTTTAGAAGATATGCTATAAACTGTACCATGCCTTTTTATGTCAGATTTACTATGACTACTCAAAGCCCCTAAGTTGATAAGTATGCCAGAATTTTGACATATTAATTTCAGTAAATGTAAAGAAAACTTGTCTTATTTGTGCAGACTTCTCTAGTATGTGAAATTTGTTGTTCTGTTTGGGGTGGGGGGAGGTGTGTGAACAAAAATCCATAATGCTATACATTCATTATGATGCTGGTTGTGACTAGTCTTAGAAGTATAGTAAGCTATTTATTGATATGCTGCCTTCCTACTTATGGGAAAGAAGGGGGTATCTCGATCAAAATAATGAAGCAGGGAGTCTCTTAATTTAAAAGTCTTCATTTTCTGGAGTTTAACTACACATAATTGAAATTTTCAGAAAACCTGTGAAAGTCCCTTTTCCTATTTACTAGTTGCATTTATATTTTTAGGTCAGAAAGACTGTATTTTTAATTTTTAGTTTCCTGTGTGAAAGGCTATTGCTTGGTTTGTACCCTGCACACGAGAATCCAGGTCTAAATCCATTGCTTGGCTCTGAAAATGTAAATACAGGAAGAGACCTGTAGAAATAAATAAAATTTATCTTAAAGGAGCTGTCTACGCATTCTGTTCTCTCTAGTATCTATCTGATTTATGGTGTTTTCTGTTATATGAATATGTTAAAATACTGAGAGAGACCAGGCACTGCAGAACAAGGGACAGTAAACAGTGTGATGTGTGACAGAAGGGTTCTTCCTCAGTGCCTCACTGTAAATACAGGAACACTAGCACTGGAAGTATTTCTACAATAAATGTATTTTGAGAAAAGCCTGTAGAAAGCATTAGTGAGTATATTGTGTTTAGAAGTTGTAGCATATCTTTTCTTTTTGTAAGATTTGTTTGTTTGTGTTTTCCATCTCCCGTTTTATGAGGGTGATGCAAGCTGTATCTGAGATACCAAGAGTCTGGGCTCAGGGACATGAGAAATTTTTACTGGACTGATGTTACGGGCTCTGTCTCTCTCTTCCTCCCTCCCACTGTTCCGTGCAGTATCAGGCTTTCAAAGGATATGTTGTTTTCTTACAATAAAATGTGCCCATTAAGATCTAAATAACAAAGTAGTGAAATAAGTTACCAGCATAGTGTGGCTGTATAAAGGAATGAAATGGAATAAAAGAGAATGAGTAATGACATTGGCAAATAATTTTTCGCAGATAAAGATGTAATTGTACTTGTTTCAGAGTTATTTTCCTTTTTTTTTAAAGAAGATCTGTGCAAAGCTTTTATCACTTCAGCAAGATGAATGAAAAATCATTACTGAGAAATATTTCATATGTCCAATTCAAAATGTCTTTGTACAAGTAATCTCTAACGGTTTCTTGTCTCTGTTTTGTGTTTTGCTTTTTTCACTTTGAATTTCCGTACAGCATTGCTGGAGGGGGGAGAGGAGAAATCATCTTAGTGTTTGTACATATTTGGCTATCCTCAAACAGTTGTAACACAACACACTTTTGACATTGAAGCCGGCTTTCTCTTTTTTTTTTTTTCCCTTCCCCTGAAATCAAAGTTAGTTTTTTTCCTTTGACAGAGAATTTTTGTCTTAAAGGTACAAAAAGCATTATGTGCCTCCTAATACGGTTGCAATCCATTTTCCGCTTAGGCCCTAAGCAAGCTGTATCACTTCTTTATACAGTGCAATGACACCATGAAGTATAGTCCTTTGAACACGTACATATTTCAGTGACGTGGAATTCTATTTTGGGAAATAATGTTTTAAAGTAATTAATGAACACAGTATACAAAATAAATTCTAACAATTACATGAAACTTTGGAGTAGGGAAAAAGGAGCACTATGTACTAAAATATTTTAGTAAAAAATTGCTCAAGGAAAAAAATTGGAGGTGGCTGCTTAAATGAGATTGCTTATATTGTTTTTCACAGCTAGTTCAGAAGTATTTGTTTTAAAACCAGAAAAAGAAAATAAAATTTTATTATTTTTTTAAGCAGTTGTAATAGGATCTAGAATTTCTGCTCTGGTTCTCATTCAGTAGTGTCATTTTATTTTGTATCTATTAACTTCGTATCACAAGGACAACCTGAGACGGTTATGTCTTGAAAGGCTCCCAGCTTTGTTATGCCTTCAGCTGGTTCAAGTCTTAGGGCTAATTAAAATGTGTTTTTACTGTAGGATGAATACTGTCATGTTTGCATCTGTGTATGCAGCAAATTGTTGAATTTCAAAATCAGAAGGGATAACTGTGATCTGGAAAGAAAGAGCCGCCGTATAATGAAATGAAGAGAGATTATAGCTCACGGTGAAGCTCTGTTTCTTTGAAACAATGTCATGGGTTCATAGTGCAGACCATCGCCATAATGCCAAATGTCCCCCCCTTCCTCCTTCCCCTGGCTTATATACTCAGCATGACGTTCCTTGGTATGGAGTATCCCTTTGGCCAGTTCGGGTCAGCTGTCCTGGCTGTGTCCCCTCCCAGTTCCCCGTCCCCCCCAGCCCTCTCCCTGGCAGGGCCTGAGAACCTGAGAAGTCCTTGACTCAGTATGAACATCACCCAGCACCAACCAACCCCATCCGTGTGCCATCAGCATTGCTCTCACACCACACCCAAAACACAGCCCTGCTCCGGCTACTGAGAAGAAAATTAACTCCGTCCCAGTCAAAACCAGGACGATAATGTATGGGCTGATGTGTATCTGGAGTTACGTATGTAATGTAGCAATCATCAGGAAGTGTTGGAGTGTTTTAGTGGGTCTGGGATTTCCTAGTTATTTGGACAATTCTATACTAAAACCTGAGTATTGGTAGGTGAAATACAAAACTGGCAGCAGCTCTGCTTGATGATACTCAGAGTACCTCTTAAAATCTCCTAAAAGACATATTATTGGAGGGCAGATGGCCAAAATCTTTCCTCTGGTCTTTGTGTGCAGTAAGAATGGTTACCTGAAGGGAGTGGAATCGTGCCATTTAAGCCAGTGCATCTTGTGGATCTTCTGATGTCTCTTAAAGCTGTTCCTTTGAGGCATGCCCTATTCAGAAATCCAAGGGGAGGGGGATGTGAAAGGGTAACGAAACATGCAGAAAGGACATTTTCTGCTGCAACTGATTTTTCAAAGAATGTGGTAACCTTCAGTTACAGTCTGTTTTGTATGTTTCCCTATTATTTTTTAAAATTTTAACAAACATCTTGTTTTAAGCTTGTTCTCTCAATATTGCAAGATGCATCTGTTTTGGTGTTTTTTTCCTGTCTCCCCACATGCAAACAAAAAATACCACGAAGGCCTCACTGGGCAATTACTCTCTGATCTTACAGATTTTGGAGGCTATTTTATAAATCACTTGCTACTCATAGCAAAGGTGCCATCACTACGGATTCTCTAATTCCGGTCTTTATTTGAGGAGCAGTTTTCTTTCAAAGCTATTGCCTGATGGACTTTATCTAAACCTGCTAAGTGTTTTTTCTTCTTTCCTCTGTTTTCTCTTGCCCTGTATTGTTTTTCTCCTTTCAGCCATGTCTCAGTTGTGTCGACGCTGCTTTAACGTACAGGTGAGTCAAGACTATCTTGTACACCCGTAAATCAAGCCCATCCATTCATCAGGATACTCTTTACCATCTGCCCTAGCCTTCGCATTAACTGCACTTTCCACGTGCACATCCGTACTGACAGCACCGTCCTCCATTACTCAAACAGGGACATGCTTCATGAAGTTACGAAGTCTGCACAGTGCCAAAACCATTCTAATCAGGGGTTTTATTTCATAGTCTAAAAGCATGGCATCAGAAGTTCTTGCTGTCTGATGTAATTAATTGTAGATTAGTATTAGAAAGCAATGCTCTTCAGAGACTGGTTCTTAATTATAGCCTGTCTTTATGCTATGTACTGTTCTGGTGTTGTAAACAGTCATAAAAGTATTTTAAAAATATGCAAGCATTATGTTGCTATTATATTTTAATTTTCCTTTTTTGTTGTTTTTTGTTCATTATACGCTGAGATGTGAATAACGATGGTTAGGGGATGAGGATTGAGATGTTTAAAATCAAATTTTGTAACACTTCCAGCCATATAAAATGTGTATGCATAACGTCCACGTGAAGCAATTGCAAAGCCATGCTGAATTTTAAGAGCTAACGTAGCAAGTGTTCCAAGACTAAGTACTTTGTGGAAGCAGCACATCTCAATGATTTTAAATGAATTCTGATCTTTAACATCATGCAGGTGCAGTCACCCTCCATCCGACAGACACATTAGATCTTTCAAAAAGTTCAGAATATTTCTTTGAAAACTGTGTCAGACTTGGTCCCTGTTCCAGTGAGAGGGAGAGAGAACGCCAGGGCAATTACTGCCTTGAACAGGTCAGAATGAGATCATCGGAAGGTTTTGCTTATTAATACGTACCTTTTGTGCACCTTCATTAGTAGGTCTCATTTACGGACAGGCAAGGCATTTCAGTTTGCATCGTACTGTTTCTGTTCTGTGACTGAACAGCTGACCTGACTGATAGTCTTAAATAGTTCAGTCAATCATTAGGCAGATGTGACTCTTCTTAAAACCTGGCCCTTTTGTGGCATGGCAAAGTACCAGAGGCCCTGACTATTGATCTCTAACAGTTCTTTCTCAAAAAACAAATGTGTAAGCTTCAACATTCATTTCAACATAGGAAAAAAACCAAATAAAAAACCAAACCAAAAACCAAAAACAACCCAACCCAACAGTATAGCTAACCTTGCCTTAGGTGTCCTGGTTATGATTGACTGTAATGAGCAGAGATCTTGCAACAGATTATGCTGTCACTATACTGGCACTTTGGAACTATGCTAAGACTAATAAACATCACTTAGAAAAATTGATTTCAAGTGTCCTGGTAGAGTCTTAAATAAACCAGGCACCTTCTTTCATTTTTTTAATATTCTTACATAAGAAAAAAAAACCCCACAAAAAAAACCCACAACCCAACAAATCTCAAAAAAAACCCCACCCAACAAATCCAACAAAAACTATCAACAAACTAACGAAAACAATTAACAAGTTGGGGGAAAGAAGACTGAAACAATGAATAGGTGAAGTAGGTAAATTGATGGGGGATGTTGTTTGGATATACACAATAATTATGTTTATACCAACATAAATATTTGTGAACCACTGAGGATACTGCTTTTGAAACATACTCTGCAAAGCCGCAGTTTTGTTCTTTGGAATATCGATACATTTCAAAGCTAGTTTTCTTTCCAAATTAAGATGAAAAGGCAAGGTTTTGTGAGATGAGAGATCAGGAAATTATTTCCACTTGATAGAGTTTGAACTGTTCATAGAACTGTTTTCATCTATTTACTAGTAAGCAGCAGGAAAATGAATCGAAATGTACATGTACTGTTTAATTTGGCATCGTGCAAATGAGAATTTGAAATTCTTGAGGCTTCTCCTTTCCTCCTCAGGTTGTTCAAAATATGCTTGGCACAAGGAGGTTTTGGCAGGCTTGTGCTTTCCTAGCGTAAGTAGTTAGTTTTGACTCCAGTTAGTATCATTCTTCTTTAACCACTTCAGTCTGTTGTCTGATTAACAAGAATCTGTCTGCACTACTGTTAGATGGGGTTTTTTTTCCAACAGCAATGTGTTTTCACTTGAGTGACTAAATAAAAATTCCTTCTGAAACTTCAGCAAATCGTACGGAAGCACTGTGTTGGTGTGAGTGGAAATGCCGAAAAAAGTAGCACATCGTACTGTGACGTGTTCTGATTTGGGGTTGGTGTTTTGCTTTGCCTTTAAATGGAGTTAGAAAACATTGAACTGACATGTGCTGGCTAGCAACCAGACACAGATCTCATCACTCTTTGCAAAGATACTACCTTATGCGGGGTTACTCTGCTGTTTGGTGCTGGAAGTGAGACTAGGGGTTGTAAATGAGAGCAACATCACTCTTGGTGACATGTTGCAGTTTTGTGGGTCAACAGTTGTGCTTGGAGAACTGGCCGCAGTTTCTGCTGGTTGCCGCAGGCAGCCCAAGTGAGCCAGCCTGGACTTCTGGGGGGGTTGCTTATCTCCTCACAAGGTAGCATGGAGCAGCTGATAAGCAATATCGTAAAGCTGTAGGAGGCAGTGGCTGCTGGCTCGGACCTTCAACTGGATTTTTGCCTCCCAGTCCCTGTGAGTGGCAGGGTAGTCCAACCTCGACTAGCCCTGAGCTCAGTAAGGGCCTCTGCCACTCCTCATGCAGCATCTCGGCTTTTTTATAAAATAATGGCTTTCCAGTTTCTGCTGGGTCTGATTAACTTGTTGCTTTCTCCTTTCTTCAAACTCTGCTGTTGGGTTGACTAAATCCAGTCATGCTACCTATCAACTGGTAAACTGAAGCGTACATACCTGGAGTATATTTTGGACCCATTTACCTCTTGCAGCTCATGCGGCCTATGCTGTCTGAAAATGGTTGAGTATGAGCCGTTCAGAGCAGCAGTATGAGGCATGTATGTGATTTTACTTGTTGCCCACACTCAGAGTCCTTTGTCTACACCAGGGGTCCTCAAACTACGGCCCACGAGCTGAATACAGCCCCCCAGGGTCCTCAATCCGGCCCCTGGGATTTACAGACCCCGCTGGGGGTTGCGGGGGGAAACCAAGCAGCCGCAGATGACTCCCTGCCACTTCATCCGCGCGCCGTCCCCTGTTTAAAAAGCTTGAGGACCCCTGGTCTACACATACAGCTCTCCTAATGAATCTTCTTTTCTCACGTATCACTTTAATAACTGTACAGGAAAGCACGTTGGTTGACCAACATATACTGTCTCAGGACTGTGTTACTATTAGCAAAATAGAGGATTCTCAAAGTGTGGGTCTTGTATTTATGTTTTCTCCAGCATGTTTGAATTTTACAGATTGCTAATATTTCATTCATCCCACAGCAGTAGTCCTGAAGCAAAGGGGATAGTTGGCCAGTCTTTTTCAGTGTCAATAGTTGGCTTTATTTTCATCTGCTGTGTACTGAAAAAAAAAAAAAAGGGGGACCAAAAAAATGGCAACAACCCTCCCCCCAACACACAAACAAACCAACAAAAAAGCTAAAACCAAACCAACCTGATCTAACCTTAAATCCTCAGTGCATGATTATTTAGCATCAGCCTTGTAGATTCCTTTGCTGCAAGGTAGAAGTACAATAAAAATTTAAATGTTTTCCTCCTAAGCAGTAGAACTGAAGAAACAGTAGAAGGAAAATACACTGTGCTGAATGGTAAGAATGCTGGATTTTGCCAGGGCTATGTTTTTTTTTCATCAGCTCACTGAGGCAAGTCTGTTTACTGAAACAAATTATTTTGAGAGAATGCTGTAAAAGAAACCTGACTTTGAAACATTTGCAACTCTTCTCATTTTGGAGGGTTTTTCACATTCTGAAATGTTGTTAGTATGCAATTCTGGGTCATAACATTAGCCTTTCTTCTTAGCAGTGTGTTTGGATTTACTAGCCAAGTACTACATGCATTACATTGGAGATGTGATGTCAAATTCTTAATATTTAAAACACTCAAATGAAAGCTTTGAAAATAGGTCTGTATCTTGCTGATCTGTATTTTCTAAACAGTAAATAATTGAAAGATGCGATTATGTTCAAAAACTTTTGACGTATGTTGCCATAATGTTTAAATGCTGAGTTAGGAACCTGCAAGGATTTTAATGTAAAAAGTTTCTTACCAGATGTGATGCATAGCTTGTTTTGGAATCGTTTTACTGTTTTTTCGCACTTCAGTGTGCTGAAATTCTCTGCTAACATGAAGATTTTCTGCATAAATATTACAACTTTGTGTCAGATTTTGTACTCCTTTTATTTCTATAAATTGTTTTGAGATTAGGATACTGACTTTTACTTTCCGTGCCGGTTTCTCTGTTGGTTTTTGGGAAGTTTGTTTTTTTGCGGTGTTTTTTGGTTGGTTGGTTGGGGTTTTTTTGTCCAAGGACTCAGAGAAGGCCTTTGAAGTTTACAACATATCTTAGAGGCTAAACTATGTCCAAACGTAATTATAGAGGGGTTGCATTCACTCACAGCAGATCAGTTAATTTTACATTCATCAGAACTGAGCTGGACTGTAAAACCTGGGCTATTTAAGGACAGAACGTTTGTGTGCCAGTCAGCATGCCATGCCGAGATGTGCTGGCATCTATCACAAGTACATCAGATTCCTTTCTTGCTGTTTCTTCAGGAGCTCTGCACAACTTCCTAATTTATTCCATATCTCAGAGCAGTGTAGTGCTAGGACATGTCGTATGATACATTTCTGAAGGACCTGCTAAGGACCACACTCACAAACAGGCTTCTCTGACTCCAGGGTAAATTTATAAGTGAAGCAGATCTGTGTAGTAATAGGTATCAATGAGATGCAATCAGAAAATGTGAAAAGTCCCTCAAGTGAGGTCTGTCGCGATGCTGGTACCTTGGGTTTGAAGTGCAAAACATGTTTTCAACCTGGCTACCCTTGTATAAATCTAGAAAATATACATTTGAAAACAACAGTGGTAATCAGCCAGTATGAACTATTATCTCATATATCTTGCACTGACAGGTCGAGGGGTGAGTAGGCAGGCAGCACATCCAAAATGCTGAAAAACGCATGGATAGCATGGTCGCTGTGGCAGTGGAGTCTTTTATGGGGAGAATGTCACAAATGAAACATACCGGAATAGGACTAGCTGACGTGCAGTACACTTAGCTCTGAGGCTGTTTTTCTGCTTGATTTTACCATTTTTCTGTTTTTTTTCCAAATAATTTTTAAGCAAACATCCTTGCATACCTAAGGTATGGCTCGAGTTAGATATTGGTTGCACCTAAGAATTCAGATGTTGTGTAGAAGTGTTTAGAAACAGACTATTTGATTATATTTTTAATATAAGTTTTAATTATACATATTTATTATGTATACATACATTTGTATATATGTAAGCTCACAGTGGTGAGACGTTACAGTAATAGGTTGTTTTGAAACAGTGCACAGTCCTGCAGAATACTCCTTGCAGCTTGCAAATTCACAAATGACTTCTGTAACATTCAGAATAAAAATATAACTGTTTCCTTAGATACATTGAAGCATATCTGGTTTGTGAACTTAGAAATACTTCGGATTTTCTTTTTTCTTTGTTTTGTTTTTACATCAAAGGAGTCTAACATCGGCAGCCACAGTCTTGAGAACTGAGCACGTCAGAGGTAAGTCTCTGGACTCTTAACTGTGCCACAGTGCCCAGGTACTACTTACTTCAGCTGCTGTACTGGCTGTTTGGGGTTCTCTGTCTCTTGCAGGAAAGGGTGTTGTAGCTAGCAGTACGATGCTGTGCCTTCTCAGAGACTTCTACAATAACCACATCGCATTTTGAAAATATCTTGGAGTGCCCAAGCCCACTGAAAACAATGGCATATGGAAAATGTATAAAATTGTGAAGGTCTTGAAGATGATTTTTAAAACAAATGGTTTTTAGGAAATTTATAAATACATTCTCGGCATGATAGGGATGAGCTAGCCTCAGGTTGAGGGCAGGAGGAAGCTTTACATGAGCTTATCACTTACGAGTGGTACTGATTCTAGGAGGAATCTGGAACATACTTGTTGGAGAACAATAGGTCAGAAAAGGTTCAGAGCTGGATCCAGAAGTATTCTCTCATGGCTGATTTGAACTGTTTCAGGAAGGCAAGACTTTGGTGTTTTGGGGTTTTTTTCTTCTTTGGCATAAGGATGACAAGCCTGATTTGTGGACAGCGGAACGAGTTCCCAGTCAGTGCCTTATCTACCTTTTTGTTTCCTTGTTACATCAATTCTGTGTATGAACTGTATTTTATGTAGATGCAAATATTTGTTGTACGTGTAATAATGTATATAAAATAAAGGAGACAGTTTCCCAGAATACATGTTATAAGAGTTGCAGGTGGACTCTGTGGACATTTGAATAGTGTCTGAAGACAAGAGAGCTTATGTTCTCTGTGCATCATTTTTACCTTTTTTGAGGATTGCGTGAGTAGGCTGTCTGCAGTCAGGCTAGTAGGGGTAAGGTGGGTATCTGTGCATGTGCAAAAAAATTAATCGTACAATGTTAACTACTAAGTTATCTTTTTGGATATGACTTATGCAAGCATACTTTGCTACTTCTTTGTCTTTCCCCCACCCCAGATAAGACTGTTGAATTTAAACACTGTCATCCTAGTGTTCTACTTTGTCTTTCACTACTGCCCACTTCTCCATCCTTATGTCTCTTTTCCTTCAAAGGACTTCTCCACAGCCTGCATGGCTTCTCACAATCCATCTTCTTTGTTGACTTTTTATGCTAGACTGTACTGTGTACTACTTTTTTCTTTTTTTTTTTTTTTCTCCTTATTTTTCTTTTTACTTGTTTTGTTTTATTTCCAGGAGCATTTTGCTCCTTCTCTCACAAAACGACCTTTTTTTCCCTGTCACCACCTTACCAAATGGTAAGTTGCCAGTTCTATGGAACAAGACTCATGTATTTTCCTTTCTGTTTATTTGCTTGAAATAGTTGTCTAGAACTGGGTGAAGGGATACTGCTGTGTTAATATTTGTTTGTGAAAGTATAAAGCTTTCTTTTCTTTGGAAGTGTTATAACATTTTGGAAGTTGAAGGTGTCTCTGTTGGTATATGTGACTGTCACTTTGTTAATATTTATATATTGAAGAGCCCTGACATCTGTCACTTTAAAAAGTTTTCTGTTTTGAATAAATGAGAAATTTAACAACTCCTTTTATATTCAGCTGGCATGAGAAGATTGCAAGAACATCTGACATACTACAGTCTTGCAAAAAGTTGTCTTCCCAGACATCTTTGCTGTTTGCCATCTATTGTAGTCCTCCCTGTAGTGCCATTAAGTTTCTGCTGAAAGCTCAGCCTCCAAAGGCAACCTGGTAGCTTTTTGTTGGTTTTTTGTTCTTTGGTTTTTGTTTTTTTTTTTTAATTTATGAGCTGCTTTTTTAATTAGTCCAAATGTTAATTTCAAATTTTCTTATTTTGTGCTGTTAACAAATGCATAATTATTTATTTTTAACTGGATTTCTTATAGCAATAACAGTATATTACTGAACTTTCTTTTTTGATTTGCATCATATGAAAAGCTTGAACTTTACTATTATCAAATACTATTCAAATGATCTCTTCAGTTCACGTTTTGTTTCTTTTTAGCAACATAATCCTTTAGTCTTTCAAAACTAGAGGATGAAATTCTGGACTTTCTGACACCAGTAAGATGACCGCTCTTTCTTGAATATATTATGGCAAAATGTTTGCCATCTTTGTGTGACCTTTTGCTGTTCCAGTCTGGTCCTTGATTTGGTTTTTAACCCGTCAGTTGTGGTACCAGTCAATACACACACCGAAAGATCTAGCTGGAACTTCTCTGACCACATCTTCTGTTCAGGAAATTTCTTGTCATAGGTTTTGTGGGTTTGAGGTGGGTGTTTTTGTTGGTTTGTTTTGTTGGGGTTTTTTTAACCTTTGAAATGTTTTGTAGAACATTTCTGTTTCTAAATATTTTAGTGAGCTCTTCCAAGTGGTTAACTAAATAATGTATAGTGTGCATGTATGTTACACATAGAGCATAGTGGCAATGTCGCAGTGTCTGAGTCAGTCCCTCATTTTTACTAAGGCTGTAGAAACTCTTTAGCTCTGCTCACTAAATAATTCAAGGGAAAACATTCATCCGCCCCTAGGAACTGGATACTCTTACCAATGACACTACTAATATTTCATTGAATACTCTTTTGATGGAGCACTGCATATAAGTAAATGAAAGAATTATTTATTCCAGAGAATGGGTTTGTGTTTTTTTTTTTTTCTGCGTAAATATAGTTCTACTAAATACAAACATGCTGGCATAACAATCATACACTGTCCTTCTGTTGAAAGGTAAAGTAAATCATAGCAAGCAATGCCATAGTCTGTCCACTGTGTCTGCTCCTGGGTACTCCTCCATGTAAGCAAGCTCCTCAGCCATCCAGCCTTTCCTAATACAGGTATAGAGTTGGTGCTTCGGAGCAGAATTGCTTGTTTTCCTGTTAC
The DNA here is from genome assembly GCF_023634085.1 of Falco cherrug. Lineage (NCBI taxonomy): Eukaryota > Metazoa > Chordata > Aves > Falconiformes > Falconidae > Falco > Falco cherrug. The sequence continues at coordinate 110,839,563 of NC_073698.1, read as the reverse complement.
TTGGGGTTTTGTGTACTTGATCTGACAAAAGGGAGGTGTACGCTTGAAATATCAGGATCAAAGAATGCACTTTGGTATGGTGAGAACTCTTGTTGGAACAGTTGGAAAATTACCTCCTTTAGGAACTTGGAACTGTTTTATCAACATTATAATATTGTACAGTATGGTAGCTCCTACTTTTTAACATCAGTAGGAAATGATTGAAAACAGGCCAGCCTTGATAGGCAGGGGGAACAGGAGAGAAGCAAGTAATTTGTTAGTGTACCACAATCCTGAAGATATATTTCATTTGAAATATTTTTTAAGAGGCGGGTGAACTGTGCTTAGATGTTATCAAAATCTCACCTGACATGTAAGACAGCAAGAGCTTTGGGTAACCAAGCTAGCTCCTCTTGGGCTATGGCATACGAGGGTCCATCAGCTGGCTTAGAGCTATTTAAAAGAAGATTGTTGAAGATGGGAACTATGAGGGAATTAATCTATCTGAGATTAAGTAAAACATATTTCAGAGAAGTTTGAGATGGGAGTTGATTTCTTCGGTTTCTCTTTTACTTTACAACAGTATTTTCCTCTTGAGCTCAGTTTTCAGTAAATTGATTACATATTGGTTCAGTAAATTAATTACTGAATTCAAATTTCAGTAAACTGAAAAATTGCTTTTTCCAGTTTAAAATGAAGATGTAGGGGAGAGAAGAACGTACCATAACTGGCTGGGAGAAATGTCTTCTAATAGAATTTCTGTTCCTTCCTTATTTGCTAAATAGGATGTGTTAGGAACAGATTGTAATCAATATGATTCAAAGAGAGTATTTTAGAAATACCACTAAACTTTGAAAGTGCTTTGGTCAGCTAAATATTTTATAGTATAAAAAAAAAGCTAGTTAAATCTTGCAGGTTGCAATATGTGTAAAAAAACCCCCAGATTGTCTCGTAGAGAGGAACGACTTCATGACATCTACTCACAAGTAAAGATTAACTATTTATCTGGCTTGACAACCTGTGTAAAAAGCAATAGCGTGATGTAATTTGAGAAGGCTGGTATATTAAAATAAGAAAATAAGAGTACTGGATCTTTAACAGTAGTATAAATTTAGTACAGTATCTTGTAAGAACACAGGCTCAGAAGGATTTGTCAGCTTCTATTAAAAAAAATAGTAAATCATGAAGTCTCTTGAATTTAAACAGTCTCTGATAGCAAAATATTTGCTTTCCTGGATGATTTGTTTGTATTAACCTGTGCCTGTTTGCCTTAATGACTGAGGGAATAATAAGGCCGATCTGTTTACTTTGACAAAAGGCATTTATTATAAGTGATGTGTACTACAAAGGTATCTCTTTCAGAGGAGAAAAGGTCAGTAACCAGAAATGCCCTTTTTATAAAAGTTTAAAAAGTAATGAAACACTTAGATTAATATAGCTTCTAAAGTTAACATTTTCCTGCTGAGCTATGTTGTACGACTTTCTGTTGCCAAAAGCTTTGTCATGAATGTGTTTATATACGCACAGTTTACATGGGTTCGTAATTTTTTTTATGCTGTTCTTTAATCGTTATGATTTGAAAAGCTACATTTTCATTTCTTAGAAAGTAAGAATAGAAACTAATTTTAGACAGTTAAGTCAAGGGAGGAGGGTCATCTGCAGAGTCTCCAGGATTGTAACAAGCAAGCCTCCTACACCCTACCTGTGGTCCCAAATTCTTTGAATCCATAAGCGGTTTATCTGTGACCCAGTTTTAAGTTTTCAATATAAAAGTCTCGAAAGAAGAGATGAAGAATATATTGTCCCAATGAAGGTTTTGCCAGAGCTGATATTCCCCAACACACAGATCTTCTTTTATGAAACGATCTTACACAGAAAGTTTCACAGCTACATATAGTTATCAAAAAGCTGGTTCATATATCTAAGGATAACATTCTGAAAATTTATTTCAGGTTATGTTGAAGGATTTTTTTTATAATGTGATTTGCCTTTGGTTGGGTGGTTTTCTTGATGTGTGTTTTTGTTTGTTTGGGGCTTTTTTTGTTTGTTTTTTAATTCAGAGCTTCAACAAGTAATCATAGAATTTGTAAGAAATTGCCGTTAGTATTGCGGTTTGATCCTTATGATGTTGCAGAGGACTACCATCATTTTCTTCACAATTTCTCAGGGCAGAGGGAGGCTTAAAACCTCAGTAGGAGAATGTTCATTATTTAAAGGCTTGGATATTAAAATGATAGGCAGGAAATTTAAAAGTGCTACCTACCTATGCTGACTGTGTGAAAATGCAGTACAGGCTTCCATGTTAGCTGAATGTGTGAAGTATCGTCTGTAAGGGGAGAGGGGGAAAGGTAACAGTCGTGATTGAGATTGCTGTGGTAACAGTTGAGATAGAGAAGTACTAAAGAAGAAAAGGGAGGCTGTAAAAGTAATTATAATAGAAGCCTTCTTGCAGTGCTATGTAAATAAAATCAATGTTATTCTGGTGGGAGGACTAGAAACTACATTTCTAGATCAACTGAGAGATTTTTTTTCTTGGAGCAACAAGTCAGACATCCCAGGAAATTCCTCCAGATTTCATTCTGTAGTTGGCCTGGTTCTTCTTGTCAGCTCCTGTGGGTAGAGTACTGTATCCCTGGTGTGAGCTAGGGTACCGTTGTAAGGACTCTTTACTTTCCATGTCTCTGATACATTAGGGACATGCCTGTGTTTTTTCATGACTGTATCGCAGCAGAAGAGATGCATTCTTTGATCATTTAATACAGGCAAGGTTGTGTCCACTCCCTACTCCTGTGGGAGATATGGAAGATCCGAGTTTCAAAACAAATACGGTATTTATCCTGATTTTTGTCTTACCATAGATTGGAAGGAAACAATATCTGGTATTTTCAGAAAACGGGAGAAAAATACTTTTCTCACAAACCTGGATTTACCAGTACCTCTCTTCCCACCATTACCTCGTGCATGAGATTTCCTCTAGCCTGTGTTTGATGCAGGAATTATGACATAATTGTTAACCTGAATTGATTTGGTTAGTCTTTACTGGGCCAATATGTTACTGAATAACAGTGCTAGAGAGGTTAAAAAAATACGGAGGTCTCCAAGTCATCTAACCCAAGTCTTTCAGGAGTAGTCCATTTTGAATTTCACTTTATTGCATTGTTACATGGATGGCAAGATTAAATTAATGTTTGTAATGAAGCTCATTCTCTCATAATTCGAAAGCAGTATGGAGATTTTTATTTGGATTTGGTAGTATGAATAGTAAGAACTAGTTTTGGTACAAACATGAGTAAATAAAATTATCAGAATTGTGTAATACCCAAAATGTTCATGACTTGGGAAAATCAGGATTAATTGTTTGAAATATTTATTTTTTGAAATAATGATAAATGCCCAAATGCTGTCTACATCTGATTTACATTGATTCTGTGTATAATCTGCAGATTGTTTTATTGTCATCATTGTTCACAAAGGTAGTGAAGTTAAAACGGTTGCAACTCCTGGAGAAGTTGATTATCTGGCTTGCATAATTTGCTGTAATTCCACTATGATAGAAATACTTTAAGGTGCAACTTGGGTTGAAATTCTGTCCCAAAGTGTCTAGGCTCCAGCTTATCAGCTTTAAATAGGATCTTTTTACAGTATTTTAGATCATTTAAAAACTTGTTCAGCCTTATACACCTAATTAAACTTCTCACCTTTGATGTATCAAATTAACTACTTGCTTTAACTGCTTTTAAAGTATTTAATGTCATGCTTAATTCAAAATACAAACAAACCAAAATAACAGGCATCTCTTGACACTGCCTGCTGCATCTTTTAAATATGCCTTCAGTTCTGCTTAGCCTGACTTTTTGAGAGAGAATTGCTAGCACAGATGCCTGAAGAAGAGAGATCAAGAAAACTTTAATGACCTGTGGCGCACAGCTTCAAAGCAGTCATCAACATAACTACTTTGTGGTGTAAATGCATTTCTAACTTGTTCTAATAAACAAGTGTGGTGTACATTTTCATTATAGTACTAGGTATTTGTTGAAATTGTGATCTTGTAGGCTCGTACATAGTGAAGTTGTTTAATATACGCAATAAGTAGGAAATGGCAAACTTGAATTAATTCCTAGATAAAGTTAGTATGCGTTGCACTTCAATGATCTTTTTGTTGTTGTTGTTTTCTTTTGGTTTTTTAATCAAAATTTGAGTTAATTTCAGCTTTGTTCTCTGCCTCACCCACATTCATTCCTTTGTCTTGATTTGTGTCATTTATAGCAGCTGGCTTCTTGTCAATCTGTAGTTTGGACCTTTACATCAAACAGAAAATTAATTACAGGAAGAGAAATCTGAGTAATACTTCTGTGCTTAGAGGCTTTCACAGTCGTCAAGAACTGAATGTTGCTGATTCTTTTAAAAAATGGAGTAGAATATGGGGAAGGGGACAGTGCATGCTTCGCAGGTACCATTAGTTACCTTTAGAAGTAAGTGTTGGTCAGTTATCTGGACCTTCCCTTTCCTAGACCGTCCCCTCATTCATTATAAATTAGGGGAAAATAGCAATTTAAAAAAGAATAGTATCAGATATGTATTTTTTATTGAAGGATGAGTAGCCTTAATGCATCTCCAGTGCAGAAGCACTCTTGGGAGGTTATTGGAAGGCCTGCTTGCATCTTAGGAGTTACTTTTCCCTGTACCATATATTAAAAACATAACCAAAAAGCCTACTTGAATTCATTCTGCTCTAATTTATGAACTTCTATTTTTCTTTCTATAAAAAGAAATCAAGAAACATGTACAAAAAGCTCACAAGTACATTGTCCAGAAGGTGCCCATGGAAACAGATGTTTCAAGTGCGAGCACTTTTAAATGTTCAACATGTTTTTCTGACATCAGCAAGTAATTTAATCTTCTATCAAGTTGCTGCATTGTGTTAAATCTCTTTTTTTTGTCTTCGTGGCCATTAGTAATGGTTAGGAAATTAATACTGGTTTTCTGCATTTTGCTGCACTTATATTGTTCTTTAAAAAAAAACAAAACCACAGCATTCCAACAGCACTATAGTTACTGTGGTGGGGAAATAGGCAAAGTGAGTGGAGGCGGGCGCGTCGGTGTATGGTATAAACATGGAGATGTGCTCTGCTTACAGTGAAATATGCTATTGAAATGATGGGCTAGTTTAGTTTATTCACTCTCTTCTATTTCTTATTTCCTCCATTTTTATGTTTTTCTTGAACAAATAGGTACAATTTCCTTGGCTATCTTTTCAAGATACATATAATCTCTGACTTTCTGGTGGTTTTTTTTCTATCTTTAACTGAGCTACCTGGTGTAGTCTATCAATAGCGCGCAGATCATGAAAGAAGGTAATACCTTGCCCGGCTCTTAAGAGAATATTGAATTTGGTTAGGTACAGTGTCTGTTTTGTAGCAATATCTTTCCTCGTTTCCCATACCACATTGTTAGCGCAGTTTAAGAGCTCAGTCCAGCATTATTCCAAGGTCATTTTCAAAGTCCTGCTGTGATTCTGATTCTTTTATATTTGTCTCTGCTTTCGAGCTGAATATGAAATCTAGAGGTTTAGCTTCTGAATGGGAAATTTAATTTACAACTTGTCAGTTCGTTTACAAAACAGATACTGCTGTGAAGGATTCTCCTAAGTATATATGCAGCCTTTCTCCTTTGTTCTCTGTTCATTGTTCCTGTGAAGCATGGAAATACATAAAAATCACTTGGAAAATCTAAATTCATAGCGGTCACTGCTGACCGTATCCTCCAGGCCTTGCAGGCAGCGCAGGCTGTGCGAGACAGCGATGGAGGCTGCACACACGGGTACCCATCCAGGACACGTTCGTCTTCTCTCAGCCTCCCTGCCCCTCGTCTGCCCACAGAACTCCAGTTTATTGACAAAACTTGAGGAACTGCTTGTAGAAGTGTTTGAGTCTTTTTTTTTTTTTTTTTTTTTTTTAAAAAAAAAAAAAAAAGTAGAAGCCCTCTTAAATTTGATCATATTGCTTTCCATACCTATTTCCAGGTGGACCATTTGTTGCCTCAGTTTTATGGTGAGTAGGTGATATCCGTAATCTCGGCAATGTTTGTGAGGAATCGGCTATCATAGGCTTTGAAATGTGTGTTTAACTTTCAAGGTACTTTAGACATCTTAATCCTGTGTAACATGAATAGCCCAAAATGCCTGAGAGCTTGCTAGGCAGCAGGTTATAGCACAAGTTAGAGCCATTAAGTCCATTTGGATTTGTCTCAAACTGTAATAATGACAGTATATAAAATAAGAAAACCTTGGATACATGAATAATTCAAAATAGTGAGTCCCAAATGAGGTGTTGCTGGGAATCTTTACCCTTGACAGCTGAGGTTTGCTTCAGAGATTCTACAGAAGAGAAGCTAAGCTTTTTCTTGATTAAATTACAACTTTTTTCCCGTCTCTTTTAATGAAGCGTGATCTAAGTCTGAATAAACCTATTCCTTGTCTTAAAGTGAAGTCTATTCAGTAGTTGTGTGGGCTAGAAATCAGGACCGGCAAACTTGTGAAGCATTACTGCTGTAGGAAATGCAACGGTGTTTACACACGCTCAAAGGGACCTGAACTGGTGGGCACGCAGAGGAGCTCAGTGTCCAAGCGAGATTCACCCCAGCCTGAAAGGTGTCTCTGGTGCTTGTGACACTGAGTGTTGCGTTTGGAAAAGGAGCTGCCCTTGCCAGGTTGCTGAATTGATGCACCCTGTTAGATCCCTGCGTCGTCCCGCCCCTTAAGTCACTTGTTTTGGATATGAAATCCTGAATGTGTCCTCGTTAAGCATTGTGCTTTGCTCTCTATAACTTATCCTGCTACCTGAAAAAAAGAGGTCTTTTTGAGTTTTTCTAGGGTGTGAGGAACCACAGTTCAAGTCATCTTTTTAGCAGTTATTTTTATACCACTGGAAACAATGGCAACAGTATTTATAGCCAGGATAAAAAGTAAAAAGAAAGTTGTTACAGTGCTTCCAACTGGTCTTCTGATTGTTTGAAGTTTAATTGATACAATGGGAGGTTTCTGTCTCTGTGGTTATGTCAATGGTAGCGCTGCTTTCTGCTAAGTGCTTAAAACAATGGATTTCTACTGTTAAAGTGACGTTTTTAAGTTTCATGGTGACTCTAAAATTTGTATCATGGTTGACTGAATTTCTGTTGCCCTTATTAAGGGATGGGAATGAGAAAATTTTAATCATGGCATGCTAGCACAGAGTTTATAATTCTTTCACCACTTTATACTTCCCCTGGAGTGCATGGATATTTTTGCTCAGGTAGTTTTATTGGCCAAACAAACCTGTTAACAAGCATGAAAATTCCGAAAGACATCTTAATAATAAAATGGCAATTTATATATGGAGAACTGTTCTTTGGAATTTAAAACTTGTAACGTATATTTCCTTTCTACTTCTGCAATTGTAGTGTATTTTTAGCACGTGATTTCACAGATCCTTAATATTTTTAAATACAGGCAACGAATTTGGACATCCAGAATGGCTTGACTTCCCCAGAAAAGGAAATAATGAGAGCTACCACTATGCCAGAAGACAGTTTAATCTTACTGAGGATCATCTTCTCCGCTATAGATTCCTAAACGCATTTGATAGAGATATGAATAAATTGGAGGAAAGATTTGGCTGGCTTGCATCTCCCCCGGTAAGCTGTATATACTAAATGATAAGTTTTTAGTCACCAGTTGGGTACATGTTCAGAATAACAACAATACCAAATTTGCATGCAGAAATCTTAAACAGCACTTTATTATGCACTGAGTAATGCCCCACCGTATATTTCAAGTTGTCAAAACATGTCACTGAAATATGTTCCATAGATAATAGAAATCTGAAAGTCTCCTTTTAGCTTCATAGCAAGCTCTTTTCCTGTTATTTTTGCTATTTTTAGTTAGTAACTGTAGATTGGATAAAGCAAACTATAAAATTGTCTGTAATCCAATCCAAGGATTGCCTTGGGAAAGTGTAAATTGTTCTGACTATTTACTTTATATAAATAATTTCTGTTACTGAGAAAACACTCCTAGTTATATATAGGAGACTATAGTCTCCTGGTCTTCAGACTGTCACTTTTGTATTTGCCTGGTTTAACCCAAATATTGCATTATACTTTTTATCAAAGCAACTCAATTATTATAATTTCTCAGTATTTAATTATGTCACGCTAGCCATAATTCACTTTAAAGAATTTTTTTAAAATGGATGTCTTGTTATTCATGGCTTTAGCAAATAGAACAAAGGTGGTATGTACAGCAATTTAATGTGGCTTATCAAAGCTATTTCTCACATAGATTTCACAAAACAAACAAAAAAACATAGCCAGTGCTTCATTTTCTAATTACTAACAGTATGTGTGATGCAGATCCCCATAACAAGTAGACTGAAGATTTGGGTTCATGAAAGGAATCTTTTTTTTTTTGCTTGAGGAAAGTGTGATAAAAAGACCATATTACCAGTCTATAAGCAAGATCTTTTCAAGTGCTCTGTACCTAATGTGCTCCTACCTCTTTAATTTTATATTGCCTTATAAAAATTAAGCTATAGTTTAGGAATCAAAAATTTTATAAGACATCACATAGGTAAACAATTTCGTTTTGCGTGTTAATGCCCTTATGCTTGAATGTTTGACATTTTTACTTGAAATGAGATATAGAAGCCATAGGTTTTTTCTTTTTTTTTTTTTTTTTTTTTTTTTAATTCAGTTAGAAATAAAATATTGTATTGGGGTTTTTTTTCTTCCCTTTCTTTCTTAGGCCTTTGTGAGTGAAAAGCATGAATCCAATAAGGTCATAGCATTTGAGAGAGCAGGTCTCATTTTTATTTTCAACTTCCATCCATATCAAAGTTATGTGGACTACAGAGTGGGTATTGAAACTCCAGGAAAATATCCTTTTAATTGCTGTTTGTTTGTACAGAAAAGTTTTAGAAGTCGAAAACTGATTTTTTTTCTGTTTTCTAATATGAATGCAAACTGTAGTTACAAGGTAAGAAACCACTTACTCATCATCAGTATAATCTTGCTTTAATTCTCTAGTTGTACATCAAAAACTAATTTAGAAATTTGCCTTCTTCATAAGAGGTCATTTTGTAGAACCCAAAAGTAAAATCCCAACTGAAAGACTACGTATTAAGTTTTCCTTGTAACGCCTTGTTTTTTGGAATATGTTGAGGCATGAAAAAGCAAGTGACTCCTACTCCTGAAATGAACTACAGAAGAGACCACGGTAAGATGAGGCTGCACACGCAGTCACACAGGAAAATTCATTAGCTTAAACCTTCATTGGGACAGTCGTACAATTTCTGCTCTACAACTGGGTGGACCAAGAATGTGCTCTTAGCTCAGCTGAGCAGTGAGTGATTACTCTTGAGTCATTGGCTGGCTTTGCATTTGTGTCCAAATTCGTAGAATTGTGGGAGATTAAAAAAAAAAAAAAAAAAGCCAACTTGCCAGAGGAATTTAATTTGCCCAAATTCAGTTTGTTTCAAATCCTTTGACAAACAATCTAGTGAATCTGGCTGTGTCAGTTTAAGGCACTGCAGTTCCAGTTTTTAACAACTCTCTTTTTATTTACCAGCAATTTCAGGAAACTACTGCCCTATTTCAGCTGCCTTAGTTCAGTGTATTAACTAACTCCTGAGCACCATTGAACTGACCTACGGGGTCTCAGGACCTGCAGGATTCTGGTTTAGAAACATTCAAGTCCATCACACCTTCTTCAGTGCTTTCTGCTGCTACCTCTGTGCTGCTACTGCAACTCCTGACAAAGGTAGAACGGGGTACTAAATTGGAGTCGTAAAATTTTGATCTGGTGTTGTGACATATACTGATGCTTGATTGACATAGCCTTCAGGTATCCACCTGTTTAAGTTGCTGCTACTACACTTCATCTGTCTTGCATGGAATTCCTTGAGTTCTGGAGATGGAAAAGGTGTACGTTCAGTGTTAAGGACTACACATAACAGAATTGGTGTGACTTTTCTGCTCTGATACTTATACAGATACAATTAAATCCAGTCCACATTTTGTTGTTTGCGCTCTGCCTTTCTTTTTCAAAGATGCTAGAGGTTCAATTATCAGAAATGCCTAAGAAATATTTTTTTTTAAATCTCACTCATTAACTTTTCTATCACTTTTTTCTCTTTTCCATAGCACATCTTAATCAGGCTTGTATTTAATTAAGATTATATATGAGGCTGTTTTCCTAAGTTCATTTTCTGGTTTCTGCTAAATTAATTGGGTACCTAGGCATTGGGTTTTCTGGGTAAGTGCCCTGCACACATTGCTACAAAAATTCTACTCCTTGGCAATTAAAGCTAAGGTGAGATTAAACAACAGCTCACGCGTGTTCCCAATGTGATATAAACAAAGCATACAGATGATATTTCATATTTGCAGTTTATATCATATTTTAATATGTTAGTGTCAATACACATCCTTGTCTTTTAAGTGTGTGCAGTATAATTTTATTTACATCATAACTTATAGAGAGTTTAAATTTGAAAGGCCCTTATTAAAGCATAAAGATCCAGATTAGCTTTTCATTCACTAACCTAAAGTTTTTATAGCTAATGAAACTGCCAGTTACCAACAGTGTGTTTGCATTTGTTCAGGTTTCATCTGACTAACCTCTCCTTCCCCAAGCAAACAGTGGATTTCGTGGTTCTCTGTCCTCCATGTGTGATATGCTCAGCTGCCTTTGGTGGTAACGGAGGGCTTTAAATGCTGCTGCTCTTCTGTGTGAAACATAGTGTACCTTCACCTCTGCTGAGAGCCTTGTTCATTTGGTTAAGGAAGCATCTGTCCCCTTTTATGGTACTGTACTGTTTGCAACTCTGAGAGGAGGTAGTTCTTTTAATTTAGTGTACTCACTTGGGAATTGCAAATATAGACTCTTCCCATAAATCACCTTTTCTACAGCCTTCCCCTATTCATTTTATTCTGGGGGGGGTTTAGTGCGCGAACCAGGGGAAATTCCTGAAAACCCTCTGGGAGGGAACTGTTGCCAGCTGGCTCTCAGCCTGATTTAACCTTGGATTTTTAAGTCTGAAGGTAGGAACCTTCTCTTGCTTCCAGTATCTCAGATTCTGAAGATGCAAATCATTCTGAATAATACATATACTAAGGCAGACATATTGCAAAAGACTGTGCAAGTTCTGGTTCACAGAGCTGGCCTGAAATGATCTTCAGGTTTCAAAACCTGCAGTGTTTCGCAATGTTGTCCCTCAAGGTGAACATAGCAGTGTTTCCCATGCCAGGAGAATAAAAAAAAGTCCTTTCAGATGGAAAAAAATAATCTCATGAAGACACTGCTAGAATTGGGTCTGTTTGTTTTTAGCAAATACTTTTGTCTACCCCAAATCTGTAGTTTTAGCTTATAAAAGCAGATTTAATGTATCTTCATCAGACTTCCCTGAAACAAAATGTAGGAAGTTGCTGTGGTTTCTGTTGATGATATAAAAATCATATTTCTTCTTTAGCTGTTATGCATAAAAAGGAGAAAATAACAACGGAGGGAAAATGAAAAAGCAAGTTTAACTTAGGTCGAAACCTTTTGATTTGGCTTGTAAGTGTTGGGGGGGGGTTGCTTTTCTCTTTGGCCTTTGAAATACGTCTCAGTTATGTTAAGATCTCATTTTATCTGCAAAGCTTATTTATTATTTATATTAAAAAGGTCACTGTGTACTTATCCAAAGTCATAACATGGATTAAGCATTGGAACTTCTTTTCTAAAGGAAGTTCATAAAAAAAGATGACATACCCTGGTGCCTACAGCATAAACATCTCACTTCTGTTTAGTGCCTGTTGCTAGTGAAGTCCTTGGACAGTAAGATGGCTATAAACACCTTGAACATACCTAAATTTTTCACTTCTGTCTAGGAGAAAGCTAAGCAGTACTGTAACTACCAGTTGCATTCTCAGTATTTTTTTTGTTGGTAATGAAGACAGAATCTGTCCGTTGTCCCATTCCTCTGTGTAAATGTTTGCTTCTGGCGTTGTGAAGGTACCACCGAGTCTGTTAGAGGACTGCTGACATCTTAGTGATAGCTGATATAGGATGCGCTTATACACTTGTCATCATAATTGCTTATTTTCAGGGAACGTCAGCTTAACTAAACTAGACATACCTAGTACTTTGTCATTAGAATGGAGAAGATGCAGTTGGTCACTAAAACACTTCTCTGAAACTGACCTCAAAAGCAGAATTGTTACAGCAGTTCCCGAAGCATCCTTTGCTTAGCTGGGTAGTGGTAACGAACCGTATGCATGGTCTAAAGTGACAGCACGTTTCAGGTATTGTAGCATGTGATGAAAGAGGAACTAAAACTGCCTTGCTCCTCAAAGGTGAGGAGTCCGTGTGTAATATGTTTTATTCTTTTTGTAGCAGCACACTCTAAACATTCTGCATTATATTCAATTCTCCTCTGGTTGCAAGATCAAAAGGAAAAATTAACATGTGGGTGACAGTGCTATTCAGATTTTGATCTACTTAGTTTGTGTAGTGTTGGTAGCTACATAAGCTGTTAGCAGTAAACAGGGGCTAACCTTCGCTGTTTCTGTAATCTTCCTAAGACTAGTGAAAGTGAAACAGTGCAAAAGGATAGCATGATTTCCAGAACATGACAGAGATTGGGGTTTGTTTTGGTACTTCAACGAGGTTTTGGCTAAGTGTATCAACACAAGTCTATAGAAGTCCATTTTATACTCCACCTAACCACAAGAGATGTAACTTATGTGTGTTCATTTCTTTTAAACATGCTAAGTCTCTCTTGGCTGAGATTTCTAACCTATTATTTAAGAATGGCTGACTTGAACAGTACTTTGCATCAGGCAAACAAAAATAATCACAGTTTCCTTATTGCTGCTCAGTCTTCTAGAGTAGTCACACATTTGTATTATAGAAGCAACAAAGAACTGTTTATAGTATCATTTTTCAAGTGAAACATACCCCGAATTTAATAACCACATTGCCCTCCTATTCTTGCTGTCAGCATTCTTTCTTCTTCCCTGCCAACATCCAGAAGGCTGAGGTTTAGTATCTATTTTCTTTAAATACATGGAGTGTTTTAATGTTGACTAACTTTCTTTCTGACTCTTGTACTGCAATTAGAGCCATGAATTTTATGTATAGTTTTATAATAGAACCTTTTAATCTGAGATTTTGCGGTGGGTTGATCTTGGGCTGGATGCCAGTTGCCCACCAAGCTGCTATATCACTCCCTTCCTCAGCAGAACGTGGGGGGAGAAAACGAGATTGAAAAAAAAACATTTGTGGGTTAAGATAAAGGCAGCTGAAGCAATAGCAAAAAGTCACACCTGGAGAAACAAAGGAAAACAAAAGATGTTATTCCCTACTTCCCATCAGGAGGTGATGCTCAGCTGCTTCCCAGGAAGCTGGGCTTCAGTATGCGTAGCTCTTGCTCTGGAAGACAAACATCGTAAGTAACGAATGCCCCCTCCTTCTTCCTCCTCTCTCTTGGCTTCTATTGCTGAGCAGACGTCATATGGTATGGAATATCCTTTTGGTCACTTTGGGTCAGCTGTCCTGGCTGTGTCCCCCCACAAGGTCCTGCCCACCCCCAGCCCACTGGTGGCAGGGGGGGATGCTGGAGAGACAGCCCTGGTGCTGTGCGAGCGCTGCCCAGCAGCAGCCAAAACACGGGTGTGTTATCACCACCTCTCTGGGTACCGGTACAAGCACAGCACGGCGAGGGCTGCTGTGGGGCTCAGCCAGACCCAATACAGATTTAAAATAAAATAATAGTAATAAAAAAAAGTGTCCTATAATTAGACAATACGGTCACATGTGAGCTATAACTAGGAAATACGGTCACATGTGACATTAAGTTTTCAGAACAACTTCTCCACTTTAAAAGGAATTCCTTACAATCCCTTTGGAACTTAAACATGAAGCAGAAGTACTTAAAAGCAAGAGTGTATTATTATTGTTTGGGGTTTTTTTTGAGAATTTAATTTGATACTCTGAGGCGGTTACTGAATAAGCCTGAAGAGCAGATTGCTATAATATGTTGATTAAATTATTTTTAATGAAACATTTATTTGAATCGTATTGGGAATTGTGGGAAATGTGATGATTCTTTCACAACCTAAGTTTAAGTTTTAGTGGATTGAATTAGTTTAATTAGTGCATGTAACACGTCATTAAATTTGCCTTTATTAAGTGGATGGCTTTGGCCTATCAGTATATTATAGTAATATATATCACTAAGCTGCTGTCATGTGTATCTTCTCAGATATGTTACCAGGTATGGTAAGAGATAAAGATTCCTGCCTCTCCAGCTTACATTTTTGTAGGCAGTCCTCTGTTCTGATGTCACTGAAAATATCATTCTGCTTTCAGCTGTTCTTTATTTGTAGGCTGCTCGCATAGCAAACCTTATTGTACTTTCATAAGAGAGGTGGCAGTCAGTAGGCGTTACAGTCCTTCTGGTCCCACGTGGTTTGGAAGGTCTTTTTCTTAACAGGGGGACAGTCGTAGCTATATGAAAAGTTTCAGCTGGCTTGGAGTCGGAGTCAGTTTTTCTTCCCTTTTACGCTACAGACTTCTCTCTAACTTACTTTCCTTGACATTGGGTTGCTCCGGTCTACATCTTGTTCTCCTGAGATGATGCACCCTAATGTGAGCTATTCAAGGACTGAGACCTTAAATTTATGTGAGCCTAAAGGTCCGTAAATGTTATTGAGCAATACATAGCTTATCTGTATTTGTATCTTGACACTTCATGTTACCATATACTGCTAAAGTGCAAGCAGGAAAAAAATAATGGAAAAAAATAGTTACTTTGTTACAAATGTTGCCATTTTTACATAGTGTGACACACCAAAGCATTGCAATGCTGGAGTGAATGAATGCTGGAGTGGTACACTTATTGTTGGTATGAATTTAGAGTGCATAAATATATTTGAAGTCAGAGTGTCCATAAGCAAATACCTGGGTGAGACCTGAGGTATTACAAATATTGTCATCAAAATGCTGCAAAAGTGTACTTTTGGGGAAAAAAAAAAAAAGGAAGAAAGAAAAAAACCCCACATCAATTCAGGCTCTCTGACATTTGCAACCTGCACCTAGAGCTTCTAATGAGCAAATAAGGTCACTTGGATGAGTCAGTGGCGGGCGATCGCTGAAGGCAGAGCCACCGCTTTGCAGGCTGCTTTGAAGTGTGGTTGTGTAACTGTCCCTGCCTGTTAGAATTCAGGGGGTGTCTGGCACCTGGAGACAAAGGACTTAATTCAGCATCCGCCAAATGCTACATTCTACCAAGGTAGTTGATAGGTTAAGGTTAATAGGCGCCGATAAGAAATACAGCATACTAATGTGGGTATCCGTCTTCAGTCTGCATAGCAAAAGGCACAAGTTTCCAGCACTGTGAGCCTGCGTAACTCTTACTGTGGCATATGCTATTGCCAATTTCTGTTTCATTGTACAAAAGAAAAAGGAAAACATCTCTATGCTCATGCTGGAATTTACTTCATAAATTATGCTCTTTCAGAAGCCTTTTCATGAGAAACAGGCAGCTTGAGCTAGCAAATTATTTCTGCCTAATTTGCTTCAGTTTTAAGATAGGTGAATAATCCAGTCCTAGGTCAGCTCTCTCTAGTTCTCTGATTGTAGGTAAAAGTTTGAATGTTAACAGGGGAACCATTAAGTTCCCATTTTTTTTATTTTTTAACTGACTAGACCCTTCTGTGGGGTAGTATTTGGTTCTAGAGGCCTGTCTGCAGTAAAACTTCAATATGAAAACCTTTCCTCTATTCAAAGTTAAAATGGATGAAAGGAGGGAGAAAGAACAGGAAAGAGGCTTAGAGATTTCAGAGATAACTCCTTTTCCCTTCCATAAGAACCCACACCATTATTTTTTTAAAAAAAACATTTTTTATGAAGCGTTGGAAGTCCCACTACAATTAAGCTATATATGTATATCCACCACCACCCCTTTCTTATACAAAGCTTGTTATCTTGGCACGGAAGTAAATCAACATTCGTGATTACAAGGCAATATGGATTTACACGTGTCTAAATTTATATTTGGTTTAAGCAGAAAGCATCCATATTTGGCTGAAGCAAAAAGACAATAGTACCCCCTTCCTCCCCAGTACTGTGCCATGAGTTGAGTGCTAAATGACTTAAACTATCTTCTAAATATCGTGAGCTCAAGTTCATCAGGCTGAGGTGTTTAATTAGAAAATTAAGCCAAATACTCTCTAATATGCTTTTTCTCAGTTGTAGGTTGACCCCTTAGTCTTCTCCAAAATGAGGAGTGTGCGGAGAGTAGGAACAGAGGCACCCTTCATCTGGAAATTAATTATGCTAGTTTTCTCAGTGAAATTCAAAAATTATTGAAAACAGAAGGGCCTAACCACTTCAAGCTCTTTACAGGCCTCCTTGCAGCTGTACTTCCCTTCATCTTCCCTGTGTTTATGGTGCATTTAATGACTGAGTTCTTGTTTGCCTTACTGTGTTTTAATAGCATATATTTTGTCCCTTTAGTTTCTGCATTATTGTCTTTGTATTCTTTTATGCCTGGCTTGAAAATCTAGTTTCCACTTTCATTAGACTTCATTTTTAGGATATGAGGTGAATGAAAAGTTTATTAATTAGCCATATTGACCTGTGGCTGTATTTCTTGTTCTGAATGCATATAAATAATCATAAATATGCTTATGTCCATAGCTTGCTTTTTACAAAATTGATTTCTTCAAGAAATTGCTGGTCTTTGGTATCCTTTCCCTTTTTTCGATCCATCTTAAGAATAATGAGTGTCAGTTCTACAGCTGTTGGTGTGCTTGGCTTTCCTTTTTCTCATTTTGTTTCTTGTCTTTGTTTGTTGCCAGGACCTCTTCTTCTATTTTACAGGTAGTATTTTGTCAGTGAAAATTGCTGTCAGGACAGCTTATCTGTTCTTGCTTTCTGTAGGGTGAATATATTCCTTTGGCCCTGGCTCATTACTGTTGCCTTTGACTTCTCAAGCCAGCTAGTGCCTTTGTACATGAAAATCATATGTCATCTTCATTGTCATCCTGGTGAGCTCTCCATCTGGACACTTTTTCCAACAGGTTTTTTTTTTTTACATACTTCTGAGAAACAAGCAATGAATAGCATACTCTCAATAGCAAAAGACACGTGGGAGAAAATGTAGATCATGGTGCCGGTAACTACCAGTGAAAATCTGGAGTACCCAGTCAGGATGGGGATTATTGCAATCTAGGTACGACTTTCCTAGCTACAAGTCTAATAGCAGAGATCTTGTCTTTCCTAAGGGAAAGTTGTCCACGGTGCTGACATCAAGCAAGTGTTGGAACAGGTTGCCCAGAGAAGTTGTGCAGGCTCCATCTTTGGATGTTTTCAAGAGCTTACTGGATGAAGCCCTGAGCAATCTGGTCTGAGCCTGTAGCTGGCTTCCAGAGGTGCCTTCCAGTCTGAGTTGATCCCATCCTATGACGGGATCTTTGTGTTCTCTCCTTTAGGCTTGCTCTTGAATACTGTGCCTTACCCTTCTGTGGCTAAAATCCTGTGGTAAGTGAAGGTCACCTTTATTGCTTAGGTGAGCTCTCTTCTCTCATTAACTTGCAAATTCTTAGCAGTGGCTTATCTGAATAGCAGCTTTGTGTGTTTTTTCTATCAGAAAAGTTCTTAAAGATGAATAAATGTTTAAAAAAAAAAAAAAAAAAAAAAACCACCACACAAAACCAAACCAGAAAAACCAAACCCACAAGAAAACAAATGAGAACCGTGAACCAAACCGGAGAAGCTATTTTTGTGTTTAATTTTCTAAATCAAAATAGTGCAAGGAAATTTGGTGCGTTAATGATAGGTTGCTAATCCACACTTCATAAGGGTTGCTCCTCAGTAATTTCAAGTCTTCTACATTATTGACTTAGTGACTTTTTTTAATGAGCAAAGTTGGAAAGTCTTGTATATTCAGCTGTTAAATGCTAGCGTGAGTTATTCTACATCGCTTTGTCAGTTTATTCAGCCTGACCTCTGAGAATCCATTTATTACAATATTGAAGATCATTCAGATGTATGCTCCTTCTATGCTAGCTGCTAAAACAGAGGACCCGATATACTTAATGTTATTTAAATGTATTTGATTTGTGATAGATGTTTATGTGAGTCAAACCAGACCATATAGAAAAGAGCAGTTTCTTTATAAATACTCAATAATCCTTACATTATTTTACAACGCATCAGTCGAAGTTCTTACCTGTTCTGCAAAGCTTTTAATTATGCTGGACCATCACCCTCACAAATAGCACTTGGATTCTTTTATAAGTAGTCAGGTTTGAGGAACAAAATACAAATTATCTTATTTTATGATTTGCATTTACTTAGTGGTGTTTTATGCATCATTAAAATGCATGAGATAAAATAAAAAATTGTGTTAAAATATGTATTTCAAAACATCATAAAAGCATAGTAATTCAGTAGTTAATGTGGTAGATAATGACAGCCTTTCCATTTCCAGCTCTGTCTATGCAAGTGTTCATGGCTTTTGCTACTCTCCTCCACTGTAGCGGTTGGGAAATTCAGTCAGAGCATCAAACTGAGCAGAAATTGGGCTTTTTTTGTCTCAGAGTACAGGTTAGTATTTCCAGCATTCTGTCACTGAAACAAGAGGGACCACTGCAAAGAAAATACTTCTATTCTGTGCTTAATTAAAATGCACAACTGTTTAATGTTTTCGTGAAAGTAGTCTTCAAAAGCCTCGATGCTCGTAAAAATCTGAAATGTGAAAAGCAGCTTTTCTGTGAGGTTTGAGTTGGAAGGCAGATGGGCTTGTATACCGAACTAGTTATTTTTTCCCGAGACATATATAATTTCTGAAGATCTTAAAATTCTTTTTGAGCCCATTATTCAGGATCTGGTTAACAGTATTTATGCCAGATAAGCTGTGTTGTGAGGTGTGGAGAGGCAGTGATACTAACTTTGTATTGCTAGAGCGCACTGCCAGACATACTTTTATAGCTGGGATTAAGGAAATGGGATAAATTGTTTTAAAATTAGCATATCCATAACAATTGCATTTGCTGTAAATAGTTCTGAGGGAATCATTAGAAATGTCAGGGCTTTAAGTAACATTGATACATTCTTAAATTTAATGTATTGTGTAGATCACAGAGGCAAAGAGTGAAATGCTTGGTTGCAGGAGACATTCCCGTCATGTTAATAAAATACACAGTGGAGTAGTAGCAGCCATTGCTGATACTAGGTTTGAAAGGGCGTCGGAGAGAGTAACTAGAAGTTGTAGTTTCTGACAACAAATGAATAGTAATTTGAATGTGTTTATAAAATAAAGGGGGCAGGGAGGTATATATGTAGTGCATATATAGGACGTTGAGGACTAAAGCTGGGAAAGTTTAATTTTCCCAGGGGTTTTTTTGTGGGTTTTTTTTTTTTAACGTATGTAATAAACATGAAGATTTTTCCACAGAATGTGGTGATCTGCTTTTTCTCCCTTTCGGCACCTGCCCTCTACAAATCAACAACTAACTTGGCAGTTCTGAACCTTTTTCTCATTTTCCTGCATATACTTGTGGGGGAGGGATTACTTAACATTAGTGATGCAGTAGCTAATTGACAGCTTTGCTTTTTTTCCTCATGTACATCTATTTTTCTTCTTCTTTGCTTTCTGTCAGCAAAAGCTGTGCAATTTTCTAGACTGAAATATCTCAGTAAATTTAGTTACTTTTAGGGTACTTTTTGTATTATGTCATGCTCCAGTGTTTCTTGTTGCTAGAGATTTAAGTCAGTAAGACTAGTGGTTGGGAAATTTCCTAAACTCATCTGATAGAGAGTAGTGTAAAAAGACTTAAAAACAATTCTGTTAATACCAAAATCCTTAGGTTTTTGAGCAGGCCTGTTCTCAAAAGGTTGAGCAAACACAAAAACCCAAGCAAAGTTTAAGAACGACTGACTTGAAAGAGTGTTGCTTCACTCTTCCCTAATCCTCATAAATACAAGTTCTAGCAGAACAAGGTTCTTCCATGGTGTGAAATTAGGGAGTCAGATTGTGGATTGTAGAGCACTGTTACTTCCCTCTATGTTTTGGGTGGTGGGGAGTGGAGAGTGAGGCTTTAGGTTGTAACTTCAGGAGGGAGAGGGATGTTTTAATTATGTCAAAGAAGAAATTCAAAAGTACTGAAATAATCATAAAAATTAAAACATTCTATTTTTTGTTGTCCCACGTAAGAAGAAACTGATTTTCAAATGTGTTAGCTCTTTAGTTACCCATTTATTTCCTTACATATTTCAATTTTCTTCTTTCAGCTGTTTTTTTATCTTATTTTTTGCTAAATCTGTTTGAATCCTTTTGAGTATCTGTACAGGTATTCCAGCTCATTACACTTTTTTAAATAACTCACCCCATTTAACAACTGAAGTCAGAATGTTTGTCTCTTAAAAGGTGGTCTTTTAAATAGAAGCTTTCTTTTGTTCCTCTGTGCTATAATATTCAAACCTTTCTGAAAAACTCTCAAAAGTTGTGGGCTTTTCTTCTGTAAAATTTTGTGCTTTTCTCATTAACGCTTAATCAGGCTATGACAGACTGTAAAATAGTGCTAAACACAGATTGCTTTTGACTGTCACAATTATGTAACTTCTTAAATGCAGTTCAAATCCACTAATTTTGTTTAATGGTACATTTTTAGTCTAGTTCATCACAAAAAGTGCTATGCATATCTACCGTAATACTGTAAACTTAACATTCGTGGAATATTCCAGAAGAGACTGGAAGGTACTTTCTTTACTAGGAGTCACTATGCTACGATGAATTTTTCAGGACAAAATGACACAGCTTCTGTATATTCGGTATGTTCTTTCCACTCTAAGTTTTCTTAGATTTTTTTTTTTCGTTGTTATTTGTGCTTTATATTGAGTATATTAGCATGACTTATGTTGCAGCAGTTCTTCTTCTTCTAGTTTGTTGTTTTGGGTTTTTTTCTTTATTTCCCATTTAACAGTAATTTGGCATATTCCTTAATGGTTGTTTCTAAGTATAAAATCCTTCTGGATTCTGATGCTGCAGAATATGGAGGACATCAAAGGCTGGACCACAGTACAGAATACTTCTCTGAAGAATATCCTCACAATTATCGACCTAATTCACTTATGGTAAGTAAGGTTGTTTTTGGGGGTGTGTTTTATTCTATTTTTGTCTGAATAACTTTTGAAATGCAGTGCTTATTCCAAGAGTATTTGGGGGGATGGGTGGGTTTTTTAAAATTTTGTTTTCTGAAATTAGCCTTTTTATGAATACAGTAGAGATTACAATGTTATGAGTTGATTATGACTGATAATGTTAACTGATCTTTTTCTCTTTTGACGTTACATTTAAATTTGCATGCACTCTTTTGGCACGCAACATTCCTTGCCAACATGCATGAAAACATTCTAATATGCTTTTGAATAGTCATTTTTAATGATGTTTTAATCATAATTTGCTGTATTTTCATGTCTGAGAAACTCCATCTTCATGCTTGCTTTGTGATTTAAAGCTCTGTAGAAACTGAATCTTGCATTGTTTTCTTAATATCATTTCCCTAACTCCATAAACACAAATTAGAGCAAATTATGTGTTTGCCAGCTGGCTTTCTCCTCCTCAGTTTACAGAAAAACTTTGCAAAATGTAACAGAACTACTCTGTTCACATCAAGAATTTCCAGTCCTGAAGTGGTATGAATAGCATATAAAGACTTTCCCACAAATCACTTCAGTTGAAGTGGGAGGCATATCCTTACGTACAATTTCTGTTAGCTGAGATGGTGACTAATAAAAAATTTACCTTTTCAAATTACTCTTCAAATCATAATCACTTATCACAAGTAACAATTTAAAAATGTTGTTTTTCCCATTCTTTATATATGTGTATGTGTACACCTATTTCCCATTATTTCTGTATGTATGTGCATATATTTGTGTGTATATGTTCACAAGCACAACAGAATAAAATGTAAAAAGGTAATGAATTAAGGCTGACCACTGAGAAAGTTCTGAGAATGCTTATATTGCTGACTAGATTTTTCATAACTAAAACATACACATGGGTGAAAGGTCATTATCTCTATGCCTGGGTATATTTATATACATAAACATCTATAAATAAGTTATACAATTTTAACAGGCTACAAAAAATGGACTCTCTGCACTGATTTGTGTGGACCACTCCTCTTCCATGACAGAATGGAGACATCAATTCCTAGTGTCACATCTTAACGTCTCTCATGAGATCTAAACTCCTGAGATTTATTGTCACTTTTAATCTCTTTCTCTCTCACACTTGCTATTTCGTTGTATTCAGGGCATTGGTATTTCTCTCATTTGCTTGTTTTAAAATAGTGTCGTTAAATGAAAGAATTCCTGTGCCTTCATCATGCTTGTGTAAAGGTTCTTGGGAACATTTTTTTTTTGTGAAATGTCTGTGTGTGAAAGTGCCCTTGTAGCATGGGTAGGTTTCTGTGCCCATTTGTACACAGACTAAGGCTCTAAGATTTCATTCCTGAAGATTACGTAGCAAATTAATGCTTCCAGAATTCTTGCTTCATGTGTCCAATTTAAATACCTTGCTTTGGTGGTTGGAGAGCATCTTAATTTTTTTGCCACTAACTTAACTTTTGCAGTCCAATTAACTGTAATTTGGAATGTATATTTCATATTTAGAATCTTAGATGGTGAGTGCGAGTCATTCAAGACAGAAAAAAAAATGCATCAAGATGTGAAGATGCAATTTACTAGAAGCATGTGGAAGATAAGGCATGTGACAAGTAAAGCAACAAATGCACATTTGCAGCATAAACTGTGGCATGGCAATCGCACTTCTGAGTTGGAAAGAAACCCAGCAGCATGGGTCACGTTAACTTTCTTTTATGTCCTTCAGCAATCCAATTCACAGACCACCTTCAGCCAACACCCCAGAAGATGCCCCAAGCACCACATAGAGGTAAAATTCTAGTAAAAGGACACCAAGTAAAAGTAATTGAGGAAAAAAAACCTGGAAAACCTGACTAAATAGTTCAGCAGGATTGAACTCCAAGTAAGAAAGAAAAAAAGTTACAGTAAATACTTCCAGCTGCTATTTTACAACAAAATAGCAAAGTTTTATTTTAAACAGCAATTTACATCCCAATTCTTCAGTAAGCAGTCATCCTTGGGAGTTACTTTAGTCCGTTGCAGTTTCTAAGGTGCAAGTAGAAGTCTTCCCCTCGGATTTTTTTTTTTTTTTTAAATTTAAGATTTCACCCCAATAAACTCATAAACGTTCTTTTCCTGCTGTTTAACAATTACCTTATTCTTTTTACATAATGCATAAGACCTAAGTTTCTGGTTTCAAAAATGTTAGTTTCTCCTCTACCACAAACATGAACAAAATACTATTGTAGTGACAGATACACCTCCCTTAAGGTAAGTAAACACTGTCAGCAAAACATTCCCAGCAAAACATGACAAAACGAAATCACATGCAATAATTCTGCTGCTCAAGTCAAGCTTAAATAGCGCACAAATGTGTTACAAAAATAGAAGATTAGATGTGACACGATTCATTCTAAAAACATCACCTAATGAAAGAAATATTCAAAGTGACATTGCAAAATGAGAAGAAGGGAGATACAGAATTCCTGGAGCAAAGAACCCTGGCTGAAGAGGAGGCTGTGTAGGGACCGCTAGGCATTTCGCTGTCAAATATTGTTGATGAACAGATGATGATTCAGGTTTGTGCAGTAATGCTGCAGAGGACAAGATTTCAAAATCATCACATACTCCTTCAAAACTGTAGAAAAAATGCACAGAACATGTCCTTTGTAATATGACTGATTTAAATAATTATTATAATCTAATTTTTCCATTTCACTGCTTGCTCGGTTCTGGATTGTTAACAAGGATATGAAATGTACATAACTTTCCATGTAATCAAACTTTCTAATAACAAGCTCTTAACCACTTTGTCATTGTGAAAATAGACTCTCTTTACCACAGTTTTATTTCTGTTTACTTCTGCACTGTGGTATTCTCCTAATAGTCTTTTTTGAGGGATGTTCTATGGAAGTGGTGTGCTCTTTCAATGCTTCTATAAACTTTCAGGTTTGCTTATGTCTTATCATCTCTTTGCAAGATGCAGTTTAGGTGTTGCACACACATTTCACCTCCTCTCAGATCCTAGTGCCCCTGTATGTATGAAGTAGTTTGTCGATACCTTACTTGGCTGTTGTAGTTGCGTGTGAAACTTAAGATTTCGGGCTGGCAGGGGCAGGGAGGGAAGAACTGTTTCTTCATAACATTAATCGTTCAAAATGTTTTGTCAGTCTTTTCTAAGGTATCCGGACTTGACTGAATTTTACTCTAGTGGAGCTAGATATCAATGTGTGTCCTAGTAACTCATATTTTTGTACCACACCACACCAACAGTTAGGATTTATATATGAAAACAGGGGGGGGTTACGCTTGGATACTTTGTGCACCAACAGATCTGAGTCATAAACAGGGTAAATGGAATAATGCAGAGTATGTCGTGTCATTGGCAACGTAGTATGCAATTTAATGGGCAATACAATTGTTTTTTTATAGAATTACTTTTTCTGTAGTTCTTTTCCAATTATTTAAAAAATAAATTGATGTCAAAGTATTCCTTTCCCCCTGTCCCCAGTACTGTTTTTTTCTGATTCTCTATTTTTGGCATCTACCAATATAATCTTTTCACATTAAATGAAACTGAAATTACATAGTTTATTTTAAGGATATCCTTGTTGCTGGGTTGGGTTTCAACCTTGACCTTAATGTATACTATTCAATGTCAAAGAGCAACTTCCTGCTTCCTTGAGTCTATTGACAAAATACTCACATAGACTGAAATGATCTAAAAGCTTTTAGTGACCTTAAATTTGAAAATACTCATTTGAATAACTTTCATGACAAGGATTTATGTATTGAATTTTAAGGGACTGGTTTAGTCTTTAACTGTTTTCTCCCCTGATACGTACAGATGTACAGGTTATATGAATGAAAGTAGTGAGAAAAGTAACTGCATTAACTAGGGGAATCAGAGATACTTTGATTCCAGCCAGGTCTTTTGTTATTTTTACCCCTTGATGATTAAGGCTTACAAATTCATTTGTTCACATTTATTGATTGTTTTGACTTCTTAAAACCACGAGCGAGTGTAATGATTTCAAAGTTATTCTGTTAGTCGTTTTCTTTCATCCTATTTTATTTTTTAGTCTGCTGGTTTGTGTTCGCAAGGAGGTTTTGTTGTCTTTTTAAAGTACTGTTTCTTAACCTGAAGGAGTGCAGAAGGTAATAGAGAAGAAATTTTGAGATACAGCCTGTGCAGTGTATGGACTTCTTTTGCATAAATGAAGCAAGACAGTCTGAGAAATGATTTTCTGCATATTCATGCTGTACAGCTGTAAATTGAAAAACAAATTGGAAGGCAGAACTTCACATTATTTTAAGCATACCTTCTTTGTCATATGCGATATCTGACAAAATGAAAATCGAAATGTCTGGGGTTTTGTATAACAAATTATAGTCAGAAAGCAAAAACTATCATGTATTTTATTCATTGATGGTTAATTACATTCTCAGAATACTGTCAGTGTCTGACGATTAGTAGTGATACAGAAACACGAGATTGTCTAAAGCCCTCATTTTAATTAAAAGTTTGGGATAATTTTGGCACAGACTCTTGTGACATTGCCTTCTGCATCTACCAGCTGCAATATGCAATATGAAATATTTTTCCACACTGCCTGATCTAGCTCTGAGTTCTAGTAATTCTCCCATCTGTTGCAAAATGACCTTGAAATTATTTTTAGAGCTTGGTGTTTTCCAACCCTGAAAGTGGGATGAAGACTAGTCCATTGCAGTTCCAGCCAGTTTCAGTTGTGCTTGCACCTGGTACTGAATCTAGTCTGACAGATCTGAAAGTAGCAGTTGTCATTTGCAAAAGTTCTTGCTGGTGGGTATTTAGATACATTTGGAAATTGCTGTGTATTGTAGATCTCTCCCAATATATGTAAGGTGGGATTTCTGCTTATAGCTGCTGTTGTTCACAAGTGCTTCTTGTGTTTGGTATTCTTGTATTATTCTTAGCTTTTCTGATCTCTCATTGCTTGAAATATCTGGATAGTTACAGAAAAAAAGTACAAGGAGTAAGCATTTGTATGGCTGAGAAGTAGCTTGTATTCCTGGCAAGGAGCAGTAGTACCATTTGGTTTTTCCCTGTTTGTGAGATAGCCTACGTGAATGGACTGTGGTCTTGACAGACCGCTGTGTACATTGGTGGGAAACAGGTTGATCGTAATAAATCTTTTTTGTTTCTGTGTTGGAGTGGCTATAGTATTTTGGTGCCAGAAGCTTTGATCTGTGTGAGATTTGCCTAGTGTCAGACAGCGTAACTGCCTCATAGTTTGGATGGACCTGCAGTGTAAAAAGGTCAGAGGTGATGACAAAAAAACAATTTTGTATGTATTTGATTTATAAACAACATTCCCATCCTCCATCTTCCTCACTGTTAGCACATCTGCCTGTGCAGTCAGCTGCAATTATTTCACTTCATTCCTGCTGAGTACTCATTGAGAATAAAAAGACTCTCAACGATAGTCTGATGACTAAATGTTTGAACGTTAACTTTGTCAAAAATTTATATTTACAGCTGAGTCATCCTAAGCCTGTCCCAAACAGATCTGATGCTCTCCCTTCCCCATATTCCACTTCGCCACCAGAAAAGGCCTTGCAAGCCTTCCTGTGTGTGGTTTTCTAAAACAGTGGAGTTTGTGTGCCACCTTAGAGACCTGAGGTGCTGAGTAAGCAGCTGGTGTAGAAAGCAGACGGATGGTTCATTGAGACCATCTGAAGCCCTGAGTAACGCTGTCTGAGCTCATCACTGACCTGCCTTCACCAGACCAACCAGGCAGGCTGGGTCTCCTGAGGCCCTTTCCAAAGTGGATGAGCCCAGTAGGGAACAGAGAGCTGGGAAGGGCATTTAAGGTGAACACAGAAAGCCTGGAGCAGAGGAGAAATTCAGAGGATGGTAGTCTTTCCGAATGGTAGTAGAGACATCCATTGGTTAACTATGGATGTATCCTCTTTAGTATTCTGTACTTTGGGTTTTCACTTCTCTCCACGTTCATCAAGTGAGCCTTGTCAAATGGTGAAGACAATGTGAATGGGATAAAAATTGTGATCAGAAAGAAGCAGGTTAGAAGAGCAGGGATCAGTAGAACCGAGGCTCGTAATTGGAAGCGTATAATTCAGCAACAGTGTATGAAAGGGAGAAGGGAAGACAAGAATAAAGTTCTGAGACCTTCTTCCTAGGGTACAGAAAAACATCAAAAATGCTGTATCTTTTGATAATCCCTTTTACTGATGAATACCTAGGTTTCCTGTGAGGGCTTTAATCGGGACACCTCTATATACTTTTATTCTGCTTATCTAT
Organism: Falco cherrug; assembly: GCF_023634085.1. Lineage (NCBI taxonomy): Eukaryota > Metazoa > Chordata > Aves > Falconiformes > Falconidae > Falco > Falco cherrug. The sequence continues at coordinate 110,812,111 of NC_073698.1, read as the reverse complement.
AGATAGGTGAGTGTAGATGTCAGGCCATGTACTACATATAAATATATATAAACCAGCTGGAGATCACCAAAGAGTGGCAAGATGATGATCCTTCAAGTATACTAATAGGAAAGGCAGCTTAAGAAGAGATGCAGGTCCCTTGTTGGAGGAGTCAAGCCTGTGATGGGTGCTGTGGGCAGCACGGGAGTATTCAGTGCCTTTTTTTACCTCAGGCTCCCAGGGCAAAGCTTGCTCTCAGACCCTTTTGTGTGCCAGTCTGCTACTGAAAAGAAAGTAGCAGGAGAGCTATAGGTTAGGGACATCTTATAGATGCTATCTATAGGTGGGATACACCCAGAGATTTGGAAAGAGTTGAGTGATGTGATTGCAAGGCCGCGGGGTATCATTGTGAAAAGTCTTAGTGGTTCAGGGGAAATCTCTGACAACAAAAACAGCCCAAAGGCTGTAGTGAAAGTGAAAGGATGGCTGAGGGATGTGTAGGCCAGCCTGCCTCTCCCCTCGGTCCCTTGAGAAGTCAAGGACCACCTTCTCGTGGAATCCATATCCAGGCAAGTGGGGTATATGAGATGGGTCAACCAGAAAGCCACCCGGGTTTAGCAAAGCCAGAAGATGCATGCTCAGCCCGATGGCTTTCTGTGATTAAATTACTCCAGCTGTGTGCATGAGGTTGCTGCAGGTGATGCAGTGATGAGACTTCCAGCTTTTTCTCCTGCAGCATTCTTACTTGGGAGCTGAGGAAATACAGGCTGGATAAGAAGATTGTTAGGTGGGTTAAAAGCTGGTTGGGCTGCTACAGTTTTTGTTGTCAGAGGCTCAGTGTCCAGTTGTTGACCGGTATTAGGGAGGGTGTCCTAGGAATTGTTCTCAGGACTGTTAGTGTTTGGAATCTTCAGCGGTGACTTGTGAATGATGAGACAGAGCGTTACCCTCAGCAGATTTGTAGGTGACACTGAGTTAAAGTGAACGGTTGATAAATTGAATGTTAGAGGTCCAATCCAGACACATCTTGATAAATTTGAGGATTTAGCCAACAGAAACTTCATAAAAATTAATGAAGAAACATTCTGCAGAGGAGTCCCATACATCAGTAAAGATTAAAAACCTACTAGCTGAGTAGCAGCCTGACTGAAAAGGACCAGGGTTATGCTGGATACTAGGTTAAATTGAATGGAGCATGTCACAGACATGTCACAGCGTGTCAGGACAGGTATCTTCATTAATACATTTCAGTGTGTTGAAATTCTCTTTAAATTTCTTTATTATAATGTGGACCTAAATAACTTAAAGAAAAAGGAGAGGAAAAAAACCTTTTACCTAGAAAATGCAAAAACTAATATAGTTGACATTTCTTTCAGTATTTAAGGAAGACAGAAGTGAGTAATACAACAGAATCTATACGTTTTGGCATCTGGGGATGCAAGCCTTTTATTGTATTCTATTGCGCATTTATAATAAGTACTGTATGTATGTGTTTTGATATGAATTAGAAAAGTGGTTTAAAATATTATATGTAAGCAGGGTTCCTAATCTAAATCAGAGACGTTAATTAAAATATACCTAATGTTACTAATTAGCTTTTAAGAAAGGATTATCCATGGTTTTATATATTTGAAAGTGTTTGAACTCAAACATACAGTAAGATGCTTGCATTTCAACTTGTCCTGTCAGTAATGGATTCCTGATGTTTTTTAATTGTGCCACTTGGTGGCAAATTGTAGCATATGGTTGGAGCACAGTCTGCCCAGTTACACCTCTGGACACTCAGGAAAAAGAGGAAATAAATTTAAACTTGTGGGGCTGTTAATACAGGTAGTTCCAGCTGAGAGGTGCTGAAAGAAAAGGGGTAATACTGGAGTGGAAAGGCTGAAGAAGTTCTGGGATTCAGGGTGTCTGAAGAGCAAGGGGTGAAGGTGAGAAATCTGGGCCGAGATGGCTGAAAACCCCACTGGGATCCTGGGCAGATAATCCCCCAGATTTCACCTTACCTCAGGAAAGGAGCAATCTTTCCAACCTCATTGGTCACGTTTACACACACACGAATGTTCTGTGTTCTACTTTAAGAAGGCCAGAGCGTATATACACTGTAGTATTTATGGAACTACTGTTGGGCTGATGGGAAGGAATAATCCCAATTCATTTGTAACAAGAATTATCTAATACTTGTGTCGTATTTTTCCTGTTTAAAAAAAATTACAGCAGTGGAATGAATAATTAATAGTAATATTTAATAATTATTAATACATTTAACCAATAATTAATATTTAGTCATTGTTCATGCCCTCATCGTTCTGCTGCTTCTTGCAGTTTTATTTAAACCTTAAAGATGGTTGCACTGACAATGAAAGGAATAGGTGAGATTAGGAAATTATGCCATAAGTGGCTCTTCTATGATTTAGCAAGAAAGCCATCAAGACAAAAACCGCTAAAACTCATGTTTAATTTGCCCAGGTAAGGAAAAAATAGTGAGCAAAGTAATAAACTGGCAGTTACATCTCGTTATGGCAAACAGAAAACATACCTGTCATCAGTCTAAATGCAATCATTTGCACAAGTTCAAAAATTGTGCTTAAAACAAGTTTTAAAATTCTGATTGGCAATGAAGTGGTAGCGAGTGGGATGCTTCCACACTGCTCTCAGATTCTCAGCTGATATAAATTGACTTTAAAGGGACTGGACTAATTTACTCCTCCTAGGATCTGACATATTATTGACCAGAATATAATTGAGAACTGCTGTGTCCTGTATTAATGTTAATTTTTGTTCCTTTAAGTAACTTTTTACACATTCTTTCTTAGAATTACTTGTTCGTTCCTTCTCCCTTCTCACTTCATCATACAAACCCAGAGCACTGAATTTCTCAATACAGCTTTAAAATCTGTCCTTTATCTATATGTTCTTTAGTTGACTTCATTAAGTGTTTCGTGCCCTGCACAGATTTGTAGATGCTATTTATCACTGAAACCTTAGGGGAAATCATTATGTTCGCTGCCTTTCAAGAAGCATTGGACATAGCTTTGTCTGGTTCAATGAAGATCAGCTGTTCTTTTCCTTTTTCTCCTTTTCCTAAAGCTTTTTGCTTTACTTCCGTGTTGTGTTTTGAAAACTATGAAAGCCTTTCATGCCATCAGGCTCTAGTTAGCAGATAACGTTGTTGAAATTGCAGAATATTAGGCATTCCACAGGGATGAAGGATAGTCTAAAAGAGGATGTTGTCAGAATGAAGCCAATAATCTTCAATCTTGTGTTACCTTTTATAATTGCATTTTTATTGACTTGTTCAGCAAACACATTCATACACTTGACAATTGATGGAGTACCATATATCAGCGTAATTGGTAGATAGTACATATCGGTCTTGTTTTCAGATTTTTGACTCCACTCTTCTTGAAAAGAATGTCATGTAAAATATATTGCCACAAGTTCTCCTGTGATCTATGAGGAGTCTTTTGATTATATATGTTTGGGTTTTTTTCATGGTAATCAGGAAAAAAGAGTAAGAAAAATGCAATAATTTAATGGTTAATTTTGAATCTGTCTTGGTTTGGGAGTAAGTTTTATTCTCAGACACTGAAACTCCATAGAAGCCAGGCATGAGAAGAATACATTGCTGTGTCATATTGCTTGTATTTACCTGTATGAAATTACATCACAGACCTTGAGGCAACTTTAATTCACAGCAGAAGTGTTGCAAAAGTGTCGTTTATCATTGTACAGTCCGTGGACCTGAATGTGCTCAGGTTTTTGAAACTGGTCATTGTAAGTCGTATGAGGCCCTCTACTGGTAGCTACTTGAAAACATAGCAAGGTAATATTTAAAAAAAAAAAAAAAAAAGGAAAAGAGGAGAGAGTGCAATGAAGCTGTCTTTTAAACTTTTAGATTATCTTGTGTTATTCACTCCTGGGCACTAAGCAGTCAATAGTCACGCTTTAAATGTGATTAATGTGACCCACAACACTGCACAAATGACAAATTATTAACAGCTTAAATATTTCACGTTGGGTTTGTTGTTTGGTTGTGTTTTTTTTTCACATATTGTTATATAGAAATTGTATCCTGCGAGGCTGATGTTTTTTTCAGCTATTCTTGTTCTTGTCATATTTTTACTAGGTGTACATTCCAAGCAGAGTGGCAATTGTGCTTCAGAATATGGATATCCCAAAATGAAGTTCTCTCTAACTATCACTGAAGAAGCAAGTCATAGAAGAAGTGCTGATACGCTGTACTAGTACTAAGTATAACAAAACTTGCTCTAAGGAAGCTTTCTGAAACTGAGTATAGTATTATTAGGTGTTTAAAATGTAAGATTAATATTCGCATATAATTGCAGAGCTCTTGACTTGCTAGAACCTCTTTTGAGGAAACTTTACAAAAGAGGCAGAAAGGAAAATGTTGGTTTTGTAGTTCTAGTAGTACAAAATTACACTTAAGATATTGCAAAGCAGCAGGTATTCTCTATTAAACTGTTGTTTACAGAATTTTATCAGGAATAACAAGAGTGATCCTGCTCCAAAGTTTGTAATTTCTTGTAATCCTCATTCTGATAGTGAATTCAAATGTTCATTATATATTAATGCTTCTTACTAAAAGTAAGTAGTTTGCTTAAATAAAACAGAAGTTTTTGGCTAAAAGGCAGCCTTAACGGTTTGTGGGACCTAATTTGAGGCTCCTCTTCTTCAATGAAGTCCAACATGGAATTAGAAATGTTTATCCAAATGGATGAGAAGGTCCTCTGAGAGTATTGTACTTAGCCATTTTTTATGTCATTAAAGTTGCACAAAAATGCTGAAGAGCAAAACAAGCAGGCGGGATTGACGGGCGACCTGCTGATGCTATTGTGTGTGTTGCTTATTTGATCCCAATAAAATCACTTAGTCTGTGCATCTCACTTGCTACAGCTGGAAAAAATGATACGACTATTTTATTTAGATGACTAAAATGTTCAGTGAGAAGAGTGTTTTGTTCTTACTGCAATGATACCACACTGGAAGATGTACTTAAAATGTAATTCTTCCCATTGCATTTATTTCACTAGCGTTAGGACCTTGCAATACTGATTTCACTATTTCCAGAAGCTGCCTTTCAGCTTGGAACATGATGATGTTCTTGCACTTTTATAACTTTTGAAACATTGCTTCTCATGAAGAAGCAGTCTCAAAATACAGCGATCAAACTAAGGTGTTTTTTCGATAAAACCAAGGTAGTTAATTATTGGAGTGCTGCTAAGATTATTCAAGTGAGTTCCTTCATGAGCTACAACTTTTTTTTGTAAAGAGTAAGATTTTGTATATTTGAAAATGTATTGCAGAGTATTCTGGAAAATTAATACCAAATTAACGAGACATGCTTTATTTTGTTCCATTTATTTAAAAACATATTTGAATTGGTTCGGAAAATGAATGTCTTTTGTACAAATCTGAATTTTCTAACTTTTAAAGTAGCCAAAGAGGAAGATGTCCGTGACCATTTCCAAGTCATAATTTTACCCAGTTTCCTATGTGAACCATTGTGTAAATTACTGAATAGTTGTGCCAACACTGAAAATTTATTCAACAGTTCTTGGAATGCTTACTTGTGGCTTACTTCTTAAGCAAAATAAGGGATGGAATAATGCAGCATGATGGAAAACAGTCTTTTGCCAAGTACACACTGAAACGACTTTATGAACATCCCCAGTCTGCTGTGTTCTGTGTGACAGAATTTCATATTGCAGTTGAATACTGTAATACTGTTTAGGATCATGCTTCATTTTCCTCTATGCCACTTTGATCATGGTTTGGTAGTGGGCTAATAAAAGCATTCCTGTTACACTAAGACTTTAAAGAAAATACACTGAAATGTTTTAGCAACTGGAACTGAATATCTTTTTTTTTTCCTAGATTGTTTTCCTTGTAGTGAAATAACGAGCAACTTCTAATACATGTTATATTTACATTGTATTGATCTAATATGTTTTATAGGGTGGTTTGTTTTTTTACCGGCACCAGTTCCAGGTTTCAAAATGTAATCCAAGGCAAGTGTCTGTGTCAAACTTTTTTTTTTATTATTACTTTTTTCCCAAGAGAAGGAATAAATGTATGATGTGAAGTATAAACTGTGTAAAATTACATGCAAAATAAACTCTGAGGAGGATAAAATAAATGCATATATGATTTCATTGTTTGTACTGTAAAAGCATTGCACAGTAGTCTTAACACCAGAGGAGAATATTAGATTTTGCTCCATCTTGAAATCAGGAACTTGTCTTGGTCAGAAAAAGTCTAATGAGATTGGCAGAATATTTGTCCTGTGCATGTTTTTCTTCTGTTTTGAGATAGATTAATAAAAGCAGACTACAAGATTTTCAAGATGAACATATAAAATATAGGAAGCGTAACAACTGGGATTTTTTAAGTCAACCTTCATTCTAACGATGGGTATGCTCATGCCCGTTTTGCGAGGCTGAAAAGTTTTCCCTTGCAATACTCATGAAAAGATAATTTCTTCCTCCGGCTCCTTGTATCCTGATGGGTTATGAAGAGGAATTCAGCTACTGCCGTTTCACCTTCTGCCTAGCACCACGCTCAGATTGCAAGACCTCAGCTAATGCCCCTCCTTACCGCTACGCACTGAGGTTTGTAGCTGCCTGTCACCATGACTGGTTGAAGTGTCAGACACGTTCCGAGAAGCACACGACTTCCAGAGCTTTTTTGCATGGCTGCACCTCAAGTCAGCACTCTTCAGTCAAATAGGATAGTTTAGCTCTGTCACAGAAGTTAATGAAATGGTCTGTGGTGATGTATCCCTGGGCACAAAGCTTTCCACAGAGATTCAGACATCGCGGAGGAACATTCTTTAAAGATAACCTCTCTTAGTGCAAAGGGCCAATAAGGATTTGTATTTCTGCCCTTCGAAATATGTACTTACCTGTCACCTGAAAGAACACTGGCAATTCTTGGTAGCTCTGGCCCCATAAATTGTTGCTCTGTGGTCTCTCTAACAGTCGATGAGAACTCAAGTGCATCCTCACCTGCCGGTTTATCTAAAGATTCGGGCTGACCTTCCCTCCATCAGGCATCACATGTGCTGAGTGGTTCTTTGTACTGAGTAATTCAGGTTCTCCAGGCCAGGTTATTTTTACGGTAACAGGCGGGCAGCCACTAGACTGGTGTATTCTATGAGCAGTAAGTTCTGATTTCCTGGCTGTTTTCTCCTCCTCCCACAATTCAAGTCTTACTGTCCTGAGGTTTATTTTGAAGATGAAGAATACAGAGGTTATTTCACCTTGGTGAGTACTTCTGGAAAACAGATTTTAATGGACAAACTGTTTGGCCTTTCTGTTTGGTTTTTGTTTGTTTGGTTTTTGGTAAATAATTTGTTAACCATTTGCTCTGAAATACGAGAACATGGTGTAGCTAATCCTCTGACAAAGGGAGACCAGCTGTATGAACAGTAAGATACCAGACTAGGCAAGCAATTATATGGTACTCGCACATGATGCAAGGTGGTATTTTTCCATATTAATCTGTCGCTGTTTAATATTTTAAACAACTTGAAAAAGTTTTGTTTTCACCAGTTATTTCATGACTCTGGGTTCTTAACTGTCTATTAATGGTTAAAGGAAGAACTTCCATTTTGTTTAAAAGTCTTCCTTCTCAGAACTCAAATCCAACTTTACTAGTTAAGTAGTGAAGGGTGAAGGTTAACTCAGTGAGCATCAGAAATTATTTCCTTTGACTTAAATAGATGAGGATTTTCTGTTCTGTATATGTTGAGGTCTGTGGTCTGTCTTCTGATCGATAATTTCTGAGGAATTTAAGTATTCAGCATTTAAAGAGTTCCCTTATTGACTAACATTTCCAAACTGGTAATGTTGTCATTGTTGGGGGGCTGCTACAGAGGTGAAGATGTATTTAAATATTTTCATACATCATACGTTAGCTAGGATCTGACTTTCATAAAGATCAGCCTGTAAGTGGCATCTTAGGGAAGTGATCTCGGCCCCCTGTGCTGGGTGCTGGTGGGGCCGCACCTTGAACCCTGGGTTCAGTTTTGGGCCACTCACAGCAGGAGAGACCCTGAGGTGCTGGAACGTGTCCAGAGATGGGCAACGGAGCTGGGGAGGGGTCTGGAGCACAAGGCTGATGAGGAGCGGCTGAGGGAGCTGGGGGTGCTCAGCCTGGAGAGGAGCAGGCTCAGGGGGGACCTTATCGCTCTCTGCAGCTGCCTGACAGGGGCTGTAGGCAGGGGGGGTCGGTCTCTTCTCCCAGGTAACAAGGGACTGGACAAGAGGAAAAAGCATCAAGTTACACCAGGGGAGGTTTAGATTGGATGTTAGGAAAAATATTCCCACTGGAAGGTTGGTGAAGCATTATAACAGGCTGCCCAGGGAGGTGGTGGAATCACCATCCCTGCAGGTGTCTAAAAACACGTAGATTAGGGACATGGTTTAGTGATGGACCTGGCAGTGCTGGGTTAATGGTTGAACGTGATGATCTTAAAGGTCTTTTCCAATGATTCTGTGATTCTCTGAGCTTTCTAACAATTAACATGAACTTTTTTGCCAAGGAAAACTCTGCACATGTGTGCGTTTTCACACCTCATAGTATATGGTGCAAGTGTTTAGAGGGGTTTGAGGGTGTAGGTTATTTGCTGTAAGAGAGACCTGTCTCTTATGCCAAATATACATTTTAACTCTCTTTAGATTTTAGAGTTTTATTCAAATTCTTGAGAGAAATGGCATCTTTCTGAAAGTTTCATGAGCATTTAAAAAAAGAATATTCATAAGTTTTGGTCATGTTTGCCTTTATAGAAACATTTTTTTTTCTTTTTGAGGAATGCTTGCTTTACATAGGCTTTTTTCATTTTTGTTTTATCTGAAAATAAGTTACAGTAATAGTGATAGGCTGACATATGAATGCTCTTATTAAAAAGAATTATATAAATCGTTGGGTAAAAATAACTGCAGTTGAATATGTTAAAAATATTCTGCTTACGGAAAGGTAGAAACAAAAGCTAATGGTGACTCATTAGATGAGACAAATTATGTTTTTCATGCCTGTGAGTACAATATGTACCCTGTAAATATAAGTAACTCTTGGATATTCATGGTAAATTAAAGCCTAAAATGAATTAGGAAAAAATGTAAGAACTTGTAGGCATTGAAGTAATAGGTGTCAGCTTAGCTGATATTTTTGCTTCTTTACAAAACTATTCTGAACCCTGAAAAAAGATCTAAGTGTTTAATTGAACTAGTTCTGAAAACTGTCTTCTAAGTTAAGACAGAGACAATAATTTCTCAGAATATTGGGGGGGATTAAAACTGATGCAGCAGTAATCACCCATGCCATTTGACTCCAAGATAATCTTCAGCATTGTTAAACACTGGGGGGGAACTCCCTCCAAACTTGCTTGTTTCTTCTGACTGTACCTCACAAATCACAACGCAAATGTGTTACACAAGGACAGTCTGTGATAGGATGATGTAAATTTAATGCACTGAATTTTCAGTCTTTGGTCAGGGTATGAGGTTTATGACAAAATACATACAGTGCCTTTAGAAAGAAAGGTATGTCTGTGAACACTGAAGAAACTGGGCTGCAAATGCTATAACATTATAGTGTTTTCCCCACAGTACTTTTTTCCCCTGCTACTTTCCAGTAGTTTCCTTGTGTCTTTTGTAGCAAAGGTACCAACTCTGGTCTATTTTCTACTCTTTTGAATGGAAAGAGGGGTTGGGGACAAGCAGCTAGCTGTCCTGCTGTACTGGGTCTAGCTGGGATGGAGTCACCTATGGTGTTGTGTTGTGGGTTTGTGCCTGAAACTGTGTTGATAAAATATCAGTGGTTTTGGCTGTTGCTAAGTGGTGCTTGTACAATGTGAAGGCTTTTCGTTTCCTACTCTGCCCCCCCTTACCCCTTGCCAGAAAGTGGCTGGACATCTCCTGCTGATGGGAAGTCATCAGTGAATTCCTATTTCTGCTTTGCCGGCACATGCAGCTTTCGCTTTCCTTGTTAAAGTATTAGCTTGATCCACATATTTCACCTTCCATTTCCTCCCCATCCTGAAGGAGAGGGGAGTGAGCGAGCAGCTTGTGAGGGTGTTTGGCTGTTTGCTGGGATCAACCCACTACGTCCACCAAAAACTGAGTGAGCTGTCCACCTCAGAAGGAAATTGGCTGGAAAAGTGAAAGTAGATAAAGCCACTTCAAGTCATTTGAAGGAAAAGGTAGAGGGTGAATCCCAACCTTGCTTGGTTGCCTTTCACAAAATACTGAGTGTATCTCGTGTTTACTGGGGAGCAAGGTAACTGCAGTAGTTTAATTATCCTGCTGTTAAAGTGTTACCTGTGTGAATGATCAGATGAAGTCTATGTACTCAGTATATTTCATGCTAAAAGTTCTTGGACCAGTTCTTTTGTAGAAGTAGCACATGATTATGCATTTATAAAAGTGTAACGATACTTCTCTACTTCAAGATCTAAGTAATTTTTAATGTAAATTCCTTTGTAAAATGTTATTCACTATTAAAAGTGGAAAAAACCCCACCAAAACCCTAACCTTCTATCAAAAGACTACCTTCTGGTACAGTAAAGATACAGAAAATTAACTGAAATGAAAACCTGATCTTTAGAACGTGTGAAATGGTAACTTCTGTACAAAGCTCCTTTCATGTATTGACCACTGCTTCTGTGGGGTTTTTGTCTTTTTTCATGACAGTGCTATTAGACCAAGGGCAACACTTTGAGTCTTTCTCTATTCTGTAACCTGTGTAAGTAGTACGTAGGAATGTTTGAGGCGATTGCAGTTTTCAGTCTTCAGTAATAAGGCGAGGTTAGCTTTGGGTTGGGGGTTTCTAGGGTAGGGGTGAGAGGGGAGGCTTAAGATACCTGATGGTTTTGTTAAACACCACTTAAATTCCTGCCTTTGCAATTCCACTTATTTTTAATTTTTGTGTGGCATGTTTTTGTCAAACAGCGAACCCTGTCTGGCAGAAAAAAAAAAAAAAAAAAAGCACGTCTTTAGACTAGCATGAGAAAGCCAATTATGTAAACACATCATGTCCAAAAACTGAAATGTATTTTTCTATCCAGGATTGTTTATGTGAAGGAACTAGTGTTGATCACTTCATGAAATGGAGCAGGATGGCTGTATGGCATAAAGGACTGGGGGTTTGTGCAGAAAACTCTTTCCCCAAGGAAAAAAATGTCCCAAGATTTCAAATATGGGATTTTTTCCTGAAAAATACTGGATTATGACAAGTGAGCGTTTTCATAGAAAGATATTTGTCAAAACCTCCACCCAGAGTATTTCTGTAAAACTAAGAATACTAAGCAAAGTCAGTGCTTGCATTACGTGCAAAGCATGGACACTAACAGTTCTTATCGTTGTTAGTGTAGGCAGCTGTGTGGAGGGGACTTTGCATTGCATAAGCGAATCCCTGTACTGTTCTGAAAATAAGAATTATTTTTTTTTTTTTAATAAGCATGTAAAATGCTAGGGCTATAGGGTTAGCTTTCCACAGGCCTCCTTTGGCTTCTAAAATTCAAATCAGCTGTGTAACTTCTGCCTAGTGCCTGTTGGGGAGGGTTGGCAGGCAGCAATTTGGCCAGGCTGCTGGCCTCAGCATCCTCTTCCCCAGATGGGTCAAGCTGTCCCAGCGGTGCTGCTTGCACAAATGCTGGTGATGCCATGTGATGGAGTGGAAAACTGATTTGGCAGAGATCTAATTCTCTTTAATGGCATAAGGCTGCCAAAATACATAAAGCTGGAAAACAGGCTCTTCACAACTGATAGATATCTCGGTCTTCCTACAACTTGGTAATGAGGATGACTGTGCTGCATCTGTACGATGACTGTATGTGTTTTTTCTAGTTGTGCCGTGTAACAGCCTGCTATGACACAGAACTAACTCTTCCTTCTAGTTTTCAATAACCTCCTGGATCTACCAGCCCCTGTTCCTCAAACTTACTGAACAAGTGTAATACAATACACCATATTCATGGATTAATACTGTGGCCACTTGTCCTTCATGGCGATGATGTGTTTTTTTAAAAAAAATCCTAAAGAAATCATTCATTAATGTGATTAATTATTTTAAAACAAGTTGAACATGGTTTCCCTAACTGGGGATAGCAGGTAGGAAGTGATAACGAAAAATTCAGATATATATAATGCAATTTTAGCCTTTTTCTTCTTTTTTTTTTTTATTTTTTTATCTTTTCCTGTGGATGTAGGTAAGTGTGAGGTATCACTGGTGTTAATGCACCCCTAGAAATGCTATCGTCAAGTGCGCACACACACACATTAAAGGGAACATAAAACCATATTGATGTATAGCTAGAAATTACCTAGGGACAACTTTTCTCATTTCAAGAAAGAAAAAAAAAAAAAAAAAGACATCTAATTACCAAGTTCTTTGTAGGATTTAAGTACTGATGGAGTGGAGGGACGTGAATCCTTGTCTTCCATCGCTGCACAGTTACTTTTTTTCTGAAAACTTCATGTTATTTCTGGTACAAAACATAAAAGGAGCAAATATCCCAGAGTTATGCATCTGCTGTTGCTATAGAAGCTCTCATCAGGAAGTTCTTGCCTTGCAGTGCATACTTATTATAGTGGTTGATTGTAATAGTCCCGTTTAAACCTGAGTGGTGATACATACCTTGTTATGTAAAACACTGTGCAAGGTTGTTTAAACATGAAAGATAATTGCTGATGTTTCATTGGCTGTAATCCATAGGTAGGCATTCCTATGGCTAATTAAATACACTGACCTTTAGTATTAACAGCCTTGATGGGTTTCAAGCCATGACATGCTTTGATGCTAGACATAGGTTTCAACCTGGCTTGCCTGCTTTTGTTTTTTTTCTGAACAGAGCTTGTGAATCTTCCAGTTTATTTTGGATAATGTAGGCAGGTGTCTGGTGTGCTTGTGCTCCCTACAGAGTCCTGCCACCTCGCAGGACTGCACCATGCTTAGTCTTGCATGCCTCTAGCTGTTTTCTGTCTATGCATCAAACCATATGGACCTTCTAAACAGCCCTTGCGTCCTTAATCCCTTCCTATTTCTCTGGCTTCCACCACCCAGCAAAGGGGGTATTTTAAATAAAATTTAAATATGTTATTTAATTTAAGAAATAAAATATTTTAAATTTAAAAAAATAAACTATATGAAACAATAAAAATGTTGATGCAGGTATTTACAAGGGGTTTGACCCATCTAAAGGTCTGTTAAGGCCAAATCTCTTGGATGCTTGGAGACAAAGGGGACTGCAGCACAAATAAGTATGTTGGCCCATGTTTTACTTTATCCTTAACGGTCACAAGAGGCCCACCTTCTAACTCCTAACTTCCCCAGATTTTACAGATGCCGTCACCCTGCTTTGGTGGCTCCTTTTCAGGGCTGTCCGTGACCTGAAAGGGTTGGTAGTGATGTTTCAGCCGTTGCTTTCACAGTAATTACTGTAACAGTGCAGATGTAAACTGCAATCAGAGATGTGCAGATGAACCATCTTCAGCTTCTTAAATTTATTCCTCCATGTCATCTGCTGAGCAATGCTTGCATGTGGCTGGTAGAGAATTTTCCCTGTGAGGAAAAATTGTAACTCTGAGCATATCCTTGCATATATTTCGAAGTCTGTTTCGTTTGTGCCCCATACAGGTCTACTCTGAAAAGCTGGTGTGTGGCAGAAGACTTGCCCAGGATTTGAGAGAATCGTTCCACAACTCGCTGGGTACAGCTTTCGGCACTGGGGGAAGGAAAACAAAGTATGAAGGTAAAGAAGGGCTTGCGAAGACGCATCACCTGCTGAGGTTGCTTTGATGCCCAGTGAAAGTGTCAGAGTTGATGTGAACCCTGCTGCAACCTGCTGGATTAGTGCAGGCAAATCCACCCCCTTCCCATCTCTTGCAGGAGAGTTGGTTATGTCCCAACTAGTACACAGGTACTGCATATACTCTAGGGATTAGAAGTATGATGTCAAGAACTCAGATCACAGAATTGCCACGGTAAACATGGATATGAAACCTCAAGCACACAACACACACACACACACACAATTTACTGTTTATTAACTCTTCCAGTTCTTACTGAATCAATCAAGTGCTCATCCTGTTTTTCAAAGTGACTGCTGCTGGCAGAAGATGCAAGCAGCCAGCAGAGGTGCCTATGGGATAATCCTGCTTATGGGGATGTCAGTTTTGCCTGGGGATGGACTGCATGTGACAGGAATCCATGTGGAACAGGGAGGCAATAAGTATCCAGATATATCTGGTGTCCGCAGTGAAGCTGTTTCTCTTGCTTTTACATCTTCTGTTGATGTATCTTTTGGTCACAGAAACTTGATCAACTGGGCTTTATTTTTTTAAGCACACATTCTGCAGTATTTTGTACCAGCTTCTATTTCTTTCTGCATCTCTTAAATCGCATCACTAGCAACGTCAACCTACTGCTGCACAGTATTTCCGCAAATTATACTGCCTAATTAACCAAGTGGTGTGTCATAATACTACATGACATTTTTCTAGATGTCTAGGCCTAAAAGGCCTGAATTTCTTAGAAGTGATAACAAAAAAGCGGTAGTAGAGTTCAGAAAGATAAAGTGCTGCACATGGTTTGGTATCTCTGCAGGTCGGCATCTACAACAATGATCTGGTTCAGAGAAGTAATAGGCAGTTTTGAAGCAAGACCCCTGGTGGTCTCCACCTTCCATGCTAACTCGGTTCCCAGAGTAGCTTTGGGATGAAAAAGTAGATTCTTCAGAGGTGGAACTAAACAACAGTCTCTTCTCCAAAAGCACTCTGCTTGTTCCTTCGTATGTAATTTGATTAGACTCCAGTATTTCCATGCATGACTTCCACCTGCTGCAAGGACTTCCCACATGCATCTAATAAATCTTCTGTTGTGAAGCTTCAAATTACACACGGAGGTACGGCTTTTCAGCACAGGAGATGAGACTGCGTCTGATCCGCAGTATACTGCCCAAACCACATGTAACAGTAGCTTGAGGAGCTCAGCAGCAGCTACTTTGATGTGTTCCTAAAATATTTGCAAACATTGACGTAGAAATAATAGCACTGGTCTATTAAGCTACATTTGCAAGACTCTACTACTGTCAATCTATATTTGTTGGCTTAAGCCCTGTTCTTTATGTAACATTGCAAACGAAATTAAAGAGACAGAAATGTTTCTGAAAATGTTTACACAGAACTGATGTTGTGAATCTACAATTATTTTTACAGTTATCCTCCTGTAGCCGTTATGGCATAATAACAGCCTTTAGTCATTGTTCTTCTGCCTGCTAAGGCGAATAATGTGCTTGTCTAATGTAACAGAAACCGCAGTCAGTAGCAAAATCTTTAATATCTAATTTGCTAAACCTTATTTTGCACTTTTTCATCTGAAATGCAGATTTAGGAATTGAAGTAGTATACGTAACAATTCAGTGCACAAAATCATTACCAACAGGATGTTTGGATGGCAGATGTAGTTCGGTTTGGGAGGATTTTTTTTAGCTGAGACAAATTTATCTTCATGTGCGGGAAGATATTTAAAAGCTAACAAGTCTTATGTTGTTTTTTGGTTTGTTTGGGGGTGGGGGGGGTGGGGGTTGGTGGGGGTGTGTGGTTTGTTGGGGGGGGGGGGGGTGTAAGAGTTTGGGGTTTTTTTTAAATTTTATTTAGCAGCACATTGTGAAACAGTTAACTCCCCCCATGCCCTAAAGAGTCTCATTTCCAGTCTCCTGCACCTAAGGGTTGCCATAAGCTCAAAACGAGGAATTCATTTTCAGTCGTCGTTGAGTTTGATGCTTCCTTGTGCCACAAACATGTTCACATAAGGGATTGTGGGGGATGATCTGTGTCTCCAGCAAAACCACAGGAGAAGTGGTCTTGGCCTGCTATGCGTATAGAGGATATCATTGTCACATAGAGGATATATTTCAGGATTTACATTCCAGTACTCTGCTGATACAAGGATTCACTGCTTCCAGATATTGCGATGTCTTTCTCTTACTAAGTTCTTCCTTACTTAATTGCAGTCAGGAAGAGCCCACCTGTGAATTAGATGGGATGAATACTGCCCTTGATGCCCTTCACATATTTTATTTTGCTTACTTTCAGCTGCATTTCATCATAGTGCGGTAATGCTCTAGCAAATAGAGTAATTGGGGAGGGTATCATGTTTTATGTTAAACATCAAAGGTATGAAATGGAGCCCATAAAAGGTTGTACTGTGCTTTTCACCATGCGAGCCCTCTTTTTCAGCTTTGCAGCGGATTCCCAGTTGGAGCCTCAGAACCAACTGGCTCTTGCCTGGCTAGTCACTCTTAGGCCCAGAGATAGGCAAAAGTGTATTTTTGGAGCAGGTAAAAGGAAACCTGCAGGTGCTCCCCATACCTGGTCACTGGAAGCATACGTTGCCCAGGCATCAGGTGGCTGCAGGGTAAGGATTATCCCAGAAGTCACGAGAGAACTGTTGTGGAGTCACAGGAATAACAACCTCCCTTACCCTTGCTGGCAACTGACAGGTGAGAAGAAGAAATGTGGGCATGTTTTCTTGTGTTCCAGTATTCTGCCAGCTTGGGATGAAAGTAGCACACCGGTGCAAGGAGGTCACCAAGGCTGCGCTGGGCACTGTCGCCTGCTGGGCACGTGCTGTCCCAGCCTCTTCCAGCTGAAGGCAGCGCAGGTGGGTCATGGTGAAGGAGAGTGCTGGGTGTTTCCAAGGCACTGCGAGCTTTCTGCCGTCTCTTGCCAGGCCTTTCATTGGCACAGCGTGAACCGATGCAGAGACCACAGGCTGGTCTTTACATGGCCAGCACATGTGATCTTTAGTGACTCCGGGGAAGCTGTGATGCATACCAGTAAATGTAAAGCTATTCCTACTCAAAGGATGTGGTTGCTGTATATACTGGGATATATAACTAGCGTGTGCTCTGGCACTGCATATGAGACTGTTTGATTTCCCTAAGATTAACTTCTTTTTCCTATATAAATACACTAAATATGCCTACTGTAGCTATCCATACACTGTGGATATCTACAGTTTATATCAAATATACCTTTAATATAACCAAAAATTAATTTCATTTAAGTATAAATTAAATCATCAAGGTTATCCAAACTACTTTGTTAATCCAAAGCCTATGTAAATGCTTGTATCCCTGTGCCAGGCACTAAAATCAAGATTATGGAAGGACCTGCAGGAAGAAGAGTTAGTATTATTTTTCATTGGAAAACCTCACACAGAGGTCAGTACTGTGATGGCTGCAGCGGTTCTGTGAACCTGATGCTTATAGAGGCACATCAGCTGAATAACAGCAGCTCAGACATTCATGCTTATTTCAAGGAATTTCAGACACAAACTTCTGCACAGTGTCAGGTTCTGGCCCTGCTGACTATAGATTACAACACAGTTAGGAAATATTGACTTCAAATACATTTGTTGCTTATAGAGTAATCCCTGTTTATGTATTCAGTTGATACCAGAGAAAGCAAAAATTATTTATAAGTACAGATTAACTTCCATTAAAGCTTAAAAAAATTATCTTGGAAAATTTTTAAGAGAGCTAAGCAAAAATATTAAAGCTCTCATTCTCATTCCAGTCCTTCAGGAGAAGTTATCATTCAGTTTTCATAAAAATCCATCAATAACTAGAATGGATTTTCTTCTCTAAGTAGAGCTCAGTGTCTCCTCTCTGGGTGAATAATTGAATGTATTGGTTTATTCAGCACACCGATAGTGTACAAATATTTAAGGATCACATTAACAGTTTTGATCTTTTGCTACCAAAGTAAACAATGCTTTGTAATACTTGAAGCATTCCATTTGACCTAAAATAACAAGGTTAATTTTGAAACAGCTGAAGAACAGAACAACTGACGGACTAGTGTTGCCAAGGGTCCAGTTGTCATTTTTAGAGGTCTCAGTGTTAATGTGATACAGACCTAGATGCAAAATGACTGTCCTCTTACAAAGCAGTGGTAAGGTTGGTGTGAAATACCCAAATGCCTGTTGGTTCAGAAAAAACATTGTGAGTCTCAGCCCTAGTGATGAGTTACACCCGTGTGGGAGGTGAGATGTCTGGGGTAGAATTTCTAGTGCCCCCAGAATTGTTGGTCACCTGTGCCAACAAAACAGCATTTAATGCAGCAGGGCAGCCCCTGCACCTGGGGTATCTTTCTTTCTGTGGGTCGGGGTACCTGTCAGAGAGGTGAGCAGCCAAGGTTGTGCCTCGGGTGCTGAGCAAGACAGCAGCTGGGCTTCGTGCCCGCCAGTGGCCTCAGCCACCCGTTTGGCTTCAAGGTGACACAGCTTGACTTGCATGTGTCGCTAGTTTACATCTGTGACTTAAGCAATGCCATGGCCTGAAGTGCAAGTGGTGCTAAAGCATTGAGTTTGTCCTATGATCTGCAATACCTGGCCCTACTGTATCTGCATCCCCTGCTGTCCCGTTTTTAGGGCTGTCCTGTAACCCACCTGCGGATCCATGCTGTCTCAAAGGGCCATGTGGTGGTTGTATGTGCAATCCTGTCTCTATTGGTTTGGCTGAACGGTCAAACTGTGTCATAATCCTGAACAGCTTTCCCCCCCTAAGCAGGATGTTCTCCACAGGAAAAGTGTGTGTATGTTTCTAAGTGCATGTATGGCATATGTATGCGCACACAAATATGCATCTCTCATGCTATTGGAGTGCAGGAAAATTGCATTGATATTAATTACATCCTTTCTAGGGTCAGGAACAGCTTGTTTCTGTGTGCCTGAACAGACCTAACACAAAGAAGTTCTGGTTTATTTATGAAATTCCTAGACATTTCTGCAAAATAAATCAATAACAAAACCTTCCTTAACATGCGATCAATCAGTCTATTTACAAAGATTTCTTTTTTTCAGGAACAAGATGAAAAGGCTGATCTTTCTGTTTGGGATTTCTACTAATACGACTTTTTTTATAGGCTGTGCACTCATTAAGGAAAACATACAGACAGGCAAACATCGCATGCCTGTATATTTCTTTCGCATTAAGTATACTTATTTAAATATCAAGTGAAACTGTTGTCCTGACAACTTGCTAAAGCAGCCACTGAGTCTGTGTAATCTCGAATGCTGTAGCTCAAGTAGTTTCAAAGCCATTTGTTTGTTCAGTAGTTTCTTCTGAATCTTTCATTGAACTAGCTTCCCTTAAGCAAGTGAATGTAGTCCATCAGGAAAGTTCTGGGATCAGAAATTCTAGGTCAGTGGGAATTAATACATTTCCTCCTTAAGGCTGTGGTTTTTTCTTTGTAATATGGAGGTGTCATTACCATTAACTCTGATACCTTAGGATCAGAATTACATGAAGTAGAAGGCAGAATTCAAGACTAAGTATACTTACACTATTCAGAAGTCTCTTAATATTGTAAATTAGTGCTAAAATTCTGCCTACCTCATCAAACTGTGTATGGATTATGGAACAGATGTGGGTTCCTACCGATCCTAATATATATGGATAGATAGCTATCAGCCATATAATGATCATCTAATAAGAGCTGCTAATGATTGGCAAACATATCTTTTTTATTACTTGACTTTTACCTTTCTTAGTATTTTTGCTGTATCACCAATCTGCTGTGTGGCGAGTGACCTAGTTATTTGATTGCAAGCTCTCTAAAAACCTCTGTCCGCAGAGGTCACTAAGAACGTTGTGCCTGTTGTCTCGTGATGTTTGATAACCACGACAGCTAACTGCCCCGCGTCTGTGTTTGCTGTGGTGTGTTTTGGTTGTGGTATCTGTGCGTGCTCAGATACTTGCTGTCAGGAATGGCAGTGCCTTGGATGTTCCCTTTAGCACAGTGCAGCGTTGGCCTGAGGAACCTTTTCTTCCTCATCTGGTAATTACTTCAGAAGAGAAAAGGGGAGAGAGGTGCCCAGGATTGTGCTGAAGTGAGTAAGTAAAATGAAGATGTCTTAGCATGTGGTATAAGGCACTGCAAAATGGTTCACGGGTCAGACGCTGCATGTCAATGCGATGCTGCCATGCCCCAAAACTACTCTTTTGCCAATCTAGAAATAAATTTAAGCAAATATTTAAACTGAGGGGTGCCAGTGAGATAACAGCCTTAAAGTTGAGTATATGTTGTATGCTTATCATTTTTCCTTTTTCTTCTGGACTGGAGAGCTCAGTGTCATATAGAATTGACGTACAGATAGTCAAGAATCACTCTGCTTGACTTACATTAAATCACACTGGGCCTTCTACATCTTGTCTTTTTGGGGAAAAAAGAAACAAACAGCAGCAACAACAACAAAAGCCCAACTGGAATGACTCTGTAGGGAAAGCTGCAAAATCTCTCATAAGGTCAATGAAACTAGTCACAGTACTGTCAGAGATTGCCAAATCCAACCCATGCCATTTATTTTCTGGCTCCCTTTTGCTTACTGTTTGTCAATCATAAATATGTTTTCCCATTAATTATTGTCAAGTGCAAACCCTTTTATGCTGTCCTGATTTATATATATATATTTAAATTAAATTTTGAAGGACTGTGGTGCTTGTGATGTGAGTTAAACACATTTCAAACCTTAATAAGCCTATTTTTATATTATGGTGCTTGAACTACAATCATGCTAGAGGGATGGAGGGGGGGAAGAGAATTAATGGGTTCCTCTTGAAGTAGAAAAAAATTATTCATTTCCGATAAAAGATCTTTTGATAATTTACTCTTGACTACACTACTTGATTTATCTCATCTTCCCATATTAATTTGTTTTTAATTTTTTTCCCTTGCCTTCTGAGGTTTTCTAGCTTCAGTAGCAATTCTGAGATGGTTGGATTAATGGACTACAAAATCTAACAAACATTTTTGAACTAAAAGAACAGAGAGCTTAAACACTTGAGCTAACAAGCAATAGAACCTTCACATAAAAAACTAGAAATCTAGCTTTCCAGTGTTTCTATATAAGATGCTGGAAGTTGATTATTTAGTTCATCTACTCCATGTCCCTGCTAAGCCATGATAGTACTTTTTTTTAGTCTGCAGTCTTTAGAATGGGTTAAGTATTGGTACTTCTCTTGTTTCTCTTAAGTTACCATGTATAGGCAGATATGTATTATTGACAGTAGGGCTTTTGGATGTATCAGCCTTTATTTCCCTCTTTTTTTCTCCCCCGCCTCACCACCCCACCCCACCCCCGTTTTTTTCTTTTTTTCCTGTTTTTTTTCTTTTCTTTTTTTCCCTGTGTGGTTTTTTTTTCTCTCCTGTTTTGTTTTTGTTTTTTTTTTTTTTTTCCCCTGGATTTTTCTTTTTCTTTTTTTTTCCCTGGATTTTTCTTTTTCTTTTTTTTTCCCTGGATTTTTCTTTTTTTCCCCTGGTTTTTTTTCCTTTATTCCCAGTGTTTTCTTTTTTCCTGTTTTGTTTTTTTTTTTTTTTAAGAGCTGTTTAGTTCTTTCCTCAAATGTTACCAGTAGATCTCCCTAAATCCTTGTGAAAAGATTAGTCTGTGTAACCATATCGATGTTATTACATGCTAACAAGACATTCTCAGTGCATGTATTTTTGTCTCATTTGCAGCCTGTTGGTGTGCTCTCAGAATGAACCATGCTGGTCAGGATTAGCAATCCTTGTAGGGCAGACGCACAGTTGTGTTATTTAATAGAGAGTCAAGATATTACCTGCACCACTACAATGATTTTAAGAACCTAACGTGCTACTTAACTGCAAACACAGATTAGAATAATTAAAAGAGCAGTGGAAAGGAGGGAGAAAACCAGAGTGGTTGGAAACATCACAATTGCCCTGCCACTGAGCCCCTGAACTGCTCCTTGGCCGGTGTTTGGGTAGGCAAGTGTTTCAGTGCAGACCGTGGTGCCTTCACCATGAGCTTATGCCTGGAACTCAGGCGGGTGTGGAGTACTCCAGCATGATGAATGTTGATGGGAAATGGTAGAAGTTGAAGACACACTGGTTTAACCCAGACAGGAAGAATTTTGATGCAGCTGTGGACTGCGCTTAGGACTGTGAGTGAAGCAAGAGAGGGGGAAGCTTTCTTAATTAGTTGGTGAAAGGTAACAAGTCAGAAATGGAACCTACATGAACTGAATAGTGAAAGTCTTTTATTATATTCTTTGTCAACATTAGAAACAAACAAACCAAAACAAACAAAAAACCCACACACCCCCCCCAAAAAAATAACAACCTTGAGGACAGGGAAGACAGTTAAATAGACTTTGGCAGATCAGTTGAAGTTAGTATTGAAAGAGGAAAGGTTTTAACCCTTTATGCTGGGAAACTTGTTGCTACTTTCCCCACTCGCTGTGTCATTCGTTCTGTTGTTTTCATCCACCTTGTTCCCTTCTGTGCACTCCTGTGCATGCATGTTGTTCTGTTTCCACCTGTGTCAGAGCCAAATTTCCTTGACTGTGCACCAGAACAGGAGGAGGTGATGCCCAAACAGCACTAATAGGTTTCAGAATACCCACCAAGGCACCAAACCTGCTGAGACTGACCAGGTGAATAGTCTAGATCAGACAGTTGCAAGAAGCAGTTTCAGCTGAGACACACAGTATGTGCTTTCATGGATGATGGATCGTGTTTTATCCTGAGATATATATATATAAAAAATAAGCATTTTCTCCTTTACTAATCTGTTGTATTTGTCTGTGTTGGCAGCAATGTAGCACAAATCAATTGAGATTCAATAAGAACACAGTTTCTTCTTTGCTAAGAAAGATTACGTGCTGTTCAGTACTGAATATCCACTCTCTAGCAACATAAATCTGATACCTTTTATTATATTTATCTTGTGGAAGTGTTGAATATCAAATTGTCGTTCTATAATTTTATTTTTTCTCTAGTGTATTTTAGTTCCTTTTTCTCTGTTGTTTTCTAATTAATAAGTTACCAAATTTAAGGACTGCTTTTTCTATTTGCTATAAAGCAATGTATTAGCTGGTCTTTGTTCTTGAACCTTATATGGCTGTTAAATGTTGCGTGCTAACATTAAGAGGATTTTATGCGTACTCTGAAAAATGAAAACGTGTACAAGCTGTAACCTTTAAAAAGATCCTTATTTTCAGCAACTTACAAGTGCTTGGGCAACAGCACTTTTCAAGTGATATATATGACACACCCGTCTTCAGTATTTTCTTGGTTGAACAGCATAGGTGGTGGATTTGGTTTTGAAAAATTAATATTTAGTATAAAGCCCAGGTTAATTTAAGTTCTTCTTTTCTATAATCTGATGCCTTCACTCTTTCATAATTACATATGAATATTTTTAAAACTCTGCTGCTCAAAAACAGATTATTTTTTTTAATAATGATGTCTAAATTTGTGTAGCTTTTCTTTTTTGTTTAAGGAAGTCTGGGAAAGTATAACTTTGCCTCCTTCCTAGGTACTTGTAGCCTTTAAATGTTGAGTGTTTCATTAAAGCACACCTACTCTCTTTTCCACACTTTGCGTTTTAGTCAATTCTTGGCCAAATAGCACATTTTCAGTGATTTTTGTCCTTTCTTGTTAATTAGTTCCTGAGCAATCACTGATGATGTTCCAATTTTCTGAGGTGTTTAGTTGGTTGGAGTTATGTATGGCATTTAAGGCATCTGTCCTAGATTCTAGGCTTTTCTGGTATACCCTGTGATTAAAGCAATGAATATAAATGCCAAAGAGGGGAAAAAAGCAGCTTGTTCCATATCATAGCCTTTTCAGTTTCAGGTCTTTGCCTTCCAAGTCACTTTTCCATTTCTGTGACCCAAGGGAAGAAATGAGCTTTGCAGCTTACTCTGGAAGGTCAGTGGCCTGGGGCTGCTCCGAGGAGCAAGGGGAATGAGCCCAGTGCTGTGGCTGCCTGTGCAGCAATCCCTGCTCACAGCCGTTCCCACATTTAGAAGGTACCTGTGCCTTTGACCACAGCTGGAGTTGAGGGTTGGGTTTTTTTGGTTGGTTTTGGGGTTGTTTGTTTTTTTTTTTTGAGATCACAGCAAATAGCTCAGGTAGGGTAACTTTCCCTGTAAACCTCCAGGCAGTGAATGCATCTTCTGCAGGACTGGTGTTGTTTTAACAGGGGGAAAAAAAAAAAGAAGAAAAATAAAGAAAGGAAAAAATCCCCCTAGACTGTGTCCTTTTGCATTATTTTCATTGTTCAATTCTATTTATTGTGTTGCAGTTTTATTTTGTATTGAAATAGGCTTAACCTTAGATTGAAGTACTGATTATGTGTATACCAGCTGAAGCAGCCCTCGCCACCTTGTCAGCACATGCCTTCCGTCTTGCCGAAACCATTGCTACGTCGCTGAATTTTTGCTGCCAGTTTCATGCCCCTGGTATATCTATGCCTGACAATGAGTGCTTGAAGTTGTCTGTAACAGTGTAGTAGAGAGAACTGCCAGGTAAAGTCTGGATCCGTTGGGGTGTTATTTTTCAGTCAATTTTGCTAAATGGTAAGATTTTAAAGAGCTGTTCAGAAGAAATGTAAGCGTAGGCAAATATCAGCTCCCCTGGCTCAGGTGTTCATTTTTGTCTGCTCAGCTAGTCTTCTGACGGCTCTCTAGACGCTGTCTGTATATTGTCGGTAGGAGTACTGAAAGGACTGGTTAGATCAGTAAAACTATGTTAACTCAATCTATATTTGACTGGGATTTTTGCAGACTTTTAAAACTTTTACAATGTTATGCCACCTATTATATCCAGTCACTTACTAGATTTTATTCTAATTGATAAAAGAGACAGTAAAGTTCTCAGGAACAGGTTTTAGCTTGCTTGCTTTGCTTGCTGGGACTCTCCATAAGCTAGTGATGGAGAGAAACATAACTATTCCTCATTAAGCTGATAGGGAAGGAATCAACACCGTTAAGCCTCAGACAATATTAGTAGATAAGTAAGTAGGACCATGTTTAACTTGAAGGGAAGAGGGGAGGTATGAAGATGTATATGTTTTTGAATCCCTTGACTTTCTTTTTCACTTCTCCGGTGGCTTCATTTTCCAGGTGATGCTGCCTGCTTCAGAGAGAGACTACCCAATTCCCACATAGAATTGCAAATGAATAAGCAAAAGTCGTATTCATCTGCCATTGTTTGGCTTTTGTAAAAGTTATTGCATATCTAGGCTTAATAAAAAAAAGCATAATGCATTTCAAAATATTTTTCTTTTTTCACAAAATTAGGCAATCAAAGCAATTTCTGATAATTTTCCAGTTTTACAGTGTGTTAGCAAGAGCTGTATTTGAGCTTAATGTCAGAAGTCTAGTTGAAGGAAAACTGAAATGGTAAGTAACAAAAGAAACTACTCCAAAATCAGATGAAAAGGGTGTGTCAAAAGGGCATGAATTTGCTATATTTCAGTCTTAGCATTTTGAAAAGCATATTGAATTTTACAAAAGTTTTGCTCATCCATTTTTAATGAGCACAAATAATCATAATGATTCTTGATCACAGTGGAAGGTTATGGCAACACTGTGTTTTACTTCAACAAGTATACTGGCCTTAACAAAAAAAAAAAAAAAAAAAAAAAAAAAAAGTTGGATGCGAAAAATGCCCTGAAACGTTATAAAAGGAATGAGCATGGGCTGTAAAGAGGAAGACTCAGTCTTGCCCAGTGAAAACTATGGACTGAGAATGTAACCTTCCCACCCCCAGTTCAGCTTTGCCATTCTTTTAGAAAGCCCAGAGGGAAAAGACATCTATTTTCAGAATGGAAAATATTTGCATTGTAAAGATTGCAGCAGTTTTGTTAAAGCGTTAGAATCTCTCTCTCTTTCTCTCTCTCACTCTTCTTTTAATCTTCTTATTCTCTTTATACTATTAATTTTGTATTTTCATGCAGTTGTAATTTGGGGGAGAGTTATTTTAAAACCTGTGTCTTAAAGGTTTAGGGTATTTTTTCTTTTATGTTTGCAGGGATGCTCCTTTACTGTCAAAGAGGAGGTATGATTAGAGTTTCTTTTTACTTAATTACCAGTGGGGAAAGCAGCATCTGAAAAATCAGAATAGTATTTTTTTCCTATGTGATCATCTGTTCCCGCTGTTTATGCTTCACCTGGATGCCTAATCCTTTTAGCAGTGCTGAAGATTATGAAGCTACAGACAAGAGATTATGGCTCCAGGTGAGGGATAAGCAGTTGATCAAATGAATGAAGGAGAGAAAGAGATTGTTTCAATGCAAATATCCCCTTCTAATTAGGGCTAGGGAGAAGAACTGAGAATAAATATGATTAGGATACTCTCTGTCTCTCTCAGTAAGATTTTTATTCTTTTTGCCCCCCAAGGAGGATGCCTTAAAGTTTTCGCAAGGAATTAAAGCCACTTTTAATATACAATTTTTTGAGAGATTAGTATACCTGTACAGTTAGTACCACAGTCTTGTGCCAGGTTTGTGGGTGTTTTTTATATATATATATATATGTTTGGTTTTGCCTTGCTTTGTATCATAATTTCATGAGGTCAAGAGCTAAGGAGCGGGAGGAAGGATCTGTCAAGGTTGTATGGTTTATGTTTTCTGTGGCTTTTCTTGCAGAAATTAGACATCACCAATTCATTTTGCAGTTAGCATCACATATATTTTAGTGGTTTTTATCCTGGTAAACACTACCTGAGGTAACAATGCAGAAAAATCCTTTCTCACTGCAGCATCACCCTTCTCAATCATGAAGATATTGGAGCCCACAGTTACAGCCAGTGCAGTCAAGTCCTGAGTATGTTTAACACTTTATTCTTAATGTGTTCTGTGCTCTGACTTCTCAAAAACAAAAAAAAGTTTTCATGTCTTGTGTAAAACAAAGAGCCAACTAAGACACTAATTGGCAAAAATAATACTAGAGCTACTCTATCCTATCCACTGAGAGCAGCATATCAGAACTGAGGCGCTTTTCTACTGGTCTTTCCTGGGACCTCTGGGTGCGACTGCAATTCAAATATTTGCATTTTTCTTCAAGCATCTAGTCACCTGTCTTCCCTTCCTTTTCATTTTGCAGAAAGTTGTGACCACAGTTGGAAATTACGGGATTTTTCTAAAGTTAATCCAATTTGCAAATAGAAGCAAACTAGAAAATGCATGCTTAGTTTTATCTTAGCATGAGTTGGTGTTTGGTCTTTTACAAAGCAGTCACACACTGGTTTACACCTATATGGCAGGTTTTGGTTTTCCACTTCCCAGAAGACTGCAACAGAAATGAGGAAAGTACTTGTATTTACACTGATGCAAATACCAAACAGAGGGTGACATGGCTTGTCCAGTTCCTACTGTTTAACTGGTACAGCCAAGAAGAAAATTGACTTATCCTGTTCTGACCACATGCCTTAATCCCTGGCCCTTGCTTGCTGCTTTCACTGATACCACAAGACCATATCTCTGTGCTTTTCATTTTTCTTGAAAAGAAAAAAAACAAAACAAAACACCAACAAACAATGGCTCAAAGACAGTAGGTGGGGTTGGTAAATAGAGAAAAGAGCGATTTATTGTGAGCTATGCTGTAGACTCAGGAAACCTCATAACTTTTTTCCCAATGTGTATATGCAAGACTCAATTAAACGCAGGTAATTAAAAGCTCTTTCACAAAACTGACAAAGTTTGCTACCTGTGGAGACATTCATTCTGAAAAAGAATTACCATTTCCCAAACATTCTTGGGATTAAAACAGAGACTTGCTAAGCATTTTCATAATACGTTTTATGAAGGGTACACTGTTGATTTACTCATGACAGGCGTGCTATTTTACAATCCTGTTCTCCTGTTCAGGCTAACAATAAAATTCTGTCATGTTCCACAGAAAAGAACAGAGCAAAGAAATGCAAAAGATTGTTTGCCTTTGTGGGTGATTTAAGGTTTTGCCACCTAGCTGAGCTGTTTGTAGAAGTGTAAAATGTGAATTACACATACACTATACACTACACGTTAGAGAAAATAATAATTTGCAATTTAATTAGGTGGTCTGTACATGCTAATATATTCATCCTTGGGGGGGGGGGGGGGGGGAAGTGGATGCTAACACTTGAGTCAATATTTCAATCTGAGAGTTGCTCTGTTAATAATCAAACTCATTAACAAAGGTATCTGCAGTATATATCTAATTAATTGACTGTTACACAATGCTAGTCTTTTCCAGCTTTTGAAGTCAGCCAGTATTTATAGCAAAAAAGTGCTTCTAGGGACTTTTAAGTTGTAATTAATAATTATTATGTCTCATTTAAAAGGCTTGTCCCATCAATATGTTGCTTCAGTTTATTGCTTGGGAGTCTTGCAATAATTAAAAGTAAAATGGTGGAAAGTAAATTAAATTCTACATCACAGATATTAGTGAGGAACAGATACATCTTGTACTATTAACAACAAAGAAGTCAAGTCTTTCTTTAAAAATAAGAGCTGTGCTTCTAGTGAGATATGTGAAAGACTTAAAACACGGTTTAAAATCAAAATTGCATCCATCAAATTGAATTATGAAAGATGGTAGGTTGCAAGAATAACTTGTAGGTTTTAGATGACACTGGTACATAAGCAGCCGCTCTCAAGCTGCTCTACAGGGGGGAAGGCAAAAGAGCAAAGCAAAGAAGTGACCTTTCCAAGGTCATGGCTGATGGCAATGCTGCAAATAAAGTACTGAAATCAGGCCCTTTTTTGACTAAAAAGGCAACTGTGCTTCGATCTCTCTTGTTCGCTGACGCTGACTCCTAGTTCCTCTCTGTCCCTGCCATGTTAAGCGCATGGCAGCCCAGCCGTTTCTCATCACTTTGAGTGGTGTGGTAGATTTTGGAAGAACACCTTTAGTAAGATAACTTCAGTACAATCGGTGAAGCTGCACTAATCTTTTTCATTTCCACCATCTGAGATGTGGCCTCTAAAGTTGTGCATTGGAAGCAGGAGATTTTTTTTTGCCTCTTTAATGAACAGTGGCCGCCAGGCCTCACTCTGCTCGGCTGCACCTTGGCCTGGAGGTGGGCTCTCCTTTCTTAACTGGTTTTATATGAAAAAAAAAAAAAACAACCAACCAAACAAAAAAAACCCTCCAGTTAGATTAATCTCAGGTACCTTTATGCTGTTGCTGTTGGGAGAAAACTGTCATGTTTCAGAAGGTGGAAAAGGCTTCGCCGTGCCTGTGTGGTAGTTTCTGCTGGTGGGATGGTGTTTCCTCAGTGATACCAAATGGTCTGGCTGCTAACATCATGGTTCACTTTCATTCCTCTAAGCCTTATGCTATGTGAGTCCTGATAATCCGAGACGTTAACTTTTCTCCGCAAGCTTCCTAATGGTAATTCCGTTTGCTGTACCACTTAAACTGTCAGTCCCCCAGGCAGAGACAAGAAGAGAGCCAACGGCAAAGCTCTCGGAGTTTTCAAGGTTTGCCTCACACTGGCCTTTTGGAGGCTGGAGTACCTGCTCATCACAGGTGGTTTGAGCTGCCAACAAAGCCATTTCTTCCCCCCAGTATTTTGTGCCTTTCACATATTTAAATGTTTTTCAATATTTATTTTTTCTAACCTCGGGGAAGTACTAGTGAGGCTTCAGAGACCTTTGACATGGAGCCTGAGAACCCAGCATCCACATTCACTGCTTTTTCTAGTATTTTGCCCACTTTCGAGCATGACATGTGGAGTCCTCCATCTTCTGGCAAACAGTTGATTCTAGGATCATTTATTAATAATCCCCTTATGTACTACTTTTCACTCTGTCCCCTGGGTTTCTACTTGAGCATGGGTAGCTTGCGTAAGACAGCAGAGAAAGTTATTGCCCTCAGCTGCAGAGTATAAGTAACTTCAGTGTAAATCAGCAACTACTTCCGTTTACACTGCAGGGTTGCACTGTAAACTGTGGTGGTTTGAAATCTGCTGGGTGATCAGCTAAACATCTTTGCTGCAGTGGCAGGGCAAAAATTCAGCTTCATGACCTGTCCAAAACTAAAGCATGTATTTGAACCCACTTGCATTACTGTTATTTTCTTTACTGAATGAATCTCCGTTACTTTTCTCTCCTTAGTGCCACATTCATTACAGAATTGCTGTGGTTATTTGAGAAGCAACATCTGGAATTTTTAGAAATTCTTCTGGAATGGTGGGACACAGGCAGAATATGGCATGAGTTTTCTGTCCAGCAACATTTAGTATCTGGAGGAAGCAGATTAATGTTACTTGCTGTTGCTGGCTGTCGTGCTGTATACATCTGGCACCTTAGAGCAATTGCTTTAGATTAGAGATGGCATTGAGCATGCAAAGGAAAAATGGTACTTTGTCGTATAGTAAAAGAGCACCTCACAATGGCCCTTTGAACCAATTCATTTGTTCTAGTCACTGGCTGCAGGTAGTACAGCTTTATCTGGGACATGCAGGCATTAAAAGGAAAAAGAAAGAAAAAAAAAAAAGCCTACTTATGCTCAAGGTTGTGCAGGTTTGGTCTGTGGGCCACTTTTTCAATATCCGAATGATACTGCAAACATTTGTTTATCCATGCAGTTACTGTTCACCTGCGTGCTCACGCTAGTCACCAGAAACCATGGCCACTCTCTGTATAACCCAAACATGGAACTGCACGGTTGTTTGATTCTTCTGCAATGTGCTTTATTTTTGTTTTGTTTCTCCAATGGCCTACTGCACACCGAGTAGCTTAGGCTTCCATTATCTGTAAATAACAGCACTTATTTATATAAATGAAATCATTGGATTTGCCTTATTGGCAGCGTAGTGGGTAGGAATCTAATGTAATGGCCTGGTTTGCTGGAGCATTCACATTTTAGCATCATGGGGCCTGTATCAGCCATTACTAGTTAATACTATCAGTGTTTATTCTGGATCCTAAAATATCAGGTTTACATAGGAAATATAAGACAAAGCCAACAAGATCATTTGAATGTTCTGATTTTTTTTTTTTTTTCAGAAGAAACAAACTGATAGCTGAATTTTGCACCTTGAAACTTGTAGTTAACTACCAAATACCCTCAGCTGTTTGTTTGAACTACTGGCAAAAAAAAAGTCACAATGGATTGTTAAAGGGTAAGTAGAATGATTTGTTCCTACAGAATACACAAAATTTACCTTTGTGCATCGAATTTTCCTTCTTAGATAAATAACATAGGTCACCACCATAATTATCCATTTCCCCCCTATGTATATATGAGTATTTTTACAGTAGACAGGAAACATTTGTTCATTGAATAAATTACATATGGAGATTTAGACTTTTATTTCTGTTCTGTATTACTGAAACAACTCAGGCTTAGGAGTTTTCTTAGTGCACTTTACCTTTTGTCTGTGAAAAACTAATAATGAAATGGAACACTTTGCGTGAGCCATGGATGTCATTCATTTTTCAGAAAAAAATTACCACATTTTTAGTTCTTCTTCTGTTTGTGCTGTATCTTCCTGAACGTGTCTCCATGCATCTGTAACGTCTCCCTTGCTCCCTGTTTGCTACAGGCGTGTGCAGTTATCCAGTCCTTTGCTGCTACGCTTACAATAGGTAACGGGCAGTAGGTGGGTATTCTCCAGACACATAGGGGGAAAAAATATAATATAAAGAAATGATAGATAATGTGTTTCTTCAGGAATTTTTCCATTATAAATACATGTATTTTAAAAAGCTTTCTTAGTAACAAGTTTACTTCTGAAATATACATATTGCACTGATGCAGTATGACTGTATTTAGGGCTGTGTTTCACTAACCATTCTCACTTCAGTTGTTCACCGCTTCCTCAGCCAAATCCCTTTTGGTTTGCTGTGTTCCATGATTGGCTTCAGATCAGAAATGATATTTTTGAGAGCAAAGAAAATTTTGAAACTTTGGATTTCTCCATATGTTTTTGAATCAGAAGAGCTGTCAATATGCTGTTTAAGGGATGATTTGCTATTTGATTTTTAGGTCTTAAGAAAAAGCAAGACAGAGATAATTCCAGTACAGGTTGTAGGTTTAAGTTCTGAACATGTTTGAATTTTACTTGTTTTTCTTTGTTAATGCAAATCTGCTGCCATTTTTCATATTATGAGATGGATCTGCAAATGGGCTAGAGAGTTATTTCTCTTACCAGATTTTTAGACCTTTAGTCTCATCTAGACCTCTACCTTCAGCTGAGATCAATCATACTCTGAATAAGCCTGTTTTTGTGCTGACTATAATAAAAGTCTAGTTGACTAGCTCTCACCTATCCATCTACATTATAGATGTCTGTTGACAGTCAGATAACTTTTAACCCAACTTCAGGGAAAAGTGTTTAAACTTCCTTTGCCTTGCTTTGTCAGGGTGCATAAAAGGGTATCTTTGAATTTTAATTCACATTTAGAAAACACTTCAGGGAACACTAATGTTGTGTATATATACATGCATTGTATATATATCTATATGTGTATATGCATATATAATAGAAGTGGGGGTCCACATTGTTTTTTAAGGAAAAAATTGATTCAGGAATATTTTTGGGGGTTACTTTAAAAATGTGCATTTGTTTCACAGTAACCATATTTAGAGTCAACAATGCATATTCTAGAGTTGTAGTTGACCTCAGCCTCCAATACATTGGTCAGTAGCTCTGCCTTTTGAGTTCAGATCGGTTCACAAGTTTGACTAAGAGAAATGGGCCTCAATTTTCAGAAATCAGCTGTGAAAGAATCAGGAAATGAAACAAGTGTGCCTGATTTTACCTTTGTTTCGGTATTTTGCTGTTGTGTAGGCAGAGGGAAGAAGCTCCTCATAATAACCTAGAAGTAGCAGAGAGAATCAAGTACTTTCGATAGTATTAAGTCCCTGGGTACTAATCTTTTAAGCACCCTCGAGCAGATTGGGAACTTGATCTAACCTTTGCTGTCAGTACCTATCAGCCAGCCTTGCACTCTGGAAATGGATGAGCTGAGCAGGGACAGCGCTGCAAACTTATTGTTTATGTTAGTATTGGACAATCTGTTTATACGTTGGTTTAGGGTTTGTGAAGTCTGTAGTCTTTGCTTTTAGAAGGGAAAAACATAGAAACAGGAAAAAAAAATTTCACTGCTTCCAAAATATTCCTAAAGCTTATTATTTCAAACCAAGCTATGGAGTTTTTTAATGACTTGGAGTTATCACCACTAGAGGAAATCTGTTTCTCTGTTGTTACCCTCCCCAACATTTAAAGATCTCTTGCTTCATGGTTCAATAAATGGTTTTGTATCCTACCTAAACTGCTCTAAAAGTTAGAAGGCACAAAGGCTGAGATGCAACAATGAGAGTTTGGAAATTCTCCTCAAGCTTTTCTGTGCACCCAAAACAAGTGCTTTTAACCTTTTTGTGATAGAAGAGATTGCTGCCATTTTACATACCTCAGGGCATGTGTTACAGGTTATTGGGAGTTATGTTATGAAGTTATGCAGGGAGAAAATTAGAAAGGAGAAAGCCCAGCTAGAGCTCAGATTGGCCACTGCTGTAAAAGATAACATTTATTTTTTTTTTTTTTTTACAAATACATTAGAAACAAAAGGAGGGCCAAGGAGAATCTGCATCCTTTATTGGATTCAGCGAGGAATGTTGCCACAAAGGGTGAGGAAAAGGCTGAGGTACTTAATGTCGTCTTTGTATCATTCTTTAATAGCAAGACCAGTTACCCTCAGGATACTCAGCCTCCTGAGCTGGAAGTCTGGGATGAGGAGCAAAATGTCCTCACAGTCCAGGAGGAAATGGTCAGTGACCTGCTTCTGCACTTGGACACGCACAAGTCTACGGGGCCAGATGGGATCCACACGAGGGTACTGAGGGAGCTGGTGAAGGAGCTCGCCAAGCCACTCCCCATCATTTATCAACAGTCCTGGCTAACTGGGGAGGTCCCAGCAGACTGGAGGTTAGCCAGTTGGGATGCCCATCTACAAGAAGGGCAGGAAGGAGGATCCAGGGAACTACAGGCCTGTCAGCCTGACCTCAGTGCCAGGGAAAGTTATGGAGCAGATCATCCTGAAGCATGTGCAGAACAGCCAGGGGATCAGACCCAGCCAGCATGGGCTTATGAAAGGCAGGTCCTGCTTGATGAACCTGATCTCCTTCTATGACAAGATGACCTGCCTAGTGAGCAAGGGAAAGGGTGTGGATGCTGTCTGCCTGTGCCTTTGACACAGCCTCCCACAGCATTCTCCCAAAGAAACTGGCTGCTCATGGCTTGGACAGGTGCACTCTATGTTGGGTTAAAAGCTGGCTGGATGGCCGAGCCCAAAGAGCGGTGGTGAATGGAGTTACATCCAGCTGGTGGCCAGTCACAAGTGGTGTCCCCAGGGCTCAGAGCTGCGGCCAGTTCTGTTTAATATCTCTATTGATGATCTGGACAAGGGGATTGAGTGCACCCTCAGTTTGCAGATGACACCAATTTTGGCAGTGGAGTGTTGATCTGCTGGAGGGCAGGAGGCTCTGCAGAGGGATCTGGACAGGCTGGACTGATGGGCCGAGGCCAACTGTATGAGGTTGAACAAGGCTCAGTGCCGGGTCCTGCCCTTGGGTCACAACCACCCCACCAGCGCTGCAGGCTGGGGCAGAGCAGCTGGGAAGGTGCCTGGTGGGAAAGGGCCTGGGGTGCTGGCTGGTGGCCAGCTGAACACGAGCCAGCAGTGTGCCCAGTGGCCAAGAATCCTGACTTGTATCAGAAACAGCGTGACCAGCAGGACAAGAGAAGTGATCATCCCCCTGTACTCAGCACTGGTGAGGCTGCACCTTGAACACTGAGTTCAGTTTGGGCCACTCACTACAGCAAAGACACTTGAAGTGCTGGAGCGTGTTCAGAGACGGGCAATGGAGCTGGGGAAGGGTCTGGAGCACAAGGCTGATGAGGAGCGGCTGAGGGAGCTGGGGGAGTTTAGTCTGGAGAAAAGGAGGCTGGGAGGGACCTTATCGCTCTCTGCAGCTGCCTGACAGGGGCTGTAGGAAGGTGGGGTCGGTCTCTTCTCCCAGGTAACAAGGGACAGAACAAGAGGAAGCGGCCTCAAGTTATGGCAGGGGAGGTTTAGATTGGATGTTAAGAAAAAAATGTCTTCGCTAGAAGGGTGGTGAAACATTGGAAGAGGCTGCCCAGGGAGGTGGTGGAATCACCATCCCTGGAACGTGTTCAAAAAATAAGTAGATGTGGTGCTTAGGGACATGGTTTAGTGGTGGACCTGGCAGTCCTGGGTTAATCGTTGGACTTGATGATTTTAAAGGTCTTTTCCAACCTAAATGATTCTGTGATTCTCTGTAGCTCCTCCAGCCCTTATCATACTTTGAGACATAAACTATAAAACACAAAATCATGTGAAATGGATCACAAGTACAAGAGTGCAGTGCACAGAATAACTGTCTTGGTACTGAAGGGCCTGTGAATCCATACCTATGGGGCTTTTTTAGAGGACTATTCAAGGTAGCTAGAGATGTGTTTTTTTTCTATGAGTGTAGTCAAGATTGCTGTCTTTATAAAAAAATATGTAGTTGTCTAGGCTTGAAATGTGGCTGGAAATAAAAGGAGGAACTAATACTGAGGGGTAGATGTGATACACACCCACTGCATTACGATGTGAAGGTTAGAGTTTTAAATGATCCTCTGCCTGAGGAATGCAAACCCTCACCTGTTCTTTCCCATGAAAGTGTCCTAGTTGGGAAGCTGGAGGCTACATTGGCCAGTCTTCAGAAAAAGTGAAGAATTGTCTCCACAGTCCCGTGATAAGGGCATTCCCCAGGCAAAGGGAGGACTGAAGATTGATCCATGCTTCCCAAATCAAGTGCAAAACCCGGTGCAATCCTAATTACTGCACTGCTATGATACATTTATCGTTACTCTTCCCCATCCACTGTCTCCACTTAGTGTTTCACAAGACAAGAAGCAAGCTGAGGATGCCAGCCCTGTCGCTGCAGTCCTGGTCTAGAGAGGGACGAAGGCATGACAATGCTTATTTATTTTGTCCATAAATGCAATGCACTGCTCCTAAGTTGTTAGAAAAATAGTGGCACAAGTTCCACTTCTATTTCTAGCTATTTTTAAGAGGAAAAGTGTAAGCTGCTTGCGTGTGCTAAAAAGGTTCCCAAGTCCTGCACGACTGTGGATCCTGACTTCCTAAAAGCAACTAACACAGTTCACACAGAGACAGCTGAGAAAGATAAGATTTCAGGCGTTTCTCACTTCCACATTTCCTCCAAGCTAGTTTAGATGATTTTTGAATTATACAGAAACAGAGTACTTAAAATAAGGATTCTGTAAATTTTGTGGAGGGACGTGTGTGTCAAAAAGCCAACCATCACATGTTTTAGTCCTGTCCAGATTTGGACTGCAGTGACAATGCTGGCATTCTCAGCTTGCTTTTTGTCTTGTGAATTATTTTAGTAGAGCCAGTGGATAAGAATGAGTAATTATGGAGGTATCATAGCAGCACCATAATTAGGATTGCATTGAGCTTTGCAGTTAAATTTTATGCCTAATGCTCCCCTGCTGTCCCCCATCAGTGCACCACATTTGAAGTACAGCTACAATTAAACCATCATAAAACAGAGTACACAACTAGACAAAATGATTAAAAGGAACCTGAATCCATGCGTTGTTAGAGAGAAATGACTTTCTTATGACATTGGTTGTTCTTGCTATAGGTTGTAGAATTCCAAGCACTTCAATTTGGTAATTTCTCCCTCTGCCCCTCTATTAATATTATAGTATGTATCACCTTGGGCCCTATTATTTGTCCAATTGAAACGTAGTCTCAGCCAATATGACACAAAAGAACTATAAATAATCTTGGCTCTCTTTATGCTTGAACAGTTCAACATGCCTGAGATGCCTAGGCACAGATTGTGAACACAGCTATATAATAATCAATGGGATATAAAACAGTTCTCTTTTTGAAATATACATTGGGTTTTGTTTTCTTTAGCTTGGATATTCACATCAGTGCTGTTTTCCAGGAAGCAGGCAGAACATGAATGAAAAAGTCTCACTGTGCTGTTGAAGCCCAGAACACCTGCAAAAATCTGCTGGAGTTTGCAATAACCCCAGGGTATTTTTGGCTTGTTATTTTTTATATAGCGTTTGTTCATTTATTTTTTTTTTTCCTACGGTATTCTGAATAAGGCATGTAGTAGATTCCAACTGCTAGAATACAGAGAAGAGGTCATATATGGCTTAAGTTTGGGGGGTTAAAAAGCTAAACACTTGCATACTTATTGAATCAAACATAACTAATGATTCAGTTTTCTGGGTTAGGTTTTCAAATCTGCTCACCTCACATCTACATTCCAAAACAAAGTGTGTAGAGTTGCAGACATACCCCGGAGCAATAATTATTACGCAGCTTTGTGCGGGTCAGGATCTATAATCCAGTTAAATGTTTGAGAGCTTCCTGGGAGGGAGGTAGAAGTTCTCTGTTGTCTTTTTCAAAGCCTTTAGGACTTTGCAGGAAGAGGAGGAAGGGAGGAGTGTGGCAGCTGAGGTCAGGGAGTACAAGAGGTGACTGGGGAGGCACCTTCAGTCAAGTGGAGGTGAGAAAGCAGCATGCGTGTGCAGAGAAGGCAGGCTGCATGTTGATGGTCTGGGAACCGGCAGCACGTGGTTGTGCGCAGCCCTCAGCCCTCCTGCACTGATGAAGGCTTGGAAGCAGCATGGGCATGAGGGAACCAGCCCAGACCTTGCACTGTTCAGTGGGAAATCTGGGCCTAAGATGACTCTGTGTCCTAGAGAGCCTGTACTAGCGTTGCTTTTCTGTGACTTGGGGAGATAAACCATGCGGTAATCACAGTGTTTGGGTCCAGTTCTCATGGGCAGAGTTGGTGCAGAAGAGTCTCAGTTCATAGATGTGTGTAGATATGTATATTTTTATAGATATATAAATACTTATAATTGGACGTTATCACCTTGTCTGAAGGCAGCGACATTTGGCATCTCTTTGACTTACCCTTTTCCAGACAGGTTGCCTTGCTGCTGGGATCTCATTCTGCAAAGTGCATAGCATTGAAAGATAGGTTATAGCCAAATGCCTCCATGTAGCAGTAACAGAGAGCCTGTGTTTTATAGGAATTTGTATGAGACTGACATTTGGGGGTCTACTACAAATTAATGCAGCATTCTGATGTAATACTAAGCAGGGTTCCTAGCAGCAAGTTTCCATTTTGTTTACTAGATGTTCTGCTTATAAAACCATTCAGAGATCCCTACCAGATAAACTATTCAAACTTTGTGAAGTTCTTATTTATAAAGATCTTACTGACTTCAGGAGGAAGATAGGTTACTGTCATTTTTGCAGGCACGTGTCCTGTTTGAGAAAATATTTTATTGCTTGAAATACTGTTGCTTTTATTTTCCCTAGAGCCTGCAATGCAGTTCAGAAAGAGAGAGGAATATATTTTATTCCAGGAACTTTTGTAATAAATGAAATGTTATTTATTTTATTTTTGCTACACTTTGCACTACAAAAGCAAGAATATCTTTTAATAACTCATTAAGCTGACAGTCATTACAGTAGATTAATTCAAAAACATTGGTGAAAACAGTGTAAACTGCAGAGGCCAAAATGTGTGTAATCATAAAAGTTTACCAAAGTATGCCATCTAGAGGTCTCTGGCAGAGCAGAAATAACACTTCAAAGTCTTCAGAGAA
Organism: Falco cherrug; assembly: GCF_023634085.1. Classification (NCBI taxonomy): domain Eukaryota; kingdom Metazoa; phylum Chordata; class Aves; order Falconiformes; family Falconidae; genus Falco; species Falco cherrug. Next base: position 110,773,622 of record NC_073698.1, on the reverse strand, counting down.
ACATCGCATTCGTATCTCTGCAAGTATTTTGTCTGTACACAACCTTAGTTAGATCTTTCTGCATGAAACTATGGGCAGGTGTGTATGATTTGACGGGTGACAGGGAATAAGCTGAGGTTAGTTTCATAATTTTTCTGAGCTGAAAAAACGATTTCAAATGGACTTGCAGTTTACAGGCTAGAATTTTTACCTTGTGTGTGTATAGCAAGACTTTAAGTCACTCCATCTTTTTGATGTAGAACATAAAAAAGACTTTTCAAATGGTGCTGCATAATAAGTATGTGCATCATCTTTACAGTAAAGAAAAACAAGTGAATCAAAGCCATAGGTAAATGTCCTTTTGTGAATATAGATGATTGAAACTATCTAAAATACGAGGAATGAGCGCACAGTAATGATTTTTCTTCCTAGGGCCTACCTGTATCTTAACAGGTAGTTAAACAAAGCTTTATAATTTTGAAAACAAAGACATTTCTACTTAAAAAGAAAATAAGTAAAATAGAGTAGCAGTGATGGTGCTAATGAGGTTCATTCTGTAGAAAGGAATTCCGTTAACAATCCTACAAGGTAATAAAAACATCTTATCACATCAAATTCCACCCCTCCTCCTCAAAAAAAAAAAAAAAAAAAAAAAAAAAAGGTAAAAAAGATCTCTGATCCTTAGTTTGCTTGTTCATCACTTAGACATGGGGTTCTTGTCAGGACTGCAATGGTGCAATGGGCATTTAACTTTTGTGGCAGGACTGTAGTCACATCACTTTAAAACCTGGCAGAATGGGCTTTAGAATGCATTTTGCATGACTGAATACAGGAGGAGTGCCAAGTAAACATTAAAATTTTAATTTTAGTTGAGTAATGCTTGTGATCTGGGGCTTTTTTAGTACAAAGATGATCCTGAACCTTTGGGTACGATGAGGAAAAATATTATAGTATGTATCCCACCCTGTTGTCCGTAAATATCTGCTGAGATACCTTTTAGATCCCAGTTATCTCAGTTTCCTAGGGAAAACTTTATACCCTATAGCTCCTGTTGGTGCATCTCTGAGGGCAATAGAAGGAGAATGGGCAGTGGAAGCAAGTGGCCTCTGGTCTTGTTCTGCATGGACCGAGGATTTAAACTGGCGCAGAAGTAAGGGGGTCTAAATTTCTTTTGTATGTTTAAAAGACAGGAAGGTACAAGTTTGGTCCTTTTACATCTTTATTTTCAAAGTAGAATGGAAGTGAGAATTTCAGGAGGAGCCTCCCCATCTGAACACAGAGAGGTTGTGCAGGGACTTAGAGAGATCTGTCTCAGGCAACTCAGAGCTTTGATTCAAGTTCTACACTTGACTAATTGTGAACTGCTTTTACCTTTTCCTGAAGAAAAAACTGGAGGAAAGATTGCTAGTAAAAGGATTTTCTCCTTTTCCTCTTTCCCACTTCAACTGCTCTATACAATAAATGATGTAGTTGAGTACATCTGTTGTTGAGAAAGGACTAAATATTACATTCTGATAATAAATGTGGAGTCAAGTCTGTGAAGGAGAACCTAGGTGAGAGAGAGGAAGATTTCTTAGTGTGGCTTGAGGGAGGAGAGAATAAAAAGCCTTTCGCACTTTCCGGAGAATCAGAAATAGGCAGCAGGAAAGAAATTGTGGCAGTTGTTTAAGTCTAGATTTCCCTCAGGAGAAATATCAGTCTGAGAGACACTAAGGAATAGAGCTGAGAGAAGCTGGGGTCTCCAACAGGCTCTGTGGCTTTCTAGAGCGTGGAAGTTGAATCTGGTCCTTCCTAACCGCAGAAAAAAAGCTGGTCTGCCTTATTTGTATTGTAATGAAGCATAAGATTAGATGAGACTACATGTGTGTATAGGCTTGCTTTTTTTATGAACGATTCTCTAATACCTTGCTTCATTTATTACTTCAGCAGACTAGTATTATAAAAGCTGCTGGTCACAGATTCCCAAAAGCAGCTGTCACAGAGGTAATTTCGGAGGGGCAGGGAGCGATGTTCAGCCTCCAGTGGAATTGCACTTCTGGATGGGCACTTAAAGAGCCTGGGAAGAAGCAGAGCTGCAATCAGCTCAGCAACCTAGATAGCAATATTAACAAGTAATTAAAACTTGATTCCCTCCTCCATCTTCCCCTGCACTATTCCTCTCCTGCCTTTAAAAATAACCTAAAAAATCAGTTATGAATATTAACCTTTCTGTTGCTACAGAGAAATGCAACGTGCGGTGGTGGATTAATAATTAAAATCAGGAAACTAAGAGCACAAGCACTCGAGGGAGTCAGCAGCAATAATGTTATTGAAACAGCCAATTTAAGAGTCAGAATTTCTCAAATAATTTAAATGTTAACGTTTAAGATGACCTATAAATATCAAACAACATATAAATCATCAGCAACTAAACCAACTTTTTGCATAATTGAAGGTTTATAATCAGCCTGTTTCTCTGTCTTCCTGTGTTTGGAGAAACAGCAAAGCCTCAATAAGCTCAGACAGCTTCTTAAAGGTGGAGTACACAAACAAAATGAGATTTGAACACTTCAGGTAATACATACATTGGAGTCAGTGGAGACGAGGAGAGGCAAAGAAGATAAGTGATTAGATGCTGCCGTCTGTGCAGCCACAGTTAGATTTTTAGCTGTAATCAGGCCTGCCCTAGTATAAAGGTAGTCTAAGTGTCTCTGTGTTGTGTTATAGGCACTGGTAGACTTGAACGAAAGCCATTTAGGTTGTGTAAGTACTTCTGGGAATTTCTAGCCTTATTCTAAAACTGTGGATTGCTTATTTTTTTTAACCCAGATAATTTTTTTGTTCCTTTTTTTTTTTTTTTTTTGTTTTGCTCTCATTTTCCTTCTGCCTCTTAACTGTTGAGGAGACCATCTTAGTCTGATCCCTGCTGGCATTCCCCCATAACGAATTGTTCTCCAAGCCTCTTCCTGCTTTGCCTTTGGACCAGGCACCCGAGGCCCTTTAGACCTTGGGAAAATCTCCTGTGGGATGTGAGTATTACACAGTGGTTTCTCAGCAAAGCCAATTAGTCCACATGGAAAGGTGGTTTTAATCTTACTGCATGCTCCTGGCCTGTACAAAGTAAATGTGGAAGTCTGAGCCAGGCTTTTCCTCTCTTCTAGCTCTGAAGTTGCACCCATGATATTTCCTGGTGACAGCTCGTAGAGCTGCTGTTTGTTTTCTTTTTCTTTTTTTTTTCTTTTTTTTTTGTTTGTTTTGATCACAATATAGAGGTCATTAGCAAAACAATATTTTTTTAATCTCTTCAGTTTTCCAGCTGATCTCTTTGAATACCTATTTGCAGTGAAGGGCCACTAGATGTGCTTCAGAGGAAGCCTGCCAAAATTTCAGAACCCTGCTGCTTCTCGATGAGGGCAGACCATCCTCTCAGATACTGATCTCAATAATAAAAAGTTGCTATTATTAACAGTGACTAATGATGGGAAAGGCATTAAATCTCAGTGATCTAAAACTAAAAAGATGAGGAGTAAAAAGCTTTTATGCAGTGAATTTTATTCCACATACGTTAAACAAGGAATTCTTGTATCTTCTCCTGCAGTATCTGCTTCTGGATACACACAGAAACAAGAAAGCAGGGGAGCTAGTGTTTCGCAATGAAACTCTGAAGCGTTTATGAGTGTTAAAGAATGTAGTAATCTTTGCCTTCAAACAAGTGCATAAAATTGCTTGTTTGTTGGTTGAAAGGTATCTCCTCTGCCTTTTCCCCTGTCCAAATGGCCTTGCTCATGTCGTATTTATTAAAAGTAACTGTCCATTTTCTTACCTGAGGTAAGTCCTTATTGTTAAACAAATGAGGGGCAGCAGTGTGCAGTGTTTTGTCTGGAGCTTTTCTAATTGGGACTCTGGCTGTATGCTAGAGATCCTTTTGATTTTCAGCACTCCAGGAAGCACGCTTGATTTAAATCATAACCTTGGAATTAAAATGTGTATGTGTGTGGGGAAATGTTTTTTAAGTAATTTGGGGTTTATAAGAATTTATAATGGAAAATAAAACCTTGAAAGTTTGCATTTCTTTTTCCCTCTTCATCATTTATGTGATTAGTCTGCTGGTAAAAGTATTAAGGGTAAAAACTCTAGCCTTTCAAATTTAAAGCATGTTGTCTTTTCCTACTGCCATGGCCATATTTGTTAATGCTCTGTGTTGCTGTAGCATCCAGAAGCCAGTATCATGATCAAAACCTTTGCTGTACAGCAAAATAGAGCACCATTTTTCCACTTTCCGAAACCCCTGTCCTTCACTATCTTTTGGAAATAACTTAATACGTGTTTTACAGTATTAACTATTCAGCTATGTTAATATGTTGCCTCTCATCCATCTCCTTCTCAACGAACCATCATTAACTGTTTGAACTCCTATGATTATGAGAGCAAAGCTCAGGTTTAAAGAAATGCTTAAATGAATAAAATAATACAGTGTGAGTAAGAGATAGAAATGTGAATTTTTGACACTTAATTGATGGTAATTTAAAGGGAGCCTTGAATTTTCTCCACTACCTCCATCCTACTTCTAGGTGCCTCTGATTTCCCTGCCTTCATCTCTCTGCTCTCCCTTCTTTTCCTGCACTGTACGGTTTCTTCTTATCCTGTTAGTCTGCTGTACACTCATTTGTATACAGTGTATTTTCCTTCTGTTTCCAGCACTAGGTATGTTTCTTCCCCTTGAGCACTTTCATTTCCCTCTCCATTGCTCCCCCCACTTGCCTGAGATTTTCAATCATCATGTCATAGCAGTGGTCTCTGAACCTCCCTGTGCTCACAACACTGTACCTGCCACGGAAAGAAAAACACATTACTTGATTCATTTTAGAAATGATTTTACAATACGTCAAGATAAAAAGGCCTGGGGATATAAACAAGCTCAGAAATATTTCAAGACCAGGTAGACGTAATTAGAACACAAACTGTTGATTAGATTGTTTCATTTTGCAACCATGCGAGTTTAATCATGTTGGAAATTGGTTACGGGATTTCTTGCGGAGATTAGGTATTTCTACCGCATTTTAGTCTCCTTTAACTACACAAATAAATACTGGTTCTTTACTGTTTTTGTCTTATCTTTTTCCTGTTGGTGTGCGGATGGTGGCTAGGCCTGCTGCTCAGCAGCCACGTTAAATGCAACCAGCCTGCTTACGGCACTGGCTGGAAGGGGAGAGGAGAGGTCAGCGCCCTGTCTCTTCCTCGAGGGCATCGCTCCGTTACCTGCTTCCTGATCCCTCCCTCTCCCTGATAAAAGCTCCGTTCCCTTCTGTTTGAAATCCCAGACACCAAAGTACAAGTGACTGTGTCCGGTTCAGGCTATACACAAATGCCCTTCTTGAGCAAAACTGCAAAAATAGAGCATCTTGATGTCTGAGTTTCTGAACATAAGTACAGGGCTCTGTTGCAATGTGATGCACCAAGGGGGGTCAGAGCTGAGGCTGGCTGGCATGGTACATCCTTTCAGAGCAACATGGAGGTCTGTAGAGATGCCCCAGGTGCTGTATTGCCATGCCAGCATGAATTTAAATGGCCTTTCCTGTGCTGTGCAGTGCTGTGGTGGCAGAGCTGGTCCTCAGCTCTTGTGCACCTGGTGATGCTCTCATGCACTCTCCTGTGCAGATGCACCCACACAGGTGCACCATGCCTCTCTCTCTCTATATATATATATACACACACATAGTGCTAGACTGGCAAAAATACATAAATAACTTTCACATGGGAAACAGCAGAACCATCTCAGCATTTTTCCTTCCCTTGGCCTACGAGGCTGCAGGCTCACTGAAGTAAAAGAAGTCACCTTTTTGCCTGGCAGTGCGTGTGAGCTCCCCGCTGGTTTCTGTGTCGCCCTTTGATGTGTGGCACTGCTGATTCCCTGGGGAGAGGTAGCAGAGCTGCCTGTCCCCTGCCTTTGCCACTGCAGACCAGTACACGTGGCAGTGGGACATGGTGGGTTTGTGAAGGCAGACCTAGACTGGGTCAGAGTTTACACTGTGGACATATCAAGGTCAAACTAGTTGAAATGTAAACGCTTCTCCTAGTCTTCTGCATGCAGTGTGAGACTGTGTTGTACTTCAGTAGGACAGAGGAAGTTCATGGAATTCCAGGTGACTGGATGTGCCAAGCTGGGCCTGATAATCTTATGGGAAAACAAATGCATGTTTTCCTGCGAGCCTCCCACCTTCTGAGCCTCTTGGATCAGTTTCCCACACTGACCTAGTCAGATTATTCACATGCTGCCTTGACTATCACCCTTGTACAGTTTATATGGCATCTAATGCTCTCAGCAGATACAGATTCTATGGTTTTAATAATATATTACAGAATAACTGTCCTCTTCCATAATTATTTCCTGATTGCAGATAACTTTTTTCCTTTTTTTTTTTTTTTCTCTTCTTCTCCCTAGCACCACCCTGATGCGTCAAATACATCTTTGATGATGCAGGTCTGCAGGCAGTCTGCTTCAAAAAGCGCAGGTACACATTATCTTGTGGGCAGGTGGCACCATTTCCAACATTTATGTTTCCATAACATTCAGAAATGGATAACCCAATGCACAGTTCTGCATTACTGAGCTTTAGGATCTCTGCATTTACCTGCAAGAATTGATTTGACAAAGTAAATGTTTAAAGATGTTTTTAACAGAACTTTCTCCCCACGACGGAAGTCTGTTAAACTTGGGTGTAATGAGTAATCTCTCTGTATGCCATCCTGCATTCCACATAAAGGTGTAGGAGATGTTAAAAGCCAGTAGCTGTGTGTGTATATATATAAATACCGAGCCAGCAATATTGTCATCTTGAGCTTTTTTTGCAAGGAAGGGAGAGTTGTATGACAGTGCTAAAGGTTGTTGTGTCTCTGTTCCCCTGTGGGTTGATTTTGAAAACTTAATTCTAATGTGTACGCTGATGAATTCACCTTCTCAGAATAAGAGAATCTGTTCTTAAAAATAGGCCAAGACAGTGAGGAAACAAAGGGAAAATATTGAGAAGGAAAAGGAAAAGTAAATTAAGCGATACTGAGTAGATAACGTTGCTGAGAACTCCAAAGAAAAAGATGGTACTAGAAAGGTGAGTATTTAAATATACAAATGTTAAATCTATGAAGACCTACAGAGCAAATTGGAGAGATTTTAGTAATAAAAACAAAATTTTAACAAGTTATTTCAAGACATGAATGAGAACATGTTCTCAAAAGGACAGCTCTATCACTTTTTTTATTAGTGGATTTTCAGTCCTGCTCCTCGCCTTTTTTTTTTTTTCCTTTCTTTTAATTGAAGGTTTTCTGTAGCAATACTGCATTCCTTTTAATCAAACTACTGTTCCCTTGGTCACCTATAGCTCCAGAAACATCATCAAAACTTTCTGCAGCTCACAAGTCTGTCTCTTACAAGTAAAGTCACCTCTCGGAAAAAGTAGTCTTAAATTCCTGTAGGAAATGCTTCATAGAGTCAAACGGGCTTTGTGAACCAAAGAAAATAATGTGAGGTTCACAAAATTTCCATTTGATGAAAGTTTCCCCCACTCCTAGTTCACCTGGGGCTTGAAAAAACCAGCCAGGCAAAGCAGTTCAAATCTGATGCTGGAAAAACTGTAAAAATTTAACATAAAAAGGGGAAGCATTTCTCTATGCCACAGTGAATACCAAAGCATATTTGATAACACTGACTTAATGTAAGTGTGCTAAACCAGTTTTTAGCATAACATTCTATATTATCTCTTTGCATAATACCTAGCAATTCTTTGGCAGTGTAATCCATAAAGGCAAAATAATACATAAAAGATGCAGTACACAGAAGAGATGAATACAAGGCGTAGGTTTCCTTTTGAGGTCCATGCTGGGCCATGAAAGGAAGCATCTTCAGATACCAAGGTGAGACCTGTGCATCTACAAAGAACAGGATGTCTCACCATCTTTGCATTTGAAAATGAATTCTCATAGCTCTGAGTGACACTCTGCCTAGGTTAAAATCAGCAAAATACAGAATTTCAGGGTCTCTGAGATCAATGTGTTTTTATTAACCTATCCATGTTGTGGTTGAAAGCACCGAGAAAGGTGTATATTTTCTTGTAGGGTAAATTGTTCTTTTCTCTAAGGTCTAAGCTGAAATCCATTTTTTTTATGAATTAAGTCCAGGTCATGGAGGTAACAGTAAGTTTACCAGCTACTGCTGGCTGCCCAGTTTCTTCCAGACAGTCTCTGGTCACAGTCCCACAGTGTTGTCCAAGGACAAAAGTTTAATGTGTAAGTGATCATGAAGTATGGTTTGTAGCACGACAGCAGTTCCCTTAGTAGCAAAGAAGGGCCGCTGTGGCCAAAGTGTTAGGAGAGCTTACTTACATAGCTCATTTGGACGAAGCACACTGCCTAGTGATTGCCTACCAGTCCTCTGTTCTGAGAGGTGGTTGTACTTTCTGAGCAGGAGTCAGGAAGCCTCTAAATATCATTCAGCATTATTAAACAGTTCTGCTGTTCCACATCGTTTTCAGTCCAGCAGTGCCAAAATGCATGACTATCACTAATGAAAGCACACAATGTATCCCTGAGATAGAAAATCAGTGTTCTTATTTTTGCGACAGAGATGATGAAGCAGAACATGATAATGTATCTGTCACGAGGACAAACACAGTTAGGACTGTGGCAATAGCAGAACCGTTAACAGATTTTTCCCTTGCAATCAGAAGATGGCATTTCCAGCAGACCAAGAGCTAGACTGTAGGCTAAGGGTGGATCTGGGAGGAAAGATGTACAATGATTATACTGATTCCTTTTCCCTTGCCATAGGTTTAATGTTATTTAATGATTGTTTTACAGTGGTGCCCCAGGGCTCTACTCTGCTAGGTTCCTTGCACACAATTAAAAAACAAAAAAAAACCCAAAACCCCCCCCGATAATCCTTATCCAAAAGCATAGGTTATAGACTGTACTTCATCTGTTCCGACTTTCAAATAACCAAGATTTCTCTGGAGATAAAAAAAATCGAGGAAAACTAAACTGAATATATTTCAGCCAGAACACTGCATTTAGGGATTGTTTCCAATGCTCTCACAGAGAAAGGAGATACAATATACTATTTACTACTACAATTTACTAATAAGTGACATAAAGAAATACAGAAAAGTAGACTAATTATTTTGTCATTATCATCATTGGTCCATTCCAATCTTTTCTGCAATGCAAACTAAAGTAATAGAAGGTGAGATCGATGGGCTTTTTTTACTTTATGGTTTTTAACTTTTTCTTTTTTTTTTTTTTTTACATCTGAGGTAAATGTGCTGAACAGTAAATCCCAACCTGACAGATTTCATCAGGTCTCTGTATAACAAGCACTCTCTTTCAATCTTAAAATGTCACCACCGCGTAAACCTTTTCAATGTTCCCTTCTGTCCTCTAAACCCTTTATAAACCCATTATGATTTAAAAAAGATTTTACTTCTTACAGCTACTGCGTAGAGAAGGTAAAACCAATTTCTTCATTTCCAGGATGTTGTAACCTGAGGTAATTTCCAGAGTGCTTGAATTGAAACTTTTATGAAGAATATACTCACATTTGTCCCCTAACAAGAAAAAAATGTGAAAGTATACATTGCTTAAGTTGCTAGAGATAAAAAAAAATGCCCATAAATCTTGTTGTCTTACTTTAAATATTTGAAATATACCAAGGAAAGTAAATAACACTACAATTTTCACTACAGCAGCCGGCAGCTGGCTGGCTTTAAATCTTAGTGGAAACAACATTTCTGGATGCTCAGAGCCTCCACTGTTCCATTTCAGCTAAAGGCAGGATTACTTGAGCTGTATTATATCCTCCATCTCATTTTCAGCTCTATTGCACCAATTATGCAGCCTGGAGGCTTGTAGAGGCTTATATTGAGTTTCAGATAGATATAAGAAAGCAGTCTATATTCTCTGTGATAAAAATAGTCATTAATTACTGAGACTTGTAAACCGCTTAGCATCCTTCTTAATGTGGTACATCAGGCACTTTACTGCATTCTATAGTTAATCACCAAAAAAGAGGGGAGAATACTTCATGAAGAATATGATCTTTCTTAGTTGGAATTGAAAGCTGAAGTTTAGAGGGATGTACAGAAAAGGCTTAGCCACTTCAGTATGAATTTGCTTTTCAAGGTCTTCTTTGTGTTTATAAAATCGATTAAATGTAGATGTTGAAGGCAGCCCCTTGTGCAGGGCTCACCAATACAGTCAAACGCCTTCCCTAATCTGCACAGTGGTGGTATTGCACAGAAACAAAGGAGCCTTATCTAATTGGAAAAAGATATTTTCAAGTAGGAGGGTGCCAGAGTGAACTAACAAAAGCCATTTTAGCCTTCCTAAAAGGACGGGAGCAACAACAAAGACTTGCTAAATTTTGTACACGTGAATAATGCACCAACCAGTCCAAATATGAAATGGCTAATTATCATTCATCTGTTTGTGGGCTTTCATATGATGGAAGATAACTGATAAATAATAATTAAAAAACCTCATTCAAATCTTGTTTGAAATTCCTAAACTTCTTATTCTAAGCCAGGCAGAATAGACCAAGTGAGTACTAAGTGAGTAACTCCAGCTTTCATGGTTGGTTTGTTTGTTTGTTTGTTTTAAGGACAAAGTATTCAGTCTATTAAAGGAAAACTTATTTACCATGTGTGGGTTTTAAACATTTCTTTACCGCTTAATTTTTCTTCATTTTCAAAAGCGTCCATTTGCAGTTTTTTTTCTTGATTCCCCTGAGATGGATGATATAATTACAGAAGCAACTGTTTTGTAGATCTTTTATGGCTTCCATTACCATAGTACATAACTGCCTCTCTGTGCATAATTCACCCACAGAAACACTTGCCTATCTAGTTAAGAAACGATGCTCCTTCAGCTCAGTCTGGAAACAAATACGCTGAAGATTTATCTCCAACATGTCATCAAGAAGTCCTGCGCTCCTGAGTTATGTGCCTCAGCCACTCACTAAGTCTACCTAAAGATGAGACTTTGGCATGAGTCTTCCTATGTCCCACGTGGTTTTGTTGTGATGAAGCCAGGAGAGGTCATGGTGCTGGTGGGCAGCCAGGGGATCTCCTGCCGGGTCGGTGCGTGAAGGGCACCACAGCACGAACAGCCTCACAGTTTAGGGTAGGTATGAGCACAGGTACGTTGCATTCAGCAGATGCTTGTGGTTTTAGATATTATCCATGATAGTTTCATTCAACTTCTAGGAAAAAACAATGGATGTGGTTTACCCAAGTGAACATACTCTGGTTTTACGCTGAGAAAGAGAAGCACCAAATTATTAATCCCAATCCAGCACCAGAGTCTCTATGGATAAATGGTGTTGGTGGAAATAAAGGCATATAGTTTAATATCGGCCCAATAAAAGGTAGCATCAATCCTAAAAACTTAGTCTGGCTTGCATCCTTAAGTTACTATAGCTGCAAAAGCACTATCAGAAGGTAATTTTTAAGAATAGAATTAGTTTTTGTGGATTCACTGGCAATTCAATGGCCTGACTAAAAGTAGAATCAGACTCCAAACCAAATGAACAGTTAAAAGTAATATGTTTAGAGAAAATAACTGAATCACGGCACTTGTTTCATCTGTTCCAGAGCCGCAACAGACTGCAGCCATGGAGAATCGTTAGCAGATCTCCTAAAGATCATTGCTCACTACAAAGTCCTTCAGGAGCAAAACAAAATCCAAAACTTACCTGATATATAAACTCTGGACAACTGAATTTTGGAATAATTTCTTTTATCACCTTGGTGGAAGTAAGTGTTAAGACTGACAAATGTTTAGCTATTTTAACAACCCCTAAGAGCCCTATTCTAAAACGATGAACTTCATTATATTTAGGGCATAGGCACACACAGCTCTCAGCTTCCAAAAGAGTGCTCCATTGCTGACAAAAAATAGCCTATTTTTTCACAGTTTTATATAAAATGCTCAAATATGTCATCTCAGCCTGCGTTTCTAGTATTTTCTTCTCACTTTCCTCACTTAACAATGCTGACAAGACCAAACGGGATTTTACTCATTTATTTCTGGATTTGTCCATGTGCTTTTAGGTTTGTACCTCTAAAATTATGATAGAAGGCTCTTGGTGATGGAGTATCCAAGCATTGCATGTGGCTCTTGCGCTTCCGTGAGCAGTTAGAGGTTGACGAGTTCGGCATGGCAGTTTTGAAAAGTGCCATAAACACCAGGGACCTAAAAAGAGGTAAGATTTTTCAAATTATTTACCATTAATTATTTTTAGTGAAGAGTACACTTAACACTTTAAAGATGCAAAGAGAATCTCATGCTGACTGAGAAATGTATCTGCATGAATAGCAAATTTTATTTTCTCCCACTATGTATTCCCATCTTTTAAATTTTATCCAGTGTTTTTCCTGACCTTCATACCTTTGGCAAGCAAACAATCACCATTAATGGCATTTTCCATCAGATTTGTTTGCTGTTACATATTGGTTCTAAAATTACAGGCCTCATCCAGTTTTATTATTCTTCTTTCCTTGTCACCGATAGTGTTACAGATTATGTCATGACTGTGCACCAAAAGCATTTGCAATGCTGCGGAAAGAAGAAGTAGGCTTGTTAAAAAATCACATCCATATTTTCTTTCATAATATTCTTTTATTTAGTTTTAATAAGAAATGGGACAACCTGCAATGCAGATTTTATAGCTTTTATAAGCTAATTTACTCTTTTTCCCCAATTTTCTGCCACAAGATAATTGTACTGACTGTGCTATGGTGAGTGAGAAAAAGATTAGGGTATGTAGCATTTCAATGTTTTTGACAGCCTGATGTATTGCAACTTGAAATGTACAAGTCCTTTCAGTGTTATTGTCTCTTGCTCATTAAAACTAAGAACAAGGTTTAGGAATCTGACACTACTTTTCCAGAATGCTTTCAAGGAAGAGCAGAAATAAGCTGTTTGCACTGGTGACACAGATCCCATTCACATGTTCATACTTGCGACCTAAGGGCTAATTTCCTCTTTCAGTTTCATTCTCATTTTCAGTCTGAGACTGAAGGAGAATGAGGATGGAGATGGCCAGGTGGCACCTCCAATATCTGTGAAATCACATGACTTAGTATTCTTTGCTGACTACCAAGTAAGGGCAAGACCTGGCTCTGCAACAAGTATTTCTGAGATGCTAGCATAGGAGAAGGAATTACATGACCAAGTCCAATCATTTTTTTTCGATATGACCTTTGAGTGCACTCCACCATGCAACCTAGGTGCTCTGTCACCAGCTGAGATGTTATGTGGCTCTTGTCCAGCTTGCTAGATTTCTTTCCTGTAGAAACAGGAGGGCTGTGGAGATAATGGGGTTGGTGTACCTCTGGCTGCTTTCCTCAGAGAAAGATTGGAATGTTGTGGAATGCAAACTTCTATTTGGGACCACAGAAGTCACTTTAGAGTTAGCCATCAAGATGCAATGAAACAGCATCCCGTATGGGGTTTCTGGTAATGGGCCAAGTCCTGCACAAATGCTCAGAAAATTCTCAGAAAACTTCACAGCAACTCCTTTCCCCTACTTCCTGTACTTTGTGGATGTATACCTTGGGTTTTAATACAATTTAGATTATGTTCTGCCTTCTTCCTCATAATTCATCACGGGTAAGTGAGCAGGAAGCTTCATACCAGAGAAAGGAATGGGTCACGCAGCATAAAAGTCAGTCCTGGAAAGAAAGTAATATTCCTGTTAAATGTTTAAACGCTATATGTGCTTTTAGTTCCTAAATGGGGAAAAATAAGTGATAATAATTCTGCCATGCGCCTCATGATCTCTGGGCTGACACTTGCCTGGTGTCAGTCATATACCTCCTTAGGCATAAAGATCTGATTAGGAGCACGGTCGTTCAGCAGAACAGAGCAAAAGGTGGACCATCATTCCAGCAGATAAAAATGTCCTAATAAGTCAATCTTACTTTTGTAATTTGAGTACCATCCCTACTGCATACCAGCCAAGCCAACCTTTTAGATTTAATAGGACAGTCTCTTGACTTTGTGAAAGTTGCAGTTCACTGGGCATTATTCCAGAAAGCATCCATTTCCAGCAATGAAATGACTTCCAGGATCAAACCATGCTTTGCATCCCTGGTTTTCACTAAGATTACACTGTGTCTATTACCCTATCAAAACTAAAGACAAAGTAGAAGTGGCTTTTCTCTCTCATTTAATCATCACTGTTAAGAGTTACGGTTATAAGGGCAGTTTCTGGCATCAGATTTTCACGTTATGGAGTACTGTGAGAACTGCCTGAGCCTGACATGGGAGATTTTAAATGAAGTGCCCCATGAAAAACATAAAAAGCCAAAGTTGTCAATCCACTGTGCCAGCTTAATATCTAGAAGCAAAATTAAGGTGTCTTTAAAAGGTTATGTCTTTTAATGTAGGTGTAGTATTTAGAGTCTGGTAAGGGATTATAGAGCTCAACAAACTAAATGGTAAAACTTCTGTGTTGTGTAGACAGAGAATTGCTTTAGCCTACCTGGAACAAATACCTTTGTGCTTTCACCTAAAGGCTATGAATAATTAGGCTTCAAGTTCAACTTAAAGGTGGGCAAATAACAGGAAAAATAAATCACAAATATTTGGAATTGTTTGGAAAGTGAAACAGCTGGCCATGTTTTCCTGCCTTTTATATCTATCTTTTCACAAATATTTGTATTTGTGTGAGTGAAATTTTATTTGTACAAAAGTTTATTAGAATTAGATTTTTAGGTTGCAAGCTGAAATCTGTTTCATAGTATATTGAATCCTTTTCAGGTAAAAGTAAAAGTAATAGATTTTTGGTTTCCCAATTAAATTTGTCAAAAGGCACTGTTCTCTCTCTTCCCCTGTTCACTCTCTCTTCCTTAGGTTAGAACTCAGAGTAAGAATGGGCCATGATACAAGGAAAAAATGTCTTCACTGGAGGGGTTACCAAGCGTTGGAACAGGCTGCCCAGGGAAGTGGTTGAGTCACCATCCCTGGAGGTATTTAAGACATGTAGATGTGGCGTTTAGGGATAAAGTTTAGTGGTGGACTTGGCAGTGCTGGGTTAATGGTTGCGCTCGATGATCTTAAGGGTCTTTTCCAACCTAAATGATTCTATGAAACCCAGTCCCTTGTTGTCCCAACTACCTCTATTGCATATCTCCATAGAGCAATTCAATACTCCATATAGCAATTCAGTATCTCCAATGATGAGACATAGGTAATATTTTGCTTTTTAGAATAATTATAGGAAACTCGTTCTAGATCAGATGTTTTAACAGCCCCATTGTAAAAATTCTTTTATATCCTTCCCTAGGGTGACAGTTAATCTATCGTCATTGTGTTTTTTTCTATACTATCTCTCTTTCTTTCTGTCTATTGTACATTTCTTCCCAAAAAGAATGGTCTTGGTGGGCTGAGAAGGACATGGTGTTGATAACAATTTGAATCTTGTTCTTGAATATCTAAACAAGATCTAGGAGAGCCTGCTGAAAGAAATTTCCTCTCTCTTCCTGCACATCCCTCTGCCTTTGCTGTTTTCTGCCACTTGTGTGCAGGTGATATCTGCCAATGAATAAGGAAGATATATCAAAAGAGTTTTTCTTTGAACCAAGAAAATCTTCACTGAAACACAATTTTCCAGACGTTCAGCAAGAAGGTATTATTCTTGTAATACATATGGGTACTTCCCTTTAGTTCCTTGGGGAGGGCTGGACACAGTTAATCAGCTAGCTTGTCACAGCGGTCCTGGTGAAGAGAGGTAAGTAATAGGACTGTGAAGACCAAAATATTCATGCATGCTCTTTCTGTGCAATCAAAATGCTGCTGCACCATGTTGACAGAGGAGTCTGTGAGGAAAGCTATTCTGCTCTCACTCAGACTGCAGTGTGAGTCAAGCAGCCCCCTGAGCTGCAGCAGTGAGCAAGTTTGCATTAACCATAGACCCTTCCTCAGCAGGGTGTGAGGTAGCTCCAGTCAGCTCACCAGGTACACACATTAAAAGTTACCTTATGATGCTGAGAGTCATGATGTGGCCAGGAATGTGTGGCGAGGCCAGGAATTGCCGAAGGCATCCCTATGCCATACAAAGAGGTACATCTGTGTGGCCAGGCACCTCATCGCACAGCTTGACATCAGCTGAAGCAGAAACCTTTCACGTACACTTGACTCCAAGTGACACAGCTACGTATTCTTGAAATAACAATCTGAACATTTAGGATTGCATCTAACTTCCTTAAAATAATCCAAAACATCTGGCCAGAGATATATAAAGTGGCCCAGAAAGACATGGTTTTGGAAAAGAAAAGCCCATACCCCTCAAACTTTTTAATACATTAACTTGGCTTCCTTTGATTGCCTTTGCTTCAGTCTCTTTCCTTCATGAATGTACATAAATATAATGAAATATATCATCAAGAAAGAAAAGAGCAGAAACATATCCCAAGGTGACCTACTACAAACAGCAATATTAGTTCTCTAAATACGCTTTCAGAGCATGTCATAGGCCAAACGTTGCTGACATAAGATCTCCAAATAATTATGACCTGCAGTCAGATTCATAAAAATAAAAGTATGTTTGTGAACAATTTATTTATTTAATAGTTTGCTCTACATAGCCTATATACAGGACAAATGGCAGTAGTAAATGTATAGTTCATGTGCTACTTAAGAAGTAATGGCTTCAGTAGTAATGAGAGTATCTTGACTGGTGGTCAACATGCAAGTCAGCGTGGCCAAATCAACAGTGAGAATGCATTTCGTGAATGTAGTAGTATTGAACCTATTACAGTATTGGTATTTGGCTAAATTCTTTCCTTGGCTAATAATAAGACAGATGATTCTAAGAGAAATCAGGTCACTTCAAAGTTCTCCAGTATTTTCAGGTGGATGTAACTTCCTAATACTCGTACTTTATCTGGCTATCGAGCAAGTGTTGCGTTTTCCTGAAGGCAAGCTGTATATGCACATATGTATATGTGCAGCCCTTTAACTCATCCATATTGTGCTTTGGTGTTGTTTTTTGTTTTTAAATAATTGTCTGTGTAATTCTTAACTACTTATATTTTATTCAGATTAAGTATTACTGTTTGAAACGAATATTCAATATGCACATCTGGAAAACAACAGAGGGGCCAGTAAAAATAGATTGAAAATCTAATATTCCTCTAGCCAGCACAGCCTCAAGCTAAAAAGCAGTTAACATGCTAGCATCAGACAGCTCTTCTGCTTCCTCAAGAGTCTTAGCTCTGCATTATAAAATACTGAATTGCATTTTCAAATGCTTTTCCAAAAAGAGCAATCATTGTTTTGCTATTTAAAAAGCAAAGGAATAATCCTATTCACCTTTCATCTGAAAACTACCTGGGAAATTCTGGGGAGTTCTTTGAACATAGACCCTTCCTCATCTTCATTCTACAAATGCACCTGGCCGCTGAGTTCAGTGGTGCATGGGCTCCCAGACCTCTGTGTTTCTGTGCAAACCCTTAGAAGACTTTCCTTTATGCTGGTTTCCAAAGTTTGTAGTTGGCCTTGCTAACTACAGCTGGCAGACAGCATGTGAGGTATTCCCATTCTTTATCTCAAACCCAGCTTTTGTCCCTGTGTTGTGTTGCTAAGTGCCGCAGAATGCACTGGTGGACAATGAGTGCTTGGAGTGTTGAGTGTCTTAGAGGTTAAGATGCAAAATCTTCACCCCGATAATGAAAATAGCTCTGTTGATGGGGATTACGCCTTTGAGCATTGACCTTACATCATCCAAGTCAGTTTAAGATTACAGTTTTAAGTCTGCTTTAAATGTAACTCCATATTACTTGTAGAAGCTTTTTTGGTTGCTGAAAGTAAGCTTCTTGAAAGTATCACGTGTTGCCAATATTTTTATGCATAATAAGTGCTAGTTCAGCCTGGGGGTTGTTTCATTTTCTATTCCTTCCTAAGGCAGCTTCTCAGCTTGCTGGCAAGCTATGTTTGTTTTCTTGGAGAAGAAATAATTATGATCACATCTTTTCCAGGACTAGCAGTGGGGGTAGAGTGGCATAGGTAAAACAATGAGGTAGCATTGTGGCGGGGGAGGTGTGCAGAATATTGTGATTTTTACTGGCAATTAACAAGAGAAAAGTTTGCTCAGTAACATGACTGGTGTGTTGTGGGTTTTTTTCAATGGAGCCCCAGGCATTAAGTATGTGGCTCCTAATGAAAGTCTATTGGGTTTAGGCACCCTTAAGTCTTAGCCTTCATTGTATCTCTTGGAATTAGAGAGTGGATGTATGTAGCAGATTTTCCCAGCCCAGCCTTGCCTCATTGTAATTCCTACAATACTTGGTTCCTTATCTTTAACCCATTTCTGAAATCGATGGTGTCAAGCCTCTCTGGCTTCACATAATCTAATATGTTTTAAAAAATGATTTTTCTTGCCATCTTATTCTTTCTGCCTCGCTTCTGCATCTTCCATCGACTTTAATTAAGCTTTCCTTGGGCTTGTGACCTTGGTGAGCTTTTAAAAATAAAGTGAACTGACTTGCAAGGTGATTTTTCCCAATCTTTTTTGTAGCTCTGCTGGAAATTCACTTTGTGTGGTGTTTGAAAATATAGGCTGTTCATTTGGGATCATAATATATGCACAGAGTGGCAACAAGGAGAAACCTCAGCGTTCTAATTACTACATTGTAGTAAACAGTTCATTTGTCTATTATGTGTGCTTTGACTTTTCTACCCCTTCAAGACCTGGCTATACAGTGTTTGCTTTATTTTAAAGAAAGATAGAAAAATTTTGTTCTTTCAGGAAGGCAGTATTGAAATATAACCTTAAAAAAAAAAAAAAAGCTAAAATAGAGTGCAGAGTAAAAGATGTGCAGAACAGAGGTTCTACACAGAGGCCTAACAGAGATTCTCAGCATGCTTGTTATCTTTCTTACCATTTTTTTTCCCAATAAAATCTTAGAATAGATGGGTAGAAGCAGATGACTCTTCCTAATTCCATTTATAATTACATTTGGCTGGCTTCCATCCAAGGTCTGAATGGAAGCTCTTGTCCTGATTTTCACTGCTATGGAATCTACATATAAATCACTGCACACTGTCGTACACGGGAAGGCTGAATATGAAATACCCCTAAAGCTGACATTATAGGTGCTAGACCTACAACGAGTCTTATGTACAGAATGACTAAATGGGGCTAGAGCTTGAAAGGATTTTTTTTTTTGTTGTTTATTTGTTAGCTTGGTATATGCTTTCTTGAAATCATTCCTTTTGTTAGCTTCTGTGCCTTGAGGATGGTAAGGAGTATACAACTCCATACAGAGCTTTATGCAGCTTTTTAATTACTTGCCTTTGCAGAGTCTTCTCATCCTGCGTTCATGGGGGAGTTGGAGAAGTTAGCAGAGTGTGTGTGACCTGCCCAGTCCTGGCTTTTTAGTAAAAATCACATCATGCTGGAGCACCCCGTCAGCTCAAGTACTGAAGGCAGTATAAAATGTGACTGCACACACAGAGCAAACCCATAGCAGGGAGGAAAAAAAAAAAAGAAAAGCTTTTATAGGCTTACATAATGTAGTAAATAATACAATAGAAATCTTAGTAAAGGATGGCGTTTTAGTATTAGGTTGATGTCGCGACGGAGGGAAGACACAGTCGCTCAATATGAGTGATCAGCAGACTTCGTTTATTGTCCCTTACAGTCACCTTTTATGCCTTGTTATAATTAGCTCATACATATTACAAAAGTTAAGCTCATTATTGGTTAGTTGCCTAAATACCAAGCCCGCCCCTAGTTTCTCTTCTGTAGTTATCTGTTCCCACCTGCAACATTCTTTTCCCACCGAAATCTTCCTGTTACTGTGTAACAAGGACAGCCAAAGACAGTGTATTTTTGCTTTACTTCAGACAAGCTGAGAGCAATGTGCATTTTTGTCCAGCCAGCTGGACTATGTCTATGTGAACTTTTTCAGCTAGCCAGTTATCCACAGGTTGAGGGTAAACATTGTGGTGAAGACTACAGTGTGTCTTGACCTAATGACCAGTAGTAGTACAAGTACTCTTGTTTTTGCTGGGAATATTTTTTGGATCAGTCATTACTTGTTAGGACAGAGAAGCTTCTTTCTTTTGAAAAAATGCGATCTCTTCAAATGGATTGTACTCAGTGTTAGCAAAGATTAAATCTTGAATTAACCGTGACTATCTGACATACTGCTAAATTTAGCAGTCCTTCTTGATATGGTGCATTTAAACCTCTCCTAATTCCTAGTATTCCTCAAGCCATATTCTAGCATGATATAGTTTTCCACAGCAGACAAGGCCTTTAAATGAGGTTGTGAACAACGTCAGATTTGTTTTATTTAGATGCCTTTAGTATATAGCGCAGCAAACCGCATCAGATCCCTGCAGCAGTATTCAATACTCTGTTTTTATAACCAGAAACAGTATATCAGTTCAACAAATTGTGATACCTTCCCAACACAGCTGCAATGTTTTTGAAATCCAAGAGCTCTGCCCTGGTGTATACTGTGCTTGGAATGAGCTTGGGTGTCTAATGCACTGCTGCAGTGCTCTTTATGGACATAGATGCACTGAATAAGAGGGGATGACTCACCACCGTGAAATTAGGCATGTGACTTCATATGGTACTAGATGAAGGCATAACCCTGATTTTGAAGAGCATTGATTTAGTCATTTAGGTCAAATTTAATGTAAGTTATTAATAATGTCATAAAATTATTAACAGCAACTCCTTGCCATCTATGAAAGGTGAATGTTTCAAACAGCTATGACATTAAAGTCATACCAGCTTTTTTTTCTTTTTAATCCTCTAGAGTCAGTCTATTGTCGCTATTGTATTTAAGAGAAAAGTTAGAAAAAGAATGCTGAGAGCAGGCAGGTTGCAAATTATTTTTCACGTGCATTTTTTCCCCATGAAGCACCTCTTGGCTTTTTAAAATGTATTGGAATGGGTTTTTTTGCTCCACTTTTGCAGCCTTCACTAAGACTGCAAGCCTTGAGGCTTTTAAATAGACTTGCATTGAAAGATATGAGATGATGAAGGAATAGAAGAGCCTGGACCTTTGGACAATACGGGTGCTGCCTTTAGAACTGGAGAGGCACTGTGTGCTCTTCCAGCTGTGTGGTGGCATGGTCAGGCATCCTTTTGCCTGACATTTTACCTGAGGAGACACTATTGCTGTACAGACATTCTGCTTTTAAGAAGGCAATACGTTTTTTTCATAAAACTTCAATTAATTCATAGACGCATTTTGCAGATTAAGGGTGTTTCGGGGTGGTGGAATTCTTTGCCTGTGGTAAGAGACACAGAGATGCAAATGTTTTCCTAGACTTAGTGAAGATCAAGTTAAACCCTTAGATGTCTGAGCATAGATCAATGTTCGATTTAATAAATATGGTAGATAAGGGTGAGGCTTTTTTGTCATAATCTGGAATATGTACAGTATCAGCAAGAAACTCTCAGGCAATTTTGTTTTGTTATCTGAAACAGCTTCTCTTAAGTGACTTCAAGATAAATTACCACTTTTTACAGTCCCCTTTGGAATCTCTATTTAGACAACAATGTTTAGGATTCAGTTTAAAAGAATTCATTGCTCCCTGTCCTGTTGGTACTAGCTGGCATTCATGAAGGATAGATTTACCAGCCTGATTTTCAAGGGTTTTTGCAGGGATGTTTTGGAAATTTCCTTTTCCCTTACAAGTAAATCCAGGCCAATGAGTAAGGTCTATGCTTCCAATCCTTAAATTCATTCTACATTAGAGGGAGTGGATGCTCAAGGTATACTATAGCAAAAAGGTCAGATCCCTTCTAGGCTTGTCTAATAAGTTTTAAAAAAAATATTTACAATTAAAAATTATAGGCTATTTGTATTGATAAATAGATCCTGGCTCAGCGTTGATTCCCTGAAGATGATGCTCCTTTATCAGACAGTGTTCTGAATCTGGCAAAACTGGAAGTCTAGTTTTCTGCCCCCTTTCATTACAGGGCAGAGCAGCACGAGAGAAAAAGGTCAGTGTCATCTCCTGTGTTGGCTATCTTACAGCAGGTATCCTGGGTTTAGTTTGTTCTGATACTTGTTATATATTACACATACCCTCCAGATTTCAACAGCCTAGAATATATATTAAACTAGATCTTTAGCATTTTAAGCTGTTTCAGGTTGATGTAAACTAGAAGTTCATTATGAAATTCCCAAGCAAAATTGCATAAATGGGGATGAGTATGTAAGGTATGTTCCTCTAGATTTTTAGGCCTCTAAAGTGAAAATCGTCTGTATTCTCAGGTGTAAAGAATAATAATGACATGCTTAAGTCAGGGTGATACGTGGATCATTTTGTCTTTATCATATCTTATGAAAAAATAACTTGACTTTTCAATATACATAACGTTTTCATGTTAATAGCTGGTGAATTTCCTTTTAGTTTCAGATATGAACTGAGCCATTTTTTCTTGTCATGCTTTTTTTTCTTTAGATCAAAAAAATATCTTGCTTTCACTTTTATTTCAAATGTGTTCTTAAACACTTGCCTCACTGAAACACTATTGTGATTCAGTGCATACATAGTGTGTTTGAAATGGTCCCAACAAAAATTTATGCCGAAGCTTCCCATCTGGAGGATAGTTGCTCATAAGAGAACACACAGATAGAAATTAAATTTAAAGTGGCTGACAGCTAATATCCTTCAGGTCAACTTCTACTTCAAATTGGATTTCTGTTCACATTTTGTTGTTATTTCCACTGTACTCTGTTGGTCCAGGTCATGGACTCTATATGGTTGATGCTTCTGAAGGCTTTGAGAAATCCATCACTGTTGCTCTGGGTTCATGATCTCTCCTGACATAATGTTTGATGAACAGGATGCTCTTCATAGTTAGTTTTTATCTTTGCTACACTGACCATTTACATAATAAGGAAAGTTTGCTGATCCTGATCAACTCAGGGCAGAGCATGCATTGAAGATAATACAAGCATATGAAGAACACGTGGACACTTTCTTTTATAGCCCATCTGATCAATATCAGTAACTGAGGAGAAAGATTCTGGATCTAGATACACAAGGATGCTTATCTGTTATGCTACAATATTATTTTTTTTAAGGCAAAATACACAACCACTTGAAAGACAATAATTCATTCTTTAGAGCTTCCTGTTTTCCTCTCTGATTCTTGAGTTGTCATGATCAACTTGTCACAACTATGTTGATTTGAAGAAAGTTATCTCTATGACAGGCAAATATGTGTGTTGCATGAGTATGTATACGTGCCTTAAATCATTATTGTATAACACATCCTGAGGCACTATTGCATCTATTTGAAGAATATTTGTACTTATTGAATTTTAATAAATCACCTCCGACCAAAGTACCCGAGAAGCCCCCTACTGCTGGAACATCCTCTCTTATGTGTTCCTAAGCCTCTCCTGGGTAAAAGCTTAAAGAGGTTGAGAATAAGCAAGGGTCAAGATGAGGTAAAAGCAGAGAGAGATGGACTCAAAGAAGCGAAGACTGAATCGCTACAGTATGGTGAGCTGAAGTGCTGCTAAACATGGAAGGCCAGTATCACTCCAGCTGTGGCAAACAAATGCAACTCCTGCAGCTTGTTCTACCAAGTGTGCTTATTTTTTTTGCATTGGTCAAGGCCTTCTGTCACCCTCCACCAATGAGTTCAGTTACAGTAGGTGTGGGATAGTGCATGATGATTCAGGCCATTTCTGAACAACCTACAAGCTCGACAAAAGAGTTGAGTTATCCCATTTTATAATAATCATTAGGAAGTAAGTGCCCAAATAGGCTTATGGATCTGTTTCAGTGCCTACAAAGGTCAGATGGGTGTCTGGGGTACATGAAGAAGAGAGTCTACTGGTCTCGTGACTTTGTTGACTGGATTTGTTGACTGGAGTGCAGGCATCACTTCAACTCTCATTTCTGTTAAATTAAACACCTGTGCTTCTGTCTTTGCTCTTTGAAGTGCCACCACAATTATATTGGAGTCAGTGAGTACCCCATCCCTGGCTGAGCTTGCTCACTGGTTCTTTTGCTTTTCAGCTCTTACTGTGGTGATAGTTCAGATCAGCTAAATATGTATTCCTCCATTTCAATATGCTCCATAAGGGATTTAAACACCTTTCTCATAAAACCTGCTGTGGATAAATAAGAATTTGGACGGGTGTATTTTGCTGAGATTTCATGCTTACTTCAAAGGAAATACATCCAGCTCTGTTCAAAAGATGTC
Source organism: Falco cherrug (assembly GCF_023634085.1). Taxonomy (NCBI): domain Eukaryota; kingdom Metazoa; phylum Chordata; class Aves; order Falconiformes; family Falconidae; genus Falco; species Falco cherrug. Next base: position 110,749,423 of record NC_073698.1, on the reverse strand, counting down.
TGATTTTCTGAGCTCAAGATGAATTGTCTTAGTAAAGAATAATTTCTTGCTCGTGTGTTTTGAGATTGTTATTATTTCTTTCTTTTTTTTTTTTTTTTTTTTTTTTTTAATGGGAACAGGTGTATTGGGTCAGGAAATATTCTCATTTCTGAGACCTTAAAGGAAACTCCAGCTGTCAAAATGCAACTGAAATGTGAGACAGACAGTCTTCTCATGTAAGAGGGAATTGAGGCAGACTGTTTGGATGCTATAAGTCAGGTAATATATACTGCTTAACATTTTTGAAGGCTGGCCATTCAAGACCTGTCCTTCAAGGATGCCTTTTTGCTCCTGCTCCAATTACACTTGCTTAAGAGAGAAAGAGTGGGAAAAAAGACAAAACAAATGGCCCACAACAGGCTTCTGGTTGATAGCATGGATTCAGGGGACCTTGTTGTAGTGAACAGATATTACTTTCCAATACTTCTACACTAAAATTTTGCTGTCAGCAAGAATCCATATTTTTGCTGAAAAATAAAACAAGATTGTTTAGCCAGATGTATTACAATAAACCTTGGAGTGTGACTGGGAAGAACACATGGCTAAAAAAGAAATAAATCTGTAAGTTAAATGTATTTATTGCCCTTTGATATAATACAGGTTTTTATGTTCATGTTTTATGTTTTATGTTATTGCATCAACTTAAATGTAATGTCTGACCAAAAAAGAAAACACTTGAAAAGGGATAATATAAAAAATAAAAAGAGAGAGAAAAAGGAGAGAGATATGATTAAAATCTGTGCTAATAGGTTGAGATCTGGTTTGCTAGAGGCATGATTAGCATTGGAGAACAACCAGAATATACGAATTAGATGACAGCTTCATGGTAATAATGGAGTTGTGCCATTAGTGTGCGTTTCCAGAGCTGCAGAAAAATAAAAATATGATCAGTTCTTAAGGAGATTTGTTTTAAAGTGACTGATACAACTACTAGGTTTTCTACTAGATATGAATTGCAGAGATAAGATTAACCTGAATTGTCACAGGTTTTAAGACTTGGGGATTTGCTACATACCTATAATGAATTATAATGTAAACCATCTATCGCAGTGCCAGGCAGCACGGCAGTTTCTTCTTAGTTTCTTCTTTTTTTCTTTTTTTTTTTTTTTTTTTTTCTCCACCCTCACCCCCCCTACCCCTTCTTCTTTATTTAGAATAATATAAATGGAAGCAACTCCTATTTCAGTTCAAGAGGTTCTTGCCTTTCTAAAATTCTGGCAATTTTCTGAGTCATGGGAGAGCATAAAGGCAGGTGGTTCCAATCTAAGTCTTTTGCTTCACCGATGTCTTGAAGATTTTTTTGAATGCTGTCTCCTCTATGAAGTGTTCTAAATTTGCATGACGATGGTTAGTAAGATAGAAAGCTTTAAGGATTATTGATAGAGCAAGTGTGAGAGTGGTGTGGATTCCTGTAACCATGCCATAGGTTAATAAAGTCAAGGAGTTTATTTTATAAACTCCTTTTATGTTTTATGACAGAAACTCTGTGCCTTGTTTTTTCATCTTAAGAATAATGAGTATATTTATTGATTCCAAAAAGATATTGGGAGGCTTCATTAAATAAGTATTGCCTTTTACAGAAATACAACTAAATCTTACCAATGAAGCATGTATTAGCTAAAAGCTAGGTGTTGATTTGAAGTCAAAAGTGACAGACCATTTTATTGAAGGAATACTTGATGTCATTTAGTAAAACACTGAGGTTTTCTTTTATTAATATTTTGTAGGTTCCTAAGTATTGAGTATAAGATACTTGCAGAACTGTAAATGACTGCTACTATTTACCCATTCTGCTTTCTGCGTGTAGGTTCTGGCAGCTCATCAAAAGTAGTAGGAAAATTCCAATAAGTCTTCTTGGATTTTGTACGTGCAGTATATGAAACAAAAGACATTCTTGTAGCTTAAGTATCTTATATGGGAGTAATCTTGAATGAAATGGCTGGTATTTTTATTTGGCGTTCCTTTTTCAAAGACAAATAATCTGCAGCTGGTTAAAAGCCTGGTAGTTCCAGTGGCAAGTTAAAGGTAAATCTGTCAGCTGAGAGCAGATAACCATCCTGCATTGATCTAGCTGAGGAATTAGCTTCAGCAGCACTGCGCCATGGATGCTGCCAGAAATGAAGTGAAAGATGCTGGGAACTGTGATGTTCCCACTAATTCTCCTGATAATGATACTGGAAATGATGATCCTCATCATGGAAGTGATTAGCCTGCATTTAAAGGATCTGCACCTGCTTTTATTGAGTTCAGAGCAGCTCTGAAAAGGGTTAAAGTTAGCTGCTAACAGTGTATTTGCAGTTTAGCAGGAGTAAGCACTCTGGGAGTAAGCACTCTTTTGTCCCCTCCGCTCCTCCCTCTTTTTTTAACAACAATTAATTTCAGCAATTACTCATCCTCTTTTCTGGTTTATTGCTTGAATACCACTAAGGCCACCTTTGCACCAGTGTTGCAATACTAGTATCAATTAATTGGAGGCTTCCTGCACAGCTTCCACAAACTGTACTGATTACTGACATGGGTGGTATTACTGGAGCATAACAGACACAGGAGATGCAAGGGAAGAAGAGGCTTAAGGCTGGAGCTGCCAAAAGAAGTATCTGTGAGGCCATCTTAAGATGCCAAATCCCAGCAAGCAGAACTGGCTCAGAAGTAGGCTACAAATATGCAGCCTCTGTATAACATGAGCATCAATTTCAGTGATTTAGTATTCCTGTGACAGAGGCAGTCATGCATCCGTTCAGCCCACGCTTGGAGACGATCAGCTGGGATCTAGAAGCTTCACAAGTGCATGAATTCAGGGCTGACCCTGCCATAAGCTGGATGACAAACACAGCATTTCAGTTTGGATTGAACTCCGCATCACTCTGGCTTCCAGACTAGAGCTGGCTTGTTTCTTATTGATTTGGAGGACAAGCCACTAGAATTAGTACCCGTGGGGAAATGAGTTTGTCTGACTGATCTCCCTAGTAAGAGTAAAGTGGGGATAACATTATGCAGTGTGTAAAGATATAAAGAAATTAAAAAAAAACAACAATGGTGTCTTCAATGAAAAGCAGCAGAAAAAATATTCCATTTCTTTTGTCTTTTTCATGTAATCTAGTGTGCTGTAACTGAGAGAATATTTACTTTTTGCTGTGTTATGAAGTAATAAGGGTAAAACACTTTAATTTGTAATTAACTTTTTATTTTAAAATGACTGGGGTGGACAAGTGGTAAAAAAAAAAATCTTGCTTATAATGGTTGGAGAACCATTTAAAATATTTCATTCAGGACAGTATGCAGTGTGGAGAAAAACCTAGGCATACTAGTTTTTTCACATTGTTCAAAAGGTTTTTAAGGTCAGAATAGATTATTCTGGTAAGAACTTGATCTCCCGTCTGTAGCACGTGCCACAAAACTTAACTTGTGAAAGGAGTTTCATTTTCTTTTTACTGCCTTTAGCCTACCCTGACTAACTTACTGTGAATATTCAAGATCTGACAGGCTTCAAGGAAAATATGCTAGAATTTAAAAAACATACCCATCAAATTGAATGGGTAGATAGTCTAAGTCCAGTATGATATTTTCAGGGGAATCAATCGCTACAGAATTGCTCTTTTCATTAGTGTTTATATGTGCACATACTTCCTATTCATCCCAAGTGATTAAACACTTAGCAAGAATAGTTTACCTTCTCATAGTCTTTACTGACCTAATTACTCCAGTGGATGAATTAACATTTCTGAAGATGTTTTCTTGCACAGCTCAAGTTTTTCACTTGAGGCTTATATTGGCCTTTAAAGACATCCATCATAGGCCTTATGGCACACAACATGCACAAATAAAAAATATTATTTTCACATCAGAAAGGAGGATAGGTAGCAAAAATCAGGTAGTCACCATCACCAGCTTCCATTTTCTGGTGACTTCCTCAGTCTTTTGAAACAAACAAATAAAATAAACCACACCACACCCCAAAAGCAGGCAGCGCTCATTTTAGAGATACCGTAGAAACAGTATATTGACTAGGTGAAGGATTACATTTGAGATCCCCTTACTCCACTAGTTTCTACAGCCAACTCTACTACCGCTAGCTCTTTTGTAATGTTTGTTGCTTGTATTTTAGGGCTTCCAGTGCCAAAAGGTTTAGGGGAACGTCTGAGGAGAAATATTGTGTTAAGTCAGGTTAGGTAGAAGGAGACTCTTCTCACTTATTTATCATTGTTTGGTCTTTAATGTTCTCAGCGTGGGGAAAAAATATCATTTGGGCAAGCCTTTTTTACCTATTCGGGTGTACTTAAGGGCTTGCCTGTAATGGAACGTGGCATAAGAGTGAAATGGAACAGGCACCCTCAGCTACAAGCTACGGCATAGACACAAGCAGGTGAGTTACCTCTTGGCCAAGCCCAGTTATGCTGGCACCTAAGGAAAAGTGACAAGATTATTGGGGCAGCTTTGACAGCATTAGCATGGATCAAAGGCTTTTATGTCAGCTTAGGGCCTACAGCAGAGATGACCCAGTTAAGAGGAGTGCCCAAGTTGAGCGATACTTGTGCTTCACATGTCTGCGTGAGGAAAACAAGCAGATCCCCTTGACTAACCATGTTAGTGCTGCTGACTGCCCTCGCTGTACCTCGAGGATTTTTCAGCTTTGTTGCTATGCCAGTGGGGTTGCATGTGGGGGTTGGTGGATGCATGTGCATCAGGCTGTCCTTTGGCTTGTTGGGAGCGTGGTGGATTACTCTCACAATTTCATGTTTCGGCTGCACTTGCAGAGAACTTCTTCAACAGCTATAGCAGCTATTTTTAAGCAGCCACAAGAAACTGATTTGTCTGTCAGTGCAAGAGAATGTGCTCTGCAAAGCAGTAAGCTACATATCTGGGTCACGCTGTATGGTGTAAGGCAACCGTGTGCAGTTCAGTCAGGAATTAGCTATCAAATGTTGTTTTTTTGGGGGAAGGAAAAAAGAATCCTCAAACAGTGGGGAAGGACTCATCTTTGGGATAAAAATCACCATATGCTAAGCTTCTCTTTTGCCACAAGCTAGACAGCCATACTTTAAAGACTGTCGAGGAATAAAATTGATCAGTCTCTTTATTCCACAGTTTTTAATGAAAAAGGAAAAGCAAGCACTTTTTTTCATTGGTTGAGGCTTTGTTCTGGACATCAATAACAGGAACAGGTACCCTTTTTTAAATCATCCTAGCCTATGTATATTGCTATTGTAATTTTAAAAGCATTGGTGGGGGCGGGGGGTGGCGACGCATTTTCATTAAAACAGTAACCTAGCCTAGCATCCTTTAGGGTAGGAGAGGGACAGAAAAGCTGTCTTTACCCCTCCTGTGGGAGCCTGAGACAGGTAAGCTTGTTAGCTCCACCACTGGTCTCAAACGGCTTCACTGGAAAATGAATTCACTAACCACTGGCTGTACTGGGTCATGGAGGGAAGAGTCATGTCCCTCAGCTTCCATGAGACTCCCACCTTGAAAATATGTAAACCATGAAGCTATGAAAACTGCAGCTCAGATAGCTGAGCAAGCTGTAGGCTCTCCTGGAGAGTGGAAAGAGGCTGACCTGTAGTGAGAACAATGCTGTGGGAAGATTGCCACGCTGAGGAAAGCACAAATAATTTCAGCCCAGGAATCCAGTGAGAAACTGGAAGACATTGCAGTGTTTGCTGCTTGAGACCATGGTCTTAGGCTTGAATCTGCCCCTCAGAGAAGGTGGCAGGGCATAATTACTACTCCTTTGACAGTACAATCCTTTACTGGGGAGAAAAATGTCTTTCTTTTATCTAACTATGAAGTCCAGGCAGGTCAGAAATGGATCAGATCGATCTGTACTGCTGAATCCTTCTAAAGCAGATTCAGATAACATGCTGATAACATTCCTAAATTAAATTTTAGGTTAGTGGCTTTTAAATGACAGAAGAAATTCCATCCTGTCTCTTTGGCTTGCTGAGGACCTGCCAATTAGGTATTTGTTGATGTGGATTGACCAGGGTTCGATGCTGAAGTAGAATTGGTAGAGCTTTGCTGGCAAGTACACGTGCAATACAAAGCAGCAGCAGAGGGAACTCATGACTTTACATTTCAGGATCTTGCAACAGCATGGCAGTAGGGGCAGCAGCGTTGACATGGTCAGAGCACAACCATCTATCTGAAGACAGAAGGCAAGACAGGGAACACAAAGCTCCAGAAGCTAATGAAGTGTCATCATTGTGCCCTTCTCGCCTGGCATGGCCAGGACTGGTGGACCACAGACACCACACACCTGAGAGGAATGTGTGGCTCGTGACAGCAGATCTCCAATGGGTGGATAGAAACAGAACAGAACATGGCATGAGAAAAAACTACAACGACCACTGACTTAAGAGGAATTAAGAATGTCCATGGATTGTTGCGTTATATTGCCATCCTATTTTTCTTCCTAATTTTCTTTAGTACAGCAAGTTATTGTAAGTTTTTAGCTTGAGTGGTGCCCTAATACAAAATCTTTGAAGATAAAAGACATAGCAATTGGATCAAGGCTGCTCTGAATCTTTGTTTCCTTTAATGTTTGGGGGTTAAAATATCTAGCTGGCTTGGATAGAAGTGAGTTGGAAAAGGCAGAAGTTTCATTCGTTGTTTCATATAAGTTCATCAGACTGGATTGGAGCTAATTGGTTTATGTAAAAACCAAACCAAACCAAAAAACCCCAAACTCCAAAGAAACCCACAAAACCATGAGAAGTCCAGCATGATTATTTTCATTCTGTTCTCCTATGACAGTCAAATGGCAGTGACCTAAAACCTAGAAACTATATTTCCTATATTCAAGGCAGGTACAAGATAGCCATGTCTGCCTTTTGAATGCTTTACTAGGAAATTTCTCTTTACTTCCCTTCTTCCCTTTTCCCCCCTCTCCTCCAGTCCCTGGTCAGTGCAGCTGCCTCCTGGCTGCCAGGAGCACTGACATGTGGCATTGTTGTGTTGGGGCTGTTGGTTCCGAAGAGGCTCATTAGCTGCCACTCTGTTCCCCCAAATACACTCAGGTTCCCTACTTTATTATACCCTCCTCATGAAGTGTTCGGCTGAACTGTAGCTCCCTTTTTTGCAAGTCCTGGCTTTCTGAATGTAGTCCAAAGCTCATTAACACTATTTATTTCTGCAGGGGGTTGTAATCCAGTCAACGGCAAAACAGATTAAGTCAAATAGACCTCTTCCTCACACTACGCAGAACTGTATCTCTTGAGGTTATCGAGGTGCCTATTACATTTTTAGATGTTTTCCAAGATCAAATAATTAAATATATATATTTATGTAATTTAAAGGATACAACTTTGTTTTGACACTCCACATTCACCATTGTAGTGCCAGTTGTGCTATTGTTTAAGTGGGCAGCAAGATATGTTTGCTGGATTGAGAAGACAGTATCTGATTTGCATGTTTTTGAATAGAAGCTGATGTTACAGGGTTTAGGTAGTTCTGCTTCTGAGTTTAGTGTGCCAGGAGAATTAAAGCTGTAATATAAGGATGATTCTAATCCATTCATCTGACATGATATACATAAAATACTGTATGTCACTTGTTTGTATTTTGGTGATTTGATATTACGGAATGAGGGAAAAGGGATATTATGGCATATATATAATTCACAAATAAGAGCTTCCCCCCCCCCCCCCATCCCCCCCCAGAGACTTAGGACCAGTGCTATGATGATTATAAAAAGAGATAATTTAACATACTAATAAATGCATGTACAAGACTTCAAGATGCAAAACCTTACTTTGGATTCTTAGGGTTTTTTCAGCATGCAGAACTTCAACTCATATACTGTGATCATAATCCAGCCAAATGTCCTCATGTCCTCAATGTCCTCAAGAAGGGAAGAATGGAAATGCTCCATTTTTATGAGGGTGAAACTTTGTACTCCTGGCATATTGCAAGTCTGCAAAATAACTCAGACCTCCATTAAGGGATTCCAGCACTGTATTTTCATAACCTTTTACATTCATGTCTATGCAGGAGCCAGTATGTGGAAGAGTTTGCATGGAAAACTTTGCATCTTTCCACTGTTTTTATGCAAAAATGTAAAAATCTCCATCTGGCAGCATGCACTGATACCTATTGGCCAGTTCTGTTGCTGAGACTTAAAAGCTATAGCTAAGGTTAACCAGTACCTTTTAAATATTATATTCAGATTTTGAAGACCATACGATGTAAAATACTGTTTCACTAATGCACTTTTTGCATTCAGATTGTGTGTGAGGTAGAAATTAAAGTCTTTGCTGAACTTAAACTTAACTGTTCCTTTTTATAAAGGTTGGTGAGTTTGCAGGGAATTACATCAATCTGGAGTCAACCCTTAAATCTGCCTTGCAGGCATAGTATAAAACTTTCCCTTTGATCATGTCCGTGAGTTTTGTTCAAAAAATAATAATAACAGGATGTCTACTCTGCAAAAGTGTAACAACTTTAAGCAGATATCTGAAAGCCCCTGTACTATTCTAGCAAAATTAGTTATTGAACTTGAATAATAAGCATGTAGGAAGGGATTGCAGGGTAGAGGACCCACTTGAGTCAAGTGTTTCTATGACAGAATTAATAAAAGCTACTGTAGCTTTAGCTCAGTGTTCTCTGATGTAATTACATGACTTAGGAAACCTTGTGAAGTGATGTTGAACTTGTAATTTTCATTCTGTTTCCTTCTTTTTTTTTTTTTTTTTTTTAGATGTCTAGTGCATATAGGATTCAAGTTGAAATTGTGCTTAAATATATTGAGTGGCCATAGGCTATTTTATTATAAATAATACTATACACATTTATAAATTATGGACAGATAGGGTTACAAAACCAGAATAGTCTGAATAGTCAGAATAGTAGTCCCTCAAGTAGCACCTGGGGCAAAATCCATTATATGTTATCTGTGTCTACTTTGAAATTGCAAGTAAGATTTTTCTTTTCAGCAAAATGAAGTGTTTGAAATTCTTTCACTCAAATTCATTTTGTTATGGAATCTTACAAAATAAAAGGATTGGCCAAAGCTTTAGACATTACGTTGTAAAAATGAGTATTTCTTATTTTCTTGTTTAACCTGCTCTGTATTTTATGCTTCATATATAAAGTATGGAAAATAAGCACAGCAACAAAGAAGCATCTGTCATTAGAAAAAATGAAAGCAAGGTATATACTAACTCTAGGAAAGACTCTCATGTTAAGGTTAAGGTTAAAGCCAGGCCATAAAGGAAGGTGGCTGGACAGGCAATTAAAGCTCTTGTGTAGAATTCTCTACTAATTTTCCTTAGTAGATTTAGCCAAAATTTCTATTCCTGTAACTGGCCACAGACACAGGACACCTGGTAATTACTGTGTTCTGCTCCAGTAAAGGAATGCTTTGCAGAGAGGGTTATGTGGGGTTTACTTCTAAAAATTGTGAAGGTGTTTGAGCTAAATGATTCTACATGCATGTAAAAATCATTGTGTTGTTCACCACCTCTCCAAAGATAGAGTTCACAGGTTTTTGTACCCTCAACAAATAACAATTTTCCTAACCAAATTTGCCTTATACCAACACATAACTCTGTACCACATATTTATTCTGTCCTGACAATCACTGTACTTTTGAAAAGCAATCTGCCTGGTTATGTGAGAGAATGCAGTAATGCTACCCATGCATTTTCAGAATTTGTTAAAAAAAAATTAAAGGAACAATATAGATTTACAGAACTGCACAAGTGGCAGAAGTTAAAAGATGTTCATGTTCTGGCTGGAGCTTATCAGAAGCACGTCTTGAAGTCTCTGTTTCAAATCATATTGGTGGATGTGGCTGTTGGGTTTGCAGAAAGCCGTAGTGACTGACCTTTACAGAGGCAGAGTGACTGGCTGCTGGTGACTCAAGTCACACCAGTAGGGCCTTCACCTCTCTGGAAATCAAATTGTAGCAGTACATGAGATCTTTTCTATCAGTGGAAGGAGAAGTTGTTTCCTTCCAGTGAGTTCTGGTGGACTTTTGATATTTTCCTGCCAAGTGATGGGTTTATCTGCAGCCCAAAGACAGAGCACAAGGAAGGCTCTGGAGCTGGTTTGTGAGGTCCTTCTCTGCCCCTAACCATGGCCCAATTTATCGCTGCTCCGGGCCTGTGTAACTACCTGTCTTTCCAGAAAGCTACCAAGGGTGAAGGATCTGGCAGTGAGTGTGAAAGCTCTGAAAAAGGAGTGACCTCACTTTTTTGGGGATGGCCTGGCACTCCTGGACCCTCCTGAAAACCAGACAGGTCTATGCTGCCATTTGTGTCCCCAAGGAAGCAATAGGCTTTTGTCCCAGAGACCTCATTACTGTGAAAAGGATAAGGTAAAGGTCTTTCCCTTGGGGATGGTAGTCTGAGGCTGGGAGTCATTTAGGGAAATAATTTCTGACTAACTCTTAATGTATCTAACTCTTATATGTTAAATTTTTATGCCTTAGAAGTCTACAGACTTCCTAATATGGAAATATATTATAAGTGGGTAATCAGATTTATTTTCAGGGGTAATTTTGCCACAACAATTCTAGAAAGTTGGTATTTTAAAATGAAGGCAGAGATTTTTCTCAAAGCAGTGCTGAGTAATTACAGTCTTCCTGGTGCTCATATATTGCTCTAAGTTCATTTTATTACCCAATGCATCTTTCCTTCTTCCAATTAGCTTCAAATAATTCCCATGCTTGAACCTTAGAGCAGCGTTTCAGAGTTATAGGGATGACATTACACAGCCTGTCCTCCAGGCTTGGAAAGCATATTTCTTTTAGGGTGCAAGGAAAACAAATGGACTAAGCTTCTGTAGGCTGTTGCGTAGAAATACCTCCAAGTATCTTCAGATTACTGTTTCACATCCAAGCAGAGAGGCTTTTAAGTCAGAAGGAGCCTTTTCTGATATAGGCACAACCTTGCGCATTTTAAAAGCCTGCCTGCTTGCAGAATCTTCACCTATGTTCAGATCGGAGGCTGACATAAATAAAAACGTGTGGTTTGGAAAGTTGTGTACTTAGGCACTCTAGTTCTGGGCAATATTTCTATGTCAAAAGAATTTCCTTTTGGGGGGACTGTTATTAAAGGCTTGGGATAATTTGGGGCACCTGGAAGTGGAAAAAATAAACACTGAACCATGGGATCAATGCCATAATCTATTTTTATACTTTATTGTTGTATTACTTTGGATTAATTTGCTACTCTGCAGTCCTGCCAGTGACTGGGGGACATCTTCATCAGTGCTTGGACCTGAGGAGCCATTTTGTCTTCATCTCTATACAGTAATTACTGGTGTAGTGGGGTGGTCCTACTGCATATGGGCTTCCCCTATCAGCTGTACTTACTAGAGTTGTTCTTAATTTGCTGTAATGAAGGGAGGGTCAAGGAACAGAGTGATGGATGGAAGAAGCAGTGACTGTACCATTGTGTTTGCCATAATATCAGGGTGGTGGTAGGTGCAAGGAACAGAAGGTGATGAATAGAAGAGGAAGTGATTGTATTATGTCGTTGTGATTTGAGGGACGTTTTGATGCCTTAATAGCACAGACTATTTTCCACTCAAATGGAGAAAAAACCCTCTAAGGCTAAAGTCCTACTTTACCTTTATATGCATTCTGAAGTTGGATTGGAACTTTAATTTCCTTTCTGATCTACATATGCTAGTGTACATTCATATGTTTGCACTAAGTTTATTAACATTATAACCTTTTTTCTGTCATGTATAATCTTTGAAGAGTGGGGATGAAAATATGCTCATAAAAATTACCTCTTGCCATAACTCTTATCCCACATCCTATCATAAAACAACATCCAACATCCTTATTCGTAACAGGAGATATAGACTGAGTTACTCTCTGCACTGTATGATATTTTAACTGTATAATCGCTTCACTGGTTAACAATGTTAACTACGATGTGATTCGTGGCAGCACTCCTGCAAGTATCTTTCAGTAAATCAAAGTAGATGTGCCGGGGCTGTTACTCAAATTACTTCACAAATATTTACAGAAGTATATCAAGCCCACTGAATTATAGCTACTAAATTGCTGGGAATGTACTCATGAAAACAAATCCTGTTTGTATAAGAAAGAAGGTACAATCACTCTTCAAACTGTATGATAAATCTTACTGCTCTGAAAAGGTTGAAAGTCATTTGCATTTGGCAGAGGTAATGAAATGCATCTTAATGGACTTAAATGTTCAGCATTGTTAATAAAGAACAGCAGAATATAACCATTTTATGGGTGTGATCAGGTGGGTTCTGTGAAATTAAGGCTCCATTCTGCAGCTGGATCTTGTTCATTGCCAAAACTCTTATTTCTTTGTGGCAGCAAATCATGCAATAGACTTGCAGACAAATATAGCATCATAGCTATTATCGAAATAAACAAGATTCATTTGTTTAGTCAGCAAATGTATGCTTAACAAAGAATACAGACTACTACATTTTCAGAATCACTGTTAACTTGATTGGTAAATTGGTCTCTTTAAAGAATTTCACTGAACTCAGGAACAATAAAATATAATAGAATTGGTATCCCCAGGGGTTTGCATGTTCCTATGTGATTGTGAGAAATTAGCCTTACCACAGCAACTGTACCCAAAGGTAGTTCTATGTAGTCTCTCTCTTTTAAGACATAGCTAACATTTGAAAATGTGCAATATTCTTCATTTCTTTTAAAACTTGTTTTAAAATAATAAGCTAATTTCATGTGCAGCTTTGCAGACTCAGAGTGCAATCCTTTCCTATTAGAAAATGAAGCTATGCCATAATAAGGTCTGGATGCTATTTCAGAATAATATTAATACTCATTGTTCTTTTGTGCCAGGGAACATGGTTGCCCCAGGTGGAAACTTCTTTCCTTCTGAAGAAAAATAGTTAACTTTATTTTTTTCTGCCCCTTCTCCCTTTCATCATAAAAATAATTGTCATTTGTCTATGAGATGTTTATTCCATCTCAGTACCAGTGCAGAATAAAAATAAATGCCCTTCATACCTTAAAATGTTTATACCACCTAGCTACACTGTGTATGTGCACGACAATGCGTACACCCAGGGAAGGGGAATGAAGCCATTAAAAATTAATATGATTCTTACTATAGGAGTCTCTGTATGGAAAGTCATCTGTTTCCATCTGTTACAAGTTATTGATACATACTGATGTTTAAATTGTTGAGGCGCTTCTTTTTTAGACTTTGACTATAGATGTATTGTTTATTTAGGGCTCAGTTCTTCACCAACTTTGTAATACTTGGTTGTATTTTTTCCTAGTTAACAGGTACACAGGCATAAATTATAAAACAAATAACCAGCAAAAAAGGCAAGGAACAGGCTGTTGTATAAGTCAGCACCTGCTTTTGACTTTCTCTTCTGAGTTATTTTGAACTCCAGAGAAACAAACTGACACGGACTCCTCCCTCTCCTATAAGAAACAGCAAAAAGATCTACTCGGGTGATCAACTTGTGCAGCACTATGCTGTCTTTCAAAAGAGTTGGAGGGATTATCATGTGAAGCCCAAGAACGGTAAGCTCCGCTTGTTATTTATGGCTATTTGCATTCTAGGAAAATCTATCAAATCATGTAGAGGAGAGTAAACCCCACATCTAGCATGCTTCTGCCAGACCCTCTTTAAAACATCCAGAAGCCAGAAAGAGCAAGAGGGATGCCAGCGCTCCCTTGGAAGTGTGACTTATTTTTATGTATTCTCTTTTTCTTGTTGCAGACACCTCTTTGTTGCCTTGTCTGCCTTCGGTGCCAAGTCGCTTCCTCCACTGCAGAGCTGCCTTATCCTCCATGCACCCAGGTGGCCAGCCCCACAGCCACGGTCAAAAGCTTCCACTGTTTCAGCCCCAAGGGAGCCTACTCTGCAGATCCTGTGCTGCCCAAGCAAATACCATCCAGCTTCTTAACAGGCCAAAAGGTCTTTTGGGAAGGTCAGAATTGTTTCATCCACCTGAGTGCTCTTTTCTGAAGCAAACAGTTTTGATGCTCTGAACACCAGCATTTATATCTAGTCCCCAAAGAGCAGCATCTTTTTGAACTGAGGAATCAATGATGTTACCTAGGTGGATTATTTGAAGATAGTTTTGTTGTTGCTGTGTAACCTTAGTTCAGTGACAGGCACTATATGATGGGGTAATTCTTCTGATTCATTTGCTGTCTCTTTTGTTTGTTTTATCGTGCCTCACTAACCAGTCCTTTGCTTCTGACAATAGCTTATATGATCTTTCTTTCAGTTAGATCATATTGTATGATTACAGAGACATTTATTAATGCTTCTCTGTGATATTCAAATGCAAGCAATACAACAGAATATATGCCAGGGTACTTTAGCTTAGACCCAAACCGAAATAAGAAAAAAAGCTGGCCCATGATTTGTAATTTTTTGACAACAGAAGGACTTTGTGTGTCGTATGATACCGTTTTAAGTATAAAGTATGCCTAAAAGTTGCTTATATTACTTTAATATTTCAGAAGTAAACAGCTGGGTATGAAGGCGGCAGACAAACCTGTATAAATTATGTAAACCTGAAAGCAGAAGAATTGCATGTATAGTGGTCAGGGCTTTTTAACTCAAGAAACAACATGGAAAAAGAACAGCAGAATTATTCTGTGACATTCACACTCTGAGATAACAGCAGAAATAAGTAGAGTGCTTTGAAATCCACCACCTATACCAGGAATATTTTTAAAACTGGAATCACCTTTTTTTCCTCTTATTAAATACTAAACACAACTACTCAATGAAGGAGGTGCATTTGAAATTTAAAGAAATTCAAGGGGTCACTTTACAACCACAGTTCCAGAGGAATTCTGGTTTGAATAACAAAACCAAAAAAAAGGTTTCCTCTTTCCCTAGGATCACACATGATAATTGGTCTTCAGCTGCTCGCAGAGCAGCAGGAAGGGCCAGTCTCTGGGTGCAATGTATTTGAGAGACAGCTTTGGTTTCAATTCTGAATTGGGTTCTTGTGGTGTGAGGAATGTTCTGAATATTTACATGTGTTTTTTCCTAGAACAGTATTGTTCTGAAATGTGCTATGTTTCTGGATTGACATAATTGCTCTGTTGGAGCCCTTTGAGTCTCTCAGATAAATGCAAAACTGATGCAAGAGTCTTAAAATGTGTATTGTGTGAATTCCCTTTACTTATCTGACTAACCTTCATTTTTGGAACGATTATAATCTGTTGTGTATATCTGTCATTAAAAGCTCATTCAAAAGCTCATCTGTAAGCTAACAGATTGTGACAGCTTCTTTATTTTTTTGAGCAGTCTGAGATAGCATGTGCATGAATTTGTACAGACCTTGGAATCCATGGATTATTCATTGATCATGAATATGTGCTAGAACTGCAAGCTGAAAATCCCCTTGAGACTTTTATTGGAGATGTTACTGCATTTTCAGCCTCGCTTTGAGACAAAATAACATCTCAATCATTTTTATTTTTCTCCTTGAATAGTCAGCATATAGCATTTGAAGAAAGTCTGTAAAGGTAGCTTCATCACCATTGTGCTAGAAAAGTAATTTCTCTTCCATTTTGGGTGTTGTATGTTTTCTTAGGAAAGCTGCCCCATGGAAATGTGTGGGGGAGGTGGGGGGTGGTGTGTGTGTGTGTGCCCTTGCTGGGCAGGTAGGAGAGTCACAGCGGCTGGTTAGAAGGGGGAGAAAGTGCCACACTGAATGCAGTGATTCGCTGTCTTGGGACAGAGAGAGAAATCATCACAGGGACGCACAGGGGTGCTCAAGTATTTTCATAGGGTGGAATGGATTGCACAGAGCTCTCATTTTGAGCAATCAGTTATTAATTTAGATTCATTTCTTGTTTCACTACATTTTTGGATTAAAAAAAAAGTTATTTCTTGACTTGTTGGCAAACCCAACATGAATTAAAAGAAAAAAAAAAAAAAAAACCAAACAAAACCCAACCCAAATCTGCCAAACGTCTAATAGCTTTATTTTTGTTTGTTGGGGTTTTTTATTTCCTTTCTGCAATTTACACAATTTTAAGGGTTTTTGTTGTTGTTGTTTGGTTTTGGGGTTTTTTTTTGCAGTTGATTGCAGGGGTGAGGTGGGGGGAGCAAAGATACAAGTTCCTTAGAAAACTCTTCAAGGACAAAAATCTTTTCCTCCAAAGTTCTGACTGCTACTACCACACCAGGACATGAAAGGAATACATCTGTCCTCTCTTGCTGTAATTTGAATGGGAATTTGATCTTCCTAAGGAAGGATGATCAAATATCTTCTATCTAAGCACAAATAAAGAAAGGGAAGTGAAGAGACTAATCCTGTTTGACATTGTCAGAGGTAACATGTACCCTGCTGCTTAGCGTGTTACACACCTACCTACCTATGTCAATATACCGAAAGCATGCCTATTATAGTCCCATCTAGAGACCTAAATTCTTCATTTCAGACACTAACAACTGGAATTTTCAAACTTAGAGATGCAGCTCTAATTTGACAGCCTTGAGCTCAGTCTGTACGCAAGGGATTAAATGTGCTTATTCAGGCCGTAGACTGCGAAGCAGGACTTGCGTGTCTAGTGCACCCCCCTTGGAGTCTTTGTTAGAGTGGAAATAGCAGCAAACGGAAGAAAGTATTAATAGGGGCTTGCTAATCAGTCTAACTGCTATTTGATACAGCGTGCACGGCTGGCTGCAGGTGGACCAGGCTGCCTTTCCTTGTTCTCCGCACTTGGTTAGATATGAGTCTACTATTCCTAGGTGGGATAGATAGCGATCATCCATTTGGCTCCGATAGTTTTACAGCGCTAGTGATCACAATAAATTACCTGCACTAACGTGAAGAAGAGCCCAATGAGGACAGTTATTTTGTAGTGGAGCTAAACACCACACGGACAACGAATTGAAGAGTTTATATTAGAGATTTTATTTGACAGGCTAATGCACCATAAAGTTTTGTTCAGCTTTGAGAGAGGTTCAGAGATGCTGTTGGAGAAGAGAACCAGTCTGCTGGAGTCTTTTAGCTCCTCACTACAATGCCCTCACAGGACCAACAAGAGATGGAATTGCAGGAAGAGCACGCAAGGATTTTTCACTTTTTTTTTTTTTTTTTTCATTGAAGTACTTGTTTTTTCTTTTCTCCTTTGTCTATGTTATTATTTTTTCCTATTTTGGTAAAAACTTGCATTCTAGACCTAAATTTTGTGCTCTAATAGAATTTTAATTTTATTTTAAAAGAAAAAAGGCAAAAACACACCAAAATTTAAAATCCCAGTGACTATGGTTGTCCTGGTTTTGGCTGGGATGGAGTTAACTTTCTTCTCAGTAGCTGGAGCAGGGCTGTGTTTTGGGTGTGGTGTGAGAGCAATGCTGATGGCACACGGGTGGGGTTGGTTGGTGCTGGGTGATGTTCATACTGAGTCAAGGACTTCTCAGGTTCTCAGGCCCTGCCAGGGAGAGGGCTGGGGGGGGGGCAGGCATGGGAAACTGGGAGGGGACACAGCCAGGACAGCTGACCTGAACTGGCCAAAGGGATATTCCATACCATGGGATGTCATGCTCAGTATATAAGCTGGGACAAGAAGGAGAAGGAGGAAGGGGTGAACTTCCGACATTATGGTGTTTGCCTTCCCAGGTAACCATTATGCGTGCTGGATCCCTGCTCTCCTGGGGATGGCTGGACACCTGCCTGCCTGTGGGAAGTGGGGAATGAGTCCCTTGTTCTGCTTTGCTCGCATGTGCAGCTTTTGCTTTACCTATTAAATTGCTCTTATCTCAACCCTCGAGTTTTACATCCCTTTCCGATTCTCCTCTCCATCCCTCTGGGTGAGGGGGAGTGAGCCAGCGGCTGTGGGAGGCTGGGTTGCCGGCTGGGGTTATACCATGCCAATGGGTTAGAAGGAAGATATTTTTTCTCTGTCCAAGTTTAGCTGTGAAATAACCGATCTGGAGGAAACTACAGTCAGTCTCTGCCCTTGAAAAGCTCACCACCATACAGCTGTTGTTATAGTTGTGCACTGGACATGGTTAGCACCATAACTTCAGCAGATTTTGTTATCTTTCCCTCAGACAGATATGAACATTGTATATTTGTTCTTTATACATTGTTTGTGCCTGGAAATCAATAAGAAAGTTCAGACAATGCAGTAGTCTTATTTCCTCATGTTTTGAAACAAAATCCCTTTGTAATGCCTGAAACATCTTCAAATTATTTCTCCTGCGCTGTTTTCCCCTTAGAGGGCCGTAATATGCTATTGATTATTTTATTATTTTTTTTCTTTTTGTCTCTTTTTTTTCTTTTCTTCTTCTTTTAAAGGTAGAGCTTCCTACTGAAATCAATGGGGTTTGCTTAAAAATCTATACGGTGTTATGGCTATAAAACTTAGAAAATGGTGAGTCCTTAATCATATCAGAAATTATGATTAAGATGCCACAAACAACTAGTAATCCATAGATAAAGGAACAACTGTTAAATTAAGAGCAACCACCTTCAGCAGAGCGTAACTCAGTTTAACTTCAGTGGGAGCTTTGCCTGAAAAGAGGCAGCAGAATCAAGTCAGAAATGTGAAGCAATGTCATCAGATTTACTAATCAAACATTTGTTGCTGAACTGAGGTCACTTACCAAGAGCAGGCTGGTCTTTAAATGAGCTGCACAGGCAACATCACTGATTTCTTGGTTCAAAGCACTTCTGGGCCTTGTGGACTGGGAAAGCAAGAAATGAATGTGGATGTTCAGAGCATCAAACTGCCTGTTCCTGAATGAACAGACTAAACTGATGAAACAATCTCAAGTCTTTCTCAAAAGACCTTTTGGACCTTCAAAAAGCTGACTGGACTTTGCCATGCATAGCAGGGATTTACAGCGAATTACTCCTGCGGGAAGGTGGAGTGTACAGTGACAGTACAGGTTGCTTCTGGTTATTCCAAACCTTCTGCTAGTCCAAAAGGGGTGTGTTTGGATTCTTTTTAGTAAGCTGAAAACAGATAAGCATCTTTAACTTTTATCTGCCTTATTTTTTGTTCTTTTGCAATCCACAGCTCTGCTCCTTGACATTTGTGTGAGTTTCCCCATTGTTTTCAGTAGAGCTCCGTATCCATGCAGAGGACAGGGAAATAAAAGGACCCTGACCAGGAATGTTTGTACACCAGTCCCACACCAGGATATCTTTTTCAAAGTCCAGATTTTGCATATAGTATATTTTTGGCAACTGAGTAATATAAAGCAAATAAAGCACTCTAGCGTTGTAAGCAGTATGGCAAAGATGGAGATGGCCGTGTTTGAATAAAAATGTCGAAACTGAAGACTGTGTTTCCCTTTTAAAATGTAGCAATACATTTCTTTACGGTATCAAAGACACTTCTGAGAAAATTACTGTAAGAGGAAAATATAGACAGAAACTCTATGTGCGTGGTTGGTCTTAAAGAGATGGTACTTCTGTTATCTCCTATATCTAGTTGTATCCTAGCTCTATGCTCGGGGTTAGAAAGCTGGTCACAAAATGAAACTTGTTTTTTATTACTCCTCTTGGCTACTTTTACTTCATTTTTAAAAGTGAATTTAAAGAGTTATCACAGTTTTCAAAGGTCGGAAGAAGAATTGGAATCCAGATTAGTAGTTCAGCCTGTGATTCAAGAATGATTTATTTTCTAAAATCTGATTACATTGGTTTGCCAATGAAATCTGAGCAAGGCTTTTGTTCACCTTCCACATGCACTCACTTCTGCAAACAAGTAAGTGTAATTTGTTCTATAAGCTTGTTATGAGAGGCACAGTGGAGAACAAGGCTGAAAAGAACCTCCTGCCTCTGTGGTTTTATTAAGAATTGTTTTCTCCAGAGAACTCTCAGCCTGTCGGATTAAAAATCTAAAGAGACCTTTTACTCTAACAGACTCACAGTTATCCCCTTAGTAAAGTTTGCTTTTGTGATAATTGCATTTTACCATCAATAGTATTTTACTAAATGAACAGCTTTTCTCTGCTGCTTCTAGCCTTGACAGTTCTTCTCTGAAAATTGGTGGTTACAATGAAATATTTAGAAATTAACAGTTTAACATGTCTTTGCCTTCTGTTTGTTATTTTCCTTGTTTTGTTTTGATAGCAAATGGCTTAGGTTGTGGTTCTGGTGATTATGGACCACAGGACTAGTTTGGGACTTACGCATCAAGTAACGTAGCATTAACACCGCTTTTTGCATTGAGAAGAAAGCTGCAGGCTCACGAATTTTCCCTGCTAATAGAGAAGGATCCATTCTGTCTTAAGGAGGGAGTTCCCAGCTTCCAGGATGCCTTGAAGAGGCAGGATTTCAGGATTACATCATCTCCAACACTAACAGTTGTTTTATTTTAATGAAAATATTTCATGTGTGAATGTGTGTGTGATCTCACCCTACAAAAAATTTTCTTTTTTTTTCAGTCTTGTAGCAAATAATGAACATCTGCTTGCATGTAAAACTGTAAAACTATTATTACTATATCAAACCATAATGCTTATTAATATTGATGATTTTTGATCCAAAAAAAATCTGAACTATTTCCTATGGTAGTGACATCATTGCTCTTTGAACAAAGAAGAAGGTAAAATTTTGAATAGGTCATCTAACCAGGCGCCTCTATGTAAAATACAAGTAAATATTTTCACAATTTATTTCAATGAATTTTTTTAATATTAAAGCAGTTTTGTTTAGTTTTTTGCAGTCCGGCTGGTTTCAAATCACATTTTGTTATGAATGCTTTACATTGAAAAATGTGAGTCACAACAAACTTGATACAAACCCACTTTCACTTATAAACCAGTACGAATAAAATTTAAAATCTTTTAAGTGTGAATTAAACCCAGCTTTAAGCCTCTGGGTTTTGTGAATACAAGTGAATGTCACAAGAATTTCTGCTCTACCTCTGCCACTTAATCAGGTCTGCTTGGTTCCAAAAGAAGCTACTCAGTAACAGCTGACAGAGGAGAGAATTAAAGGAAAAACACAACACTCTTGGCTGATTAAAAATATAGCTGGGATTTGAAATTCTTAAGATTTCTCCTGCCTGCAGTTCAAAGGCAGCCTTCTGTTGCTGAATGGAGTCATGAACCTTCAGCCTCCTAACTTCCTAGAAACCAGGGCCATCAGCAATATACGGTATTGAGTTAAATCTAAAATATGATTTGGAACCTTGCTATTTCTGCAAATGTAAGTCATAATCTTGGGTGCAAAATCGAGATTGTACTAGTAAATTTGAATAAGTCAGAGTGTGATCTGAAGAAAAAAAACCCAACAACCTAAATCCGGAAAAGAGTTCAGTACAGGCTGACATCTTTTTTTAAAGTTCAACTGTAAAAAAGTCCCAGCTGTCTTAAGAATAGGGCAAAAAGTATTTTCTCATCATGGTGACATACCTAATTGCCAATGCTCCTGTCATCCATGTTATAGCCTTTGTTAGAAAGCCCATTAATAATTCAAGAATACTGGTAATTGAACGAGATATATTTCTTCATCACAGCCCCTCACACTCACTTTCTGTCCCCCTTTTCCCCAAGATCTTAGTATGAATTTACCAGGAAGTGTGAATCAGCTTTGCTGAACTCTGCAAAATGGGTTTCAAGGCCAGATACAGTTGTCCTGTGCTATCTTCGAGGGGTAGGGGCTCACAGGGGAGAACAAACCTACACTATCTGTGGCATCTTGAGCCCGTAGATACAACTGCATGGTTTCTAGTATAAAAGACAAATGCTTTTCCATGGCCACAAGGTTATCAAGCAATTCTACCATTTTCCATGCTGTTTCAATATGGAATAATGCATCCATTCCCCCCATCCTAAAAAAAAAAAAAAAAGTGTGACAAGTTTCTTGCTGAAGGTGGGAGGTCTGTGCATGAACATAGGGACGTGTTAATGGGGAGTCAGGAATCTTAGCAAGCCCGTACACGAGCTTTTTTCTTTCTCTTTCTTTGTAATACAGAAGTAACTGGCTGGATTAAAGCACTAACAGTTTAACTGTTTAAGCTCCCAAATTGTCACACATTCTGGGCTGAAACAAGGAATAATGTGTTTCTTATGGCTACTCTGCATATTACCACCACTGCATCAAGCACAAATATAACAGTGGCAAGTCTTCATTAAAACCACATTAACAATGTGCCAAGCAAGAAAGCAGGGGAACTCGGAGACAAGGCAGTCCCTAATCCCTTCTCAGATTCTCAGCTGTCAGAAATCAGGAATCCAGGCACGGCGCTGCTTAAATGCCACTGTTAGAGGCTGACAGCAGAGTATCTGTAAGCACAGGCAGTGTGGAGCAATTTACTTGCTTTTTAAAAAAAGCCTTTGAACATTTTGCACTTGCTCAGGTAGTGATGAGCTTCATCTATGAAAATAAAAAACCTGAACTGTTTTACATGAGCAACTGGTATCTTTATACTGATAAATACTGCAGTTCTCTAACAGTGCAGATAACCTCCACCTTAAAAGAGTATACAGTCTAAACAGACAAAATGAATAAAAGGTAAGAAATGCATTGCTGGTTTTCCCTTTTTAGAGAAGGGGAAACCAAAGCACTGAAAGGTTAAGTGGCTTGTCTCTGGTCACACAGGGAGCCCATGGCAGGGCTGTAAATTAAATGCCACTTCTTGTAAGAATTGCACTCTCTCCTTAGGAAATATGAATAGCAGAAAGGAAGGAAACTACCTAGCACAAATGTACTGCATGGTACTTGAATAACATGGCAGGTAGCACTGGAGCAGAAATAATGAACTGATAGCTGAGAGCGGACAAAAATGTATTATAACACTGAAGAATGTAAGAAACTTGGTAATTTCTTCTTCCTCTCTAAAGCCTCACGGCAATAAAATATATGTATTTGCTCTGTCAATCCCTGCACCTGTCCACTTGTGACCAGCCAAAGGCAGCACTTCTGAAGATACCACGTTCCTCTGCCTGTTGTCAAAACTCGCCTCCTGAGCAGTGGAGAGACCCTGCTATTTATTCCCATAAATTCTGCACTGAGAGCTCTGTGGCTACCTGTTCGGCTTGGCTGGCCAAACAGCATGCACTGCTGGCATTGAGGATACCAAATTCTGCCTCATGTCCTGCCCGTGGCTCTGATATGTGGCAAAAGCCTGTGTGCCAGACTGCTGGGGCAGGGGGATGTCCACAGGCATAGGGGAATGGGGCAGAATGGCAGGAGCTCCCTGCAGCTGTGACTGGAAAACTACACAGGCTTTCTGGTGCAGAAAGCCTCTTGATGGTGACAGACTCTTGTCCATAGGTAAGAAGAACAATCTAAAATAATTTTAGTCTCTTCCTTATGGAGTTTGATAGGATTTTCTTATTTGCTTTAGGTATTTTTTTTTCCCTTCCTCTATTGCCCTAGGCAGTTCAAGTAGTGCTCCTAATTGTTTTCACTTTACACAAGTATAAATTCACAGCTTGACATTGAGGCTTATACTTGGTAGAATTTGGTTTTATTATTTCAGACTTTTCAAGCAAAGGAAGTTGGCCTATTTTCAACAACTGCCACAGCTGCCCGAGCTGCACAAAAATATGTAGTGACTAGCTAAACCTTGATAACAGGTAGTTTGATTAGCTAGTGTGAAACAACCATATAAACCCAAGAATTTTCCAAAGAATCTAATTGAGCCTAAGGCCATTAAAACTTCAGCAACTCATCTAGTTTCTTGCAAAAACCCTCATCTACAGCTTTTCATTTTATAGTTGCAAATAATATAAGGAAAAAAACCTTAAAAATTTATAGACTAGCCAGATTCTTAAGCAATCTAACAGTGTTTTCCATCGGATGTTTCAAAAATGCAGCCTTGAACTTCTTGATTGTTTATAAGGTGCTTTTTTTTTACTTTCCCTTCTGTTTCTATAGGTTGGACATCATACAATGCATACAGACTTCTAACATAAGTTTCTTTCCAGTAGTTTGCACAAAATGTTATATTTAATGCAAACAGGTCTTTGTCTCTCCAGATAACTTGCTGAAATAGCTAGAAGGATATCAACTTACTAAGAATCGTTGTCTTGTCAATTTTTTTTTGTTGTTGTTTCTTTCTTTCAGGTAGTGATTCTTCCCTAATGTGTTGGGTCTGGCTGAGCCCCACAGCAGCCCTCGCCGTGCTGTGCTTGTACCGGTACCCAGAGAGGTGGTGATAACACACCCGTGTTTTGGCTGCTGCTGGGCAGCGCTCGCACAGCACCAGGGCTGTCTCTCCAGCATCCCCCCCTGCCACCAGTGGGCTGGGGGTGGGCAGGACCTTGTGGGGGGACACAGCCAGGACAGCTGACCCAAAGTGACCAAAGGGATATTCCATACCATATGACGTCTGCTCAGCAATAAAAGCCAAGAGAGAGGAGGAAGGGGGCGTTCGTTATTTATGATGTTTGTCTCCTGGAACAACCACTATGTGTACTGAATCCTGGCTTCCCGGGAAGTGGCTGCGCATCGCCTGCTGGTGGGAAGTGGGGAATAACATCTTTTGTTTTCCTTTGCTTCTGTGCGTGCAACTTTTGCTGTTGCTTCATTAAACTGTTTTTATCTTGACTTATAAAGGTGGGGTGTTTCGTGGGGTTTTTTTCCCACCTTATTTCTTCCCCCCTTTTCTGCTGAGGAAGGGAGTGATAGAGCAATTTGGTGGGCACCTGGTGTCAGCCAAGGTCAACCCTCCACACCTAGAGATGACAAAGGGCAGTAGTTCAGCTCCTGATTGTGACTTATGGACATACGTTAAACTTGTAGCTTTTGGGAGGCATGTGTTCATGTGAAAAAAACAAAAACAAACCCAAAAACCAGCAACAGAGCACCCATCATTATTACTAAAGAAATTTGAAAAGTCACGTATGTTGTCTTTTATTAATCATATCATTCTGTATATCTGTAAATAGCATTTTTCAATATATTCTTATAGAGAAATGTGCTATTTTCCTACTATATAGTTGTGAAAATGCTTGTTTGCCTGCACATTTGTTGTCAGGCTCTTGTTCACGCTAAGAGAAAGAAACAAGAGGAAGAAAAGAGCCTAAAAGAAGATAGCATTTCTTCAGAAAAGCAATGGACTGAGGTAGCTTGACAAACAAGCTTTTCCTTATGAAAAAATGATAAGCAATGAGGAGTTGGATAATTCAGTGCTTTATCTTTTTGCCTGCTGTAACTAAACTAAGAAAAGAATTCAATAGAAAATCAGATATGAAATTGCTCTTCCAGTTCTAGTGGTGTGAAAAGAAGGGAAAAAAGGATATGGCAGCTCTTTTTCAAGAAGCAATCTACATGTCAAAAGAAGCATTATTCAAATTGTTTCATGAACAAGCATCAACTTAAATTCCTGGATCTAGTGTGTGCAACCCAAGCTTTTCCTCATCTCCTATATGTGAACAGGAACTCTGGAGGCATTTCTCTGCTCTGACACATGCTGGCTGCCTGTTCTTTATTGTACCACTTGTTATGCAGAGAAGCACAATCACTTGGAGATGTGGAAATGTTATTACTGCTTCACAGTAAAAGATCAGCTCAAAAATTTCTCTAGCTTCTCTGTAACCTACTCTTTGCTCCTCAGATGTCCTGGATTTCTTTGCTTGTTGTCACCTCCCCACACTAAAGCTGTAAATGGCTGTGATCAAGGGTCTTTCTCTGAGAATATGGGCAAGGGACAGTAGGATTGCACTGGTACTCTTGGTGCTGGAACTGGAAATAGCTGTTTCTCACTCCATTTCACCTACCACTTCTTTCAGTGAAACAAAAAGCCTGCTTTTTCTTGGCATAAAACATCGGTAGCTTCTCTGGAAGAGAAGACACCGGAAGCTGGAAGAAATGTCCGTGAAAGCTGTGTCCCTTACACCTCTGTAACATTCAATTATTGGGATCTTCCATTCTTGAAATTTTGTGTGAATCACACAAAATTTCATTTCTGTTTAAACAGCTCCCTAGTAGCACTTCATGCTTTCTCCAGTGCCCACCATGACTTGTTTTGTTTCTTTTATTTGTTTGTTTGATCCTGGGACACAGGTATGCTTTGAAAAGTAGTTTGTGGGAAATACTTCCTGTGGTTTATATAAGTGGCTCTGGGTGGCATAGCCTGTGCATTCAAATTCAGTCTTGTGCTATAGCTCTAGTACCGTTTATCTGCTGTTTTCAGCAATGTCTGAAGATATAATCTCAGGCCACCTTTGTAGTAGCACACTTGGAGTGATCAAGCTGTCCTTACATGTGCATGCCTGCAAGTCAGATCAATTGTTTGGAAAATTTTGCTGTTAGACCCTTGACACTAATGAAATATGTGGAATGTGTTTCTGCGTGCCATGCGCTGCCTGTGTCTGACAAAAGAATCAGCTCTGGTTTTAAGTACATGCCTAGCAAGGTACAGTGGGATGTTCGTGGTTAAAAAAGCACACTGCTTTTCCTCTGGTTTTGTTTCTGGCTGCCAACTTCTGAAAAACCTTTGAAAAGTTTAAAGAATGGCATACTATTACACACTATAAAAGGGGAATTTTATTGGCATGCACTTTGTGGTCACCTGTGATCAAAAGGCTGGACTTACTGTTGTTTAATATGCTTATGAGCATGTCTACCTCATTAAGAAAGCTTGGCTTTTATGAATTTTGCTTTTAGACATGCTGGCATGATATGCTGAGTAGAGAGAGGCTGCAATACACAGAGATACTTTTTTTTTCTTCTTCTCTTTTGTTTTCCCCTGCTGTATACAGATCTCCTGCTGGTTAGAGTTTGCATGTGAGATGCGCATGTTCAGATTTCTGCGCTGAACTGGGTGGGAAGAAAGGTTTAGATCCTGGATCTAAACACCACAGTGAGCTCTGGTCACAGGTCATCTTGGACATGAGATGTTTCTCTATGAAATTCTTGTTAAATGTTTTCCATTAGAAACTGTTTTGTTAGAAACTAACCACCCAAAGCAAATGTAAGAATCTCTTCCTCTGCATCCCATGCACCTCTGTTCTGTGGTGGTGAAGCGGTAGTGAAAAGGATGACATGACATTTCATGATAGACAAGGTAAGAAAAATTAATGCAAGGGCACTTGAGAAAACTATCCCATTTAATTTCCGTAAATTTCTTTTCAGTAATGGTGCCTGATACTGAAACACTTAGCTTTTCTGCTAATATTTAGGGGAATGCTTTTCCTGTCTTAACTAAACTTCTACTTTTAACTTAACTAAAATTCTGTATCACAACGATGATTGACTTTAAATCAAACTTGTTTCATAAAAAGAAAGTAAAATAATTTTCACTTTCTGCATCACATAGGTAGTTCATCCAAGTAAAACCAAATAAGGTAGAGAGGGCATTTGTGGGGAAATTTCTTGGTTTTGCTGTTTGAAATCTAGCCTAAAGAGAAAGGAAGCCATTTTGCCCTCCTTCAATGATGTATAGGGACTCGTGAAATAACGCATGTGACGTTATTTTAGTTGCAGTACTTTCTACTCGTTGCTTTTGACAGCTGATCAAATCTAAGCCTCCACCTACAAAACCAGCTCTAGCTGGCTCCAATACTGCAAGCAGATCTTTTTGGTTGCGGGGAACTGCACTAACCCTCTGTGCATCTCATAGGCTTGTGAAGATATAAGAAGCGATAAATTTGGCCCATTCTTTTCCCATTGTCATCTTCTGTGTTAGAATTCACATGCTCACTTTGATACAACAGCCAAAAACTTTACACCTCAGAATACATAAAATCTGAACATCATTCCAACATGATAAAAATATGAATATGTATTTAAAATTAGGATTTTATTCTTAATTTTTACCAATTATTAATTTTTTACATTAAAATTGGTGAATTGAATGTAACTTTAACATTTTACTAATTGCTAGTATGACTTTTGCCAATATTGCTAGAGACTTGGGAAACAGTACTTACTTTAATGCCCTTGTGAAATACTCTCAGATGATGACAGAAATGATAGAAGAAAGACATCACGTTGCCAGTTTTTGATAAGAAGGAATTATATCTATGAAAATAAGCCCTAGTCCTACCTCCTTGTTGTCCCACAGGACGTGGCAGTCAGACTGCTTTCCTGAGGGGCAGAAGAAACAGCAAAATCTGAAGTAGATAGATCAGGGTTTGGGAATTTCCTTTCTAAGAATATTGCATAAATTTGAGATGAGAGATAGATACAGTGCTTCTATCTTCAAGCTGACTTTAACTTTGATTTTAATGCAGGCAAAAAATGGTGGAAATTACGACACGAAGCAGCAGCTGTATTTGGGAAATTGTAGATTTGTCCTAGGATCATGTCATATCTCTATGCAGAAGACAGCAAGGTCATTTTCAATTCAAGTTCTCTTTTACAACTTCCATCTCTTTCTGTAAGTATTTGGTAATTTGGAGGTTAAATGTGCTAATATTTTCAGGGAAACTGAAAATGAAATTATTCAAATAATAAACTACTGTGTGGTTCTATAGCAACCACAGGCAACACTTTTCCAATGTCACATTGTTTTCTCACATTTCTATTTATTTAATAACAACATTTCTAATTTGGTGGTCAGACGGTGATCTACAGGTAACATCTCAAAACTTCTCCTCCCCTCAGACTTCATCTGTCTCTGCAAAGATTCTTGCAAATTTATTGCATAGAAATCTGACAAAAGTAACTTTCCCAACCTATCTTTCCTTCCCCTGCATGATTCCTTCCTCCCTGCTGCATATATTGATGTTTATCATATGTTCTCTCTTGGGGTTTGGCTGTTTGGCTGGATCTTGTTGAAAGCATTCTTGATTCCTTCGTTAGTATTTCATCCTCACTCCCCTTTAGTTCATTTCTTGCCACCCTAAATAAATGTTGGTGCCCAATTTGTCTCTACCGGAAGTGTATTAACTTGTTTCCATTCTGAATTTTCAAAAAATTTAGCTTCAGTCCCCGATAACCTACTTTTCCAAACAATTTCCAAGCCTTTTATTTTTGTTTCCTAGCCAAAGCTTTATTTCCTGAGCTGCTAACTGTATCCGATGCTGTCAGCCATACTTGTAAAGGGATTTGTACTTTTGCTGGCTCTCTTGCCTCTGTTCTCAATAGATCATCTTCTGACTCTCTTTCAATGTATAAACAGAATGATTCTCCTCATCTTCCTTCTTGAACACCATAGTGTTTTGCAATAATTACAAGCAAGAACTTCAAGACCTGAAAACTTAAGCAAGGTTAAACTTAGTATTTTCACAGGTTAGATCTTAGAGATGCGAGTGGATTTGTTTTCTGCAAGAATTGTATTTGTAATACATATTTAGAGGATAACCATATTATTTAAAAATAGTGATGTGTGCAAAAATAAGGAACTATGGTGAAGCACTTCTTTGATTGTAATAAAGGGTACAACTGACAAGGGAATGTTAGAGGCATATACATGGTAAATTACATCTACATTGATTAAAATTGGTTTTAGAATTAGCCTAAAGCAGCTGGGAGGGAGCATAGCCAGGATAGTTGACCCAAAGTAGCCAAAGGGATATTCCATACCACAGAACATCACGCTCAGTATATAAACTGGGGGTATTTCACCAGGAGCCACTGGTCGCTGCTCGGGGACTGGCTGGGTGTCAGTCAGTTGGCAGTGAGCAACTGGGTTGTGTATCACTTGATTTATTCCCTTGGATTTTATTCCTCTCCTTCTCCTCTTCATTACATTTTATTTATTTTTATTTTGGTTTTAACTTTATTTCAATTCTTAAACTGTTCTTATCTCAGTCCATGGGTTTTCCCTTTTTTGATTCCTGGTAGGTTGGAGAGAAGTGAGCAAGTAGCTGCAGAGTACTTTGTTGCTGGCTGGGGTCAAACCACAACAGCCCTTTCTGGTGCCCAGTGTGAGGCTTGAAGGGTTGAGATAATGACAGATCTGATCAGAGT
This sequence comes from Falco cherrug, assembly GCF_023634085.1. Taxonomy (NCBI): domain Eukaryota; kingdom Metazoa; phylum Chordata; class Aves; order Falconiformes; family Falconidae; genus Falco; species Falco cherrug. The sequence goes on along the minus strand of NC_073698.1, from coordinate 110,719,612 downwards.
GTGTTAAAACAAATTGGTTATAACCATTCATGGTATTGGTTTCATAGTCACTGGTCACATTGTCAATATTTTTGCTCTCAGGGTTATGCTGTGTAACACCTTACTTGCACCATATGTTTGCTCTTTTGGTATTTATTGCCTTTGGGGCCTGGGCTAAGGTTTTTGTTTTGTTGTGCTTTGTAATACTGGCTTGTGATACAATAGAATGGCTGGTCGTGAAACTAGTCTGGTCTGTGTACTCAGCACTGCCATCACCTCTGTACTTCGGGAACCATCTATTGGGAAGTATTAATAATTACACCTTTTGCCTTTTCTCCTCAGAGAGAGCCAACCTATGGGGAATACATCTTCCCATATCTTCCTCTTCTCTTCCAGGCTAATTACAGAAGCATTTGAGAACTTTGAAAGTTTTAATATCCTTGGAATGTCTATTCCTGGTCCTGGTCCTGTTGCTAGGAATGCTGAATGTGGTTCAGATCTTGTTTAAGGTTAGGCAACTACTCTGACTCCCACAATGGGCACTGAGGCTACTCAGACCCTGGCGATGGGTGACACAGAGGACCAACCCATGCTGGTATCAGTTGCCCCTATACACAAGAAGAAACGGACACAAAAGGCAGCTTGTTTAGTAAAGGAAGACGAAGCAGGGTCATCACAGGAACAGCAGGAAGAGTTAGCACAAGAGGTAACCACTCGATCCCTATCCCTGAGTGAGCTGCAGGATATGTGAAAAGATTTTGGCCATTGTCCATGTGAGCACATTATCACCTGGCTGCTCCAATGCTGGGATAATGGGGCTAATAGTCTGCAGTTAGAGGGGGTGGGGGGCGGGGAAGCCAAGCAACTGGGATCATTTTCTAGGGAAGGGAGTACTGACAAGGTGATCGGAATAGGGACTCAAGCCCTCACCCTCTACAGGCAACTCAGTCAAGTGGGAAGGAAAGGTTTCCCTTTGAGGAAAGTGTTACATGTTGCCCAGGAAACTGGACCACAATAGAGAGAGGTATCCAGTACTTGAGGGAATTAGCCATGCTAGAGATTAGTTATTACAACCCAAACCACATGCAGTTACCTTCAGAATCCAAATGAAATCCAATGCATACAACCCACATGGTGTAAATTTGTAAGGAGCGCACCATAATCGTATGCCAACTCATTGGCAGTAATGAGCTGGAGAGACCAAGCAGCACCAATGGTGGATGAAGTGGCTCACCAACTCTGGGAATATGAAGACAGTCTCTCTTCCTCTCTCATCTTGGCTGTGAAAAAACTGATCCAGCAACTTGTCGAGGATAGATCCTACCCCCCATCTCTACAGATCTGCATCTCAGCTATTAACAGTGATTCCTTTTGCTCAAAAGAGAGGATATAGAAGGCACACACTACAGGGTACCTTGTGGTTTTACCTGTGGGACCACAGAAAAGACATGAGGAAGTGGGATGGAAAGTCCACCTTGACCCTAGAGGCACGGGGCATGTGAATCACAAGGAAAAACAATCACAAATGGAGGTTCTTCCAGGAAGGTTGCTGCCCCAGTCTCCAGTGGCCAGTTTCCCAGACAGAGTGGAAAATCTGATCTTATTCCGGATCCTACAGAAAGAAATTCCTATCCATTTTTACAAGAGGTGGAGAATCTTATGACCAGGACTAGAGGAGCCTGCCTCCAGCCAGATGAAAGAGAGGGACAACCGGATTTACTAGACTGTGTGGATGTGATGGCCTGGCACATCAGACCCACAGCAGTATGAGGCTTTAGCAGACACTAGTGCACAGTGTACCCTAATGCCATCAAGCTGTGAAGGGGCAGAACCCATGTGTATTTCTGGAGTGGCAGGGGGATCCCAACAGCTAACTGTATGGGAGGCTGAAATAAGCTTGACTGGGAATGAGTAGCAAAAGCACCCCGCTGTGACTGGCCCAGAGGCTCCGTGCATCTTTGGCACAGACTATCTCAGGAGACGGTATTTCAAGGACCCAGAAGGGTCCTGGTGGGCTTTTGGTGTAGCAGCCTCGAGTTGGAGGAAATTAAGCAGCTGTCTACCTTGATTGGTCTCTTAGAGGACCCTTCTGTTGTGGGATTGCTGAAGGTTGAAGAACAGTAAGGGCTGATCACTAGAACAACGGTTTACCAGTAGCAATATCACACCAGCTGAGACTCCCCGGTTCCCATCCATATGCTGATTCATCAACTGGAGAGTAGGGAGTGATCAGCAGGGCCTGCTCACCCTTTATCAGCACCATATGGCCAGTGCAGAAGTCTAATGGAGAGTGGAGACTAACAGTAGACTATCGTGGCCAGAATGAAGTCACGCTGCTGCTGAGCACTGCCATACCGGACATGCTAGAACTTCAATATGAGCTGGAGTCAAAAGCAGCCAAGTGGTATGCCACCACTGATGTTGCTAATGCGTTTTCTCAGCCCCTTTGGCAGCAGAGTGCAGGCCACAGTTTGCTTTCACTTGGAGGGGTGTCCAGTACACCTGGAATCAACTGCCCCGGCTTGGAAACACAGCCCTACCATTTGCCATGGACTGATCCAGGCTGCACTAGAACTGGATGAAGCTCTGGAAGACCTGCAATGTGTTGATGATATCACCATGGGGGGCAATACAGCAGAAATTTTTTTTGAGAAAGGGAAGACAATAGTTCAAATCCTTCTGAAAACCGGTTTTGCTGTAAACAAAGGTAAGCCAAGGGATCTGCACAGGAAATCCAGATTTTAGGAATAAAATGGCAAGAGAGATGTCATCAAATCCCAATGGATGCGACCAACAAAATACCAGCTATGTCTCCACCAACTAGTAAGAAACACAGGCTTTCTTAGGTGTTGTGGGTTTTTGGGGAATGCACATTCCAAACCACAGCCTGACTGTAAGTCCTCTCCGGCAAGGGATTTCACACGGGGCCCTGAGCAGCAACAAGTCTCGGAGCAATTTAAACAGGACACAGTTCATGCAGTAGCAATTGGGCCAGTCTGGGCAGGGCAAGATGCAAAAAATGTGCTCTACACCACAGCCAAGAACAATGGCCCTACCTGGAATCTCTGGGAGAAAGCACCAGGGGGCACTTGAGGTTGACCCCTTGGGTTTTGGATTTGGAGATACAGAAGATCTGAGACCCGCTATACTCCAACTGAAAAAGAGATACTGGCAGCTTATAAAGGGGCTCGAGCTGCTTCGTGAGAGATTGGTACGGAGACACAGCTCTTCCTGGCAGCCCAGCTACCAGTGCTGGGCTGGCGTTTAAAGGGAAGATCTCCTCTGCGCATCATGCAACTGATGCTACATGGAGTAAGTGGGTCGCACTGATCACACCACCATCGCGAACAGGAAATCCCAGTCATCCAGGAACCTTGGAAGCGATCATAGACTGTCCAGAAGGCAAAGATTTTGGAATGTCACTGGAGGAGGAAGTGATGTGTGCTGAAGAACCCCACGGTCTAACAAATCAGCAGACAATAAGCAATGTGCCTTGTTTGCTGATCTGTCCTGCCATATTGTAGGAAAGCATCAAAGGTGGAAGGCAGCTGTGTGGAGTCCTGTACGACAAGTTGCAGAAACTGCTGAAGGAGAAGGTGAAGGTGAATTGAGTCAGTTGGCAGAGGTGAAAGCTATCCAGCTGGCTTTGGACATTGCTGAAAGAGAAAAATGGCAAATACTTTACCTCTGGACTGACCCATGGATGGTGGCAAATGCCTTGTGGGGGTGGTTGCAGCAATGGACGCACAGCAACTGGCAGTACAGAGGTAAATCAATCTGGGCTCCCGCATTGTGGCAAGATATTGCTGCCCGGGTGGAGAACCTGGTTGTGAAGGCCCTACCCAATCGAGACTTTTACATACTGTGGAAGGGGATAAAGTTCCAGTGGTGCACATAAAAAGTATATTAGGGAAAGCAGTTTGGGTTAGTCTTGCCTTAGGCAAAGGCAAATCTATCCATGGAATTGCTTTTGCTCAGGGCCCTGGGTACACTTGGTGGGTAACACAGGAGGATGTGTACCTCAAGGGGATTTGATTTTGGGTGAGAATAGCGAATGAATTAAATTGTATGATGTCGACTGATTGCTACATAACACTGTATATTATCACTACTATGGTGGCTATATGCCCATCACTGCACTGCACACCTCATTGCGTCTGTGCCACTCCAGATCAGTGAATCTGAGCCCACCTCCTGTCCAATTGCCACATTAATGAAGAATGAATGTTAATGAAACCACCAAAGTGCAGTGGTGATGGAATCAGAACTGGCTTCACCCAATACCACACACCATCTTTCCTGCCCTGAAAGACTTACGGCAGATGGAGCCAAAGTTGTGGACTAAAGGAACTCAACAGACATTTCAGAGGGATGGCCCACAGACTAAGGGAACGATACCTGTGTGTGTATACCAATATCAAAAGACAGGAAGGTGATGGCATATTGGAAACTGAGACCCAGGCATGATGTAAATGGTATAGAATTAGGGTTGGATACTGTCCTAGTTTTGGCTGAGATAGAGTTAATTTTCTTCCTACTAGTTGTTACAGTGCTGTGTTTTGGATTTAGTATGAGAATAAAGTTGATAACACACTGATGTTTTTAGTTGTTGCTGAATAGTGTTTGTACTGTCAAGGACATTTCAGGTTCTCAGGCCCTGCCAGGGAGAGGGCTGGGGGGGCACGGGGAATTGGGAGGGGACACAGCCAGGACAGGTGACCTGAACCGGCCAAAGGTATATTCCGTATCATGGGACGTCATGCTGAGTATATAAGCTGGGGGGAGTTGGCTGCAGGACAGGAATCGCTGCTTGGGGCCTGGCTGGGCATTGGTCAGGGGCTGTTGAGCAATTGTGTTGTGCATCACTTGGAGTTTTTTCTTGTGTTTTATTTCTTTTCTCTTGTTGTTATTTCCCTTTTCATTACTATTATTAGTACTAGGACTGTTATTGTCTTTCACTTTATTTCAGTTCTTAAACTATTCTTACCTCAGCCCATGGGTTTTGCCTTTTTCCAATTCTGCTTTCCACCCCGCCTTGGTATGTGGGGAGTGAGCGAGCAGCTGCATGGTACTCAGTTGCTGGCTGGGGTTAAATCATGACACACTTCTAATTGACTTTTGCATGACAAGAGATGAGAAGAAAACAGGAATTTGACTTTTGTTACATGTGATGGACAGGCCAGAAGCAGCCCCTCACCATACTTTTTAAATAAACACAAAGAAAAAGGAGAGAGTGGCTTGCCAAAGCAGCGAACAGTACAATGGTTACTGAATTGGAGGCATTTTAGGGAAGTTTTGACAGAAAGAAGTAAGTTTAGGGAAAAGCAAACCGAAAACAAGCAGAGAGGAGTAGACTGAAGGGGAGGCAGAAGAAAAGTCAGCGAGACACACTTGGATTAAAATCCTGTCTGCCCTCTGTAAAACTGATTCCTTCCTCTAGCCAGTTGTGCTTGCCAGTGTTCTCCCAAACCTGGGTAAAGTGGTATGTGACCAAATAGCCTCAGAAAGCTGAAAGCACAGGGTTCCCCTCAGTGGCATTTTGGGTGCTGGGTGGGAGCGCTGCTGCGGCTGGGGCAGGTAGCCCCCCGCCCTGCGGGCTCCGGCTGTCCTGCTGTACCACACTCTCAGAGTAGACACAGGGAACTCTCAGATATTTAACTTTCTTCTCCAGCAAGGCAAAAAATCCCTCTGTTAGGTTTTTGGGGGAAAAAAAGGGAAGAATTATTCACATGCTTCACTCTCATTAAAGACAGGGAGAAGTTTTTTTATTTTAGCAATTTTGTAATAAATCAATATGCTAAAGCTATTATTTTTTTCTAACTAAAAATACTAAACAGAAGGCATATTTTTCTTAAAATTTTTATATTTAATATTAAAAAAATTCCCATAGACACAGCTTTTTGGCAGAAAAAATGTTCGGGCCAGCAGTCAGTCTCAGCTTGCAGTACTTATCTGTTATGATGTAAGTCAAAATATGAAATACTTGTTAAAGTGAAAATCAATTATTGAATGAAAATAAATACATATATATGTAGTTATGTTCATTAAGTACAAAGAAGCTATGGCTTTAGCCAGTAATAGACTTGCTTCAGAACTGTAGCGTGCACAACTGTAGTTAAGGTTGAATTTTTTTGTTTTGCAAAGTTGCAAAAGAAAATTACATTTCCAAAATGGCGTAAGAAAGCTTCATCCGTTGAAAGGGAATGATGTTCCTCGTTAAAACTAGTGCAAAACTTTTGGAAAGCTTGGAAGATGTCAGAGGAGTGTACATTTGTACTGGGTCTGGGTGGCAAGGTGCTGGTGCGGGGCTGCAGGGGCGGCCCCTGTGAGAAGCTGCCAGCAGCTGCCCCCATGTCCCACAGGGCCCGTGGCAGCGGCTCTGGGACGGACCCGCCGCTGGCCGAGGCCGAGCCCGGCAGCCGCGGGGGCAGCGCCTCGGGGGGGGTTTAAGGGGGGGGGGACCCCAAAACCCAGAGCGAGAGCAGCCAGAGAGGCCTGAGAGCGTGCGAGAGCCCCAGCCCCGCAGCCCCCCAGGCCGGGGCAGGAGGAGGCCGGGGGGCTCCAGGCGCCGCAGCAGAGACCCCCCGGCAGCCCCTGGAGAAGCCCCCGGCCAGGCGGGCCGTGCCCCCAGCCCATGGAGCCCCCGGGGGAGCAGCTCCCCCCCGCAGCCCGGGCAGGACCCCCCCGGGGCAGGGGGTGCCCGCAGGGGGCTGTGACCCGCGGGCAGCGGCGCTGGGGCAGCTCCTGGCAGGGCCCGTGGCCCCGCGGGGAGAGGAGCCCGGGCTGGGGACCCCGCGGGGACCCCCCTGGGGCCGGCTGGGCCTGGGGGGCTGCGCCCTGGCAGGGCCCCGGGCTGGGGCAGGGGCAGGGGGCGAGGAGCCTCCCCATGGGGGGCAGGGGCGGCAGGGACAGCTGTGAGGGACTGACCCCAGCCCCGGCCCGGCCCGGCGCTGCTGGGGGGGAGACAGAGAAAATCAGGAGGAGGGTTCAGCCTGTGAATAAGGGAGGGGTGGGGGGAAGATGTTTTTAAGATTTATTCTGTTTTCCCATTACCCTACTCTGATCTGAATGGTAATAAAACTAATTTTCTCAAGTCAGGCCTGTGTTGCCCGTGACTGTAACTGCTGGGTGACCTCCCTGTCGTTATCTGGACCCAGGAGCCTTCGGTTGTATTTTCTTTCCCCCATCCACCCGAGGAAAGGAGTGATAAAGCAGCTTTGGTGGGCACCTGCTGTCCAGCCAGGGTCAACCCACCACAATGCTGCTAATCAAGAACTATAGATATATGTGGAAAAGCTAAGTAGAACATAAAAATGTGGGGCCAAGAGAGACAAATTCTTTCGATGCAGGAGAAACATGGAAGGCTAACAGTGGTGCACAGCTGATACTTGACAAGGATGGTTAAGCTGTCAGCCACGGTGCAGAAAAGGTACAGGAACCCAATAAATATTTCTGTTCTGAGTTGGAAAGAACCAGTGTGATATACTCATATCTGACAGTGATAAGGACTACTTTCTACTCGATCAATAAACTGGGAGATTGTTAAACAGTAACTGTCAGAGCTAAACAGTTTTTTGAATTTACAGGGCCAGATAACTTGCACCCAAGAGTATTAGAAGAGCTTACTGAGAAACTCTCTTTAACCGTTAATGCTGATTTTAAAGAAACCATAGAACAATGAAGAAGTTCCGGAGTGCTAAAGCAAATACAACTCACCAATAATTTATGGAGGTAAACGTATAGCTATAAATTGAGTTGGCAACCTGGTATTAATCTCAGGCCAGAAGTCAGAAAGGCTGACCTGAAGCTCAATCAGTAAAGATAAATACGCGTACCCTGTTATGCTATGTTGTAAACTAACTGGAGCGGGCGTGTAAATGTGAAGGAGAAGTCTTCATCGTCTGCTGGTTCATTCTGTTTGGGTTTCCTCTTGGCCCAGCACTATTTAGTATTTCTATTAACACAGCAACATGTGCCACTGGGCAATTCTTTCCGCAGCCCGGCTGTGGGCCACCTGGGAGGGGATCCCAAGGGTGCACTCAGAGTAGCTGGAGCTGAGCAGTGCCCTGTTGCAAGGGTTTCAGTAACATGTGCGAGGCTTCACAAATCACTGAAACTCACAGTTTACTAAGGACTTCTATTAAACTCAGTCAGGGAATAGAAATAATTGGAAGTGCAGCCATTTCACATGATCAGAAAATAAATCCTTCTTCATACACACTTCCAATAAATATGTTCTTCTAAGCTTTACTTGCTGTGAAATTTTATACAGTGTCACCCTCTGGTATTAACCTTTGTCCTCAATCCCTACTGGCTTTACCCAAACTGTCAGACAACATCCTACTAACTGCCTTCTCCAAGCAGTTCTTAAACAGGCTTTTAGCTTTCTCTGATATGGCACAAATTTATCCTGAGTTTGTGATTTTGTGTGTGTGTGTGTGTGTGTGCGCGTGTATATCTATCTATCTATCTATCTATCTATCTATCTATCTATCTATCTATCTATCTATCTATGATCAGACATATCTCAAAGGATTAAAAAAAAAACCAAACAAAAGTACACATGTATTTTCTTTTCAGCTCTTACTTGCACTGGATTTTCCAAACTTACTTCACACTGAAGGGGTAAGATGAAGCTTAGGTCGCTTGGATGCAGATCTCAAGTCAAGATTACACCTGCCCTCAGGAGCTGCTGTCCTAATATGCTTTAGAGCTGCTTGTGTTTCACCTCAGATTACTCAAATAAGGCATGGGCTCCTGTAAGTAAAATGCGTGTTTCCAGAAGTGATATAATGCAGAACGAGAGTGGGTGGGAAAGACACAGACCTACCCACTGCCGCCAAAGAGACCTTGTCACAGCCCAGCATTTGGATGCTGGAGCATCCAAGTCCCTTCATTAATGCTGTGGTTGTGATTTGTGACTCCCTGCTTCAGTTTCCTTGAGCATTGCACCCAATAAGGCCATAAGGGTATCAAGTTTTAATTAGCCAATGCTTTGTAAAGTGCCTCTACTACAAATGCGGAGGCTTCTATCATGTGCCTGCATTCTCTTCATGACATGGTACTTACAAAATGGGAAGTTTTGCTTTCTTCTCAGAGTTTGGGTCCGGATGCCACAGCCTAAGCAGGTGAACTGATGCTTAACCCCAGAACTGAAAGACAGAGAAAGGTAAGTCTTGCAATCTATATGGAAAGCCAATAAAAAGGCATTTTCAGTCTTGACATTGTCAGTGCATCCTCTGTAAAGAAAATAGAAGTATTTTTATATCAATAAAGCCTACAGCATGTGTCAGTAGTGGATCAAATATTAAAAGTAATTTTTAATAAGCGCGAATCAAAGAGGGATTAGAAAAGCTCAGGGGATTTAGAGATGAGTCTTCAGTTCAGGGAATTCCACAGCTCAGGGGCATAACAGGTGAATGCTCTGCTAGTCATGGATGAGAGACCTGGCAAGGGGGCTGATGAATTTGAGATTTATTATTAGAAAGTAAGGACTGAGGGTATGTATAAATGGAGGCCAATTTTGATAGGTATGAAGGGGATATATCAGATGGATAATGAAAAACTCAGAACAAAATTTTAAAGTCAATGCATTGGCTGATAGGAAGCAAGTATAAATCTGCCATAGCTGAAGTAATGCGATTGGATTTATTGCCATAAGTGAACATATGGGATGTGGCATACTGAACAATGGGGTCATTTGTGAATATTGTTGCATATATTGTATGCCTATTATTGTAATCTAAAAGCTATAAAGATGTGGTTTAGAATGGGGCAAGCAACACAGAGAGTAGCAGTAATACCTGTCTTACACCTGCAAAGTTGAAGCATGTCACCTAAGCAACTGCTTTTGAGAAAAGCTTTTAAGAAGCTAACAGTAAATGAACTAGAGGAACAAAGAAGGATGCAAAGCTGAAAGTTTTGGAGGATTCATTAGATGTACACAGCTGCCACCAGATGGGAAAACAGAATATGACAAACAGTACATAAATGAAAGACAGATGAAAAGGGGGAGGGTGAATTTGGGGATTTGACTTCAGAAAGCAGTGCCTTATGTATCCATCACAAGGAATGCCTTCTAGCTCTTTCGTGTGCGTGAATGTGCATGCCTTTCTTCCCCCTTCCCTCCACCTCCCTCCCTCGCTTTTTCTTTCAGTGATTGACAGACCACAGTTTGAAGAGAAGCTTAGAGAAAAATCCATACCTTTTTTGTCATACATCATGAGCTGAGTAATCTCCTGAGAAAGAGTTTTAGCATAGTAGGGGCTTGTGAAGAATTTGGATATGGATCCTACACAAAAGATTTTTGTACACTGCAGTAGGTAAGAGCCAGACCACTTGGGTCAGTACTGAAATTGTATATTGCTTAGAAATAATGTTGAGAGTTATCACACTTGAGCAGTCACTCATAACATTTATCTGAAGATCTGATTTATAGTAATGGAAATGCTTGCTCACTTTATTACCGTTATTTTTGGCTTCGTTTTTAATGTTTTGCATATCTTAAGCATTAAAAGATTATTTTTCTGTCCCTGGACAGAATTCAGTACTAGAGAGTTACAGCTGCCTGCTATTACCCACTGTCTCCTTTCCTGAAACATTTTTTGTGACAGGTTTGTGATCAAGGTGTTCAGCACTTCAAAGTAATGAGATATTTATTTTTGTGGATAACACATCTATGTTGTATAAATAATATGATATAATATGATATTCTTTATGCACAAAGCTTTATGCATCAGAATATCCCAGTATTTTAATATCAAGTCTTCAGGGATTTTTAGTGTTACCATTTGGTGAACCTGGTATCTCATGACATCATAGCCTAGCATGACAATGCAGTTCATGCTTGTTCTGGAGCAGGTTGTGAATGGAGTTACCAGATGACTGGTATATCCGTATCTGGAAGGGGCAAACACCGAGCTGTACTTGGTTGCAATTCTACTGCCTTGACATCCCAGGGATATGGTTTTGAATCTTGTGGTTTCAGTGGTCTAAACTAGAACTAGCAAGGAAGGAAGGCCCTGAAGAGATGGTCTAGCTGGTCACAGAGAGGATAATTCCTAGCATGACTTTCTTATTTTGTATACAATAGTACATAGTGATGAATAAGTTTAGGAAAGGCAGCATGTTCGTTTTTAATTACTACTCAGGGTGAGTAGCAATGTCCCCTAAAAATGCTCTGGCTGGCATGTAATTTCCATTATCATGCCATTTTACTCTCATTTTGATGCCCCGTTATCACCCACTAGGGACAGAAAAAACATTGATATCTTTGCCAGTCATTTTAGATCTCTCAATGGCTTTTTAACTCTGTTAAGCAAAAGGTTTTTATGTCCCAAAGGTAAAACAAACTACTGTATAAGACCACTATCTTTCTGTTTATAGGGAAATGAGAGAGCATTGCTAAATAGCAGGTAAGACAGCCTCAAAGCTCTCTGAATACTAATTGGGGGGCGGGGAGGGCAGGTTGGTTGTTTTTTTACCATTAAAAAACCACTTATAAATGGATCTATAAATGTATTTAGATGCACAAATCCTACCGATATCAGAGAAAGCTGATAGTCTTCATGCACCTTGAGAAACTAGGTTTAGTCACTTTCTTACTACTTCCACAACACCAGAGAAGCCAGGCAGCTTATATTTTTTGACTTGTTCTGTCAGTTTTTGATGACATACTGTTGACTAAACCAGATTTCTTTGCATATTGGAAATTCAACCTCTATTAATACTTGAAAAGACGTTGCTTTTGATTAAATTTCCATTCTTTATTTAAGTTTCCTAATTTTACCAAATAGGTGTGATTATTTAGATAGCTTAGTTTATCTTTCCAAAGACATTATTGTGCTACTCAACCACTGTTCAGTACTGGTTTGTGGTGGTTTTTTTTTTTTTTTTTCCTGGAAAATTGAGCAACTCGCATTCAGTGTACTTCTTGTCAATGTATTTGTGTGATTTGTCTTGGCTAAAGTTTAGGATCACTTCAGGAAAGTATTGAGGAGCTTTGACCCACTTTTGGGGAGTATGCAGCTCATTAGATGTTTCTATTAAAGGTCATGTTTAGACCCTTGATTATTTGTGGAACTCCAACAGATGGTATGAAAGAGCAACTTTTCTTCTTTCTGGAAAACATACAAGGAAAGAGCTGCCAGAGTATAGCAAAGGCTTGCAGACTGATGAATGAAGATGAGTAAAAATCAATTGCTTGCTATCTTGTTTGGTGTGATGACATGGGGGACATAAAATTAAGTCAATAGATATCTGGTTCCAGAAAACAATGTGGGAGAGAGAAAAACAGAGGAGGAACATGTTTGCAACCCAATCTGCAAACATATCCTCATATTTTGGGTAGGTATTGCTGTGCAATTATTTCCTTTTTGTATTCTCTGGATACCTTGTTTTGGCCTATCCTGAGGCAGAATGCTAAACCATATGGACCTTAGATTAGGTTCGACATAGTATGAATCTATGATGATGTTTTATTTGTACTTTGTGCACAGCTCTCCTCACCTGTTCCCCAGACATATGTTCCAACTGTAACCTTTGCTAACATCCTTTAGTCAGGATGCAGCACATACCTCACTTGATGAGTACTGTGTTTCATCAGAGCACAGCAACATCCAGAAACAGGAAACTTCATTCAGGAACACCAGTATGATGCGGAAGAAAAGAACAAAACACCTTGGCCCATGGTGGGACCACACTGACTACACACCGGTCTCACGTAAATTATATATTTTGCTAGAACATGTCACTTTAGGATAAAAGGGGCGGTCACAGATGATCAGTCTGTTGAAGAAAGGGGATGTGCTGTCTACCTTGGTTAAATACGTAGGTGTGCATGGTGGGGTTCAGCAGTGAGGGGCCGGGGGAAGGAGGGCGAGAGCTGGGGGCCGCACTGCCACCCAGGGCCCAAGGGAAGGCTGCTGCTCCCCAAAGCACATGGGGATGCATGAGAGCTGCTTTTCAGCTTTATCTGCGATTGCTTCTGTCTCCCCTTCCCCCCCCAAACCCCAGGAGAGAACAATTAAACCATGCCTTTTTGCATTGTCTGAGGAACTGTGTGAGCATATCTCTCTGCACATCCATGTGAGTATATTTGAAACATGCAAGTGACTGGTGCAGAGTGAATAACATGGTGTGCACCGACTGGCTATAGCACACTGAACTGGCACGATGAGGAATTACACAGTAGCTGCTTCCTCTGCCATTTAAAGTCTGCAGCCACATGGATTTTACAGTTTCGTGTATTATGTGATCGGTCAGGTAATTAGTTATGCTATGAATTCATAGTTCGTATTGCCTAGCAGTGAAGGTCAAATGCAGGAATTTGTTTAGGTGCCCCCAGTGCAAAGGCACAATCAGTTGTTTTCATATTTTAATAAGCATTGTTGTAATGGTTCTTCCCCTTTTTTCTGAGCCTCCCCCTCCCAGTACTCATCTTAGACTAGACCATTTGCTTAGCTGCACTATGACCTTCAAAAAGAAGTGGAATTATTTATTCCTATTTTTTCTTTCTTTTTTTTTTTTTTTTTTTTAAGACATTCTGTTACAGAAATTATTGTACACAACATTTGAACCTTTTAGCAGATCTTTTAATAGCATGGACATTACAGCCATTAGGGTAATGCAGTAGTTTTCAAAAAAAGAACAGTCAACCAAAAAGTTAATTTTCTGATAAACACTTAAAAAGACTGACTGAGGGGAAGCATTGATTTAGATTCAGCTATCTTTTCTTTTAAAATAATAATTGTGTTAAAAACTAGAATGTACTGTAAATGTGTACAGAGCAAGAGTTAATAGAAGCTATCTGCTATATTGGCATTTCTAGGTTGGGGTTCCTAGCTTGAGCAAATACAGTATATTTTTGCCATGGTCATACCAGCAGTGCACTGATGCCAATCAGATTTTTATCTGACCTGGTGGCTATGTCTAAACAGCACAGTTCAAACAGTGCCAAACTGGAGCCTTGCATCTTAAAAAGGAATATATATATCTATAAGTTAGCTCACTGGAAAAGATATCTGTTCCACCTGATTAATTCACTATTTTCTCTGTCCTTCCTGAGGCTCCTTTGCTTGTCTAAGAAGTTCATCATAATTCTTTGAATGGTAATTTCTTCAAATAAATAAAATATTAGGGAAGCCACTGCAAGCAGAAATATAACTGCACATTGTACTAATTTCTTTTGTTGTCTGACTTGAACAAGCTTTAGCATGGGCTACATCTTCCCAATTAGCATGCGGCAGGAAGGATTTTCTCAAATAAGACATTGGTTGTGTGGTGACAAAAAGCTGGCTGACTACCTAAGTAAGGCACTGTTATAATTAAAGTGGAAAAGCAAATCCATTTTATGAAACACTGAAGGTTTGAAGCCTATTTCATTTTGCAGTAAAATGAATGAGACTAGGTTTTCACAGAGGAAGAAAGACTTTGCACTGTCTGCTACTGAGTATTTAAAGCATGGAGTGAGGATGGCTGAACTAGATTCTTTGCTTTGCCTCTTTTGGAGCAGTGAGGTTTTATTGATTTTTGCCCATTCTGATTCAAGCAATTGTTATTTCTGATCTGACAGATTCTTTCCACAACCTGTCCTTTCCTAACTCTCCATCCAAGCCTTCGGTGTATAAGAATTCATCCTAGGAAATGTTTAACTGAAATTGATTCATTTTCACAAAACATTTAGCTTCAGCTAAATTGCATTTTTCCTAGCAAGAGAAAAAAAAAAGAAAAAAAAAAGAAAAAAGGAAAAGATGGGTGTAATTATATTCTGTACATAGCCATTGGGAAGAAAGTATGCAAGATCACAATGGTAAATCAGAGAGTGACTTACGAAGTTTTTAACTCTTCTGCATAGATTAATAGTAAACCTCATTTGTCTTAGACGTGGCACACATCCAGACACCGGATGTGATCTACATCTCTGTATATAGTGGTCACATAAAATGATCAATACTGAAAGTTCAGTGGAAGCGGACTGCATGCATAGCAGCATTAGGTTGCTTAGGTGACCAGCCCTTGGACAAACCAATTGCTAATAAGCGGTGAATTGGTATGCTTATTCTCAACTTTCCCAAAATCTACATGCTACTTATTTCTTACAGCTCACATTTCTTTTGGTGCCGGGGTAAGTAATATCCATTAAATATCCCAGGTTTTATTTATTATTTTATTATTTATTTTATTTTATTTAGTGAGGAACAAAGTTAGGGCAGTGCAGAGTCCTTTAAAAAATATCTCAGCCATTGGAATGAGTGCTTGACATTTTAGTCAACAGATTTGTGATTTTTGGTGGTTTGAGGGTTTTATTTTTGCTTTCTCCCTCTCCCAACCCCTCACTCCCTTCTTGGCAGGAGACTGTCTTTTTTCCCACCCCAGATACAGATCTTTCTATCATTATTCCAGTGACGTAAGTCTGAGTACAAAACTGATATGGCACATGTCATGTATGAAGATCATGCTAAAATGCAGTTGCACATGTAATATTCTCAGGGTATCTGTTATCAGAACTAATAAGGTGGGCCTTTAATGAATGTATCAGGTTAACGAAGCTGTAAGGGAGGCTCTGCAAGCCTGGGGTTGCTCAGCTGGTTTATTGGTCTGGTGGAAAATAAACCCGCTAAAGCAACGTGTTTTCTGCCAGATTACTGTGCTGACCTGCCTCCCCGGAGAAACCCCTGTTTCTACACGAGGCAAAGCAGGGGAGCAGTCAGAAGCGGGAGATGGAGGGAAGCAGAGTGGGACTGCCTGACCTTCTGCAGATGGACTTAGGCACGTGGGAGACTGTGTCTCAACGTGGTGAACTGGAGAGAAAAGTGAGCCAGAACTGGCACTCTGAGCCTCTGAGCCTCGTGTCAAGGCATCGCAGGCAGCCCATGAGCTCACCCTCCCTGTCTTGCAGCATCCAGGGTAGCTCAGGGGGTTTAGCTCCCTCCTGGCTCTTTCCTGCAGTGTCTCCTCCCCTGCCTGCTCTGTATCAGATCTTAAATTCTGAATGTCCATTTCTTTTTCCATCTTCTTTTCTGGAAGAAGCTGAGAGTCCTTCCCTTTTCTGGGCAGGAGTCAGAAGCAAAGTGAAAAGATTTAGTCTTCCCTGCCATTACAGCTTTAGCTGTTCCAAATAATATCACATGCATACTCTCTCGTGTATGCAAAAGCTAGCTCAGGCATCCAGCTATCAATAGTACTTCTTCCCGGTCCTTTTTGTGGGCATAACATTTCTAAAAATACAATATAAGCTTTTACATAATCAGGCAGTCTCTCTTTAAACCTTCTAGTGAATAGTTATTCAATATCAAGAAGTAATTCAGTATTCTCATTTTGGGGATGCCAATTTTATGGTGCCAAACAAAAGTCTGGGCTTTGCCACACTGATACTAGTTTTTACAGGCTTGTAGAATATAGGTAGCTGAAGCCTGAATTTTAAAATACACTTAAAATCACATTCTTTAACATAACTTATAAATACAGAATAATTGAGTTGCAGTTCACTGTCTGTTCTCACCCCAGCCAAGCTGCCAAGTCCAATACATACTGACGTTATGCATGATCTTAGATGCTGGAGGTTTGCATTTTGAAATATTTCAGCTTCTGGATAATAAGGGGAATAACCTTGAACCTGCACCTACTCACTGTCTCATAGGATAAGAATCAACACATAGGGGACACTCATGATCATTGATCTAAATTGCCTTTGAGTGTATTCATACACAACGCATCACTTTTTGCTCTTGTCTTTGCCATTTTTTTTATTGCTACTATATTTTTAAATTTTATCTTCCTGTCCTTTGCCTGTTTGCTAGCTATTTTTGTGCCTTTCTGTAGTTTTACAGTCTTTTTAGCTACTTTTAAAATCCTCATTGCCTTTCCCTTTTCTTCCAAAGCATTTCTTTCAATGAGCTGTAGAGTCTGCCATGTTTTCAATCCAAGGAGAGATACTATTTCCTGAAACAATGCTAACCACTCTCTAAAGATTTTTTTTTTTTTACCAGTTAGTTCACGTTCACTCACAGTAACTTTATCCCAATGCACAGTCTGAGTTTTATCTCTCTGTGTTCAACATGATGGGTTTTGTTCTATGAAAATGATTTAGTGAAATACAGGAGATCATATTAGCTTCTGCATCAATGTCTAAATTGTAAGACATAAATCTATATCATATTCAAGGAGGTAAACGCAGCTTCTGAATTTAGCTTTCTCTTGAACAGTTCCCATAAAGGAATTTTTGTTCTTTGTTCACTGTGCATACGATGCACATTTAGTTTCTCTTTGGGTAGTTTCAGTTCTTTGACTGCAGGTTTCTGCAAAATGTTTTAATTTCAATTATGACCCTGTCCAAGCATAGAGTATTGCTCAAGGTTTATTTCCTTGTCAAAATTTTGAGTAACCTTTCATGCTATCTTGTATCAACTTGTTCCAGCAGTATTTTGCAGATATCTCTTTTTAGCCCTAAGCTGTTTTCCTTTTTCCTGTTCCGTATGCCCTGATGTTTGCTAACAAAGGCCATCAGTTTGTCCTTCTGTTTTAATTCTGTTCTTTATGATACTGCCTTCTTTTATTAATTAATTAATTAATACTTTTATTAAGTTCTCCTAGCACTCCTTCACAGTTCTTGATTTCTAATGCCATCACTGTTTGACCTCAGATTATTGATTTCATAAGCTCTCTAATTTAACAGGATCTGAACTGTATTTCAGATTTGTTGAAAAGGCTTCGCAAGTTTCTTTCGCAAGTTTCTTCCTCTGCTGGTGTTCTCAGATGGCATTCTTCACTTTCTAAAACAATCCTAAAAGAGAAATATTTTCAAATTTTATAAGCTAAAATGGTAATTGGTTTTGACTAATTTATCTATAAACTTCTAAATAGCTTCTGAGTATCTGAAAGGTTAAGAAAAGACAGTTTCCTTTAGTGTATCTCTACCTGACTTCATAAGGAGCCAAAGCGCTTACATTAATTTCTTCCAGTTGCTGGCTGTACTACCTAGACTGCATAGATCCATATTCCCTTCACTCTTCATCTTTCTCTTTTGTTCTGTTTTTAGACTTGTTCTCCTGCTCCTTCCTTATACCAGATGTACCGTGATAGGGTCCCTAGGGACAGTGAGTCACTGCTTACAACTGCTAGGTGCCTGGTGGTACAGCAAGGAGGTAAGTATGACGAGGCCCCAGACTGTGTAGACCCATTTTTCCTGACAGTGAGCCTCCCAAGGAAGATCAAAAGATTTTTGTATTTAAAAAGATTCATGGGGTTTTAGACTATAATCTATTTGGTTTAACTTTTTTAAGAGAGAAAGCCAGACAAGCCAGGTTAAGCAGAAAATGAGAGTAAATGATTTATAACCAACTTTTTCCCAAACCTCAGTGTCCTTGCAGAAAGGTTTGTGTTTCCAGGCTAAAATTGAGGCAACTTTGAATTACAGCAAACCCTAGCCGGATCTCTCTGGAAGGCCAAGAATTTATTTCTAACTATAGGGGCTTTTTGTACCCTGTTCTCCTGTTTTCTAAATTTCATTTCTTCTCCCTAGACTTGCCCCCTTCATCCAGCACTTGTAGGAGGTTCAGTGGTTTCTTTCCACCAGAAAGTTCCACCTCACCCGGTTGTCCTTTTTGTCTTAAAATAACAATATATACAAATTGAGAACAGGCAAAACAGAGACAATTACTGCAATACTTAACACACAGATGACAAAAAGGTTGCAAAAGATGGAGAAGCCTGTCTCTGTCAGGTTGCTAAAATTCATCAGTGACAGCAGCAGCCCCCTCAAACCAGTCTTCCCGGTCTCTTAATGCCAGTTAACAACACAACTGGATTAACCATGATATGCTGTCAGTTTTCATAGTAGTTGAAAGTATGGATTTGTTCTGCAACTGCATAGTTGGATTGCTGAGGTACAGGAAATAGGAAACTTTTTCCTTTCTGATTTTCTGCTATCTGAAAAATAGAAGCAGTGTTCTGCTAAAAAAGATAAAATAAAAAAAAAATGGAGCAGCATATTTATGCCTTTTTCATAGTTGTATCCCAAAGCCCACAGGATCGTTGGTTTAACCAGTGTGGGACCCAATAGCTTGAGTATTTTTGTTTGGTCCAGCACACTCCGTGGCTGCACACACAGGTAGCACTGACCAAAGTGGAAAGGGCAGGAATGTACCCAGAGGAAAGCTTTGAACCATCCCTTTCACCAGCAGCACAGACCTGGATTAGCATAAACCACAGGTGCGAACATATCCCCGTTTAGAGGCATGAAGCTTACTCAGTCCAGCCTTAGGGATGACTGTTCCCAAAATGCATGAAGTGTTCCTGCTCCTGTGCAGGTGCTCCTCATCTCCTGTGCCTGAATGTAACAATCTTCAAAACAGAAACTACCCAGTTGCTCTATCATGGTACATTAGCTCTCCCAAAACAAAATATCAATGCAGATGTATATCTTCTAGAATTAGGTGATCTGCACCTAGTTAGCGTGGAGTGTAAGTAGAGGATTTTGCATATCTCTGTCTAAATATGCTTCTCTAAATTCACCGAGAGTCCTAGGTTACTACTTCTCCTTTGTGTCTTTTGAAAATGGGATGAAGCTTGTAAGACACTTTGGTATTTTAGAAGTTTTTACTCAGGATTTTTTTGTTTGTTTATATTAATGTTTTTTCTCCCATTCTTCCCCAGTTTGGGTTGGTTTGGTTACTGGTTTTTGTGTTGTTTTGGTCGGGTTTTTTGTTTGTTTGTGGGTTTTTTTTTTAATTTTATTTTATTTTATTTTTTATTTATTTAAAGAAAACCCACTAACATTTTACTGTTTGTTAAAGAAAAGAAGAAAAGAGGAAAACTCTACAACTAGGAGTCTGTGACTTTTGTTAAACATTAACATTGATACTATTTTGCAGGGCTTTTAGTTTGAGGACGTGTTTCTTTTCAATGACAAAGAGGATACAAGTTCTTAAAAGGCAAAAAAATAGAAGGAGTATAAAATTAAATTGGCAATGGAAGGAGGTTTCTCTTGTGCTTTGTGAGTAACTGCTGCATTTTGTGGTGCAGCATGTACTGCAGAAATATTTTGGTTTCTTGGATACAGGTGCTTTTTAACAGCTGTATTCTGATGTTGTTTTGATAAATGTTTTAATTATAGAAATTCAACAAAGATTTCTGAACCACCACCACCACCAATCAAATAAAAAAATTCTTTGGGTATGCTGTGCGCAGACCAATTTATGTCCTTAGAAGTGGTGATAAACATCTGTGGTGGAGAATCTGTACGTTCCTTCCAGACACTCCTCCAGGGGGTTTCTGCTGCAAAATTGATAAAATTGTACAGAGATAAGACACTTCTAAATAGTCAATAGAAACTTTCTGTAGAGGCAGAAAAGGTCATGAAGGACAGTCTTTTGTATGTGAGATACTTGGGAAGTGTATCTTGAATGCAGTTTAAAGTAGCCACTTGCAATGGATCATGCATGTGGCCCAGGGTGGTCACATTAAGGCCATGGACCAGCTGGATTACTGGGGCTGAGCAGAGCAGTGGTTCAGGGGGTCTTTCCCAACCTAGTCAAAGATGTTATTGCAAGGGTCTCTGTAACATAAGCTCCCACTGACCATCCAGTGTAAGAGATTTGATCCTTTCTTCTGTGCAAGCACTAATCTATGCCAAGATCTCAAAAATTAATTAGTTTTTTAATACAGAATCAGTTTATTCATGTCTGTGTCTAACAGGTTTCAGGTATACTACTGTAATATAAGCAGTAGTCTGGGAAGATTCTCAAAAGAATTTGGGGTCTGATTGGGCATCTAGCAATGGATTTTTAAATTTCAGGAGGAGTGGTAACTGGAAACAGAGCTGACTAGATTTTCCAAAATGAGAGCTGTGAAGCGTTAAGCACTTTTCAAAATTCACACAACCAGGTGAGAGCTGATAGAACTGTGAAAACCTGGTGCTAACTGCTGCTGTCCCCCCACTGTAGGAGATACCTGCCACCAGGTTGAAGGGCTGGTTACAGTGTGACACTAGAAACCAATTAAGGTAAATGCAAACCGTTTAATGTAGATTTGTGAGGCTGTCCTCTGCTCAATGAAAAGAAGTTAAAATGAGATAACTCATTAGAAGGAGCAATGTTTGAAACTGGAGCTGATAATTACATGTCTTTTAGCATTTCCAATTTTTCTTAGATGTTCCTTTCTTTAAAATTATTGCTGCTTCTGAAAGATGCTAACTTTTAAATATATCAGTTACTTGCGTTATTTTCCATTTGGAAAAATGCCTTCTGCTTAATACATGGTGTAGAAAACCTTATGCTTGCTGCCTGATACTGTAACACACACACATAAAGAATAATAAAGTGTCCCATGGTATGACTGTTCCCTCTCTTCTCTGACAAAGTTATTTTTAAAACTACATATTGATTTTCTTCCTTCCACTTTAGAACTCCCCGGAAATGACCTCCTGTGTCCTGCAAGGACTGCTGTTTGTAAATGGTGGCTCAGTTTCACAGTTAAGTAAAAGTCTTCCATTGATCCCTGAAGGACCACTGATGAGTTCCTGAGGGACCTGGTGCCAGAATGGGAAGCTGATATAACAAGCACCCTTTGAGGGACATATTGTATGAAATAAAAGAGAGAACCTGTGAAATGTCCTTAGATTTATATTTCCATCAAGATTTCAGGGAAAGCACACAAATCTCCTGGACTTTAATTAAATTTTTGTCATTCAGTAATAGTTCACTCAGGATACTGCTGCAGGAAAGTAAGAGAATAGAAAGCCACAATCACCTTTTTAGAATAATTTCTATGGAATCCTCTTCATTTTAGTCTAAAAAGAAAAATAATTTGGTTCCTCTATTGAGATGTCATTTTGAGAAGAGGTCCAAAAGCACCTGGACTCTCAGCTTGAGTGTATTCTCATTCTAAAATACAACCTTCCTTGGGTGCTTCTTCCCCCCTCTAGTTCCTGGTGAAGATGTGGGAATGTTGTCTAAAATAACAAAGATGGAGCTTGTGGAAAACTAATGTATTTTATGCTAGGGGTACTGCAGGACCAGCATCAGAAGCCACATATATTTTTATGAATTCTTTATTGCCCACCTCGACAGACAAGTCAGAGCTGCATAGCAAAGACTGAAAGTAAATATTGCATGGGAGAAAGACACATGAAGGAGATCAAGTTTAGGAGACTTAAATATTTCACAAGTGTTAAACTTGGCCTATGTTTACTAAGCACAGGTTTTTTTTCCTTAAAGCGAAGGAAATGTACAAGTAGTATTGTCTAAAATGAGGTGTTGCAAGGGAAAAAGTGCTTTCATACAAAGCTGGATGTCTATGTTTGTTTTTAAATGGACTGTGAATATCTGTCCTTATGTCTCCTTTTCCTGAGTTTCATCGTCAGTGACAAAGGTGGTATCTTTGGAATTGAAGAACCATAGATTGTTTTGCATCTTCACAACTCTAGGTATATGATTTCACATAGATTAAAAATAATTTCTCCAGATGTTTCTTGTAAAATGAATTGACAGAACTATCACACAAAATGTTTATTTCCAGAAGCTTTGAAAAAATGTCAGAATTTTCATTTACAGTAATTCTTGTGTACATACATCAGCTGTATTTACATTCCAGAATGAATTGAAAAATCAACCCAAACATTTCCAAAATAGTCTGTTCGGTATGCTAATCGGTTCTTGCTGTGGCAAGGTGCAATATTTTTTTAAAAAAACCCAATTATGTTACTTGGCTTCTAATATTTTGCCACCATACAAGCAATGTAGATATCACTGTGAAGTTTGTGACCTCGAAAGAAGGATAACATCTAAAGATTAACCAAGATCAATAGAGAGTTATATGGACAGAATCCAGTGAAATGTCACTTCTGTTTTATGATCGTCAGAGAATGCTTGAAGCGATTTTAACAAACCTAAGTACTTATAAGCAATTTCTCCTGCTGGGAAATGCAAAATATTTTTTTGCCTGTCAAGTAACAGAATTTTACCCCTGGTTATGAGTTTAAATGTATTTATACTGCAGTAATTTATTTTTCTGGGTGTTCTAACTTAGAGGAGGTGCCTAAGTATGTTGCTGAACTCGGTCGTTCAGGGTTTTCACCTTTCAGGGGAGTGGAAACCAGCATATCTCAGTACAGTCAGAAAGTCCTATGGCACAAGTCCTCACCAGATGTAAAGTGTCATGATTCCAAATTCACAGAATCACAGACTGGCTGAGGCTGGACACGACCACCAGAGGTCATCTGCTCCACCCCAACCTGCTCAAGCAGGACCGCCTAGAGTCAGCTGCCCAGGACGGTGTCCAGACAGCTTTTGAATATCTCCAGTTCACTCTATATGGAGAAGGGATTGGGAAACAGTGAGAAAAGAAAGGGATTTATTCCTGTGTATAAAGGTCTCTTACAAAATTCACACATCACAGTTTCTGGAACTATGGTAAGTGGCAGCAAGAGAGCATGAAGCTGACAGTCATATGCCTATATGACTGTTAAAAAGCTAACATATTTAAATAAGCTTTTAAATACTCAGACTCACTGGTTGTGGTGGTAAAATGTGTGAGTAGTGAGAAAATGAGTGGCAGAATTAGATACCTCTAACAAATTATCAGTCTCTTAAGTCTACTGAAGTCGACCGCAGCAGTTTGGTGATAGCATGTTCTGAGCTTAATGGGAACAGTAGAATGAGGTAGAATTTGCCTTCAGAAATCCCTCTTCATTCTTTTAATGATACTACCACCAGCAGCATTAGGGACTTCTTCATGTTAAGACAGAGCCTGGACACTTTCTGGAGCTGATTATGTTTGGAGGTGCCTGGATGGTTTCTGCTGCATCTGCCCCTGGCTGCTGAAGGTGCTCTGCTGGGAAAGATCATCCTGAGAAATGCCGCAAGATTCAGGTTGGAAGGGAAACCTAGAGGTCGCCTGTTTGAACCCTTGTTTATTGTGTCCTGGGTAGCAGGCCTCCTACCGTAACTGTGGTCTACCTATCAGTTGTCCCTTTGCCAGTGAGAGGTGATTTAAGAAGCCATCAGGCTCAGAGATGCCCACCTGTGCAGCTGCACTGGGGATCCAGTGCTGCATGGGGGATGAAAAGTAAAAGAGCTGAAACACTCAGAAAAAAGCAGCTGCTTTTGCTAATGCAAAAATATTTTCTGTTCAGAGTGAAAAACAAACCCTAGAGGAATGCCTGTTGCAAAGCACTGAACTATCAACAAGGACATCATATTTTGTAAGTATAACTCATTTAACTTCTAACATTTCAAATAGTTAACAGCAGTATGATCTGCTTTGTGGGTGCCTGCTTTGCCTGTTTGTTTTTTAAGCACTCCTTTCTATTTTTTTTGGCAAAAGACTTTTCTATATCAAAGTAACTGCTTTTGTCCTGTCATTAGAGCACAATAGCTGTGGTATTTTTTTTTTTTTTTTTGTCAAACTATGAGATATATACTAGCTGGGTTGGCTTCCAAGATTTAAAAGGTATCATGCCAGTGGGTTGTATGCTTGGAGATAATAGCAAATGAATGGTCATGAAGAATTTAGTTGAACCAAGTTTAAAAGATGCATCTCTGAATTGAAGGATGCAGCCTATCTAGATGGTAAACAATTGTGAGATGGGTAAAGGCAGAATATGGCTGTAGAGAAACCTATGTGTAGAGAAACCTATGTGTGAGCGACATTCTGACATAGCTACTCTAAAATTTGTCTAGGATCAGGTTATTTTTAATCTAAAATTGATAAAACTTCAGTCTGTATTTTATTTTATATTTGAGTGTGTCTAATTTAAAAAGCCAATGGTTGAAAAATGTCCAGAAAAACTGAGAAAAAAATTAAACTTGTTTTGGTGTAAACATAGAAGAAAACGAGAGTTTCTATTATTCTCTGTCCTGCCAAAATAATAATAAAAAAAAAACGGAGAAAACATCTCTAAATCTCTTGTGTATTTTGGACACCATATTGGAGAAATGTAGAATATTGTCATTAGGATGACAAACAGTTGCAGGTGTTGTAACTGTGAGGAAAGGAAAAATTAGGCCTGCAGTCTTCATGAAAGGGAGATTAAGAGGAGCCATGGTGTAGGTGTTTACTGCTCTGGGGAAAGTACAGTGGATGCAGATGCAACAAAACTGCTGGAGAGCATGTGAGGTTTTAAAACTTTGTTTCCTTATAGAGAAAATTACTGATGTGTGAAGCAGAAAATATTTGGAAGTTTTGGAATGTTGAATATGTCAAATGCAGTTTCATATATAGGAAGAAAATTGCATGCATGGTATCCAAAGTTATGTTGGACAGCTTGAGATATGAAACTGTTTCGGTGTCCCTTGACATTGTGCCTCCAGCCCAGATCTTTGAATAATGTTGCCATGACTACTTCTTTCATGTTTAGAAGCATGTCTTAATTCACATGGTGCAGACACATGACCTGTCACAATTCTTTGATCTCATTCAAACCAATTGAACAGTAGGATGCTCTAAAGAGTGTTCTCCATCACGTCTGGGAATGGGTTGGCCACAGTCTTACTCAACAGAAGTCAGTTACTTAGCTGAAGAATTCATGATATGGATCTTAGAGTCTGAAGTTCAGTTTCCCAGCATCAAAGCAACTGGAGATAATGCAAATATTGTGCATCACAATGACGTTTTAAGTCCTATGAACTGTGGAGATTTTACCTGCTATGTCCGACTCCCATCCAGGATCAAATGGGCCACTCCACTGAGGAGCAAAATAGCAGCTGCTTACAGCATCTCAGGTGAAGCCGACATCCTAAGCTTGATACAAACTGGAAATCATGGATTTGCATCAGGTTCAGTAGTACTTAGGGCTGGTTGCTTGCTATTACTAAACAGAAGGCAGTTCTGCATTCAAATCAGCTTGGACTTGTCCCTTCCTTTTGGAATTGCTGACAGTGACATAACGTCCTATCTGATGGAGACTGCAAGTCAGGGAGACCATCACCAAAACAGTCTGTTTTCCTTTGCCTAGCAGAATGATTAAACCAAACAAAACTATGAGTACTCCCATTTTCAAAGCTCTGTAGGGATTGTTTTTCTGTTCTGTTCTTTGCAGTGCATCATAGAGCTATAGGAGCTGGTGAGCTATTTTGAACTTTGACATCAACAGTATGCAGAAGTTATTTTCTCTGCTTATCCATTGCAGTGTAGGAAAACATTATTGCTGCCAACCTAACCCAGGCACTGGCTCATATTTGTTAGCAGATGAAGAACAACTCGTTGAAACCAAACCAGAACAAGGCTGAGCTCCGGCTGGTTGGCAAAAGGGCACAAAATAGGACTCCTGGCCATATTAAGAAGCAAGAACTGAAGAAATATTTTTGCTGTTCTGGTGATGTATTCAGTTTGACTTAGAACACACAGTATTAAGTATCTGATGAGATCAAATGTGTTTGAAGTTTCTGGAATGGCAGAGTAATATTGGAATGCTTGAATATTTTGTGTAAAGAACCGAACTTCTGGAGGCCATTCAAAGCAGGCTTACCCTCTGGGGTTAGTTCATCACTAGTACACTTCATGACTTTCTTCTTGAACAGCAGCTTTTACTACTGTCTAGGATGGATGTATATGGTACCGTGTTTCACAGAAAAGAAAGTATGAAAACTGTGTTCATCTTTTGGTCACCTTACAAACTGCCAGCACTGCATTTTAGCTGGAGAAAAAAAAGTTTAAAAAAAAAAAAAAAGAAAAGAAAAAAAGGGTACAAATAGGACACTTTCTACTATAGAAGTTTATTGAGGTTTACTTTGTAGAAGTCTGTATCATGTAGAAATGAAAGTTACAAACTCCTGAACACCAACATGAATATTCTCAAAGGCAAAAGTAGTAGAGTTCAGGTACCTAGAATTGAAAGAATATATACCTCTAAGTGCCATTTCTAATACGTGAATGGAAATAAAGCAGTGACACAAGCATTCTCCTACTCAATCGAGGGGAGAATGCTCTTTGACTTCAAATGGAGTGACACCAAGTTAGAAAGTATTGGTTTATACATATATAAATTGGTTTTTGAACACGACTAATTCTATCGATGTTTGATCTTACCAAGATTAATGATCAAAGAAAAATAATTCCTGGTTTGTGATGGTATTATAGGAATTGTTTATATTTAAGCATCTTCCCACAGCCTGTTAATCTTTAAAAATGAAAAGACATTCTGATCCTGTAGCAAAACCTGAAGTCTCACAATACATGTATGTTACAGTTTAACCATGATACAAATACTACAGGATAAACTCATACCGAAACAGTTAATTGGTGACAACAGCATTATGTAACCTGGTCTCTAATGTCCCCAGTCTTATTTACTCTCGGTCTCCTTCCATCCATTCTCTTTCATTCTTTAATCCCAAGCAGATGTGAAGTAGTTCCCCTGCTCACGAGCAGAAAGCAGAATGAGGAAGAGATCAGTCTTGAAAATATGTCTTTATATGCAGATTTTTACTATAAACTGTGTTTAAAGGCAATAGAGAAAGAACATCAAGGCTCTGCCACCTGTTATTAGCCTCTCACACACTGAAGCAGGAGAATCGTATGAGGAGAAAGAGAGACAGAGGGGAGCTGTTACAGACGGACCATGCCCCCATTCCCCAGTCCCCTGCTCTGCCCAGGTTGAGGGAGTGAAGTTCAGTCTGGCAAAAGGGTGGCAATGTGTTATTATTTTTTTTTTTTTTACTTTGTTTCTCACTAACCAAATCTATTTTAATTGGCAATAAATTAAATTAATTTCCCTCAAGTCTGTTTTGCCTGTGATGGGAACTGACAAGTGATCTCCCTGTCTCTCTTGCCCCATGAGCTTTTCAGTTTTATATTCTTCCCCTGTCCAGCTGAAAAGAGTGAGTGAGAGAGCAGCTGGATGGGCATCTGGCACTGGGCCAAAGTTGGCCTACCACAATACTATTTATCGTGGAAAGATTTTGGGGTTATGAAAGCAAAAGACCTTATAGAGAGCCTACAATATTAAGAAAAAAAGTGTTCAAGAAAATAATAATTATTCTTTAGACTAAAGAGATCTTATCCTTTCAAAAGGCCACCTATCTGACATCCTAAATAATGTACATTTCCAGTCCCTGCTAAGGTAGAATACATCTTAAGGATCTGGGGTGTATTTTTCACAGAGCAGTTAACATTTGTTCCAGACCCCAAATACCAATAGAATTAAACAGAATACGTTCTTAATAAGAATCAATGAGTTCAGGTGGAACCAATGTATTTAGTTATATACATGAATTATCTTGCTTAATAAGTGTAACATATTTTAAAACATTTTGTCTGCATGAAGTTTCCTGTATGCAGTGAGAAATGTAGTATTATATATATATATATATATATATATATATATATATAATGTTTTCTAACCAGAGCAGCTATTTAAGAACAGTAACAAAAGGCTGTGCACACAAAAACAGAGATGGTGAGATTCTGATCATTTGTGAGCTTCCATCTGTGTTTAATAGTGGTGTGGTTTAGGCAAGGGAAAGAGAAAGTGACATCTAATATGTGGTGAAAGAGTATATTCAGTTCAGTAAAGATTGTCTCAATATTTTGCAGTTTCTGAGTTACACTTCTCACTAAAATGCACGTCTCTTCAATGTGAAGGTGTTCCAAAGGTAAAACACAGAATCCACTTCCCCACTGAGTTACTGTTACCAGTATCTCATTCTTTCTAACATATATATGTATACATATTGCCTCTAATCTAAAATGACAATCTAGAGAGTGAAAAACTAAACTAGCTTAATCTTCATTCATATATTTAATAACATATTTACATTGTTTATTTGGAAAAAAAGATTAATAATAAAGTTGTTCTGAGTCAGTAACCTGCTACCTGTGGAGAAGATGCCCAATATTATGCATCTCTGAAGTTTACTAGTTGAAGACATAAAAACTTGCAGTGGCTGAAAAGTAGGCTAAGTTGCAACTAATAATAAGACTCAAAATGTTTACAGATACAGTGATTAACCACTGGAACAGAATGGGAAGATACGCGTTAAGTCCTCTTTGACACAGGGCCTGTAAATCGAGACTGGGTGTCTGTCTGAATGTCGCAGGTAGTTCAGCCGTAAGCTGAACCTGACACAGGAATGGCCGAATAAGTGGCATCGCTTGTGTGGCACATAATGTCAGACCACATTCCCAAATGGTTGCTTCTGATTTAAATATCTGTGAGTTTCTCTGTGTCTGTCTTGCCCACATGTGAAGAGATGGAATAACACTGTGTGGTCAAGAAAGGAAATTCTCTTAGTCATAGCTATCAGAAAAATAAAATTATATAAATTAAATTGTAGGAAATCAGCAAACTCACACACTACTTGAATTTTTAAAGACATATAAGAGAAGAATGGTTGAGCTACTGATGTGATTTAACATGTATTTTCACTTTATGTTGTTTGCAAGAAGGGTGACTTGTATTTATAAAATGCACTTGAAGATACCTGAAAGTTGTCCAAATAAATATGGACAATTAGCTGTCAGGAAAAAAGAGAGATCAGAAGTCTTACCTTACAGGAAGTTAATTTACTTGCATACTTTTAATGTTGGAAAATGTTGTGCTTTTGTGCATGGATAGAATAGGGTGAAGCAATTTTGCATGAGTTTTAGATAATTCCAAGAATGCTGTGTTTTAACAGTCTCAAATTTATGGAAAGGTGCATATGATATGTGTTTTATCCTAATCGCCCCATGAAGAATGAGATGATAGTCCTTAGAAGTGAAATACCAGGCTAGATGTACTGTTCTTCTGTTTACTATGCCAAAATCATGTGTTTCTATGGCAACAGTTAATCTATACTGTTTCAATTGGATGAACCCTGATAAATTTTGCTACCTAAAGTAATCTCAGCTGTAGTCCCAGTGACATTAGATTGCATAAAATAAATTGTCTGAGTCTAGTCTTTGTCACTGTTTAACCAAGATGCATTAAAAAAATTCAGTAAGGTAACACCGCAGTCCCTATTCAGTACTACACTGTGATGTGCCTTCTCTAAATTATGTTTTCTTAGCCACTGAAGTAATTAAGTCCAACCAATCTGGCTTTCTATCTTTTGTTCAATCATCTGCAATTTTCAAATTTAACCTCTCTAAAAATTAAAATTATAGTTGAACTGCTCTGCCACACAGCTTTGCAGAAGTTCAGCTAGGAAGACATCCTCACAAGGTTCTAAGCTTGGCTCCCACCACCCTTGGTCAGAGAGCCCCTTACACAAGCAGGATCTCGTGTCCAGCTCCCATAGATACCCAGCTCCGTAAAAGGCTTCAACTCAACCTTGTCTAGTGTGCCAGCAACACAGACACATTGCAGTTTCACCTTCTAGGAATATACAGTTTTGAACTAAACAAAGACACCCATAAATTTTTATGTGTAAAGGTAAAAAGAAAAACCAAGCTTCTTTTTACTGCAAGGAATGCAGGTCTCAGTTAAGGAACGACTGCATATCATGTGTGTCTGCTTTCTGTTCTTTGGCCTTAGGCTGTGGCTTCTTAAAGAGTCAAGGATTCATTCCCTGTGGCATTTCCCTGGCAGTGGAAGCCTTTTTTCCTGTGGTTTCCTTCTTCAGATGAACTTGCAATTAGTAGACGTCTCTGCTCCTGCAGTTATTTCTCTTTCCAGACATGCTCTTGCCATTCTTCCTCAAAACATGGCTTAAAACTTACAAGGGAACTTACAGAGCTTTCAAGTTTCTTTGTCAAATGATCCTGGATGAGTATCATCAAATGAGTATCATCAATTTATTACATTTTCTTTGCAGGTGGTTTGTTACTTCACATTCCCTGTAATTCTTCAGATCTGGAGGTATAAAACCACAGACAGGACCTCTTTTGTTCATAGCTTGTTCCACTTGGATGAGGAATCACAAAAATTTAGGGATATCACCTCTGTGTTAGGCATAAGATTTGTTTTTCATCGCTACTGGATTCTAGCTCGCTGTGGAGGAAAAGGAGAGCCGAGAGGGTAAACCAGCCTGATCTCCACAATGGATTTCCTACTCTAATGCGAATAGTGACTAAGTCCTAACCAAACTCCACACATATTATATGAGAAAGAGGCCTCAAAACATGTAATACTCCCAGATCCAAGCAACCAAATTATTCCTTAGACCTAATTTTAAAACTGCAGTTCAGTCAACATGCTCCAGATGGCACACAATGATGATAAAATTATGCATGTGCTACTTTGAGGGATGGAATATGCAAACAGAAGTAGCTTGTTAACACAGAGCCCCTGAAAGGCACCTTTAGGACCAACAGTCACCAGCCCACACTCAGAAAACAGAGTTTTGTTGTTGGGGGGGCAATAATGACACACCCCCCAACCCCCCACACCCCCAGCCCATGCTAGTCTCAATTACAATGCAGGAAACCCAAATGTTTGCAGAATTTTCATTCTTTATATGCTAATAAATATTGAATGGCAGATGTTTTCCAAGCAGACAGATGATTAATTTGGCCCTAAGTTACAAAGAAATACAACACAGATGAATTTTTACGGGAGAATATTACTTGAACATAATTAGAAGGTATATAAAAATAACTTCTTATATTAAAGACATGTTGCACTACCATTTTCTCATTCTGAGTAAAAATTTTCCTTGTGATTAGTCCTAATTAAAATATGTACTGCAAGGGGCAACCACATCTAAACATTCATGTGCTTAAATTTCAAGAATAATTTCATGAGACATCATACATACCTGTATATATGAAACAAGGTAGAATACAGTTCTCTGATTGCATTTTAGCAGGTAACCAAATCCCATATTGCATAAAAAATTTTCAGAGAGAAACTACAGAAGCCGGTGAGGCTTTTGATTTGTGGGATAAAGCCTGTCCTTCCAGTGGAGTGCCAGATTGTACCGGATCTAAGTGCTGGTTCTGACTCTGTGCTGAATGAGGACTATGCTTTTGAACAATTACAGAAATAACACAAAACAATTTCTGGAACTTCTACAGTTTCAGTGTTAATACAATTTCTGACCAAAATGCAGCTACGTTACAGAAGCCCTTCAAATTGGCCTGCTCACTTTGCTGACCGAAAGGCTACTTCAAACCTCATGAAAAGAGTTTTCCTGAAGCACTGGGCCCATCTCAGGCTAGGCAAACGGCAAAGCGGTTGTCTAAAAGAAACAGAAAATGACACTAGTAGAGCAGCTTTCCTTACAACAACCCTCTGAAGCATATTTATTTTAAATAGTTTATTCTGTAGTCTAGGTGGTTTTAGATAAATGCCACAGCAATGCTTTTTGTAATGCACAAATCTAGGTAAGTACTGTATTGTGCGAGGGGGCAAGGTTTACTTTTTGTAGTTCCACACATTGATTCTGATGAACATTTCATGCAAAAGAAGTTTCTGTAGTAGAACATTTCAGAATTCATGAATAGTAATTGAGCCCTTTAGTTCTGCACTAAACTTAAATCCATTATTCTCCATTTAAAGCAGACACATCATGTTGCTCTACAGAGCACTGCTCTGTCAATTCAGTGCTTTTTTCAGTGAGCTGGGCTAGAATATTAAGCACTCTTTGCTCTCAGTATTCTTGCTGTGCTTGGCACATTTGGATTCCATTTGAAATAGGCAAATAGCAATTCTGTTGTTCATAATGAATAGCCTATACGTGTATATGCACCTTGCTTTTGAAAGGGGGAGCATATATTATTCGCCACATCTTGAATCTTTGGCAACCAGTTTGCTTCATTTCCTCTCTCTCTGCACGTAAGCAGTGAAATGTAAAATGTGATAAAAGTCCATGACAGATTTCTGTCCTCTATACCAAACAAACCAGTCTCCTTCGGCATTCAAAGTGTGCATATATTTTCTGTCATGGACAAATTAAATAAATGTATGTAAAAATAGAGAGTTAAGCAAGAAAGATTAAAGTTTCCAGAAGTCCCATTCCATGCTGAACATTTTTCAAGCATTTGCTAGAACACAGCTATTACTGTGCCTAGATTTTACTCTGCTGATGTAGCCATGTGTCTATCCCTACCATGCTCGCAGAGATACAATTCATTCTCTTCCCATTTAATTTTTTTGTTGCTAAAGTTCTATGAATACACAGCTTAAACCCTGCTAGCATGTCCAGTTATGTTTCTGCACTACAAGAGTTTTGTATTTATCATAAGCAATAAATCATGCAATTTTGCTTAAATGGATTATGTTTTTTGAGAACAGTGTGTGAAGCTGAATTTTATAAAAGCATACCAAAATCTTAAGTTTCCAGCTTCCCATTTTTTTTGCGCTGTTAGCTACAGCTACAGTTCTGTTACATTTAGATCTTTGCATGTATACAGGCTGGAGGGAGGAAGAATTGAATAGAACATCTGAAAAAAAATTATCTATATCTTTTGCTTAACACATCTCCTACACAGATTCCTATGACTAAAAGAAATGATACAAGGAAATCTCTCATTTCCATCCTTAGTGTTCAAGTAACCCTAAAATAATGAGATTACAAGGAGAAATTATTATGATGCTTATGTGGCAAGCCACACAAAGCATGATGTTTCTCTCCTGTACACACAAAGTTGAAATACAGTTGTATGGGATAGGTCTCTGTTTCTGAGCCACTTCTTTGTGTGTGAGGTTGAGCCTACTGTTTCTGTCTGCATAGGCTGATGCTATTTTTATCTGTGTATCAAATAGATGTTCAGGTAAAGGTGATCAGCAAAAAGCTGAAGCTGCTGATACGATGATAGTTTAAAACCTAAAGTTGCTTAAAATGGGTATCACAAGTGTTTACTAGCAATTAGCAGAAGTTAGATTGAAATGTCTATGCAAATAAGCCCGTAGGGAGCGAGTATGCCCGGCAAAGGTTTCTCCAGCATGGTGCTCATGGGTTCCAGCTGTCACAGCACCCATGTGGTGGCACTGAATAAGCTGTATGTTTTCTTTGGTGTGGTAACACAGATGCAAAAGGAATCCCCATTTTTCCAGACAGCTAGCAGGATAAAGCAGCTTGAGAAGACCTACAAGCATACTCCAGTCTTCCTAGCACTGGAGATGTTAATGAAGAGCTTTAAGATTATCCATTACAACTGTCTTGTTTGAACTGAAAGATGTGTGAGGAATGGTGATGCTAGTTTAGAAAATTTTTTAAAATGCAAATCATTGTCTTGCCTCACAATCAATTTTTCAAGAAAATAAGAAGGTAACACTTCAGACTTTAAAGACTGTAATTTGAATTTAATATTAATGCTCGGATGCTTGGATTGTAAAGGTAATTGATCCAGAGCCTCACGCACTGTACAAAGTAGACGCTCACCCAGAAAATACATTTTTTAATTATTATTATATTTTATTTTTTTTTCCAGAAAATGGAGACATTCTGCTATGGGCTGGGTTTTGTTCCTTGCAGAGGTCAAACCAGTGTCTGTTTGAAAAATTCATGATCCAGAAAAGGTAATTTTTAATGAATATTTATGAGAGATGTCCTTTCTTATCAGAGCTGTGCAAGTTTTCAGAAGCTTGCCACTAAGTCTGGCTTCTGATTTTTAGTAAAAAGCTTATGAGTTCCATCTGAGAAAATAGTCAGGTTACACTTTTGTCTAGGTTTTTGTAGCTTTTTCTCGTATGTATCTTTTTGCATAGTAAGTTCATTGTGATGCATGTGTAATACATCATATATGCAGCTTGTTTTTTCTCTGTAGGAGACTATTACTTTAGGAAGGTTAATGTTTTGAATTAATTATATTATTTCAGTGTTAATCACTTTAAAAAAAATCATCATGAAAATAAACATGAGCTGGTGGGTTTCCATAATTCATTTCTGTAAGAAATTTTGTGTAGCTAGAATTGCCAAAGACCAATAACTACAAGGCTTTGCTAGACTGGTTTGCTTTTTTGAGTCTCAAATCTTAACTGCAAAGCCTCAGAGTACTGTCAAAAAATAGGCAAAAAGAATATTTCTATTTCAATTTGGTTTTAACATTGTTGCAGCATCTAGAAAAAGAGGCTGAGGCTGGTGTCTGGTCTGGTGTTCATAATGACTCTTAAGCACTGTGTGTCTGTAAAGCTTGTTTTGTACATGGCAGAGAATATGGGGTCTGGAGCCAGAAGTGCTCCAAGGTGCAGTGACTGTCGTGTGGCAGAGAAAGGCTGAAGCATTATCACAACCAACTTCCAGACAGTCTTGTATTCCCTGGAAAATGTTGCCTTTAAATTAGTCTATTCAAAATATTTCAAGAAAAAATGCTGCCTCTAAGTCTAGATAGAGTCATAAAGAATAATTATATGATTGGATTCTGATTTCCTCTCGCAATTACACAATTTACAATTACTGTGTGAATTTTCAGTCACTTTCCCTTTTTTATACTTTTTTTGTGTTGACAAGGCTTTACATTTTTCTATTACTTTATTTCTCATACATGAAAGGTTTAAGTAATATGTCATATTCTCCTTGCTTAATTTTTTTCAATCTTTTGTATCTTATTTATTAGGTATTTTATTGTGCATAGTATTATAATTATAGGTGATATTTTTAATCATGCATTTTAAGGCATGCAATTTGATCAGAGCGATGCATCTTTTCTAGCATGCCACCTTGCTAGATGCCTTTACACCTACTGACCACCCTGGGGCCAGCATCAGAAGCAGATGTTTAAGGTGCATCCAGTGAAGGAGGACTCCGACAATGCTACTGCAGTCTGAATTTCTGCTCTGCCTGCTTAAGAGTTTCCTTTTGTTTCCAGCCCTTTGGGCTGGCTCCCCCAGCATTTCTTTCAGAGATAATCCCATGGGGATGGGAATTATTCATGACAATTTAATATAAGAGTACAATTCTCAGCTGGTACGTAAGCAGGCACAGAGGTAGTACATTGTCTCAAGATTCTTTTCAATGCTCTAGCTGGTAAATACAGACTTCGTAGACAATATCAGAAGTAGTATTACCTTTCAGTGGAATCTGGTAAGGTCCTGGTGAAAAACAATCACCTCACAATAAGGTTTCAGGTTTCTCTGGTCCTTTTAAAATATTTTAATGTCAATTATGTGTATAAAATATACATTTACCTGAAAAATTAGGGAAATGTATTTTAATAGGAGAAATGTAATACCATGTGAATGTCCAAAACCATAGTTGAGTGTATTTGATACTTTATGGGGAACAAGGTCAAAAACAAAACAACTCTCAAATGAGTAATATTTGCAGGTGAATTTTCATAAATATCTAAACAAGGTAATTTCAATAATGTTTAGGATATCCAAGAATCCACAAGTTACAATGAGTGTTGCTGAAGTAAAATCATAAAACACTCTGTAAAACTGTTATCGTTAAGATTGCATTTGTATGCCTAATAAATAGAGAAGGAAGAATATTGAAGAACAGCTGGTTTTGGAAAATAGCAAAGGTAAGTATGTGACTATCTGTTTTGACTATCTGTCCTTGTTTTAGATAGCTGTTTCTAATGGATTTGATGAAAAGTGTGATAGAGTGTCTGGTGCAAACCTAATCATTATATCATAGAAGTCACTTTGAATTACACTAAAACATTAAGGGACTACATCTAGAAAATTAAAACACAGTTAAGGTCTTTGTTGCTTAGAGTTAAACTTGGCTGACACTGCCTGTACCATTTCCCCCCAGTCTCTGATTATGTATTTTTCCTCTCACATCAATGAATGCATTGGAAAGAGTAGTTCTGTGACCATCTTAATGATGGTTTCTCCTGTGCCCTCACCGCTCATGCACAATTAGCTTTGAGAAGATCAAGTAGGAGTGGTGGTTAATCTAACTGCAAACTTCCAAAATAGATTGATTTGATGAGAAAAGTCATGCAGCATTTATTGTTGAGTTGTGAGGGATTTTTTTTTTCCCAAGAGCCTTGTAGTGGTGCTTCTGTTCCTGAATAACGGGAAACATTCTCAAAGTGCAAAATAAAGCATCTTTTAGAAATAACAATAAGTGCGTAATGAGATGTGCAAGTGGCTGCCGGCCAACAGTACATTTTTCTACCTCTTTTACATCTCTTTTTATACAATCCTACATCTACATACAGTCTGTTCCTCCTTTATTCTCTCTGGTGCTCTTTGTGACTCTGTCAATTTTTTTTGCACGGAAAATAAATGGTAATATACTGACAACTCATAAAGATACCTTGGGTTTTTTTTTCATTAGTGACTGTAGCCAAGCCTCATCTTTAATTGATAGCTTAACTGCTTAGTCCTATTTAAGAAATTAGTCCTGCCAGGTAGAATTATGTGCCTCTCTTTGTACTAGGTGGTCTCTTACTCCATCACTCCCTACTGTCTTCCTTCACTCCCCTGCTGAACTGATGTCTTCATTCACATTTTGGTTGCTCGACTTACTCTGTCCGGACTCTGTAGATACCATTCAATAAGCTTCTGAAATGTATCTTCTCCTCAGGTCAAATGCTTTTTTAAGAAGCTGGTAGTTTCCAGCTAAAAGAAAAAAAAGGTAAAAGCTTTGATACTCTGAGTCTGTGTGCTTGGCCGGCTCTGGATAAGCAAAATAACAGAAGCAGGTTTTTTTTTTTTTGGTTTTTTTTTCCTTTTTTTCTTTTCTCCTTTCTTCTCTAACATCTAGAGATAATGCTAAAAGGTCCTTTCGCTTACCATTCAACACTATACAGAGGAATTATTGAGCAGAAATGCAGAAGAGTATCTAAACACCCTCAATAGTGACCTGAATTTTTGAAATTACTTGTAGGTTTTAGCGAGAAGAAAAACAGAAAGAGTAACCACAGAGCATTTTATTCTTTGGGTTTAAATACCCTCCTTGTCCTCTTATTTTGTAGGAGCCCTGAGAGCAAAAACATGCAAACATGCACCGTGCAGTACAGTCTGCTGGCAGGAGGAGTGGTGGCATGCACCTGAAAAAATGGGTGTAAGACCAGTATATGTTTAGGGTCACGAGAGTCTTGCTTTTTCACATTATATATAGCAGTATGCAATGTGTTGCCAAATGTCTGGGGGGAGGGGGAGATCAGCAACCTGGGAATCCAGTGTCGAAACTGCATTGATAAAAAAAGATTGTGATTAATCTTAGCTGTCTTTAATGATTGTTTTTGACTACAGATATTTTCTGAACAGTAATTATTGTCTCTTGGCTATAGTTTTTTAACCTTTCTTTTAAAACAGAAGTTCTTAAAAAACAAGTCCTATTAGGAAATGCTTTTATGCTCTTTTTTGCGTCGTACTTGAATTGCCATCTGGGTTTTAACTTGCATATATCAGATGTCTAACTCTGCTCCTGATGCAGTGAAATAGTGAAGCATTTGCTTAATGGCTTCACTGAAGCGGGGTTTAAGATTTGATACATGTTTGCTTTAAAAGAAGATTTTCTGAAACAAGTAGTCATTAATCAGCCTCTGGAAATCAGTAGCCACAT
Organism: Falco cherrug; assembly: GCF_023634085.1. NCBI lineage: Eukaryota > Metazoa > Chordata > Aves > Falconiformes > Falconidae > Falco > Falco cherrug. Next base: position 110,681,309 of record NC_073698.1, on the reverse strand, counting down.
TTAATAGAATCAAGGTCTGTGTATCCCTGGACAAAAATGTCAAAGAAGGTCTAGCCTAAACTAAAGTGGCACTTAGTATTCCAGGGGCCTTTTTTATTTTTTTTTTCCTCTCCTTTCTGTATTCTTTTGAAAAGGATAAACAAGCCAAATCAAAACCCCACACACTCATTCATGTCATTCATGTCACTAAAATCTTTAAACATCGAGAATGAAAAGCATCTGTACACCCACCATAGTATGACTGCCGGAGCTTTTTTTGTCTCAAGAGTTTCTGCCTCTGGTTTCTGGACAGCCAGATTCCTTTGTCTTCCCCCAAAACAGGCAGCCTAGCTTCAAGGTTTGGAGCCTTCATCACTTCCCTGTCGGGAGGGAGTTCAGCAGTTCTGAAATCAGCTTCCGTGTGGATTTATCTCTCAGTTTGATGTCACAGCTTGGTTTTGATGTACCTTCTCCTCAGGGAGCTGCTGGGCAAGGTGTTTTTAAGCCCCTGCAGAGAGTCCCTCCAAATAAACATATGAAAGTTGATTCATCTCTATGCAGTAGCTTCTTTCTGTCTAAAAGTAGTATGGTCAAAAGATTGATCATAGAAATTCAGTCTCCCTATCTGAAAATGGAAGAGGACATTTTCAGAAACCCTATAGTGTCAGAAGAAAGCTAACTGCTATTGAATGCAGTGGAATGTAATCAGGTTGTGAATAACCTGTAATTCACGTACTTTACAAAGGGTTCTAAAATAATTTTCTGGGGTTGAAGTGATTTCCCCCCTATTATTATACTTACAAATAAATTACCTTTTTAGGATTTTTTTAATTTAAGGAATGGAGATTCTAAGATCACAGTAGGCTGCAAAAGATGATTCCAATTTATGCAATAATTGAATAATCTCCTTAACATACTCTCTGTTGGGTACTCAGACACATTCGAAAGCCACTGCAAAATCTGATACTCCTCTGCAGCTCTGCCAACTCTTTTGTGCCTCAGAAGTAACAGGAACGAAGTGTTACAGAGCACAGAGGCAGAGCACAGGACAGGAAGGTAGAAAGGGATCCCCCATCCTGTGTGCTGGGCAGATTATGAGCTCCTCTTAAATGAACACAAAAAGTATTCCACAGCGCTATACAGTCAAAGTATTGTTTTTTCTTTAACAGGCCAATAACTCATGTACCACCACTGGATCGCTCGGGGAGCCCTGCTCCTATGACAAACTGCAGCTGACATTTTATCTTTGGGCAGAAACCTGTGTGCGATGGGACGGAAAGCTTTGTCACAATCTTTTTAGTTGTTTTTGCTTGTTTACCCCCCACCCCAGTCATTGTGGTAATTCCATCACTTACTGCCTTTGTTTTCAGCCTTCTCTTTTTTTAATTGATTTCGTTCTTTGTGACCTATTGAACTCAAAGAAGCCATGCTTTAACATTGAGAACTTGGGAGGTTTTGTGCAGTTAATTGAGGCTCATTAGTGCAAGCTGAAATAGAAGCCACTGAAGTCATTCTCTGGAATCACAGAAATATACTCTGTGTGAGGGAAATTAGTACTGATTATTTTTAAAATATTAATGTGGTAATTGAGTTTTTGTTTAAGTAAGGATATATGAATGAGTAGCTCATTAAAATACTGAAAGTAAGAGAAAACTGAAAAAAAAAATTGAGCAAAATGAACTGCACAGAGCAGCGATCTGAAGATATCTGTCACTGGATAACATCAGAAATATCCATGAAGTATATTTGATATGTCACTATTACTTATCTGTTAATTGGTTACTTACATGATATGTAAACACACCACAGCAAAATGTACATTCCTTCTAATTAAGCAGGCACTGCTATTTAGAGGGGTAAATGAATGCTCTTTAATTTTGGTTAAATGTTCTGTTCATATTTTCAAGAATATTCTTTACAAAGGCAGTCTAATCAATGTTCCTTGATTTTAAAAACTTGTTTTTCACTTATGTAAAGAACATTCAAACAGGAGCCCATGAGACCTAACCTAGAATTTGTACCTTTTCTTCTAAGTATTTTCTCTCTTTGTGTTTTGTTTTTTTTTTTTTTTCCTGATTAAAGTGAAAATTCAAAGAAAATGGTTGTGAAACTCAGCCATTTCTGTTGCATAACATCCCTATATTAGAATAAAATTCTTAACAGAATAAAGTGGGACATATTAGAATCCTAGAATCATTTATGTTGGAAAAGAACTTTAAGATCATCAATTTCAACCATTAAATGCTGAGAATCCCTGAAAGCTTCTCCCATTGACTTTAAAAATGTTATTTTCCATTAAAATAAAATAGTCAGTCATCTCTTTACCTCCAGAATAAAAGTTTCTCAGAAGAATTTAGGGAACAAGTGGCAGACCAGCTTCACAATCAATTTGGTCTGATTCTGTGGCAATTATATACTAATGAGTTGTTCTTGCAAACTCTATTGACTCATTGCTTGCCACTCTGTGGAGCACCACTGGGTGGTTTGTGTTAGTAGCTGGAATCTTTAAGCAAATTTCCAGCTGACACTACTCAGAGAAGCACTGAGGGTTGCATACTTGGGAGTTCAGCTCCATAATATGCAAGGATTATAGAAAGAGACTAGCGACGGCAGTGAAGTGAGGAGAACTATTTGGGATGAGTAGCATTGTATTTAGAAGTATTTGCATGGTTAGGCTTTAAATCAGTGTGAAATATCTTTAAATTTCTTATTTGGACTTTAGAAGGGAATTAACAATTCACGATTAAAATGTGATTTTTTTTCTTTAGCACTTGCATTTAATTTCCTTCTGTGTATATTCAGCCCTGCTGTGTTTTTTGTCATAACACTATGCAACTTCCAATTATCTGATCGCTTTGTCTTTGACAAGCTGCTCTTTTTTAACATACCAATCCAGTTTGAAAGCTATTAAAATTCAGCGGATGCCTTTACCTCAGGCAACATAAAGGGATCAACCAAAAGTCTGCAACTTTGGGCAGCGAAGACTACTTTGGAAAGTTCACATCTGCAGCTCCTCTTCTATGGAGCAACAGTGACAACCAGCGGCCAGTCACCTGAAGTTGGCCGAGTTGTTCATTGTGGATGTCCTTCAGATTACCAGCCACCCACACCCATTCTTCAAAGGCAAAGGAGAGAGCTAATTTATTTCCTTTTACTTGTCTTAACTCTGGTGATGAGTTTAAAAAGACAAGAGTGCTTCTCTTGTCCAGAATGTATGTGTTGTAGCAACTGAGTACAGAACTGCTGCTTTTAGATCTACTGACCCATGTTTTTGTCCGTATTTCAGTAGTGTAGCTACTACATGTGTATGGACATTAAAGGTTTTGGTGCCCTGCTGGTGGTATATGACACGGAGCAAATGAAATTTACTGCACAGAGCAATCATGCTTTAGTTCTGAAGAAAAAAGGAAAAAGTTTGAAGAAAAAAGGAAAAGGTTTGAAGAAAAAGCTCATCCTTTCTACCGATGGGCACTTAACGCGTCTAATACATAGCACTTGAATATAAATAATTTGAGAATAGCTTGTGTTGTCTGCATTTTAATTTCTTAGTTCTTCCTTAAAAACACAGATTTTATCTGAGAGAGAGTTACTCCTGGTGGTGATGCTTTAGAAGCTGGGGTAAAAATAATCTTAGCCACTGCTTTTTAGTTTAACGAAGATAAGGGTTTCACTTACATTCTGAAGTTTGAGCTGGCTGTACGTCGCCAGCAGTTCTCTCAGGATCAGTGGGATTATTTTTGTGGAGAGGTGCCCTTAAACTTGAGGAAGATGCCAGGACTCAGCCCAAAGGCGATTGGTTTATATTGTTTAGAATTGTTCCATGCATAACATTTAAAGGCTTAAGCCAAGGTAAATAGTTTATATCAGGCTGGAAATACCAGCCCTCTAAGCATCTTATGACATTTCTCTTACCAAAGATCCTTTCCCCACTACTATACTAAAGAGAAAAAAAAAAAAAAAAAAAAAAAGGTGGGTGTGTGTGTGGGGGTGTGACTGGAAGAAAAAGAAGAAAGAAAAAAAAAAAATCTCCAAACCTTCATTTTCTCTTCTCTGGCACTGCTTTGCGAGTGCTTATGGCAAATTTGCTTCTGTAATCATAACTTGAACCCATCTGGGGATGAGATTGGCTGCTAGCTTAGTATTTCCACTTAACATATTCATGATTAGCATGCACAGAAGGAGTAGAATTAGGATGAATGTTTTTGGAACAGTACAGATAAATCCTCATAAATGTAGTACAACAGCTCTGGAAATGCACAGTACTGAAATGTAATGAAGCTGAACTCTGTAGAGAGTTTGGTATTCTCAGTACCATGCCTCTCCTAATGAACTCATTTAGATTAGAAAATGGATTTAATATTTTATTGGAATTAACCTGAGCCAGTAAAGAGGATTACAATTTCTTTCCATAAATATGGTGATATTACAGGGTGAGGTAGCATGTAACATGAATATTAAGCATTTTATGAGCATTGTCATGAAGCCAGAAAGAGTATAAGGTAATTAGGTTTTAATATAGTGATACTATTCTTATAATAATTAAATTTGAAAGCTAATAGAAGTATATCTGAAAAGTATCTAAATCCATATTTTGTTGCATTTTCACAACTTTAAAAATCCTTAAAGTGAAAATTATGCCATGTTTTCGTCCAACAATCAATATCAACAGTTTGTTTTTTAAGCACGGAAAACTAAAAATACCACAGATCCTTAAGACAGGGAACAAGATGGATTCTAGGAAAGAGGAAAGGAGATAAATTTCTTCCATTGTCTCTATAACAGTATCTACTGGTGGGAGAAAATGTGTAGAAATCAGGAAAAAATCCTGACATAAATGCATTATTTTCCTTTGTTTTCAAAACCTTGCAAAGTTTTGTCCAAGTGTTGCTTCTGCCTCTTAGACTATTTTTTATAATCACAAATGTGTTCTTAATAACAGTCTGTGTTCTGCTTTTTAAAGGTTATTTACTGGGGGGAAAAAACCCAAACAAACCTAAATTATTGTTGTCTTAGTTACCTTTATAGGTGGCACATTAAAAACAAAAAAAAAACCCCACACACAAAAAGTACTGCAAAAGCTCGGTAATGTTGTTTAAGCATTACTGTGTGCAATTTTTTTTCTTTTTTTCTTTCTTTTAATGGAATTTACGGCCTGGAAATGCCTTTCAATACAGTCTGTCTGTAAAAATCATCTTCTGCATATCTGAACAATTACTAATTTTACCAGCTGAAATGCAGTGTATGCTGTGCTAGAGAATAGCTTGAGCCTGAGGGAAGTACAGAACAAATACAGGTAAAGCTGATCAATGCAGAGTAGATGGAATTGGATGTATGGACTGACTTTTTGAGAGAATTTCCCCCTGCTATCAAAGCTTTTCACTTAAAATGCCCGAATACAGAGAATTCATTTGTAAGGTCACTAAGAAGGATTGTTTCCTTTGTAGGAACCTTTCAGCAAATTAGTTCAGCAACAGAGTAACATTTACAAGCTGTTTACGTTATGAGAAAGATCAACAACAGAAAACCTATCACAGCTAGCCCTCAGAGTGATGGTTATTCTGCTGGAAAAAAATCGTCTGAAATACAAAGTGTTTGGAAGGGAATGTGGAAAGGGAACAATCTCAACAAGTAGGAGCTCTCAGAGGATGGGTAGGGAGTAGGTGGGATAGCTAAACAAGAATATATATCAAGTCATGACTATGGTAACTTGAATAAGATTAAATAAATGTTAAATAGATGTATTTAGTATGAAAGAATATTTTTTTTCAACCCGTCCCAAAACGCACGTTATGCAACAGCATAGAATCTACTACAAGACTACATATGTTTGATCACTGCTGCCTGGCCAGGGCTTTGTATGATTCAGAAATTCTGAGGGACAGTCCAATAATTCAGAATTCTGTTGCATTGCAATCCGGATTTAGCAATGGAGTAAAAATTCAGAATTAAAAAAAAAAAGAAAAAATAAAAAGAAAAAAGGAAAGAAAGAAAAAAGAAATAGCTGTGACAACTCATGGATTTACATTGGTTTATTGAGCCTGAAAAGATGATTCCAGAATGTTTCCTTTTCCCAGGGAAGATGAATAATCAGAACTCCTTTATTCTCTGTTAGTCTGGGTCCTGATATACCTAAAACCACCCTAAAAAAATTGACTACCATTACACCTATGCAGCATGGGAGATGTAACTCAGTTTATTCAAGAAAATGGGGTCCTGGTTACGAGTCAAAAAATGATGTATGATGGGAGGAAAATGTATTCAATGCTTTGATGAGTAATTTCAAAACAGTTTGCATGTTAGTACTGATCAGAGCCTTAATGCACTCAGGATTCTTTAATTTTTCTTAGTATTATAAGTATCAGTAAAATCCGGGAGCAGCTGGGAGTTGTGCATACTTCTCCTCAAGGCCAGATCTAACAGATCTTAATCTGCAAAACATTAAACTCTAAAAATGTGATTGGTGCCTAACTGGGAGATATCTATTCTCTCTTGAATTTCCACTAGGTCTGAACAAATGTATTCGTGTTCAGGGACTCGTAAATCAATGGGATTAAACCTGAAAAAATAAACAAACAGAACAGAGAAAAACAAGAAAACAAGCCAGAAGAAAGATCCCTAAATTGATATGTTTTAACAGTTGTTTGTTTGTTTGTTTGTTTGTGTTTTGGTTTTTTGGTGTTTTTTTTTTTCTCCCTATGTTCTGGTGGTGGTTACTGTTATCATTCTCTTGGTTCCCTGGATTTGGAATTATTTATGTGCATCACTCACCTTGGCATTCCCACCATATTTGTGAAAAAAAGTTACAGAATCACTTATCTACATAGTTTTAGTCTGCTAGACTGGTAATTAATTATGACACCAGTCTTTTACATTATTCTGAGTACTAGCAGCCTCAACACTTCAGGGAATCTGCTTTTCTCTCCTGGGTCACCAGAATTGCCTCTTTTGCTTCTCCAACCAGACACTGTGGGTAGTGAGAAGGAAAGGAGAACACAGCAAGAGGGATGGAAAGTAATGAAAAAAACCTGTTGGATACTTTCTTCCCCCTCTTCCTTCCCCAGCTTTGTTTAAGTAATTTCATATGCTTCCTGAGCCAGTTCTGCCAGCAAATTTTTCCTGAAGAGGTGGGAAAGCAGAGACAACAGCCTGTCTGAAGAGATTTGCCTCAGGGCAGGACTGAAATTCCCTGGAAGGCTAAAATGCTGCTTATAATTGTACGAGTGGTTCTCCTTGCAAGAAAATATCAAGAGGTGGCACATTTTTTATTGGATTTTGATCTTCCTGTGCTTACGGTATAGTCATAGGTGAAGTTGTGTACTGGGCTTGAACCGTAAGCAAGTGGATTACAGTGACAAATGGTAGGACTAAAATTTTAGTAACAATGTCTTAATAACACAACATTGAGTTGTAATTGTCCTTTTGTTATAAATACATTTTCTTCCTTGGGCTTTTATCTCTGTTCTCACTCAATTTTTTTCATTTTCATAATTAATTAAAATGGCAATGTTCTATAACCAGTGATTGAATTATATGATATTACTTGCCTAAGGCGATCAAAATTAATCAAAATAAGGAGTGAAGGTTTTGCTATTTTTAATACAGCTGATTTGATTCCTGGGGTTTTGATCAAATTAAATGAAGGATCAAATTAACCAGTGATTAAATTGAGTAAAAGGCACTTTGTATGCCTGAAATATATTTTAATTTAATTAATTTCAAGACACAAAATATTAACTGGTGTTTTAAAAATTCATTTGTATTTCACTGTTTAATTTTCTAGAAACTATTTTCTTTCTCAAGGTTAGAGTCTTTTACAAGTGAAAAAACACACTCTTAAAATAATTTCCTGCTTAATCCTTTCAATTTTTTGCCGCATACTTTTTATGCTTTTAGAGGATCCTTTGCACTCATAAACTAATATCCCAAAGCTTCTGAACTCAACCTACAAAGATTTGATGTGCCAAAGGCCAGTTCGGCAGAAATCTGAGACTCCACAGAATAGAACCTGCCAACCTGAGCAGATGGTTCTGACTGCAAAGGACCTCGAGCTGTTACCATTTAACCCACGCATTTGCAGAAGTGTTACTGTTTTGTCATATAGAATTTCATTTAAGTTTTGTTATAAGCTAGTTCATATCATGTTTGTTTAATGGACTGGGCAGCTTTTTACTATCCACTGCTACTTGCAAAGAAATTGAGAAATGAGATGTCCGTTACGGTGCAGAAATGGTCTGCATGAGAACAAAAGTAATTTGCAATTTTTTGTTTGCATGGTTAAAAAAAAAAAGCTTGAAACTGCACTCTTGACTCGTACTGGGAATTTGCAGTGACTGATGGAAAGTGGCTGACCCAGCTGGGGCACAATTGCAAGAAGCTGAGGCTGGAGGCAATTTTATTAAAGGTGGGGTTTACTTAAAATTTAACGTTCCTCAGAATCAGAGAATAAGATAGCAAAAAGGCAAGGTAAGGAACAGCGTCCAATTCTGTGAGTTACAATGTTAGGTAAGAGTTATCTTACACTGAAATGCTTCTCTTCCGCTCGTTACTATTGATAGAAGTGAAATAAAGCTGCAAAGTGTGTAAACATACCAAAGACTGGTTAAAAACACTCAATATTGTGTAGCAAGGCTGAGTGTATTTATGAGTTTGAGGCATTTAGAAATTTCAAGCAGAATGTATCGGTTGCCAGTGGAGTCTAATCTCATTATTCTTTAAGTCTTGGAAAAGGCATACTTAAAGGATAAGATCTATTTATTGTGATCGTCATGGTCAGTCTGTTGCACCTATTTTTGATTAATGAATTTACTCTTTCAAAAGGAAAAAAAAAAGTTTTAGTGGGAGGAGAGAGAAAATTAAAAATGGACATTTAGAGCAGTATGAAAGTTCTATCATACACTAAGTGGCATTTTATAGTAACTTGTGGTGTCATTTTGAAATAACCATTGCCAAGAGGTGAACAACTGGCACAAGCTGTATCCTAGCTTATTCTGTGCTTCTGTGCTTGGAAATGATAGTTAGTCAGGGGGGACAGAAGCTGTGACATAGCGTTTGGATGTTGGTAGGTTGCTAGTGCTGATGATCACCTTAGGAGAAGTGTGTAAGGCAGGAAAAGGCACAAGCAGCTGGACGCATGAGGTATTTATGGCTGATAGATCCAAAGAATGGAGAGGCAACGGAGAACCCTAGCACTGCATAGCTTATAAATACCAGGTTTGTGGCCTTGAGGATAAGGTCAGCTTTACTCTACTTGCTTGTCTTACATGTACTGCACAGGACTCAGCATTTAGGATGCACATTTTCTTTGCGTCTCTGCTTAACATGGGTATTTTGAGTTAGGATGCACAGCGCCTGCATAAAGATGAGAAGGCATCTGCAGTCTTCCAAAGTGTTTTACTATACAGGAAAACACGATCTCAGAAGCCCGATGTGCAAGATTGCTTATAGAATCTAGAGTGATCTCCTGCCACATTTTTTATTTATATTTGATAATGAATGTTTAATTCAGTGGAAAAAAGATTTTAAGGTTTCTCTTCTGGCCTTGCTGTCCATTTGGAATTAGAGTTTAGACCTGCAGTTCAATAACTTTTTCTTTCTCTTCAGTGACCTGCAAAAATGAATATAATTCTATTTATTTATTTTTTATGATATTTGCATGACTAATGCATTTTAAGATCCTTGGATAAATGCTGTCATGAAGCAAAATATTTTTATGGTGTTTGCACTGTGCATTTTAAAACTGCAAATAGAATATTTGGAAAATGGTTTTTATCAGTCTTACCAAAAGTATTTTTGAGAAATGCAGGCAGAGTTTGATGCAAAAGGTCAGGCATATAACTATATTTCTATTGCATCCTTGACAGCTATTATATTTTCTGTACTAGTTTTAACCTTGAATATCCGTTATATGGCATCTGTGAGTTCCTGAACATTGTTTATTATTTTCTCAAATCTTGCTGATTTATAGAATTAGTTCTTCAATCAGTAACATTTCTTCAAGTAACAGTTCTTCTTGAACTTATTTCTTCATACTTCCCATTTAATTTTAAGAACTTCAGTTATTATAAAAGATGCAAACAGTAAACCCAATCCTTTTTAAAATTCCATTACCTACCTGTTATTCTCTCTTTTTTCCTCTGATGGACATAATCAAAATTCTTCTGCTTCCTCTTTGGTGTTATGTTCTTTACATGACATCTAGAGGCCAAAATTGATGTGAGCTGTAATTAATCTTTCTGTGAGGCTTTATAGACCCATTGGTAAACCAGAGATAGGAATCACACTGTCTGCATACATAAAATTATTGAACATCCCACAACAAATCTGCATTCAGAAACTGTATTTCATGGTGTCATCATCCAGCAGATGTAAAAGATCTGTTGAGGAAAAAAAAAAAGGAAGTGTGAAAAACAATGACAGCAATTTTTTTTATATATGCAATCCCCTGTACAATTAATTCCTATACAAGTTGTACAGTAATCTAATTAGAGCATCTGGCATTTGCCTGTGACAGCCAGAACCGTTTAGGTAATCAATAATGCTAATATAAAGTGCCTGATTAAATACACCTTCATTTCCATCTGTATTCTCAAGTTGATATGCAAATTCACCTTGCCTGTATCATTTTAATTCCTATCTTCTGATTCTCGTTTTTAGCTATATCTACTGCATCCATCAAAAGACCAAAAGGATTAAATTTTGCTATGTAAAGCAAAATAAGTTATACTGTTGTAACTTCATATGCATTCTGTGAGCTGCTTCAAAACATCTCATTCAACAAGCTTGAGTTTCATTAAGTCATTGTTATCTATTTGTAAACATATTACTAAATACAGCAAGCAGAAAATAACTCATATTGCTTTAGAGATTAAGTTTATATAGCCTAAATATGGATCACAAACGATTTTTTTTTTAATTTTTTACTTTATTAACAGGGAAGGGTAAAGATTCATTCTGTGATGATGCATGCAGGAAAATAATTCCCGCTGTTGAAGAGAAAGATATTTTTCTGTAAATGATCTGGTTTATCAATTCTAACTACGTATTTTAACTTCTCTTCCCAACCCCCCACCCCCACCCCCCAAGACTGCATATCAGATTTACCATTATCTATATCCTGGTAATAACAGTATCTCTGGATGCAGCCCATTGATTAGCAATTAGTTAAGCTTGTTTCAAGTCATAAATACTTTAGACCTTGAACTGATGTTTACACTGAACCTTTCTAACTAGTTTATACTTATTCCTATAGCCTTGGAAATCAGTTTGGATTACCAACACTCAATTGCAGGTCCTTGAGAGTGTGAGAGATCTTTATCAATAATAGTAATTCTCTTCTGTGTAATATTTTGCCTAAAAATGTCCTACTGCTTCAGAAGTCTTTAAAATTGGATCCCAGTGAAGTCTTCATTTAGTACTTCTACTCAGCCTCCTACATCTTTGTTCAAAATGGGTGATTTGGATAGGTGGGTGTCATGGTTTAACCCGGGCCGGCAACCCAGCCCCCCGCAGCCGCTGGCTCACTCCCCCTCACCAGAGGGATGGGGAGGAGGATTGGAAAGGGATGTAAAAATCAAGTCTTGAGATAAGAACCATTTAATAATTTAAACAGAATGAAGAGGTAAGAACAACAATAATGACAATAACAACAACAATAATAACAATAACAACAACAAAAAAATTTAAAGGTGGGGGGAAAAAGAAAGCAAAAGCTGCACACGCAAGCACAGCAAACCGAGGGACTCATTCCCCACTTCCCACGGGCAGGCAGGTGTCCAGCCATCCCCAGGAGAGCAGGGATCCAGCACGTGTCATGGTTACTCGGGAAGACAAACGCCATAATGTCAGATGTTCCCCCCTTCCTTCTTGTCCCAGCTTATATGCTCAGCATGACGTCATATGGTATGGAATACCCCTTTGGCTAGCTTGGGTCACCTGTCCTGGCTGTGTCCCCTCCCAATTCCCCATGCCCTCCCAGCCCTCCCACTGGCAGGGCCCAAGGAACTGAAAAGTCCTTGATTTAGTATAAACATCACCCAGCAACAACTAAAAACATCAGTGTCCTGTCAACATTGTTCTCACATCAGTCAAAACACAGCACTGTACTAGCTACTGAGAAGAAAATTAACTCTATCCCAGATGAAACCGGGACAGTGGGACAGTCTGGTCCCATCACCAGGGTGGGCAGGTGCCATAAGGTGCCCTGGAAATGAAATGGGAAGTTCCTGCCAGTGCCAGGAACTGCAGAAATTAGGAGCACACTTGGAATTATTTCTGTTATCATTGCCTGCAGTCATTGACCCTAACCGACTACAGTTCTCCGTTTTTTTTTCAACAGAAGACTATTTTAGCCAAAATCTCAAATGCCATGGTGTTTTTTGCACTCTCGTTAAGAATAATCATGATCTGTGGTTATACTTTTAATATTATTTTAATTTATATTAATTCAGTACATTAAAACTCTTTTTCTTAATACCAAAGACTGTGAATCAGCTCTGTTTTGATATCTAGACCAAATTCAGCACAATACTGTAACTTGTTAAAAAGTACCAGGTCTAAATTTTTGGTGGCCGTCACTCTATCTTTCCCCAATAAGTAACCCAAATATCTTTGAAGTTACTAACTTTTGGCTTGTATATTTCAAATAAATCCAGACTATTCTAGAGAAAAAAAAAAACCAACCAAACAAACCAAAACAAAACAAAAAACCACCAAAACATATGTGTGTACACACACACATTTCAGACAAGTTTCTCTCCAGTTTCCTGTCCCATAAACTAAACCCAAAACCCGAAGACCTAAACCCAAAGAAAAATAAACCTCCTTTTTCCACTTCTTATTGTGCAATTTAAATCACAGTTTTTCCTTCAGTGTATTCAAATACTTTGAGTAAACTGATGAAATAAGAAAGGATAAAGGTGACTTAAGATAAAATAAGAAAGGATGTTGAAGGCTTTATTGGAAATGCCAGAATATGTTTATTCATAGATTTCTCAGAAATAGCATTTGTAAGTCTAAGTATTACGCACATAAACATTTACAAAAAATAGTTTTGTATTCCTGAATTTTTAGCATTTGTTAAGAAGCAAGATCATTGGAATCTCACAGGTATCCAAGTACTTTATTTAAAAAAAAAAAAAATGTTCTTAATTTGATTTGTTACCACCTTCCCATTTCCTTATAATTTTTTTGTCATGGTAGGGCTCCATGGTACATTTAGCATTGCTTTGTGTGAAGTTTAGAGGTGGTTTTGTTTTATAATAATTATTTCAGGATGATTAACACAGACTTTTGATATTTTTGTGCTTGAAGAACTAATTCATACCCTAAATAGTCTAAGGAATATGTTTGCCTAGTGTTTTTACTCTCTTTAAAAGATTTCATAACCTACACACTAATAATGCACAAGAAAATCCATATTTCTATATCAGTTCTGATTTTTCCTAGTATCTTAAATCATATTTTATTTCAACTTTAAGAGCAGATTCAGCACCACATTAAAGCAAGTAGAGCATGCCAGCCAGTTAAGCTGGATTTTATGGTTGTTTTGCCTCTCTTCAGCACTGCTAAACAGCTAAAGCATGTTGATGATGTATAAGATCCTTAATTTGAAATATTATGACATCAATGTGTTATATTACTGGGAGAATAAAGAACTGCCTGCTATAGGAGATCAGGTTCGAGACCCTCTAAGGAGCCTGAAGGTGCACAATTCCATGGGTCCCATACTGGGACCAGTGCTGTTCAGCATCTTTGTTGGTGAAATGAACAGTGGGATCGAGTGCACTCTGGGAAAATTCACTGATGACACCAAGGTGTGTGGTGTGCTAGACATGCTGGAGGGAAGGAATGCCATCCAGAGGGACCATCACAGGCTTGAGATGTGGGCCCATGCCAACCTCATGAAGTTCAACAAGGCAAAATGCAAGGTCCTGCATGTGAGTTGGGGCAATCCCCAGTATCAATACAGGCTGGGTGGAGAATGGATTGAGAGCAGCCCTGAGCAGAAGGGCTTGGGAGTGTTGGTCAATGAAAAGATCAACATAGCCCTGCAATGTGTGCTCGCAGCACAGAAAGCCAACCATATCCTGGGCTGCATCTAAAGAAGTGTGACCAGCAAGTTGAAGGACGTGATTCTCTCACTTTACCCACTCCTGTGAGACCCCACCTGGAGTACTGTGTTCAGCTTTGGAGCACCCAACATAAAAAAGCCATGGATGGCCCTGTTGGACCAAGTCTACAAGAGGGCCATGGAAATGATCAGAAGGCTGGAGCACCTTTCCTGTGAAGACAAATTGAGAGAGTTGGGGTTGTTCAACCTGGAGAAGAGAAGGCTCTGGGGACACCTTATAGTAGCCTTCAATGCCTGAAGGAGGTCTACAAGAAAGATGGGACAGAGTTTTTAGTAGGGACTGTAGTGGTAGGACAAGGTGTAATGTTTTTAAACTAAAAGAAGGTAGATTTAGATTAGATATGAGGAAGAAATTCTTTACTGTGAGGGTGGCCAGACACTGGAACAGGTTGCCCAGGGAAGCTGTGGATGCCCCATCCCTGGAAGTATTCAAAGCCAGGCTGGATGGGGCTTTGAACAACCTGGTCCAGTGGAAGGTGTCCCTGCCCATGCCAGGGGGTTGGAACTAGGTGATCTTTAAGGTCCCTTCCAGCCCAAACCATTCTATGATTCTAAGATATAAGGGCAAAAGGGAGAGCTCAGTCTCCAGGTCACAATTTCTGCATGCTCCGTGGGCATGTATAATTACATTTTTCCTGATAGTGCTGCTTACCACAGCAGAAGGAATGGTGCGAAAGGGAGTCCTTCAGGAACTGTTGCCCAGGTGGTATGTGGCCACATGATTTTTACATTCCCTGAGAATGTAGCTGAGTACTTCCCAAATTACATTTCTAATGGCATCACCCAATCTCCCTCAGATTCTTGGTATATTACAAACACCAAAAGTTCTGCATGCAAAACTGGTTGACTAATTAGGTCTGATGTCACAATAAGCTACCAGTATTTAGTCTTACTTTGGCTATGTAAAATTAACTAATAATAACAGAAAAAAAATGTAAGTTTTCATTTTGTTGAACTGAGGGTTATATGAAGGAATTCAACAGCTTTTAAAAATATACTTCAAGAATGTATAATATTTTCTTTTTTGAGGTCATTAGTGGAAGAAGACTGACATATGCTAAATGGACCAACACTTCTCTAAAGGAGTAAAATTTTAATTAACTTTAACTCAGATTAATTTTCTACCTTGTAATTTCTCAGAAAAATTAATTGTCCTTACGAGCTGTGTAGTAATTTTGGGGATAATGTGCTACATTCATCACTTAAAACAAAGAAGTTCTTGCAAGACAGAACTTGGTCAATACCAGTAGTGCCACAAATGACATTTCCCCAAGCTTTCTCTAGGCTGAGTCCCAGCCCTCTCACTCTTGCCTCAGAGGAAACTTACTCTGTGGCACCTCCCTGGACCCTTTCCAGTAGCTCCATCTCTATTGTACTGGTGAGCCCAGTACTGGACACAATACTCCAGGTATGCTTAATAGAGGGGAATTATCACCTGGCGTGTTTGCAAATAACAAAAAGCTGTGAGAAATTCAGTTTGGTTTATCGGTTACTGACTTGGGTAATCTTGCACAGAATCAGGTCAATGAAAAAGCTCTTTGGGACCTCTTGTGATTTAATGCTTCTGGTTAGGCAATGACCACAGGTAACTGTTCTCCTGGTATGGCCATAAGGCCATTTTTGCCTCCACTCTATCAGGTTTTCATCTAGAACCTACTTCCTAGAAATCTATATTGAAAGGCAAGGCATACAATATTGGGAAGAATTTAGTTCCTTATGTGTAGAGATCCAGTAACATTTTAGGCAACATAAAATATGTGGCTTGGCCTCCAGCTGTCAGCTAGAAGACAGCAGATCTCAAGACAGCAAATCTCCCTTGGGTTCTAAGTCGTATCTGCCAGCCTTGTATGGTTGTCTTGGATGCCTTTCATGGTAATGAATATTACATTCAAGCAACTGAATCCCATCCCTGCTGTTTGGTTTATGGCTTCCCCCCCCCGCCACCCCCCCCCCCCCCCCCCCCCCTCTTTACTCATAGACTTTTAAACTTGTTTTAAAAAGGTTTTAGAAAAAAATCTCTTGACAGCTGTTACGTGTTTTCTTGTGATCTTTCAGGTGTTGTGTACTCTGTTTGGTAATTTATCCCAGAACTTCCCTAAGGAGTGAAGTTAAGATGTCTGTTCTTAATTCCCTGATCCATATTTTGTTTACTTTTGATTTCCCTTTCTAAAAGAATGTGACTATACTTTCTATTTCTTGTCTTCTACGACCTCATCTGTCTTCAACATATCAAGTATTCTGAATACCAGATGACCACAAAATAATAATCTGATCCTGATATAATAAAGTAACAATCCAAATATACCAGAAGTCAGTAATTTGCTGTAAATAAATTGTTGTCTCCCCTCCCTTTGCCGTATTTGCTTTGCCACGCCACTGAATCCAGCATTGACGCTGTGGCTGTAAGCTTGTGGCCCTAACTTCTGGACCTTGGATGCAGCCTTAGTTCTGCTGCATACAGCATTATCTTTCTGTAGAATAAAAACCTCAGCTACTATCCCCCAGTTATCCCTAGCATTATTAAAATAGTTGTAAAGTGTAACACAATCTTGGACTGATGTACCTGCAGTTACACTGAATCCTGTTAAAAGCACCTTTTTCCCTTCATGTGCCATCACAAGCTGGCACCCACAATCATAGCAAACGCTAACTCATTGCTAGGTTAGCAATATTTTTTACTGTTTGGAGGCAGCAGACTACAAGCAGTTTGAATCCATGTAATGACCTACCAGTAGGATCTTTGCCATTTATGCTTTAAATGTATTTTTAGTGAATAGACCTTTAGGAAATCAATGAACAGCTCTGAAATGGTCGTTTTTCAAATGGCTAATCTCTTCTTCAGTTTTTCCATTGTATCAGATATCAGGATCATTTAAGGCTGAAGCACAAACTACTTTTCTCTCTCGGAAAATCTTTCCTTTCTTTTTTTTTATCTCAAGCTTCAGCTTCAGCTGCTGGATTTCAGCAGTCCTTGGAATTTAAATACCAAATACCTTCCAAAGGTCTTTGAATTCCTTACAAAGACACAGAAAATGAAATTAGGTTTAAAGATGATAATATAAGCACCTATATCTTGTAGCTTTCATGTACACAAAACTCC
This sequence comes from Falco cherrug, assembly GCF_023634085.1. Lineage (NCBI taxonomy): Eukaryota > Metazoa > Chordata > Aves > Falconiformes > Falconidae > Falco > Falco cherrug. Next base: position 110,664,102 of record NC_073698.1, on the reverse strand, counting down.
CATTGATTTCAATATAGACTTATTTTCACCATCTCTGCTACCAATGAGAATAATTTTATCTGTAGGTTTTATGGAATATGAATTGTAGATTTAGTCCTTATGTAACACCTTCAGAACAACAACAACAACAACAAAAAAGCGATATGCTAAAGAGCAGTAAAACTCTGTAGAGGTTTACTACAAACTCTGTACCAGCTTTCATGGCAAAGCAGCACCTCCAGTTCTCAGTGGTTCCTATTCATGCCACTGCTGCTTTGCAAGTGAAAATTTACAGGTAAAACTATGCTTGAAATAATTGCTTGTTTACTTTTGCATAAGAGGAAAACACAGAGTGATATTTGTTACCTGCAAAAGATCTCAAGAGTCTTTTTTTTTTTTTTTTACTTTATTTTTAAATATTAAATATTTTCCAGACTCAGAGCGGATTTTACATATTTAAAGTAAACCCCTGGAAATTTAGTCACCTCTACCTTTTTAAATGCATATGTTGGCTGCTTGTTCTGTCTTTTGATGTGGTTCTTAGAATCTGCCGTTCTCTCACACACTGACAATAATGTAGAAACGTGTAGTGTGAGTAATCCCCTTGTACTATAATAAGCTGAAGGTGAAGGAACTTCATGTTCTTTTGGTGCCCTGGTGGAATCCTTGAACAGAGTTCAGCTCCCTTAGAGTACAAATGGAGGATTCACCTTTGTAGGAGAATTGTAGGTTCAAGTTCTATACTAGAGTTAGTGAGGTGGTGCTAAAATAATTTTGTAATTTCACAAATGTACTACTATACATGTGATATGCATAAATTAGAACTATAGAGTCACCAGTGCCTTTACTTTCAGAAAAGCAATAATAAAAGGTCTTTTCATTATGATTAAAAAAAAATTATGATTTTATCCATATGTTGCCAAATTCCATGCAATGTATAAGGTATTAAATTTTTAATAATCCTCAGAAAAGACAGCTTTAAAAATGGCATTATAAATAGGTAGAGTGTATTTATATCTTCAGTTCACATATTTCAACTGTCTTGTTCTCATTAATCAGAGTCAAATGTTTCAAAAATTAATCAATTTATGAAGTCACTCCAGGAGTACACACTTGTACATTTCCTTCTTTTTATTTTTTTTTTTAAATAGGGATTTATTTAAAGGAATGACTGACAAGGTTAATGATGCAAAGAGAGTATTTTTAGAAGGGTATTTGATTGGATTTTGTAATATTTCAACTATTAATTATTATACTTCTACTGATTCCTGCAAAGTTTTCTACTATACCTTAATCTGGCTTTCAGGAAGTATTACAGAAGTTAAGAGACCATTCATTACATTTGACACTTATATGTTTCAAACAACGAATTTTTCTTTTGGGACTGTTTATAAACTGAATTTCTGGATAGGAAATAGAGTTTACCTTCAATGCATCTATTCACTATTCCTCCATCAGTCATGTTTTGATGACATTTTGTTACATAGCCAAAGTTGCTGAAGTACAGCTTACACCTTTCTATGCGTAAGTTTCTGTAACAGTAAAACCAAATCTTTTTTTTTTCTTTTTTTTTTCTTTTTTTTTTTTTTTTTAATCCCCGTGAAAAATCTGGTGGGCAGGAAAAACAAAGCGAATGCCATGCAGGGTTTCCTAAATGAGTATGTATAATGTACTGTTAAACTAATATCTAGTCTAATAATTTTTTTATAGATGGAAGTGAATTATAAGGAAAGTAGTATCACTAATAAACTCTTATCAGTTGTGTTGATTGCAGCCCTTTGTCACCTCTAGAAGATTCAGAAAGGAACAACCAGTGCACCTAAGGAATTTTCCTAATCTTTCCAAATTCTGTGCTGCTGGAGGGCCATGCATTGCTCAAACAACAAGGCAAAGCAGGGGCACACCCGAAGCGTGCAGACTGCAGGATGCTGCTGGGTGTGAGGCGACTAATGAGCAATGCTGCTTTATGTTCAAGATGAATAGTGCAAAATTCTTGAAGAGTCTAGGGGAAGCTTTGAAGATGTGCAGCTACTGGGGAGACTTTGAAGTGCTTTTCTGGCATCAGTGCAGCATGAAGCCAGCCACACGCCTGAACTCCCAGCCCCTGAAGACCTCCATCAGTGCTGTGGGATTCCTGCCTCAGGGCTGGCCAGAAGCAGGCTGTGGCTCCCTCCAGCAGCCCCCTCCTGACACTGTGAAAGACTCATGAAGGCACAGAACAGTTAAAGACAAAGAAGTTTCACCTGCCTCTTAGTCCCAAAAGGTTTGCATTGACGGGTTGTCATTCCCATGTGCTAGAGATGATGTAGTCCTGCCTCAAGCCCACAGCCTCTGCTCAGCCTTGGTCCAATCAGTTGCAGTGGCAAGGACTCCCAGGGCATTTCGTCCTTTTTTGTCTTTAAGGAAAAGAAAGTCCCAGATTATAGATATCAGTCCATTCCAGGTGTCCCTCTGCCACAGCTGCAGCAGCCTCGCATCTGCAACTGCTCCCTTGCAGTCCAGGGTGGCCAATAATGTCCAAAAGTGATGTTGCGAGGGGGGACAGGCAGCAAGTACCGCGATATCCCTGGGAAAGTTGCAGCTACTGTGTTAGCCATGGAGGAAAACATACGCTTTGGCTCAGGCCTTACACAAGCAATGGTGGCACAAGGGCAACAGTGGTGCATTAAGGTCATTTACTTGAGCTAAAGAAAAAAGCACCGTGTGGTGCTTCCTGAAGATCTCCGCAGACGTACCTGAAGGTGGGGAAGGAAGGATTTGTGGGGTAGCCCCAGAAAGCCTTGGAATACAAGTGTAAGGCAGACATTTGGCCCAGCTGGTGGGAAAGTGGAGTGAGTGCATGGCTAAACTAGTCTCGGGTCAATCCTACAACCCTCATACAATGAAGATTTAAAGTGTCTCAGCACCAGGTCCTTTGATCTGTGCCAAATTCCTTGTTCATGTGGACATAATCTGGTTGCCAAAACCAGACTTCTGTGCCTATGGTAGCAGGTTTATAATCCTCTGTATCCAAGAAATTTAGGCTGGATTAGGGGTGAATAACTCTGGTAACCTAAAGAACCTAAAACCAGGTATAAGTGCTTTATATTTAGATGCATGTGAATGCAGAATACATAGCTGTCACCGTCCTTTTAACAGGGAATAACACACTGTATTTATTCACATTGGTTTACTAGTTAGAAACATACTTTCAGGCAATGTATCTTTCAAGGTGAAAAACAAGTATAGTAGGAAACTTATCTCATTATTAGATCTTCCATAGATATTTCAGTCCTGTGCAGTGTAAAAAAAAAATTAAAAAAAAAAAAAAAAAAAAGATGAAACTCCTTTGAAGAACCTCGGAAGGACCAACACTATTACAGAAAAAAAGAAATTCTATAGATAAAAGTGAAGCATTGCAATACCTTGTTTCCACAGAGCTAACACAAGCAAATATTGAATCAGAGGCTGAGCCAATTAAAGGCAGAAAGTCCTCACACTGTACAAGTGAAGAGCTACAAACGGGGAAGCTAAAATAAGAGATGTCAAACCAATATTTATATGTATAAACAAACATATACAACAGTCTGAATAGGCAAATAATTTACGTGGAAATTGCAGAGACAGGACACATTCATGGTAATATCCTGGTCTATTAGTATTGCAAATGTGAAAATGTATATGTATTTATTTTAATGTCTTTCCTTTACACAAAGAAGAGGAAAGGAGGAAGACTGACTTTCATCTGGTAAGTACTGAGATCTCGTCTCATAGAGCCTAAACCAAAGTTCTATCAAATTTTGCTTAGAACCTCAGTGGATTTTGGGTAGGGCCCCCCACGATACAATGTTATCAACTCATCTCTCCATGTTTAAAAACTTGTATGAAAGCCAATTCTAGTATATGATGATCTCACAAATATGTTAATATTATGTGTCCCATGAACAGAATATATTTTAAACTATTGAACTGTAACACAAGTAATTGTTCATGCAGTTTGGTCTAGGACATATGTCACATCACATCAGCATAAGTGATCTGATAAGTAAATGCTTTAGGAAAGTTATATTTATTCATCAGCCTTATATAGAGCTTAATTGTACATGGATATGTTTTGATTCTGTTATTTCTGAACATCGATCCTCATTTAAGATCATATCCAGGAACTAGACTGTTCACACTAAGGTGTTCCCACTGGCAGATAAATGAAAATAGGTAGTTCAATGCATCATCACTTGCTACAAAGTTCCCAACCTACTTTGATGCTGGGTATCAACAGTTAGTGGATATACCCAGAAATTTTCTTGTGCTTCTCTAGTTATCCAAATGGCTGTGACTCTAATGTCTAAGTATAGAGGTTTTGAAATTGAAAGGGAAATGAAAGATTTGTTTGTTTTAAATTAGGAAGATATTGCAAGAGACAAGTGCAGTAATAGTCAGAGGAATGCAATTAAGGTATAAACAAGATGAATTTTCAAGGTGGTGTTCATCTAAATGGAGAGACACAAATGAAAGGTAAGTGGTAGCCCAGAAGAAGATGCTGCATTTATACAGCGAATGGAAGACATGCAGAAAATAGTCAAGGTGTTGCATCTCTAGATTTATTAATGTTATTATTGATTCAATTAATAATATTGTTCTTAATATGTATAATGTATAGTAATGGGTAATCAGTAGCAGGTAAGTACAGCAGGTGGTTTGGGAGGTCGCTTTTGAAGTGCTACTCATGAACAAGCAAACATGGGCCACTGACAGATGTGATGATCTCCAGCTGCAGGTAAGGAAGGGAATTCACAGCACGGTACGTGAGCTACAGCATCCGGATGGACACCAGACCTAGAATTTTGTTTTGTGAGCCAGCTGTCTAATTTCATGGAGAAAAAAAAGGCTAGAAACTTTAAAAAGATCCCTAAAGGAATTGAGTTGGTATCCCAGTTTACTTGAAGATCCCTTGTAAAGTAGGTACTGAATGTGGCTAACCCCAGAGTCTTCTGTTTATTGCAAAGCAGGTTGTATTTTGTAGGCAGTGAGGACTCAAGGATTTCAGAAGAGGCAGATGAACTTGACTGCTTATTAGAGTCTGGCAACCAGAAAAGAAAGAAATCCTCTACCAAACAAGTATGCTTTAGCAAGGGTGAGAGGTTTTTCTGGTTTTTATTTTGATCACATCATCTTTTTCTCTCTTCTTGAAGGACTTTGAGGCATCTTCATGTTGTCTGTGAATTTGGCTTGGAAGCAGAACAAGTCCATTCGTAGTGATCTGCTAAAGCTAAAAATATAGTTATGATGGAACAAAGTAATTTTGACTAAGTTTCTTACTGAAAGATGTTAGGGGATGTGATGCACAGCTCTGTGCAGAATCTTACAGGGCAAAACTTCAGCTGGCTGAAAACCTCTGTGTTTGTGTAGACATCATGAAAGAAAGATATACACAAAATTTACGTCTTCATTTGTAAAAGGAAAAAAATCTCCAAGACTTCTGATATCTGTACACATGGAACAAGAATGTGGACAAAACCAAAGTTTAATTTGAATAGGATTACTTTTTAGCAGAATTCAGGAATGTGATATAATTGCTTAAACATTATTTCTGCATATGTAGATCACGCATGCTAAGTCAGGAAGATTCCTTCTAAAAAGTACTTTTTCTTTGCCTAAAAATATTTTTTTTGAAAAGCAAAAGCCTGAAAAAAGATCAGATGTAGTAACAAATATGATTGTTGCTGATATCTACAGTGTGATTAAGAAGATACCTGGAGATAGTAAATAGTGTCTGCAACATTTGCAAATGAAGTTATCTTGAAAACTTTACTGTCGGGGTGACCTTTGAGTAAGTAATGAAAAATATTGGAATTTTGCCAGTACTTATTAATTTATAGGGTATGTTTTGTTTCATTACATAAAAGGAAAGGATAACAATATTCTTCTTTTAATGCAGTTCATTTGTAAGCATGCTGCATCACAAGCTTTTACCTTACATAACTATACCCAAGCTTTTTTTTTCTTTTTTTTTTTTTACTTTTTGTTCTGCAAGCAGTCATCCACAGTATTTTATTTATTTATGCCTTCCCTCAAATAGTCCTTGCTTCAGTATCGCTCACTGAAAAATGAAATAAAACTTTACTGGGCCATGTCTGGGAGATGTTTGGGTCCAATAAGTTTATTAGCTTTTCCCTGATGAATTTTGGAGGCTTCACTTCTTCCACTGAGATGGCTTTACATGGATCGATTAAGTGCAGTCATTTCCTAAGTGGAAAATCAAATTAAATGCAAGCCAGGAGAATAGAATGGTTAAACTATGGCACTCTGATGTGAGGTTAGAGTATGTGAGGAGGGAATTCGTCCTTGGAAGATGCTGCTATGCAGTTTTCCTTTTCTTTCTTGCCTATATAATCTGATGTCCAAAACACTGGCAACTTTTAATGCATTATCATTGTGCTGCTGCTGGGTCTAGAGCTGACTTGCTGATCATACCAGGGAAAACGCCTGGTTGCACCTTACATCTTCCTACATAGAAGTACCTGAAGTATTTTGTTGGAACCTGCTGGGAAAGGCTGTGTGTCTCTTGGCAGTGACCCAAGAAATGACTTAGTGCAAAAGGAGCCCCTGTTTTGTTTTCTTGTCCTCTGTAAAGGACAGGCTGGACCCAACACTGGCACCTGTAACTCAATGTGCTGGCTTGCGTGGGGAATCCTGAAAACATTTTCTGGTCACTGAGTGAAAAAAAATAGAGCTCTCCAACTATACATCCACAGAGAAAACAACTGAATATAATCCTATCTTATATATGTCATTGCCTTGTGGTTTTTTTCCATTGATTCTGGAAACTTTTCCCAATTAAACAAGTACCAGTTAAATATTTAGGATATGTTCAGATATTATGCCACAGCATATTTGAATATACATGTGAATAAATCTTTATGAAAGAGAGAGAAATACGGTTTATAGTATATTCTTGCCTTTACTAACTATGCCAAATGTTGTGCATTGGAAAATATTGCAAACCCCCACCCCCTACCTCCCCTACCCCCAATTAATTAAAAGTTTTTGATTCCTACAGTGGATCTTTTTTAGTCTTTTTTTTGTACATAAATTAAGCTTGGATCTATGAGTGTGAGTAAGGCCTTAGGGCTTGTTGGACTCCAGCTGAGATGCCTAAGGCTCTATGGCAAGGCGCAGAAATTCAGGGATATTATCCACTGATTAGAAAGCAATGTTTTAATATGGGTTTTGAAATTCAACTGCTCTTTCATTTAGTTTGACATCCTCCTTGTTTGCCTATCTGGCATCATGCCACATGAGCTTTTGCTGAAGATTCCCTCTTTACTCAGTAGAAATCAATCTAGGAAAGGAAAAAATAAAAGCCTCATATTGTTTATAAATGACAGGTCTGCAATGGAAGGTGATGCAATAGATGCCATTTGGAAGATCAAGCATCAGAAATCAGTGAATAGCACTGAAGAAATCACCATGCATTTACAATAAGAAAATACAATGTTCTTTCTAGATTTCTCAGCATTACACATTTCTAGGTCATAAAATAAATTATTAAACAGCGCTTCTGCATTAGGAGAAATCAGTTCTTCTCATTTATAAAAGCAATTCACCCGCAACATGGAAACTGGGAACTGTTTGTTTGCTTGTCTCGTTTTTACACCTTTATAATACCCAGGTATATATGACCTAAATGGAAGATTAGTTTGTTTTATTAACTTACATAGTCATCCACACAGTTGAATTTTTATTGCAAGTTTACTCATCATTTGGAGTTATTTATAGTTTGGAAACTCTACTTCTGAAAAGCTGCAGTTAAAAAAAAAAAAAAAAAAGAGGCAGAGACAGAAACACTGAAGCACAGTTTCTTGCTTCTTGGAGGTACAGTATTTTCACCAGCATTCTGCAATATCTGGCATAGCTGCTTTGCCTGCAGGTTAAACAAAGGAGTCCAGTTGGTAGCCATAAGTGTGTCAATGGTTTGGGATGCCTGATTGTCTGGGCTAAGTACAAACCCATTGTAAACTGGTCCTTTTTCTAAAGCTTTTTTGAAATAACATGGGGGAAATGAAGTACCCATAAATACCTCTGAGGGTCTTTATGGGTCTGATTTGAAGATGTTAACTCCATGCCATAGTGTTATTTAAGTATTAATTTCAAACCAGATTATCCTGTAGTGGTTATATTTTACATGCTGGAAGCAGAAATATTGGTGCTGAAGAATATTTTTACTTAGTGGTGAGTGGTTACTCAAAATTAAGCAGACAAGAAGACTGAATAATGCATAAGATCTGTGACACAAATAGGAATATAATCCCTTCTTCCAGGACCCTAGTCTAATACCTTATCCATAAGATTATCTTTTGCTGTCAAGACGATTTATCTAAAATTGGAATAGTAGAACTAGAAAAGATAGAAGGGAAATCAACGGAGTTATGAAATGGTTTCTATATGGAGAATAATTTTATAGACAAGGACTCTTCAGACTGAAAGAGCACTGAAGGGGGGATATGATAGAAGACTAAAACCAGGACTGTGATGAAGAAAACAAATGGTGTTTCTCATTAAAAAGGAGGGAGTGACTGTTAAGTGGAACAAAGTAAATGCTTATTCATGTAATGGGTAGATAAAGAGTGGACCATGTTGCCATAGAATGTTGTGGCATTAGGAAGCTTCTAAAGTGATCATAAACATTGATGAAAAAAAAAAAAAAACAACAATCAAGGGCTATTAAATACAGCTATTTTAAACAAAAAGATATTCATAAAGATTAAATACTGATATTTAATATTTAATCTGTCTTAGAAAGTCCTTAAACCATAGAACACTAGAGGCTACCAGAGAATCCAGAATAACTTGAGTGCTCTGTCCTTGAGTGCTTCTCCAGGCATCCTCTGATGGCCATCCTCAAGAGATGGGGTACTGGGCTGGGCAGACCTTTGGAACTCACTTTAGTAGGAATGATTATCAAGGATAGTGATACCCATTAAACAAGTTATTAGAACAAGAAATGTGAATGTTTAAACCTAAATGTTTGAAATTAAATATGGAATGAGATAGTGTAGCATGTATTATATCAATAATATTGCTCTGTAGGAAATTACAACTCTTATTTGCCATCTATGTGACCTGCAAAATACACGGTCATTTCATTAGTGCAGCTGCCATTCCAGGCTTATGCAGTTATACTCCATGGGTATTTGAAGACCCTTTATGTGAATCATTACTCAAATCTTAGTTGTCTAAAAAATTATGTAAATTGTCAGTGTTGTTAAGAAAAATATCCATAGAATTATATCAGCTGTTCTGCCAAGAACTATTTTTTATTGCTCCTTCCAAATATAGATTAAGGGAGAAAACTCTAGTGGTTTGTGACATTGACTATGTTTTTTGTTTTAGTTCTGAGAACTTCATTGGAATGGCAAAGCTTTGTTCTTGAAATTCCTTAGAGCTTACGGTCTGGCAAGTTTTGCCTAGCTCACTATACCTATTCCTTTCTGAAGCAGGTTTTGAGGGAAGATAAAACTACAGAAAAGATAATGAACAAGTTTTACCTTATTAGTGGTCCTAAAACCAAATGGGATAACATTCTCTAAAGATCTGATTGTATATATGAAATAAAACTGGCCATAGATAAATTTTTTTTTTGAGCTGTAATATTGATATCCCTTGGATGAATGCAGTTAGTCCTGTATCTTTTCTTGGAGAATGACCAAAACAGGGTGCCCAGGGACCAGGGCAAAAGACGAGCAGGCACACCGTGATATACCCCAGAACACTCTCCCAGTCTCCACCAATTTGTTGCTCAGGGACTGTCTGACCCAGGGTTGTCTGTATGTAAGTGTATATTTAATAATTCATTGTGTTCTTCCACTTTCATGAACTTGTGCTGTTTTCCCTTGGTGTTTTGTAGCTTTTTAGCATCTACCACATTATTTCCCCTCTTGGCCCTTTCCTCACCATTCACCTCTTTCAAGAGAATGACTATTGTGCTCAACAAATGGTACAAAACAAAATATGAACATATGTACCGAACACTTTAAATAAGACTGATTGTAACTATTATATTGAACACCACAATACATTTCAGGACAGTTCAGTGGTGTTAATCTTTGCTGTCAAAGCTCACTTTCCATTACCACTTTTCACATGTATCTTCTGAAGCTATCAATCCACTAAGCAATGCTTCTTTTTACCTTGTTTTGTTTCTTGAAAAGAAGCCTGGGTGAAGGCACAGCACTGAAAACGTTCATCTATGTGCTTGGTGACATTAAATGGCTAGCTAGCTCTTAGAAGGTTAAAAAGTACAGAATAATGAATTAAAAACCAATCAGCCTGTTCCCCCAAACATGTTCTTCCTCTGCCTCTGGGCAGTTGTGTAGTTTCATGCAAGAGTTCCAAGACAAGCATCTGAAATGAAGTGCAATATGTCACTTTCAGGTGTAGTTTGAGAGGTTGTCAAGGCCCATCACTGGAATATTGTTCAGCCCATCAGAACATTTATTTGACAGAGACAGGACTTTTCATCACTGTTATAAGGTAGAAAGCTTTTAGAGCTTAAATATAGCCAGCAGCTAAATGCTTTAATCTGAGGTTTAAAGGAAAGAACAGGACAAAGCTGAGTGAGAAACTCTTGGATAAAGCAGCCTCATTATTTAGTAGGTTTAATTTAAAGGTTATACTTCAAATACTGTTTGCGATATTCTGGGACTATTAAATGCATATTTGCTAAGAAATTCTGTAATAATTCTTCTATGTGCCTTTTCTGTGTAAAGGATTTTACATACGCTAAAACTGGATTTTGCTTGGGTGTCTCGTATTGTTGTAAGATGACCAGATTCTAGCTTATTCTTTGAAAAAGAATGTATGTGGGGTTATGGCAAAGGGCAGTATAATGCACATTGAAGTCTAGGTAATATTATGTACCTATCTCCTCTTTACACAGGTAATATTATGTCTACAAGTATTAAAAGTCTAGTCTTTATATTGTAGGAAACTAGATCATAGTAGTTACACACTGACATTTCAAATGGCAACCCATATCTGAGTTCCAAACAAACTTTAGTTAAAAATATACATTTTAAGCCACAGTAACAGCAGGTGTCTTCTTTCTCCTGATTCATTTCTAAACACGAAGCTTAGCAAGTTGGCTTTTATAGATGAGAAGGGAGCATATTTCACTTCTACCCATATGATTTGTACCTCAGCATTACAATCTCCAAGATTTTATATAAATCTAGGTATGTATATGTATGAAAATGCAAAGCTTAAGAAAATGAATGATGGCAGGAAAGATATACCTAGTTTGTCCCCGCTGACTGGCTCCAACTGTTTTCTGGATTATAGAATAGAAAAGAAAAACAACCAAACCCAACTTGCTTGGAGGATTAGGAAAGCAGTGACTATGGAACTTCTGATACAGCAAAAAGAGGTTTTAAAAAACAAAAATTTCCAGATTTTGCTACTTCCTTGATGAAAGAGTCTGCAGTTCTTCCAATACCTAATCTCAAAAATTTATAATATAACTATGCAAAAATAAATTGTTATTTTAATTCCTTCTTATGCTGATTGCAAAAATTTGTGATTTAAAACAGATAAACACCTTGGTCTTGCAAAATTATGATTTCCAAAAACTCACCCTTATGTAAGTACTTTCTTGAACTTTCTTGTTAAATCTTAGTCTTTCATAATCTTGCTCCAGTACCAGTGCATGCTAATAGTGGTGCTTGGGAAGTAATTTTATATGTTGTCTCTTTGTGCAGCCACTGCTTTTTACAGGTTCTTGGAGAGAATGTGTTGTGGATCTGACAGTATCAAAGTAATTTCAAATGACACCACAGGAATAGTGCAACAATTGAGTTGTTTTTTACTGCAGGAGTAAGCAACAGTATGCAGAGGCTGAGGAGCCTCCAGCATGGGATGTGAAGACATCCTCACCCATTTCTATGTGGTATAGGAGTGGTTATCCCAGAAAAAGCAGGGAAATGAAGGCACTTCAGTTCTAAAACGTCTATTGTGTGAAACCTATTTTTTTCATCACTTCAAATCCATTTTCTCTCTTTACCTATTTCTTAATTCATCAGTATGGAAAGGCCAATTAACTCTAGAAAACAAAAGAAAATACAGGTATTGGATATGTCTGGAGTGATTAACAATGGGAGAACACAATGACTGTCAAATATTTACAGATATTCCTCCCTTTTTAAGAGAGAGAATAATATCACCAAAGACATCACTCAGAAGAAGTGTTGAAATTAAGTTCATTCAAAATGATTAGGAGGAAAATACTCCTTTAAGTTGAACACATCTTCTGTTAAATAATCTTAGCAGAAGATATGATCAAAGTCCTTGTAGAGCATTTTTTATTATGGGGGCAAACAGTGGAAAATGTACAGTGGATTTCCTTAGTGTCAGGACCTAGACCAAAGATCTTATACCCTTGGCATGATTCTACACAATATTCTGCAGAAAAATTACTTCCCTCTGCTCTATTTTGTCTAATCCAAAATAGGTGACACTAACAAAGCAGCATGCTGCTCTTTAAAAACTTGGTGTTCTTGCCACCTACCCAAGCAGGCATATTTTATTTTCAGTTCCCTTCATTTTACTTCTTAGAGATTCACTCAGTAGACACTGTTAATGTTGATGAAGAGCCTGGTGTCACTGAACTCATGCTGATAAAGACAGAAGAGAGACGGGATGTTCTGAAGCTTTTTTGAAGATTAAATACATCTTACACCTAGACTGGAAGGTTTTGACTTTGAAACCATGAGAAGGTGCAGTGACTCAATGTGAATCAGAGATGAGGCAGCCACAGCTGCCTTCCAGCATTAAGGAACATTAATCTAGGATACTGTTACACAAACCCTTACCTATTTCCAAAGGAAGTAAGTTCCTCAAGCAGTTACAGAAATAATACTTAGAGCAAGAGGGTCTTAAAGGTATTCAGAATATATGGACATCATGTTGTCTTTTAACTATTAAAATCCAACTGGCATTCAATGTGAAAAACTGATTTGTTTGAAGAGTTAGAAATGTAAAAGGTAGAGTTTGCAGTAAAATATCCAGTGAAAGTCAGCACTGATGTAGTGCTGGTCTGTTTTCATTATCTGCCTTATTAAATTCACGGTATCTTTTGTCTCTATCTATGAATCAAAAGCTGGAGATAAAGGCTCCCAGACTTCCATTGGTATGAGCCAGAAACGATAATCTCATTTGTATTGCTAGCTACAGTTGAATTATTGTTGAATTTACAATGAATACCGGGATTCAAGGGCAGGGTATCAGGCCAAACACAAGTGATAAGAATATAATTCTCCTTTATTGACAACCAAAATAGTACTTACATACTTAGTACTATGTATCAGAGTGATCAATTCTGCATAGCAGATGCTGAAGTAAGGTGCCAGCCCAACCAGCCATTTTATTACAGATTCAGTCTGAAGACCACCCAGCCTATGCCGTTAGATACACACAGGTTTTATAGATCGACATGCAGTTCTCTGCTATTTCACAGAACTGGCATTTTGAACAGAAGTTCCTGCTGTTCCTAATTATCCCTCAAGATTCCAGTTTTCTCTGACAAGGGATTTTTCTCCATACTTTTCTGTGTTGCTCAGTATTCTTCAGAACAAATTAAGCCATACGCACAGGCTTCTTTTGTCATTGTTTTTGTTGTGCCCTAAATCTTGTTTGTGTTCAGGCAGATCAATAGGTGGCCACCTGTATTCACAGCCATAGGGCATTGTCCATGGCCTGTACTTTCAGGAAGTCTGTGTGATGGTCCTTCATTTTGCATAAATTCTGGGCCATTGCTTGCTTGCTTTACACAGAAATGGTTTCTTAGAACAATAAGGTGTTTATGTATGTAATACTTCTCATTTACTTATGTCTAATTATGGCAGCATTAGAAGTAGTTGTCAAATTTCTGTGTTTACATTTGTTTATTGTCTTCAGATTACATACAACGTCACCTTCTTCCTTGCTGTCATGACAGAAATTTGATCTCATTCAGCCTTTTGGTGTCAGCCAGACATCCCACGCTTTCTCTGCACACCAGGGAACATCTCCTTGGTCAGCCTAAGCATTTATGGCACAGCCTTACAGACTTCCAAACAGCTCCCAAGATCTCTATAAATGCACATATATGTGAAGCTTCTATTCTTGAAATGATCCAGAAAGGCATTTGTGCATTCAGGGTAAATCCTTTACAATTCAACACAAATAAAGTATTGGGTGGTGGTGGGAGAGGGGGTTGGGGGGTTGGGGGAGTTTGGGTTTTTTTGTTTATTCTGTTTTTTTGGTTGGGGGGGGTGAGGGTTTTTTTTGGTTGGGTTTTTTTTGTTGTTGTTGGTTTGGTTTGGTTTGATTTTGTTTCTCCAATGACAAACTTCTGTTTCCTCGCTTACTTCAGGGAAGGTACATCAGCTGGTAAAACATCAAAACTGAATGTGCTGTGAAAATGATAAATGACTACTTCCAAAAGGAAGCTAGTTATTTGTAAACATTGTATTCTAATATTGTGTAGTATAATTTCAAATATTTTTTCTTTCATACCGAAACTTCAAATTGCATTATTTTATGATTTTCTCAACCTAAAAAAATAATAATATTTTAAATGAAAGGATGACAAGCTCTATTTAACTTTTTGTCTGCTTACTATCTAGTATTGTAATACTGTATTTTTTTAAAGAACTTTTAATCCAGTGTCTGATATTTAGTTTCTATTTCACACCTTTATCTGAACGTTTTGTTCTTTTCACACACAATCTTTTCAAAGCTGTTTTTCCATAGGAGTTTAAAAAAAATAAAAAGGGCATATCTTAGGACTCATGTCAAAACACCATCTTTTATGATCTATTGCTTCTCAGCACTTCACTTTTCTAAGGTGTTCCTGCAGGGGTTTGCAATATTCTCTTCTGCAAGGAACAACATACTGTAATTTTGCTTCCTTGATTTCCCTGCAGGTCCCCTCAAACTCCATGGATCCCTTTTTGCAGGGATAATCAGTTTTCAGTGGCCTCTGCTGTGCTTATGAATGCAGTTCCCTTAATGAAGATATTTACTCTATTGAATAAGGAGATTGCCACATAAGCATAATGCACATTGGGACCCCTTAGTACAAGATGATGGTTTATCAACATCAAACACAGACCAACTATTAAAAGGAAAATGATGCAGTGAGCAGACAGGTAATTGAGAAACTCGTAAGAAGCCTTACAAGATGCAGCATGTTCTCAAGAACCATTCTGCCCCTTCTGAAGGACTTAATGAAATATAGGGCTATGAATTATTGGACAGAGTAAGTCATATAATACAACAGAAGCAGATAGAACCCTTGACTGTGTCCTGAGTAATATCACTGTCCATGCAGTAGCTAAACCAACTATACTACTGTGGTGGGGTGACCCTGGCTGGACAGCAGGTGCCCACCAGAGCTGCTCTGCCACCCCCCTCCTCAGCTGGGCAGGGGGGAGGGGATGTAAGGAAAGGCCTCTGGGGCAAGATAAGGGCAGGCAGAGCACTCCGCAAATATTGTCACAGGCAAAACAGGCATGATCAGAGAAATTAGTTTATTACCACTCAAATCAGAGTAGGGTAATGACAAATAAACCCAAAACTTAAACCCCCTTCCCCCCGCCCGTCCCTTCCCCCCTCCCGGGCTCAGCTCCACTCCCGGTGTCTCTACCTCCTGCCCCCCCAGCAGCGCCGGGCCGGGCCGGGGCTGGGGTCAGTCCCTCACAGCTGTCCCTGCCGCCCCTGCCCCCCATGGGGAGGCTCCTCGCCCCCTGCCCCTGCCCCAGCCCGGGGCCCTGCCAGGGCGCAGCCCCCCAGGCCCAGCCGGCCGCAGGGGGGTCCCCGCGGGGTCCCCAGCCCGGGCTCCTCTCCCCGCGGGGCCACGGGCCCTGCCAGGAGCTGCCCCAGCGCCGCTGCCCGCGGGTCACAGCCCCCTGCGGGCACCCCCTGCCCCGGGGGGGTCCTGCCCGGGCTGCGGGGGGGAGCTGCTCCCCCGGGGGCTCCATGGGCTGGGGGCACGGCCCGCCTGGCCGGGGGCTTCTCCAGGGGCTGCCGGGGGGTCTCTGCTGCGGCGCCTGGAGCCCCCCGGCCTCCTCCTGCCCCGGCCTGGGGGGCTGCGGGGCTGGGGCTCTCGCACGCTCTCAGGCCTCTCTGGCTGCTCTCGCTCCGGGTTTTGGGGTCCCCCCCCCTTAAACCCCCCCCGAGGCGCTGCCCCCGCGTCTGCCGGGCTCGGCCTCGGCCAGCGGCGGGTCCGTCCCAGAGCCGCTGCCACGGGCCCTGTGGGACATGGGGGCAGCTGCTGGCAGCTTCTCACAGGGGCCGCCCCTGCAGCCCCGCACCAGCACCTTGCCACCCAAACCCAATATAGCTACAGTATTCTAACGGATGACAAGATGTAGTGTTTGAAAGATGTCAGAAAACAAAGAAATATGGAAAAGATGTCAAAATTAAGGATAACTGCTAACGTGTTTTGCATCAGTAAGAGGCTGTATGTTATATATGGAGTAACATCCACCTCGTAGGGTGTTCTGGGTGGTGGACTTGGAAAAGGAATGAGTAATCTTATGGGGAAATACAGGATCTTTATCTCCAGTTAAAAACTCTTTGAAATACTACCGTTCCAAATACACACAAAGCAACAATGCTGATCATAAATTTGCAAATCCTTATGTGAAAACTCTTTCCCTCAGATCTGAGGGAGGGCTTCTTATACAAATTGATTTATTTTTATAAAGAATGTCAAAATGAGAAGCCTGACTTGGAGAGCATTTATCTTTATTTTACCTGTCTAGAAATCCAACCAAGTGAAAATGAAATAGTTTATGGTTTTCACAATCTTGTTCATTCTATTACGTGTTACAGCAGAGAAATAAATCCCGTGATTAAGATTTTCAGAAACAAGCCCATACTCGTAGTTAGGCACCTGCCCAAGTTTTCAAAATGCTGATCTCCTGTTAGTTTCCATTCATCTCAGAGACATGGGTAAAATTATTTTTATTTTGTTGCAAATTCACTCAATTACAGTACAGAACAATGGAACTTGGAAAAAATGAATAGGTGGCAGATGATGGATGGGAGAAACAGGTATATCTGAAACCTGTTTGGTATCTGGAGTCTAGCCCCTGACCATCAGTTCTTTGCTTATACATAAATTTTAATACTATTGTTACATGGAAGTTATTGAATCAGTTAAACTGGAACTTAACAGGTAGGTAGACATTACAAAAATGGGCTCTTTGACTAGGTAAAATCATATTTATTATGGAGTTTCTTTAAAAGAACAGAAATTCTGCAAGATTGACTTACCTTTCGTGTTAAAAACTTCCTTTTACAAAGTTTTATGGGTTTTTTTTGCTTGCTTATTTGATTTTGGTTTTGACTAGATCATCAGTGGCCACAACTTGATTTAAGTTTCTTCAGTGTAAATCCTCATGACCTATGTTGACTTAGACTATAACATTATAGGCTTTGATATAGTTATTCAATCTCACTAAAATGACTTTACTGTGTCATTCCAGATGGGAGCAACTGCAATCAAATTCTTGTCCCTGATAATTTGTCTTAACAAGAGAACAAAACTTCTGTTTGTAAGAGGAACTGTTTGAAGCGTAACAAATATTGATAGTTAGAATTAAAATAAATTTTACTTGACTTTTCTTTCTGAATTCTATTCCTTTCTCAGGAGATATGGAATAATGCTTTCTGACATGAAGTTCTAAGGAAAAATAATCTGGTTTTGTTGTGGTTGTATTTTTATCTATTATCTAATTTGTATGTAATAATGGATCTAGTTAACAAAAGCCTTTTTGACATATGTCTAGATTTATAGTTTTGGTTTATAGCTGGAGAATTTTGAACTTCTTATGGTCTTTGAAATGATCATACATTTGATAACACCAGCAGCAATTTTTTTGTAATATGAGAGATTAGCATACATTAACATTACTCTTTCATTAGAAATTAACTTTTAATGTATGAGAAACAGATTCTTATAATATTAAAGTAATAAACAACCTAGACAAACTCTGTCTCAAAAAGTTGAACAAACTAGAAAAGAATAGTTTAAGGGAACCAAGAAACTAAATTCTGGTTTTAATCTTTTCTTACGTTTCTCTACTTTAGGTTTAACTCTGCAAGGAGAAATACTTTCACTGGTCAAAGCTGGAATGTGATACATTAAGAAAGCAAACTACTTATGTAATGGAGAAGATTATTAAGAAATATGTGATTCTTGAAAGGAATTCAGCTTTCAGCATTCACTGAGATGCATGAGTTTAATAAGGTAAGAAATACGTTAGGTCAGCACCATTAGGACTTAGTTTTCTGAAGAAAGAAAAGTTAAGAGTACTGAAGACAGAGAAGTTCATTTTTTCATAACAAAGAGCAGGTTAGTGGTCAAAATTCTTGACTGGGGAAGAAGCTTGATCTTGATCTTGATCTTGGCAGGAATGAGAATTTGTAAGGAGTCACAGTGTGTTTGCAGTTTAAGGTAATTAATTCAGTTCACGTGACCAAAGCCTGGGTCTCATGGAGTTTATTGATAGCTCTAAGAGCATAAAGAGGAGAAATCTTCCTACTGTGCTGTACAGATGCATGCAGCAGTGCTAGGAAGGATGTGCCTAGAAACACTACTCTGCACCTTGCAATAAAATCTCCCCCTTTTTCAGGGAAGATGAGGTCTTCAGAGACCTTACTGAAGTATAATAACTTTTCCTCTTCTAACTGTTTCATGCAAACTGGAAGTTTCCAAGATTAAAACCTGATTATGTTTGGATATTTGGGGAAGGAGGAGGCTGAGTTACCACATGATGCATCTCTGAATTCAGTATGCTTCTAGGTGTCATTTGAGATTTCTGATGAAATTACAATACAAGCACATTTGTCAGATTATACTCTCAAATATTTAGTCAAAAATGACTTTTTGAAGACTCCATATCTAGCAAGTAGCCAAACCCACTAGACAGAATATCATGTTAAGAAATACAAAATTGTTGTGAAAGCTATGAAGAAGGCCTCAAGAGAGGTCATTCTATCAGAACAAATTATATCTAAAAAAAATATAGCATAAAAGCCTGAGCTTTCAGTGAAAAAACCTGCAAAAAGGTTTTGTGTCAACATAATTTTCTGAAATGGGACTACAATAGATTAGTTCAGTAAGGCAGGGGACAAAAATACAAATGTTCCAGGGAGTCCAAAGTCTAATCTCTCATGCTGTAACTGATCTGTAAATCCAGCCTATAAAAATGATCTGTCAAGAAATAATTTTTGAATGCATAAAAATATAAAGTTTTCTTCTTATTCTGCCTTGAAAAAAATAATTTTCGTAGCATTTCATCAAAAAAAAAAATCAGAAGAAAATACTTCATCCCACACAAACAATAAAACATTTATCTTTTAAAATGAGACACTGAGTTTGAAGATGTGCTTATTTCAGACCATCAGTTCCAACTGTTCAGAACACAGACAATGACACCCTCAGTGGAAAGTTAATTTGGAATTTTTCTTTTTCAAACTCATCTTAAACCAGCCCTAAGTTATTTTGGTCATCTATTGTGACTCTTAAAAAATTAAATATCTTATCCTTGCAGGTTCCATTTTTCATTATTCTCTTACCTCCAATAGGAAATCTGAGCAAATAACATTTATATATATATATATATATATATATATATACACATATATACGTTTTCTGTGAATCCTTCCTTTGATTCTATTCAGCTCTCTGATATTCTGTGAATCCATCATTTGCTGCTACTCAACTCTATGAAATGCTGTAGATATAATAGCATCCACTATCCATTTTCTAGTTCATTTACTTAGACCCCTCCCATATACTTTAGAAGGAAATCCAAATGTGGTTTTTATCATTTGTGGCTAAGCATCAGTAGTCCAAATTATTATTTCCATTGTTTCACAAATACTTACTGTTGCCATTATTATGTCTCTCTACTCACCTACCTTGACTTGTAAACTTCTTTCATAGTAATAGATATTTCAGATAGTTTTATTACGTGCCATCTCCATTTACTATACAACATACCACACATCCTTCATGCAAAAAGTAGAAGCTACTTTTATCATTCAAAATAATGAGTGTAGCTATAGGCCAGAGTCATCAGAGACTGTACAGACTGCAGAAAATACTGTTTTTTTATGGTAGCCAGTTGCCCATTATTCACAGAAGATTTACTGCAGTAAAAGAGAAGGCTCTTCTGGATAACCTTTAAAGTGCTGTTTCCACAAAGGGTGACTTGAATTCTTACTAAGGCTGTCTAAGTGCTCCAGTAGTGGAAAAACAAGAAGGGAGGTTTTGAATCATGGGCCTTTATGCCCATGCCACTTTACCTTCCACATATCACTATTTGCACTTCAATCTGTCAAATGTTACTATAGGGAATACAGGCTGATGCAGTCATCTCCTGCTAAAGACATAAAGTCAAAGATTTTATCCTGTCATATACCAAAAAGAGAAATATGGTTAAAGATAACCTCTGGACACCTATCACATAGCTGGTTTATGAAAGACAAACATTGAAACACCATGTAAGACTTGTAGCAAATATATTCTTTCCTGCTAAATTCGCTTAAGGCTGGATGGATTTGTTACCAAAATGCTGTTAAATGGAGTTAAAACAGTGTAAAGACAAGTCGTCTTGTTTAAGCTGCAAGAATGCCTGGACATACAATATGGGTGTGAGGTCTACAGTGAAATCTTCAAGGTAGGTTTGAACATCACCCCCAGGAATCACCAGCCCCTATTGTATGAAATGCATTTTTGCAACTGAAATTAAGGTTTAGGAGTGGTTATCAGGGATCTCTTTGCAGCTGCTTTTGTTGGATTAACTTCTACGGCATCTCACAATGTACTCTAGGAAGAGAAAGCCAGCTAAATCACTTTGAAGGAAGATAATGGAGACACTGGGTGAGATTTTTAGTCCTGCTCCAAATATTTTTTAGTAGATAAACAAACTATATTAAAAATGAAATGCTTTAATCTGATAATAGGTCTTTTGCAGGGGGTGGCGGTGTTTGGTTTGGGGGACGGGGGTTTTGAAACATAAAGGCAAGCTTTCACCGTTGCAAAAAAATTCTCTTTAAGTATTGTTTTTTCAGCAGTCAAGAATACAAATTGTGCTGCTGGGTGGATCAGGAGATGAGTAATAATGGGATATAGCAACGCTTACACGGGCTTCTAAGAAAATCAAGCCTATGGAGCTGGGCATATCTAGGTGTTTCCATGTGTTGTTGTAACTCCTCCTCCTCTTTCCCCTCAGTAACATTTTAATTGGTTGGTCAGTTCCAACAGTGGGTGCATGCAAGATACAGTTTTATTCAAGGTTTATGAAAATAAATTGATAGGCAGGAAAATACACAATATCATTGCTGCAAATGTGAAGAATAACAGGAGGTTGCTCTTGCAGTATGAGACATAAGAACCCCATATGGGAGAAAGCGTTTATCAAGTGTACCAAGAGCTCTGTAAGCTCTTCCTACAGGTTTACCCACCAAGGCTGGTACTCACAAGACATAAAAACAATGGAAGCAGACTTCATTAGCTATGATGTTCGACAACTACTTCTTTGCCTTTAGACTTCCAGTGGGAACCAGGTCAAGTGAGTAGTGACAATCTAATTACTGTTTGATGTCTGGCTGTTTTATCTTCACGATTTCAGTTCAGTTCCCCATGGGAGGCATTTGCATCATGAGAAATCCAGCACTGCAGCAGAGCCCACTGCAAGCCAGAGGCTTTCACCATGAAGAACTTCCCTTTTTAAA
This sequence comes from Falco cherrug, assembly GCF_023634085.1. Lineage (NCBI taxonomy): Eukaryota > Metazoa > Chordata > Aves > Falconiformes > Falconidae > Falco > Falco cherrug. Next base: position 110,642,358 of record NC_073698.1, on the reverse strand, counting down.
AAGAGATTAGAAACTTTGTCATAAATGGTGTACTGAAAACATTCGTTCACTTCTGCTGATAGATACATGTCGTGGAACCCCAGCTGGTGATTAAGCACCACGCAGCCACTTGCTCACTCCCCCCTCACACCGAGGGATGGGGAGGAGAGTTGGAAAGGAATGTAAAACTCAAGGGTTGAGATAAGAACGATTTCATAATTGAAACAGAATAAAAATAAAGGAATAACAACAATTATGACAATAATAGTTATAATGAAAAGGGGAAGGGAAAGAATAAAATCCAGAGGGGAAGGAAGAAAGGAACACGTGGTGCACATGCAACTGCTCGCTGCCTGCTGACCGATGCCCAGCCAGCCCCCGAGCAAGGACCTGCCTGCCCCAGCCAGCCCCCCAGGTATATATACCAGGCATACCATCCCATGCTATGGAATGCCTCTTTGGCCAGTTCGGGCCAGCTGCCCTGGCAGTGTCCGCTCCCAGTTCCTTCTGCCCCTCCAGCCTTTTCGCTAGCAAGGCCTGAGGAACTAAGAAGTCTCACATCAAAGCCCAAACACAGCACCGCACTAGCTCCTAAGAAGGTAATTAAGTCCATTCCAGCTGAAATCAGGACAAGACATAACTTCTTTGACCTTCAGCAGGTAATAATTTGCTATGAAGGCTTACAGTTCATAGAGAGTTCCTTTCTTCCTAGAATGGAGTGACTACTTTAATAATAGTCTCAAGTGGGATGACAGAGCAATATAGGAAAACAGCTTGTACTCTTTGCTGTGTAGATTAGAGAGCTTCCATATATCTTGCTTCCATTTATCAATAGAAGCTTTTGGAAGAATTTCATTGAGACTTAATAAGACTGTAATTTAATTTTATTTTTTTTTTAAATCCCTATTTTGGGGAGTTTATTTCCTTTTAAGAACTAGCTATGTTTCAGATAATGCACTTTAAATGTGGAGTTTGGGGAGTGAATTGTGAGATCCCTTGACTGGAGAGACCCCTTTGTGAATCCCTGACAAACAGCTGACTACAGGCAACATAACAGTCACTTTACCAGAGCAATATGAAGAAAATGGAGCTGTTTTTTAGGTGAGTGACAAACCATAAGTTTCTGATTTAAGTCTAATGCAGTAAGAGGGACAAAATGGACCCTGACTCTTCGAAGTTATTTCCTTCATTGTATCTTTAAAGGGTATATTATTAGACTGTCCTAATGCAAAATAATCAGCTGAAACTAATCTCACTAATGAGGTTCATTTGTTCTTTGACAAAGCAATAAATAGTTTTCTCAGGAAAAAAACTTAACTAATAGTTTAGCCATAGCCTTATAATTAATTTTCTTCTCCAGTGCTAGCAAGCATGGAAACAAACAGTAAATTTTTCATTTGTTCATCTCTTTAGAGCAACTGTTTAGCACAGATATGCTTGATTAATGGATTTAATTTGTTCCCTTCTCCTGTAGTCAGTTTTCATATTACACTGGTTATCAGAGGATAGGACAATAATGTGGGCACTCTCATTGTACTGTATTCCATCAGTGTCAGGGCTGCCTTCTAGCTCCAGGTCTGCATCTTTAACCTTTGTAGTCCTGCCGAATCTTTCATCAATCTGTGTTACAGTCACCTTGGGAAGGAAAAGCAGAAACACTCAGTCAGCACTTACAGGTAGTAAAGTGTGTCATTATTTCTTACAAAATGCTGGCAGCAGAGCACCTTTCATTTCCCACAGAAATATGATTTGTGAAATGAGCAACCCTACTGTTAAGAGAGGAAAAATCAAGTTAATAGTCTGCTTACTACTTGGATTTTATATTTATATTTATTTGTGTGTGTATAGCAGTGTGTGTGTAAGAATGCACATACATATATGTATAAATTATATATATATATATAAATTTTTAATGTTATAGTTTTTTATTTATATATATGCACACTACGTTTTGGTGGTTCTAAAAATTATTACTATTACATACTTATATTTTATGTGCCTCGTTCAAGTAACATCATAAAAAATAAGATAGACTTCAAAAACTTCCATTTCACAATGTTAGCTCCCTCCCAGTGGAGCACATATAGTCATAGAGACTTGCTAAGCTTATTCTAGATTTCAGGCTAGAAAAGTGCTGCATAATTAGAAGGTGCCATGTTCCTTCAGTTTCCATTATACTCAAAAGGAGTTTAACCAAATTTAGTGGGAAATATATTACTTCTGTAAATGGCACATCACATGCTTATAAAATAAATCAAGTTTAAGGGATCATTAAGAACTACTGAAATAAAAATGTGGTTTGGAGTGCCACTGTAGGCATGCATCATATACATTCCTTGAGCATGATGGCATAAAACTGGGGAAAATAATTTTAGTGAACTTGTAATTTATTTTCAGATTTTGTGATTCAGGAACTATATAAATGACTTTTATATCTTCTAAGGCATCACGTGCACTCCAGTATTGCACAGTGGTATAGATATTTGCTTGTGTTCTCTGCATTTCAATAGTGCAGAAATACTGAAAGATACAATCTAGGCCAAAGAACCTTTAAAATATAAGTAGACAAGAACAATTACACAGGCAGAAAAAAAAGAGATGAGGAGGACTTGCCCAAAGTCCTAGAGCAGGCTGCTGTCATAGCCAAGTATAAGCCTGAGATCTGGGTCCTGCTCAGTGTGCAGTCCACTGGGCGTACTGGCTGCCTGTGGTGCTTCTGTTTAAATACCTTCCACCCATGTTACTTCTGACATATTCAGCTTATGAGGAGTGAATAATACCATGATACATGCCAAGCATTTTAATACTCTGTCATATCAGGAGGAAAAACATCTATTATACAGAGTTTACTTTAGAAAAGCATTATACTAAATCCTTCATTTGTCAATGATAATAGTGGCCTGACAAATTGTGAAATGTTGATGCAAGTTTTTCTCATTCATCAGGATCACATCATTCATTTTGCCTATTTCAAAGGTTGTTACAGGTAGAGTGACAAAATGTGAGCATTGATTGAGATATTTAACTTTTTTTAACCTGACCCAGTCTAGAAAAGTGAAATTGTGAAATGAAAACAAAACCCTCAATGATTCACATTAGACACTTTCTTAAGTTGTTAATTTCATTATGAACATGACATCTAAACCCAAATGTAAATGAATACATACAAATATTAAAAAATAGGGGGTTGTTTATTTTAGAATGAGATATTTTAGGAACATTTTGAAACTAATATTGACCCAGGTGACGGTATTGAAAACTGTCATCCTAGTTCTGTTTTTTTAACTAATAAGTCTCCTTGTGTTTGTTGCTTTGAAGGTTTCACCCCCCGACCCCCCACCGCTCTTCACAGAATCATGGAATCACTGTTAATCATTCAGTTAAAGACAGTTTGCTTTGCCAGGCAAGTTCACGGTGATCACACACAGCCCCAAGGACTTTTCTTCTTCTCACCTGGCCCCACCAGCAAGTGGGCTGGGGGTGCACAAGAGGTTGGAAGGGGGGCACAGCCAGGACAGCTGACCCCAACTGACCAAAGGGATATTCCACATCATATGGCATCATGCTCAGTATATAAAGCTGGGGGAAGAAAAGGAAGTGGGGAGATGCTGGCGGTGATGTTTTTTGTCTTCCCAAGTCACCATTACATATGATGAAGCCCTGCTTTCCTGGGGATGGCTGGACACCTGCCTGCAAGTGAATGAATTCCTAATTTTGCTTTGCTTGCGCTCACAGCTTTGCTTTACCTATTAAATCAAATTAAATTACCTACTAAAATTAAACTCAACTGATGTGTTTTCTCACTTCTACCCTTCCAATCCTGTTTCCCCATCTCACTGTGGGGAGAGTGAGAAAGTGGCTGTGTGATGCTTAGCCACCTACTAGGGTTAAACCACCACAAATAAGAAAGATATATAAAGTACCACACAGTAATTGTGGGGTACAATACAACTACTCTCCTGGTTTCAGCTAGGATAGAGTTAATTTTCTTCTTAGTAGCTGGTATAGTTCTGTGTTTTGGATTTAGTATGAACATAACATTGTTAACACACTATGATTTAGTTGTTGCTAAGTAGTGCTTACCATAAATCAAGAATTTTTTTGTTTCCCAGGCTCTGCCAGTGAGCAGGTGAACAAGAAGCCAGGAGGGAGCAGAGCCAAGACAGGTGACCCAAACTAGCCACAGGGATATTCCATAGCATAGAGCGTCATGCTTAGTATAGAAACTGGGGGCAGTTGGCCAGGGGCCACCGATCACTGCTCGGGGACTGGCTGGGCGTCAGTCAGCAGGTGGTGAGCAATTGCATTGTGCATTGCTTGTAGTTTTCCCTTGGGTTTTATTCCTCTCTCTTTCTCATTACAGTTGTTGTTATTATTATTATTATATTTTCCTTCATTTCAATTATTAAATTGTTCTTATCTCAACCCTCAAGTTCGACCTTTTTTTCTGGATTCTCCTCTGCATCTCACCGGCTGCATAGTACTCAGTTGCCAGCTGGGGTTAAACCATGACAAATACTTCTTGTTATATGTAAATGCCTTCAGTTCCTGTAGGAAAAAATGGAGAATAATACAGTAATTAAACAGTAATTCACGTCTTTTTCTATCTATACATTAAATAAGTTTGCATTGAAACCACAGTTCTGCTACTTCCCTGCTAAGGAATGTTTTGTATGAAAAGCTCAGTGATGTCTTTTTTTTTTTTTTTTTAATGCAGCACGGTGTGTGCATGTGCCTGTGAATACAAAACGCAATATCTATTCAAACTCTGTCGTTAGCAAGAGAGCTAACAAGCTTGAGGATGACTTAGTGAAAGGTCAGATGCTTCATTAAAGCCACTTGTCAGCCATTGGGGGATTTGCAGGAATGGCAAGTTGTGACAAAACCAACTGAATTTACATTATACTTCTGTACAATTAACTCTTAAGAAAATTAGAGGTAAATTAGAGAAATAGCTGAGAAACTAGTCAAGATGAATTATACTCATCTATACTAAACAAAAGTGCCTCAGTGCTCTGACAATTAAAATACTGTTATCTGTGTAGAAATGACCATTATGTCAAGTAGCGTGAGCCTGTAATTCTTAGTCAAAAAACAGGACAGAAGTTTTCCTCAAAGAGACAACTGAAATCAGAAACCCTCTTACCACACTCAGTAGCACATTTCAGAGCAACTGGAAATCACTCAAGACTGATTCTCACTTGGGAAGACTGGGAACAATGTATTTTGACATATTCTGTATTTGCCACATGTCCCATACAGCCAGTAAACCTAAAGGTGAAATGAATGCTGCATTTCTCCAGTGTGCAGGAACCAGAGGCTCCTCCACGGAGGGACTATTGCTCTGCGCTGGTTCTGGACTGCCATCTGAAGGGCATACTCCTATCTTAACATTGCTTAACTTGGCACGCCCAAGTGATGAAAGGCCATTACAACAGCTGAAGTAATTTAATGTATAAAAACCAAAATGGACTGTTGAAACAATACATTTTCTGTATTAGAATAAGATTACTTAAATACTCTGATCTGACACTTGGACACGGGAGTTCACAGTCCTGAAGGGAATAATTCCCTGTTACAAAATCCAAGAACAAAAAGAATCAACTAGAAGAAGATATTGTTAATTTGGAGAAGGCAAGGTAGAAATCGCATTTGTTGGCAGCCAGCTGTTGCAGCTTGTGTTTAAAATAGGCAAGATCCTTTAATGAATGTTTATTTTATACGATTAATTTTTCACTGTTTAAAAAAAAAAAATGTTGTCCAAGTTTCTGCCTTAGTAAGTGCTGTCAGCTTTAACTGAAGGGAAGAACTGCAATTTTTCCACTTAGGTAAAAACTTTTTGCTATAGCCTACTTGTAGTACCACAAATACGCATAACAATCAAAGCCATAATGAAGTGCAGGAAGCAAATGGTAAGAAAAACATATTTTAAAAATCCATATGAAACATTCCTGAAAAGCAAATTAATTTATTTGAACTTTCAGAAGTAGCTGCTGATTAAGAAAAAGATATATAAAGAAACGATTTTTATTAAATTTGTGCCTGTTGATTTAGGCGATGTTCTTGTCGCATTTGAGAAGCTCTCTTGACCTTTCTTTGTGATACTGTGGGAATATTTTTTTTCCATTTTCCCCCTTCAAAACCTGAAAATTCAAATACATAAATTTGGCATTTCCACAGCCTCACTATGATTCAGAAACCTTTTACTCTCAACTAACCAACGTCAGCTTTTGCAGCTTGCAGGCTTCCTCTTTCTTCTCTCCCAAAACTAATGTTGAGGTGAGAGAAGGTGGAAGAAGCAAAGAATAAACCAACCTGGTTTTGCCATAGAAGTTGGTAGTGCCAAAGAACTTTTTCTCCATTTCCTCCCATCACTTTCTTCCTGTGAATATATCATTAGCATTTGAGAACAGAGGAGGACAGCTGAGGCTTTAATTAGCTGCTTTTATGAAACATCTGGGACCATGTATAAATCAGATAATCAATGGTTGCTTTCCATGATGGACAAAATAATAAGAACATCTCTCAACAAAAACTCATGTGAGTCATGACCAGAATCATATGATAGAGAAAAAAAATCAGGAGATAACAGGACTGGCTGCATAAAAACCTCAGGATGTATTTCAGTACACAAATCATATTACAGTGTTGACAGAGATCTAGTTTGGGATCTCTTTCTGGGATTGCTTGTCATGTAACAGCTGGGTACATAAGAAATGTGTGTGTGTGGGTAATTTAATTTAATTTAATTTAATTCTAAATTTGCTGTGATGATTCATCAAGCTACCATGACTTATATTTTTTAATTTTGTTAAAAAAACCCTTCTACTATTAAGAATTTAAAAAAAGAAAATCACAGAGAGCAGATCTATCATACTGCTGCAAAACATCATATTGACAGTCATAACGGATGTCAGCAGAAATCTTAAAATGCAGAGGGAACGACAGCATGAAAATATAATTCTTCTAGATTACTATTTGCAGAAGAAACGTCAATAAATGTGGAATGCAGAACTTACTTCATGGCAGCTGCTAACGAAACCTCAAATGTTGCGAAAAACTGTTGCCCGTTTTTTCTTTATATGCAAAGTTTGATATAGTAAACTTCGAATACTTGTGTATATACACAGTGTAACAATGTATTTTCTAAAAACTTCATTTTCTACAACCTGGTGCAATCTAAATAATAAGTCAACCAACCTCAAACCTTCCTGAACTTTTACAATACTCGAGAGCACCAAGCGCCTACTAAACAAGCAAGATTAGTCCTAAGGAGTGCTGGTGTGGGGCTTAAAAGATGTGATTAAGTTCTCTTCTGTATCAGTTTTCCTTCAAAAAAAAGTCAATTAATCTCTCAGCATTTTATGACTTTAGGAGTACGTAATAGCAATGGTGATCCAGAGATCCTTAGCTGATGGTGGAATATTCACTATCAAAAATAGTTAGATATAGTTTTTTTGGGTTTTTTTTTTTTTTAATATATTTTTTCTGAGTAGCTTATCATGCAAGATATAATGCATATACTTAGTTTAGTTTAGTTTTGATATTTGGCATTTATTCCCTAAATGTGTATCATGGAAGTGTAAAAAGCCAGTATGATCTGTTCAATTTGCTATTTTGGCTGCGGTTTTGCTGCTGTTAAATAATTGCCCACCTGAAATATACTAGAAATAGAGATTAAATGTGCCAGCTGGTTTGTTAGGCATACATTGCATCTGTGAAGTTTGGCTATTTGTTGTCATCTGACTGGATTTTCTGGTAGTGATATATTTCTGTAAAATCCTAAATAACGTTTCCTGGATTGTATTATAACAGACCATGTCCCTGAGACCAGCAGAATGCTTGTGGAAGGTGGGGAATCCCCTTAAGCAAGTATTATTGGAGAGGAACTAATTTGAACACTCCTTTGCTGCGTTTTGTTCTAGAAGGGCTCTATTCTGATGACAGCATCTAAAGAAAATACAGTTAAGCGTTTCAGAAGGCACTGACAAGCAAGAAAGGAATGTATATACATAAACATATATGCATGTATACATATATGTATGCATGTATATATGTGTACGTGTATTATACATATATAAACAGCAAAACACACAGATGTGTAACTGTACCCTGTGACAGTGTACTATCAAACCCTAATAATTGACTCGGTCCTATAAATGAATTGCAATGAAGTTGCACGAGTTTTAGTTTTCTGTTGTACTGAACAATACAAATTCTCTGGGAAATATAAAGTACTTAAGATCCTCAAACATGCAAAAACTCAGGTCCCTGCTATTCTTTTTTATCTCCTATTTAGTGTGCAAATACAGGTATACTATCACAGTTCGTGCTTTCATCTTCAATTTTCTGTGAAAATGCATCTGGAAAACTTTCTTTGTAATACTTTTGGTAGTGTTTATATTTAAACAGGAGGAGAAAAACTGGTACCATTTACTTAATGATGTATTTTTATGGACAACAAAGGATTTGAGAACCTGCAGAGGCCATTTTTCATGTGCATTTACATGCCAATTAATTTCTGATAAAATCTGAAAAAAAATATTTTCCAGACAGTTTTTATATTTTTTTAATATTTGATAGGAATTTATTTTACTTTTTACACAGAAGATAATAATTAACATAAATGTACAGCTTTACATTGAGGTCTTGTCAAGGATATGAATGAAAACGTGACAGTGCTCACAACATCTTCAAGCAAGTGCACAACATCTTCCTTCTGAATGGGAACAGTGACATAAAGTGTGATATGAGGCTGATTAGCTGTGTCTCGGTGTCTTCTGGCAGCACATTATGTTCATGTCATGTTCTTGAATTTCATTTACAGATAAGCTCTGTGAGTAATTGTAGCATGCATCTTAAAATTGTAATCTACTTTTGATGTATGGAAACAGAGGAAATTAGATTGAGAGAATCTTTCAAATGACTTTGTATGCTATTTAGCTTTCAAGTACATGGCTTTCCACAAACAAATCTTTTCCTCCACTGCTTCTCTTTAAACCTTTTCAGTCTCCTAACAGACTATAGTTTAACATAAGTGGACCACATTTGTGGCCACTGAGCTCTTGAATGAGTAGATTTTCAAGGGTTTTCACTTCATGCAATAAATCTTGCAAGTCTGGATGGCGTTAATATTCATACATAATCCTAATGGTCTGAATGCCATTAATATTCCACCTTAAGCATCAGTAGTTACTATTGAAGTGGTATTTAACAAACCCAATATCTGAGTAGATCCCACCTTTATCCAACACATCTCTGTCACATGTAAGAAATGATTAGAAAATGGATTATATGATTTCCTAATTGTTCCTTAGAAAACTTTCAAACCCCTTGTGAAGCATGTTAAGCAGAGCATTCAGTTTGAATATAGTACAGTTAATCTCTCTGCTTAAGTAAAAATTTCCAGATCTAACAGAAGAAACTCAGTCTGCACAGGGACTTTATAAACCGGGATGATGCCATTCTCACTCCTGAGCAGCCGATAGAAAATTTTAGGACATGTTCAGGCAACCTGTTTGCAAAGAAACTCTCTGAAAATACCAGTCTCATGTATTAATAAAAGCCAGCCCATCAGCTTGGCTGCTCTGAAGAACTGAAAGTCATGTGGAACTGTGGAAAAAGGAATTTACTGTATTCTTATTATTCTTATTCTTATTATTATTCTTATTCTTATTATTATTATTATTTTGAGGAAATCTCAGTTTTAAATACTAACATTTGCCAGTTAGATTTTATTTTATTTGGCTTCCAAGTGTGATGACAAGAAGTTTCCTTCCTCACTTCATATTAAACATAAACAGTCTACCCAGATGACATCTCTTCCTGCTATATCTTATAAATGACTCTTCTATGGATTCATCTCTGTTCAGATCTATGAATGATAATTATCTCACTTTACACCTAAAGTTAGTATCTTTCTCAGTCATGGCAACATAAAAAAACCAGAAGTCATGCTTGGAAATTGCCCACTTAACAACGGTAAGAGATGAAATTTCACGTCACTGTAAAGAACTGTTAGGGAAGAGATGTTTTACAAACACTTACTCTCCCCCCTGATGTATTTGTTTTGCTTTGGGAATTAACAGTTATCTTTGCATAAAACTTGTGGTAAGATGAAGCTTTGCATATATCCACTCTTGTAGATAGCAAATGAATATTGCAGAGGTATTTTATTGCATTATTGCTACTCTGTGCCATTTCGGCCATTTCACAAGTATCATTAAAACTGAAGAATCATAATAGGTTTAAGATTTAACATAAAGAGGAGTTACATGTATAGATTCTCCATGCTTGTGCAGAAGACTGGCCCCTCTGGAAGGTATGAATGTTTACTAACAAATCAACTTTGCTGGCAATTATCATTGCAACCAATTAGCCCTGCATTCACTTCTTGGCTGCTCTTCAAAGTAAAACTGTTTCTCAGAAAAATTACTTTTGTGAGAAGGACTTGCAGGAGCTACCTGTTTTCTAATGATTTTTTAGTGACTGGTGACTGGTTTTATTTGTGGCAGTGAAAGGCTTGGATAGCTATAATGCCTATGGACTTCAGCAGAAGACAGAGACAGTGAGAGAGGACACACTTTATTTACCTTCACACTGGCGCTTGAGCAATAATCTGATACATAACACTCAAGTCATCAGATGAAAATGAAACAAGAAAAACTTTTGTTTTGAAGGCCCCTGAATGCGTCCTTCCAAGGGTTTTCCAGCTAAATCCATACTGTCCCATGGGCTTTGTCTCAAAAATCACTGGCAGGACTTCACAACTGTAAACTCTGAGAACTGATAAAAAGGGCTCTTTCTCTTAGACTGCTTTAGTGATTCCATTTGAGATGCTCAAGGATCATTTTCTGTATAGTCACTTTAAAGAAAGCATTTTCTATAAAGCCACCTTCAAGGGACCATAGTTCAAAGAAGCCCATTTGTTTGGACCCAAAGACACATGTACATAGAAATTTATAGTTAATGTCTTTAGATGTCATCAATTTGTTAAGTATAGTCTAGGTTTTCTGTCGCAAACCCCCTTTCCCGACATGCTTCCTTTCCTGAGTTCTGCTGCTCTGTCCTCTTCAGGTGCTCAGTCCTTGCTCTGTCTTGCACTTCCTAGTAAAAGACCAGTGGGCCTCATGCATGTGGTCAGCAAAAGGGACAAAATACAAAGCAATGATACAGAAAAATAATAGTAGATAGTATTTATAGCTTCATTTTTCATTTGTATCCATGCTATAATGCAGAACTATTACTCCCCCACCCCCCCCCGCCCCCCATCATTCCAGAATGAATGGTGTAAAATATTTTTCATTACACATTCACTTGAAAATAATGGAAATTGGTTAAGAAAGTATCCAAAAGGACACTTGAATATTTTAGACTTAACATCCAATCAAAAACTTTAAGAAGACTGTAGAAATTCCTTACATAAAAGTACTTTTTATCAATTATGAAGTTTTTCTTTCATAAATAAGCCAGGTTCCAATAGTCAGTAACTGTAGAGAGCCAAAGCTAGGAAATTCTTTACATTCCTCCGTGTGGGTTCCATTATTGTGCAGATGTTTGCTCCATGCTTGTTCTGTGATGTTGAGTTATAAAACACAGCTGAGCATCTCTCTCTGGTCAAAAGACATACTAAAACTTCAAAAACAACCCCCCCCAAAACAAACAACAACAAAAAAACCAAACCAAGCCCCCTTGGTTGCAAGGGAAATTTCAATAAGGAAAGTAAAAAGCACAAGTTACAGGAACTTCACTGGTCAAAATGAGAGACAAAATACGTGAAGCTTGAATCAGTATCTTCCATACCCAAATCAGAATCCTACCTCTTAGCTATAGAGTAGCTTTTAGTGTCTGCGATGCAATTCTCATATTAAATAGTACTCCTCTCTGTTGGGCATAGAGTTTTAAGTTATTGCTGACCACAATTTTTCTTCTAGATCTTGCTGTGCTGAATGAAGACACCAACCCGCCGCCTGCCTACCATGGTTTATCATTTGTGCCTGCTAGAGGTGAGTATCCTTATCAGCTAACAACCTCAGTGAAATCCACTCAAACCCAGCCCAGGCAAAATGCTTTAGGGCTGAAAATATATTCTATTTAAACTAACTTCAATCATTTTGACTGAAATAATTTTGGAAGCATCAGTATAATTAATTAGCTGAGTAGGAGGTTGGGAGGGGTTGATGGCATTGAGTAAGAAAATGGTAACACTTGATAGGCAGCGGCAATGCCTTCAGCTGTGAATTTCTAGTCCTACTCTGGAAAGCAGCTAAGATGTCTATATGGTGCTGTACCAGCTCAGGTACCAGGATGAGTGTCTCATTAGTGTGTTGTTCTTTGTATTCACCTTAAACTAGTTTCTAGAGCATGTCTTGAAAACTTCTACACCTGTTCACATCGATATGAAGCCCCACATTTGAAGACTGCTTGTGTGTGTGTGTGTGTGTGTGTAGGAATTCAAGTTGAACTGCTAGTCTCCTAACCACTAAAAAGAACACTTTAGAAAGAAGAAATCCAGTAACATTTGTTTACTTTCCCAGCTGGAACACAAATACTAGTAAATCATTGCCACATAAATATTTACACTTTGTAGTATCAAGAGAATCTTCTTATAATGTGCTTCATCAAGCTGGGTAGCTGTTTCACAATGGAAATTTTCGTTTGCTTTAACAATATATTTCTCTAATAAGCATTGTCTGGAATTCTAATTAATGCAAACAACACAGATCACTTGTTACAAGATCTAGAATTTTTAGTAAATGACTTAACTTTATCACTATTTACAGGGACGTAGGGGACAGTGAGAACACCTCACAACAATGGCAAACCTCCTTGGAAGAGGGAGTTTGGGCCTAACATGTGTGTGCTGCAAATGATAGCTATAAAACTGGAAGAAAGTTCTACTTGTATGCATATATTTTAAAGCTCAAATAAACTTAAGTGTTATTTCTCATTGAACACTTCACTCAAAAGACCAAAGGAAACAATTGCCCTAGGTGGCATTAGTATCAGGTAGGATACATATATGGTGGTTGCCTCCTCAATGAAAGTAATGCATCAATTTCTAACAGGAAAAAAAATTACAGAAAGAGAAAAGCAAGGGACAACATCCTTACAAATGTTTCTGTTCAAAGAGCTATGGCCTTTACACTGTTCTGTGCAGATGTGTCTATCTATAAAGGAATATTCTGCATTGTAAATCCAGTATGTGGCCTAAAGCCACAACTCTTGACATATTTTTTTTTTTCTGTGATCCTGATAACAATTTGACAATGCTAAACAAATTGTGTTGAAGTAAAAAGTTTTCTGCTGGTTTCCTTTTTTTGAAAGGAGAGAAGGGATTAAAGGAATACTCATTTTTGTAAGTATCTACAGTACGAATAATCACACATAACCTTGTGGTTATTGTCGTGGGAGCCATAATTTTTTCTCTTTTTAATCATTTAAGGGCTGATGCAACACCCATGGAAGTCAAGGGAAGGTTATCAGGACTTGCAGGAATAATTTACCACAACCAAACATCTGCTTTGTCTTCAGAGATATGTAAGTAATTCATCATGTTTGAGTTTCAAAATATGGTTTATACTAGTAAGCATACATAAGTAAGAATTATGTAAGTATAGATCAGATAACTTTTTTCTTTTAAAAATAATAGCAAAATTTTTCTCAACTTTGATGTGATAATTTGACGTGCAATTATTTTTGATCATATGAAGAAAGGGTCTTACGTGTTATTTTGAAATTATTGCATGAAAATAATTATGTAAAGTATTACTTTATGATGTAATATAGGAGAAGCACATTATATATTCTTAAGGTTTATATGAAAAGGACTGCAATTATTACTATAGGGTTTTAATTATTTTTACAATATTTTCTGATAAAAAACCCCTATTACCTACACACCTCTTAAATAATGACAAGTTTGCCCATTAGTAAAAACATAAATGAAAGTGCTGAGAGAGGAAATCACACACATAGACGTTGAATTATTTAACAAGAATCTTTATTGTGAATCCTGAGCAATCTAGTGATTTCATTACTTAACAACTAAAATCCAAGGCTGTGACATTTGCAGTTTCATATTTGCAGTGTAAGTTACTGAGAAAAAAAAACCCCAGGCAAGACCATTTCTAAATCTAATCACATTTAAAGAATGAATCTTTGTGGTTCAACTTTTTAGAGGTAAAGATGGCAACATACATATAAACAGACTTCAGCCCTTCTATTGTAAACTTTTATTGCAAATTGCATATAACTATGCTTCAGGAAATGTTCATTCTGTGGCTAACATAATGGTCCAGATTTCCCCCTCTAATATTCCAGTCCATCTGGCAGAGAAGCTACTGCCTCCTACGAAACTGAATGAGATTTCAGAATGAGTTTTCAAATCACAGAAATCACCAGACAGAAGTTTAGGCCAATGTGCATGGTAAATAGATTGACTAATTTTATCCAAAAATAGAAAAATAAGACTAGCAATTGACCAAGTATATTACAGCTTTCATTTATTAAATTAACGCATTTGTGTGAATTTAGAGACTTGGGATGTTGTTTAGAGACTTCTGGGTGGATAAGGTTCTTTGATGTCAAGACAGAAAAAACTGGCTAGAGACACACCTGGTTATATACAGGTAGTAAATATAACTCTGCAAATGTGCCTCAACTCCTACTTATCAGACTCTCCTGTAGCATTCCAAATGTATGCAAAATTGTTTGTGCTAATTTTATGACTATTTTAAAGCAAATTTCTTTTAAGTCACCATTGCTTATAAGTAAAAAGCTCAGATGAATTCCTCTTTCACTTTACTCATGAATTCCAGTGATCTTCTCTAATTCTACAAAGCATCCTCTTGAAGTGCAGTATGTGAAACTTTGGGAGAAAAATTACATCAAGAATTGGTTCAGTCATGTTTCAAAACATTCAAAGGGGAAAAAAAAATATTTTGGAAGACAGATACCAAAATAGTCCTGCAACACTAGATCCCTGACAGACTGCCAGACTCACAAAATGGTGGACCCTATTTACTTCTTACCACTTTGTTTGGCACAGTGGAGCACAAAACCCCAGAACTACGTAACATCTATCTACTGAGGAAAGCTGTGCTACCAAAACTTGGGAGCAGGATAAAATGGGCCCAATATCCGTAGCTGAATAGGAACCTCAAAATGCTAAAATAGTGCATGTGGTGTGGGGAAAACAGGAGACCAGAGCAAGCCTTTCATAACTCTGGAGGCTTCTTCACTAATACACTACCTGAAATATAAAATATAAGGCTGGAAAGTGAGCAATTTCTTAATATTACGTTGTTAAAATATGGCATATATTTGGTGTTTGTGACATGGTTAAGCTTAAAAATACTCTAGGTGCTTTTTTCTTTCAATAAATGTATTTGGGACTACATAAAAATGCATTTACAAGACTTGATATGTATACAGCTCTTTTTGCAAAAAAGAAACAAGTGTGTATAGTTGGGTTTTTTCATTATCTCTGTAATGAGGCACTCCATGGTTGCTTTTTGTTGGTGGTTTTTTTTTTTTTTTTTTTGGTTTGTTTGTTTGGTTTTTTTTTCATTTGCTCAGTCAATCAAAATGGGAGAAGAGAACCTAACTGAATGACCTAGCAGGCAATGGAGGAATCTATTATTTTAGTCGTATACGCATTGGTGTTACATAAATTAGATCTACAAAAAAAAAACCAAAACCAAAAAAACCCAGCAAAACAAAGAAAAAAAAAAATCCCCACTAAGCTAAAATTCTTGTGTCACTTTAGAGGAGAAAAAGACAATTGATGTGAGGAACATCAGTGTCTGAGGTTATTCTTTTGTTAATTTTCCCAATTATAGTAGGTAGTGACCAGAAGTGGCACCATATAATTAAACTAGATGAAAGACAAGCTTGTGGATGAGAGAAATGCTTGCATTAACATAATTGGAAAATAATAGAAGCCAAATTCCTCATAAAGTAAGTATAATCAAGACACTGGTTCTTCCCTTTCTCACCTGATTTGCAGTCAAAGAAATCAATGGAAAGATTCACTTTTTTTCATAGATTTTGTTCAGGCTACAGTGAGATAGTTTCCTGTTAGAAAATGAAATTCTTCATTAAATACAACAAAAATTCTACCTTGACCTGTTGGGATTTGACACACAGAGCCGCTTCAATTACTTACTACAATACAAGCAGTTTTTACACAGTTTAAAACTTTTTCTCGCTCTTTTTCAACAGGTTTTAATATCAGCAGTCTGGGAATGCTATTTGTTCTTCTGTATCACCTTTGAACTGACAAGTTCAAATCACTTTTAAACTTTAATTTGCAGAAAAATTTTGCAAGGCAGAGGAAAGAAATATGTAACCACACTTAGAACCAATGTTATGCAGCAGTTATTTAATTAAAGATAAGAACAGGCAGTGACATATCTAGTTTGAGACTTTGCTGTGAATTTGGGTAGACAGATTGCAAGTATGAAGTTTAGAGTCACAAGGAGTCTCTAGACTGAGAAACTTAAAAAAAAAAAAGGGGGTTTATATGCCTCAATTTTGAGAACTTTGAGGTATATTAAAAGAAATTGATTTTTCCAAGACAGACAACCAGAATCTTTTGAAAGAAATCAGGTCCCATTATGGATATTCATATACAATATGCAAAATTAAGGCATCCAGAATTAATAATTACTTGTGAATATTTTATCAGTGTCCTTGTTCTGATGAAAAGCCAGACAGTATTGGTAGGTGAGTTGGCAGACTTCAGATCCTTTGAAAAGAAATATAGGCATGAAAAAGATATGCAAGGACTTTAAAAGAAAGACAAACAAACATTTACATTTGAAATTGGAAATCTGTGAACATTTCAATAATTTTACAAATTTTATAATCTTAAGTACTATTATAGCTCCTTCAAAAGATTACGTCCTCATGTTGTCCCCCAAACATGTCTAGAACAAAAGCTTAGTGCTAGAACAGGGATATCTAAGGACTCAGTGCATGCACTCTCTATCATGAATTTTCCCTTTTATGTACCAACATGTTCCAGTTTCTTTGATTCGAAGATCCCCAAGAGTGATTCCTCCAGTGACAGCAATTTTTAGAATACTCTGGTATTTCAGCTAATAGCTGCTATCTGGATACAAGCTTGAAGTTACAACAGCATGGCAATACAAAATTTAGTGAAGCATTCTGATTACCTATAATTTCCATACATGATATCTAAACAGAACAAATAAATACATATTTCCATTATGAATAAATATTTCTGGTTCAGAGAAGGGTGACCAGTCTTGTAAGCCTATATTTAGAGAATATATTTGTAGCAAGACAAAGACTGTTATTGAAACTTGCTGCTTAAGAAACAAGTTTCAAGTGATGCATGCAAGCATGGTTTAGGTATTCAGGGTTTTTTTGTGTATCTTTGCTTCAGAGATATCACCTAAGCATTTGAACTTTAGCTTTGAAAATTGTAAAAAAGAATATTGTTTAAAAATAATAGCAATAATATAGTTTTTAAACTATCGCACAATGGAAATGCTTACAGATGAAAATTACTTGAAAATGAGTAAAGAAAGAAACTCTAGTTTATGGGAGTACAATTGAATGATGTACACAGCCCAGCCAAATCCAAAAATGATGATGAAGTTGCAGCAGACAAAGCCTATTAGTAGAATTTGCTTAAGAATTGTGTGCAGTGTCATCATTTTGCTAGTATATGAATCCCACATTTTCACTTTGTACAGTTAGTTATATGAAACTAAACTTTAGCTCTGGAGCAGTTTTCTTTCAACTATGCAAAATGCTGATGCTGGCTCTCTCCCCTCTTCCATGCAAAGACAAGACATTATAAAAGACAGAACTGTCTTTCATGGTTAATTTATATACTCTGTTTTTAAAAAAAATCTTTTCTTACAAAGGAATTTTCTGTAACTATTTCTGTCAGTGTCAAAGGCATCAATAATATAAAATTAAGCCAAAAAAGGTGCATGATTTGCTTGTAACCAGGCAAGTATAATTTCAGTAAATACCAATGATTTATATTAATATACCATATTGATACCTACTTTACATTTTTGTGACAGTCATATATAGCAGTATAATACCTCTGTGCACGTGTATCATTTGTGTATATAAAATAAATAAAATTTAGAGGGAGATTTTGTACATATGGATACACGTACTTGTTTTATTAATGGCTGTGTTGTGATGTATTATAGATATCTATCTTCCATTTTTACAGAAAGTGCACTTTCAGCTTCTAAATCTTAAATTAAACTGCCGTGGACTAATAAAAAAAGAAATAAAGTCTACTGAAATAAATTGCCTCTGAAATAGATTTAAACTTTGTAAGAATTATCAACCTCTTACATCTAGTGGGGAAGGCAAAATATGAAGGAACTATTAAATTCATATCTCAGTGACTGCAAAACCATTTCTGTATCTGTGGTACATGAAATTACAGCACGCTGAGACACCTGTAAAACCAAGGAATCTGTAATGATAACTAAGGGAATTAGCAAACAGATTAAGGAGTAGATTTCTTACTACAGGGGCTAAAAGGTTCACAATTACTCACAC
Organism: Falco cherrug; assembly: GCF_023634085.1. Taxonomy (NCBI): domain Eukaryota; kingdom Metazoa; phylum Chordata; class Aves; order Falconiformes; family Falconidae; genus Falco; species Falco cherrug. The sequence goes on along the minus strand of NC_073698.1, from coordinate 110,623,818 downwards.
ACATATATTCCCCCAGGTCCTCCTGTAAGTGAGCATTCTCCACTGGAACTATGGTTGGCAGAAGCTGGTCTTGAAGAAACGTAACGGATCAACTCAGCGTATGTCATGTGTAGCTATGTTTGAAAGCCTATAGAAAGGGAGGAAGGAAAGGGAGAAAATCGTGTAGACTGTTAATCTCTAAGTAGGCTGGCTAAACCTCAAAGTGGAAACCAATGCAAAATAAAGCAAAAGATTTTTTTTCTTTTTGTCCTAACTATTAATGAATATTAGTTTTATTTAGAAAATAGACATTCCACATATAATAGACACAAATAATGTCTATGTGGAAAATCTACTAAAGAATGGCCTTTTTAAAACAGAATTGCCAAATTACTGAAGGACTAGAAAACAAACCCTTGGGGTTCTAATAAGACATATGGAGAAAATTCAGTATCCTAGAAAGACAATATTAAAACAAGAGACTTTCAGAAGAAGAGTAATTTACCATAAATTCACACTAAATGTCATATCCTTGGCAGAATCTAGCCCAGCATGCCACTCCGCCTCTGCCTTTATCGCTGACGCTCTGAGCTCAGCTGGTAGTCTTCACCCAACTAATAGTTAAGGAGGAAAATAAGAGGTGGGAAAACATTAGATACTCTTTAATCACTTGTTAATGACATATAATAGACACCTGAAAATTCTTTCAATATGCATGCCTTTTTACACACCTGTCATTTCTCAGAATAACAGCAATCTGAGCTACAAACACAACTTTCAACACAAAATGGTGGTGTCACCTAACTTGATGGATCGGAGCTCTGGGATCTAATTCAGATTATATAGAGCTCTTCAATGATACAGTACTTTTGGGCCCTATGCAGAAAAGATAACCTGCCAATCCATCTCCTGTGTCTCAACCAGTTAACCAAGATGGCAACCAGCAAACAACAGAAGCAATCATCATGTCCTTTGAATCTCTACAAATCTTTCCCCTTCAATTTGGGGAATGGCGTTGGTATTTTTTTTTTTTAAATAAATATGCAATGTGTTTTTCCTGAGACATGCTATGAAGAAACAAACTAGAAAAAATGAGGCTTAGAGACAAAGCCTTGGTGCCATAATCCAAGTTTTTAACAGGTGAAAGACTTATAAAGCAATCATCTGCTTTGTAGTAGAAGGTGATTGCAATTGCTGAGAAAAAAAACCCCACAGCTCTCCTTTTGATCATAGTCTCTGTTATCTTTTACATGTTCCTTTCATATAAAGACAGAAAAAAAAAAGAAAAATCTGAACTTATTTTAAAATCCATACAGTGGAAAGGCAGTAGCATGCGTATTTGCAGGCACATTTAACAAGAAGAATATAAAATCCTCCTGTAAATTGTACATTGGCAATAACATTTGCAAGTGCATTTCTTCTCCTTCCATCATTATCTTTGCTGGAAGTGCAAGTGTTGCAAATACGGAGTTACTATAATTAATGCAACAATTTTAAATATTATAACTATATAAACATAATTTATGAATAATATAGCTATTTAATTACATCTGTTATTGTAATAGTAATTATTAGTGGTATTTATGATAAAGTATAATTTTAATAGCATAAATATAAATATAGAAACCCAGTATTTTTATATTTTGAAGTGTGAGCTTTTATGAACAGTTTTTCCTGCCTCCTTCCTGTTTTCATGTTTTAATTAATTGCTATTTTTTATGAATGAAGAATTTGGTTGGCAAAAAGACAATCAGTAACTGGTAAAGACTGCAACCTGAAGTCCAGTGCTGGAAAACATGTGCATTTATTCAACCATGTGTCAGGAATACTGGGATGTAACACTGTGATGCTACTCCCATTTTAGGAAGTCTAATCATGAACATAAGTGTTTGCTCATTGGATCTACAGCTCATTAAACTCTATCAACATCTTCTCCTTCAGTAGGCCTTCAGGTTGTGTCTACACTAAAAATATTAGCAGCTGGGCTCCCACAGTGAAGAGGTAGGGTTCAGCTGCATCGCCATCAAGGTGAAAATACTGTTGTTCTTGCAAAAGGGAAGACCTAAAATCTAAAGATCTGGTATGACTGGACCTTGAAGTTCCAGTCAGATTCAGAAGACATGAGCTTTGTGAGGGCTTTGGTTAGTCATCTTAGGGGGAAAAAAAAAAAAAAAAAAAAAAGCAGCTAAAAACCCACTACCCTAATTATCTGGGGGAGCAGAAAATCAAAAGAAAAATGACTAATCTCACTTGTTGATTTTTCCACACTGAGCAGTTAAAGTGGTGGTTAAAAATTCATTTACATATAATTACCTTGAATAACTCAGTCCTCAGTGGCGCAGGGTTGCTATCTGACATATGCAAAATGAAATTCAAATCCATGGTCTGTCTAACTTATTGTGTACCAAAATACCGTGCTCTAAATTTAAACACTTTCAATAGAATAATTGCATAAGTGAGCTTGGAGGGGGCCTCTGGAGGTCATTTGGTTGAGACCATGACCAACTTTAAATTTAGATCCAACACTGAAGTTAGACAGGGTAGTCAATACCTTGCTTAGTTAACTTGTGAAAATCTCCAAGCCTGGAGAACCCACAGCTTCTCTGCCCAGCCTGTTCCATTGCTCTGCCACAGGCAATGAGGAGAATTGTCTTTTTACTTAGACTGTTGTCCTTTTACTGTACATCCCCGAGAAAAGTCTGGCTTTATCTTCTCCATAACAGCTGTCCCTTGGGTGGCAAGAGACTGCCAAATTGCCCTGCAAATGCCTTTCCTCCTCACTAAGCAAAGCCAACATCTCCACCGTGCGCCCCAGAGCCATTGCTGTGGCTTTTGGCTGGGCTCTCCCCAGTTTGTTCATCTCCCTTTGTAAAGGTTACTAAGGCACAGTCTGTCTCACTGGCCAGGGTGCTGATGAAGAACCAACATAAGGTCTTTCCAGAAACAGGTATGTTTGTAAAAAAATACTTAAATGGGAGAGAACTTTAAACTAAAAAACAAAACAAAACACAACAAAACAGAAGAAATAATAATAATACCAAAAAAACCCAAACACACAAACAAAACAAACAAACAAACAACAAACAAACAAAAACACCAAAAAAACCCCCAAACAACAAAAAAACAGCCCAGTCTCCTCTATTAATGATCTGGAATAAGAGAGTTTTTTCAGAAAAGGTCCTAGGCTGTTCAGTTTTACGGAATTTTTAAGTAGATAAGTTCTTGTCTTTGCCCCGAGAACAGTGTTACCCAGCTCCCGACTATTTGGGATTCAAAAAGAGTTTCTCAAAGGATGGCATTTGTCTAGTCTTTTTCAAACTCCAGAAATCAATTGAACTGAATCATCAATGTATTCTGAGCATGTTAGTTCAGAAAAGCACATGGTTCAGAAAGCTTAGAGAATGCAAGTGGATTATCAATACATTTGAAGCAAACAGCCTTGTTTGTTTAGTTTTTCAATCACAAGAAAATTCATGAGAAATCCCGTATTTGCTCACCACTTTTGCTCACAGACAAAGAATACAACCATGCCATTTATGTTTTCTAGTAAAAATGTAATCTAAGGAAATGGCCTCTAGTCACTTGTTTGAGGGCAAATTGCGAGTAAAGACTGCTTCGAAGCAAAAATATTAATATTGACTCATCCCTGAAAATATGGAACATATTTCTAAGTGACTATAGGATAAGTCATAATGGTCATCATGTTGGCAAATTAAAGTTTTAAAGCACTTACTTTCCCATACTGGCTCTATTACTAGTTGTATACACTGTAAGGGCCAAAGTAAACATCTGTGCACCCTTATTTTCCTTCCCTTGTGATTCCGTAAATTGTGCTAGCACCTGTGGGGTAATCTGTCTGTATTGCCCATTAGCAAGGAAAGTGGACAAAATCAAACAAACTATGACATGTGGCATGTATTGCGCATATATTTGATAAAGTGCAGTCTCCATACTATATTTTAGTCTGACAGCTTATGTACACATTTTGTTGCTTATATATGATGGCAATAAATCATGCAAATTGAAATAGATTTGAATTAATGTTTTCCAATTGTTTTCACCACAAATTGGAGGATCACACTGATGCAAAACCATACAGCTACAACATGGATAAATATTTATATTCTATTGCATATGTGTGTGTGTGTATTAGTACTGAGGCTAGAAGAAAAACGAGAACAAAGGCCATTAGTCAAGACCTACATTATGTTTACAAAATCAGCTGTTTTCTTTTATCCTTTCTTTTCAGTTTTTCTGTCAAAATCCTTAATGTTTCTTTTCAAGGAGACTCACACAGAGTAACACAGATGCCCTGAATATGTGGATGAAAGAACTGGCTTCATAAGCAACAAAACCCCAGGAACATCTCTTGAATTTGTTCTTTCCTTTCAACACTTCTGAATCCTTGTGTAAATGGATGTTTACATATATATATGTCAATAGCCATATGTCAAAGCTGGATGCATATCCTCTTTAGTCTGTTCCTCAGGATAAAGCATTTAGCAGAATCTTTAAAACTATCTAGCGATCAGGAACTTTCTAGCCCACGTGATCACTAACACTTGTCATTGTTTTGGATTTACCTTCAGAGTAGTACGGAAGATAAGGTAGAGTCCTGTGAAAGACGTAATGAGAAAGACAGACACTCTTCTAACTCATTCTTAATCCAGCCTTTATATTTTCTGTTCTTTATGGTCTTCGTATTTTGTTCTTTTGGGGTGCTTTTGTTTTGTTTTGTTTTGGTAGGTTGTTGGGGTTTTTTTGTTTGTTGTTGTTTTGTTTGGGGTTTTTTGTTTGTTTTTTTTGTGGGTTTTTTTTTCCTTAAACCAAATTATGATATATGCTATAGGAGAAACTCACACAATCACCAAGAGCAATTTTATGGGCACATATGTATGAACTGAGGGGCCTCCCAAGTCAATAAAGTGAAACCACCTGCATTTTGTACAGAAGTTAAAGCAGATGGGAGCCTCAGGAAGAATAATACCTCTTAGAGGAAAAGTCACACTAAGCTGTTTGATTTAATCTTTACTCCACAGGAATTCCCTTTTTTTCCAAATGACAGCTAATAGCTCTGTCCATAAACCCGCACGTTAGCTGGGGGTGTTCTCTCTCTGTCTTTGTGAAATTAATTAGTCCAATTAATTAGTTCCATTACTGTTTAAAGATTCATATAGCTTGAGAAGAATGCAAAGCTCACTACAACAGATGACACTGTCACATCACCATGTAGCAAGACTGATCCAACTCCAACATACAATAATCACCTAGTGTGTGATGTCTCTTCTTCCTTTTGGTGCATTAACTATATGATATTTGTTTTTATGCACTCTCAACTTAAAAAAAAGTGATACACAGATCCTCTAGGTAACTTGTGCTGACTCCTTCATGAGGGCGGCCTTGCACTAAATGACCCAAGAATGAAAGGTGCCCTTCACTTGGTTGTCCTTCTTATCTTGTACGGGGAGAAGAGCATGACAGGGGAATGATGGCAGGGAGAGGAGTACCAATATATTTGTCTGGGCCTTTGTGGTATATAAGGCACACCCTGAAGAATTTTTAATTCATTTTATGGGCTGAGGCTGCGTGGAACTTATTTAGGTACGATAATGCAAAGCTGAATATCAGGACTATTAGTCAATTATTTTTCGTAAGTTATTGGATGGAATTTCTCAGAAGTGATCTAACATTACTGTTGTATTGATGGGCTAAGGGTATGGTTAAACCAAAAGAAGCATTCATATTAATCACAGATAAAATATAGTTAAATTAGATAAAAGTAATATGTTTTATTAGGCCAAAGATGGAAAAAAATGGGACATATTTTAAAAGAAAGTCAGTTAGGCATATATAGTCTTGCATGAATGTAGCTCAAGTGTCACTTACTTGTTGCATATTTTGTAAATCTACTGGATGATTACATTTCATAAATCTTGTTCTTTACACTCACATGAAGTTTGTTTCCAAAGGTTACTGCCTTAGCACAGATTTTACTTTATTTTATTTTATTTTACCAAGTGACAGTTAAAAAAAGAAAGTACTGTTTCATGTATCATGGGGTCTCATGTGTGGTAAAGGAGGGGCAGGGTCCAGTACAACTTTTAGCCTGAACTCACTAACACCTTTCGTCTAACTCTTTACTGTCAGTGAGTACCTGTTGGAATTTGCTTTGCCATAGCATAGGTTACATATTTCTGTACATCAAACCCATGGTTTATTGTCAGAGGCTTATCATCTTAACTTTCTGGAACTTTATTTCATTCTAAACGTAAGACTTTATATAGCAAAGGAGCAGAGGTCTGCTTAGCCCACACAACAGACCTTTGGGATTGTTCCAGAGGTGCCTGACAAGTTGCTCCACAATGACTTCCAGCAGGATCTTCCAAGGCTCTCTGGGAACAGTGTGTTTCTAGCAGCATTTGTAAGCATTAGTGGTATATATGTTGATATATTAGAAAGACGTTATTCTAGACCATGAATTAGGGTTGTAAATTAGGCTGACCTGACCTTAAGTGAAACTGCAGAGAAACAATAATTTCTACCAACCTGTAAATAGGTATTCAGAAACATGCTTAAAAGCATATTGCCAAAATTATTTTCTAGTAAATTTACAAAGGAAATACCTTTTTTTCTTCACTTCTTGGTTTAAATATGTTTTTGAAATGCTGATGTGGTAAAGCGCTAAGTTTTTATTATACCCAATGTTATAGTCACTTGGCCAATTCAGGAAATAAATTAATCTGTTGATAAAAATTGAAACATACAAATTGAGTTAGTGCTAAGATACATAGGAATTCTGTAAGAAAGCTATGTGAGTTTTACACAATCCATAGAAATTGACAAGAGTCAAATCAAGAAGAAATTCTGTTGCTAGGAGGTGAGAACTGTTAGAAACCCCCAAAATGTTTCATAATTTTAAACGGTAAATGTATTAAGAAATAAAAACCATAGATTAACAAGAAATAAACACAGGTATGTCAATGAGTGGGTTTCTGTGAATTTTTGGAAAATTCAATGCAAATTAAAATATTTGGATCAAAATCTCTGTTATGCTTACTGCAATTGCATATATAAGTCAGATCCATCCCTACGTATTGAATCTGGTTTTGGTTTATACCATACTTAGCATTAACATCTGCAAAACTATTATGGAAATGTAAGTACATCTGGAACACTAAATATTTTACAGTTTCACATAAAATATAATAAAAGTGAGAAGAAAAAAAATTATACCATTGCCCATTATAAGCTTTGAAAGGTTGAACTAAATTTTAACTACTGAAGTTAGGGATTCATCGCCAAGGTTGATTGCCTACACAGTATTCAGCATTTCACAACAAATCAAAAAGAGGAGTGGAAGGAGAAAAGAACAGGTTATGCTAAATCACCCCAGAAATACATTATTGTCTCATGCCTTGATACCATTTTTCTCCCATCTCAGTTCCTTTAAACCTATCCAAAACTTCCAAAAAGCATTCATTAATTTTAAAAGCAAATTTCTATGTGAATCCCCTTTTAACTGTCCCTAAAATTTAACTTTGCTTTTGAAGTGCATCTCAGCTTAACTTTAGTATCTTGTGTTTTGACCCCAGCCAGCAACTAAGTACTGTGCAGCCGCTCAATTTGTCCCCCATAACCCGCAGTGTGATGGGGAGAAGAATCTGGAAAAAAAGGTAAAACTCAAGGGTTCAGATCAATACAATTTAAGAATTGAAACATAATAATAATAACAATAATAATAAAACTTTTTATTATTGTTGCTATCGTAATTATTGCTATTGTTATTATTAATAATATTGATATTATTAAAAGGAGGGAGATAAGAGGAAAGCAATACAATACAAAGTGAAGAAAAAAAAACAAGTGATGTAAAATTCAATTGCTCAGCACCTGCTCACTGATGTCCAGTGAGTCCCCAAGCAGTGATCAGCAGGCCCCAGCCAAGTTCTTCTAGTTTACATACTGAGCACGACGCTCCATGGTATGGTATGGAGTATCCCTTTGGCCAGTTTGGGTCACCTGTCCTGGCTGTGTCCCCTCCCAGTTCCCGGTGTCCCCCCAGCCCTCTGGCTGGCAGGGCCCGAGAACCTGAGAAGTCCTTGACTCAGTATGAACATCACCCAGCACCAACCAACCCCATCCGTGTGCCATCGGCATTGCTCTCACACCACATCCAAAACACAGCCCTGCTCCAGCTGGTAAGAAGAAAATTAACTCTATCCCAGCTGAAACAGGACACTTCTTTATCAGATTCAACTTTTCAAATTTATGTTCTCAATACTAAGGTCTTAGCTGTCATTCTTCCATCTCTCTTCCAACATATGTTTTTGCTCTTTTGATCTCCAAATGGAAAATAGAATTCTCCTAAATAAAATGTTGGTAAACTATGGGTACAGTCTAAAACCTTTGATTATGTCTATGGAAAAATTTTAACACTAAATAAAGTTATATCACAAAAAAAATACTTATATAACAGATTTTACAGTGGCACTGTGCTGATAGTCATTTTATGCAAATATTTAAGCTTATGTTTCTTTTATATATATATATATATATATATATATATATATATATATATATATATATATATATGATATAGATTTTTTTGTTTGTTTTAAAGGTTGAAAGAGACCTCTGGAAATCACCCAGTCCAGTCATTCTTTCTTAGGGTGTCAACTGCAACAGGCTGGATAAGGGTCTTCTCCACTCTTGAAAATACTTGCATTTCTCAGTGAAATTCAGAATTTTTGTCCTTTGGGAATTCTTACATTTAAAAAATACTTTTTTGGTTTGTTTTTGTTGTTGTTCCCAAACTTTATTTTGATTCCTTTGTATACTGAAAAAAAAAATTAAAAGTAAATTATGAATATCTGCTTTAATATTTTCCCTAAGTTAGTAACAGCAGAAGGACAAAAACACAGAAAAGTTCGTATCAGTGGGTCAGTTGCAGAAGTGCCTGCAATATCTGTAATACAGAAGCACCAAGACGCTTAGCTCCAAAAGCTGGGATCAGGCCTTCAGAAATAAGAAAACTCCTGCACAGATTTCTTGTGTTGAATTGAATATCACTTTGGACCAAATCCAGGCATTTGTACTATTGCTGTTGTATATAAAGTAATTAGTTTTATATTTTTTTTTATTTGAGAACAATTAAGGAACATTTGACAATAGTTAGGAAGAAAAATCAAAATAATTGATGATTCCAATACTCAGGCCTAGCTTACTGCACACTACAATTACAACATCTATGTTTTTTTAAGTTGCTTAGATTATGTTTATGCATGCTAATTGCTTTGCACGTGCTCATTCATCGTTCTTCTACTATATTCCTGGCTTTTATAACTCATCTGTATATGTTGAGTCACAGTACAGTAAAAAACTAAACACAAGGGAGCATTTATTGGAACTCTGTCCACATGAAAGCTTTTTGTTTTCCCAGTTTATAAGTGGACTCTAGCATACAGAAAGCATTTTGCCTATGCAAAAATAAAATCTGTATAAATCATTACTCCAATAGCATTTTACTCCTATATACCCATATCGTTATATAATTTCATATTGCCAGGCCTTTTGAGATGTTTTTTACTGTTAGTCATGAATCCTTTTGTACTGCAAAATGTTACTAAGTTCATGAAGTAAATGACATGCTCATTTTATCAAACCTCTAATTCCTGCTGTAGTGCTTTTACAGGCTCTGAAGGTCTCCCATATTCTACTCTATAATTTTTTTTCTTTTCATTTTAAAACAGCCTGTAATTTAGTATTCCCCACCCATGCCAAACTCACTTAAGGCAGAGCAGTCCTTTCCCCTTCATCCCCTCTGAACTTCTGGTAATGAAATGCTATTCCAATTGATAAAAAGCTGTCTAGTCTGTAGAAGAAGCTGAAAATAATTATGGGATTTTCAGAACAAAGTTTAGGACAGGAAGATTATTCCATGGAGAGAAGTTCATCAGCAACCAAACCGCAAGCATCCCATATTTTCCAATAACTTCAGGCAGCCGATACTGTGTCATTACTATCCCATTTCATGGCATTTTAACTTGTTAAAATACATTTCTGGTGCTTAGAGATGCTCGTAACTCTGATGCCTTCTCTATTTGAATCCCTCCTCCCTGTAGAGCTACCCAGAACATCTGATAGTACATATTGTTAAATTTCACTTTCCAAACCAGCACAGTATCCAGCTTATGCAGATCTGTGGTGTCATCAGTATGTAGAGGATAGAAAAGTCCAGCCTTCTTCTGTGCCTAGTAACGGCATAAAGGTACAATTTGCCATTTATTTCTCCAGGTCTAGCAAAGAAGGAGACTAAAAAAAGATATTTTTCACAATAAAATATGTTTGTGGGGCTAAGGGAGTTAGACAATAGTGTGCATACATGGCATGATGCTAACTCTGTGGTTAGAGGTAGAAATCTTTTTAATTGTAAATCTTTTGATAACCAGTATTTCATTTTTACCAAAATTATTCAGATTTCTATCAGTTATGCAGTACATCAAGAGCTCCAGGTGTAGAGATGGAGAGATGGGAAGATTCAAACCCAGAGCTGATTCAGGTTGCAAAGTTTGGAATTAAATACTTGGAACAGGTAAGAAGAGAAGATTTAGACTGGGGTCTTCCAATTCTCTGAAGAGTATTTTGTCAATCAGTTTGCAAAGTATTCAGTAACAGCTCCTGCTGGAGTGTTTTATTTCCTGTGGTGAAACCTGTAAGAGTAGGCTAACCTGGCCTACCCTTGTTAGCAGTAAGCGTTTTGAGGAGATTAGGAAGGAGATATTTGGTGCAGTGGGGGTTGAGTAAATTTTCTTACTTGTATTTCAGCTTGAGAAGGCTCCAATTTTTTTCTCAGTATCCATCACCTAGAGGAGAGTAGAGAATGCGATGGGAGGAGACGAAGGGCAATGGACAGCCAATTACTTCTGCTCCTTCTGCTGCAATCTGTGCAAGGTGCAATGTGTGCCTTGCTGTGCTAAGCTTAGCTGTAAGGTGCGTGATTAGAGGTGCTATTTAAACACACCCTGGCCTTTCAAGTGGCAGTCCTCCTTCCCCTCCAACCAGCTGAACAAAAAAGACTGTTGATTTTTCTGTTTGTTTAAAACTCCATTTTACTTCTAAAATGGAGGATGTGGTAAGGTTGCCCCGCAGATGCAGACTGTACCAGCCAATATCAATAACCTTTGCAATTTACTCCCTTTTTGAATACTGAGATTTACTTTCTACCTTTATCATAGATACAGAGATTCATCATGGCCAAGGTAGTATCATTTCCCCTTAGGCAAGCTTTACTACATAGGTTGTGGATACTTCTTACTTCTCTGATCTTGCCGCTGATTCCTGCAACGATGGCTTTTATTAATATTTATGTCCTGTCCAGTGAGACAACTTGTTTCTTAGGAAAGATGGTTGTGGTGAATAATCATTATTCATCTGCACAGTAATTCACATCCCTTGTCTCAGAAGTTCAAGTGAAGAGCTGAAGGTTGAGCAGGAGAGGTGGTGTTAGCCTGAGGGAGTTTATTGACTTAAAAGGTATAGGTAGTTCCCATTTAAAGGGGAACTTATCCCTGTGAAATCTGATTTTACTAATACATCTGAGGTCAGCTCACGTGTATTTGGTCAGTTTGCATTTATACACTTCTTCGGGCAACCTCAGGTCAATCCCCAGTGAGAAAACCATAGGCTATATGTGTAAAAACAGCAAAGCTCTAAAGCAAAAGATTAATAATTTACACAACAGTTTATTTTGCTTTGTTTTTACCTCTTCAAATAAGCAGTTTGTTTTCCCTGTTGGCTACTGCAGCTGATATATTTCCTGTGTTGTTAAGTGTGAGAAAGGCTCTCAATAATGTGTATACCATATAGTCAAGTAGTTAATTTAAAAAAGAAAACAAACCCCAACAAAATAAATGCTTTTGCTTATTAGCTGAAGAGTAGATTAAAAGAACTATATTTATAGTCTTGGTCGTGTATGTTATGGTTATAGGAGTATAAACAGCAATACTATTTACACTGAAAGCAAACAAGCAGAATTTGACTGAAAACTGCCATTTTGAGAAACTGTAAAAGTTGATGACATAATGCACTACCTTCTTCCTATGAACTGTGATGGTGTCTCAGGAGCTAAAACCTCCAGAAAGCCCTCGTGAGGATGAAGCAAAACAAAAGACGATTTGCAAGTAAGACTTTCTAAATCCATTGTATGTTTTGAGAAAGCTTAATCTGTATGATTTTGAAAATGCAATTCCTGCTAATTAATGCAACTACTGGGTAAGTCAGGCTGTGTATGAACATAAATTTAGAGGACGAGATAAAGAAGATAAATCAAATGCTGCTTTATACACTGCCAGAATAGTCGATGAAACTGAAACACAACACAATTCAAATTGGAAAAAAGATCCGTTTTGCAAAACATTTAATTAGTCTGTCAAATTTGCTGCTGTGAGAGAAACTTAATTACAGAAGCTTACTGAGATTCATAAGAAGAGTGCATTTGCATGGACATGGGAAACTTCTATGCTAGAGATGATTGAAAATGGGCAACTTCATCTCTAAAAAGATAGTGACTGCATGACAACGAGGACAAAGTTTTCCCCTTCTAGGTCAATTGTTGTCCACTACAGGATTTTTAGTACCTTTTTAGTCTAGAAATTCAGCTATAAGATACTTTTATCACCTGAAGAATTGAAGTACCTTTTAAAGAAGTTATATTTAGCTAAATCTGAGTTTCTTCACAGCAAAATTCTGTACACAGCAGGAAGTGCAAAATTTGCACCTAATTTATAAACTGAGTCTATTAGAATTACTGTATTTCAATGAAACTGGCTAAAAATAATGTCTTTTGCCTTAGAGCAATTGAGTACTTGGAGCAAGGCATTAATTTTGTAAAATATTTTCATTTCAACAGCCTTTCTCTCAGTAAGTACATATTTAAATAAGACTCAAAAGGCAATCAAAAAAGTTTTTAATTTCTTGAATCTGTCAATAAGTTAAAAAAAAAAACCCAAACCAAACCCACAAAATAAACACCCAAAGAAGCTCAAAGAGATAGCTTTTGCATGAGAAGATACCATCTTCCCTTTTCCCCTTCAGTGGCACAACAGCTGCTTCTCTTCACCTTTCTCCAGCAGAGTGGCTTACACCTGGCACTTGTAAAGCCTCTGATACCCAGAGTTTTTCAAGCCATTTTTTCCCTCGTGAAAGATACTGCTTGAACAAATTAAGTGCTTGTATATCATCCTACAGAGACTGCTTTCTAATGAACATCTAATCCCACTGCTGTAAGGCATTCTTTGGTTTCCCATCAGACAACTCAAATTCTCCTTAGTTATTGAAATCTCATGAAAATAAATGAAAACAAAAAGGGCATTTCTTTTATTGTGCCAAAATTCAAAGTATTCATCTTGTGATAAGCAGTGAGCAGACCAGGGGTGCAAAGAACTTTAATCTACAAGTGTGTTTGTGGATTTTCCTCTACCAGAGGTAATTCTTCTCTAAGACGACTCAGCTATGAACTATAGGTGAAGAGGTATTGTCTCCGTGAATTACAAACTGGTTAATTTCAGAGACATTCTTGGCCAGTACAGGTAGAGTTGTGCCTTCCACATGCATGACTTACTACTGTACTAATTTCTTGCTATGCTTTCTAAGCAGAAATAAATTTTGCTTTGAATGATAAAAATAAATAAAGGAATTAAGACAATAATGAGAGCAAGGAAAAAAAATAAATATGTGTTTATAAAGTCAGAACAAAAAACTCCTTCCAAAGTTGTTGGGGTTTTTTCTCTCTAAATCTGGGGTTGATTCTTTGTAACCTTTGCCAAGATCATAATCCTTGCACTAACAAACATTTGAGAATGAATTTCTGGGAGCAGCTATGCATCTGTCAACCCCTCTGGGACAGGAATTAAATGGTCCTGATTTTAATGAAAATGCACTGAAATTAATAAGCTTCTCTGACTTAGATGATGAACACACTGAAATGTAAAGTCCCCTTTAACACTGACAAAGATTCTGACAGGTATTTTATTTAAAACAGAGTACCTAGGAAGCCCAACTGGCTCATTTTATAGTTTTACTCTCTTCCTTCTCTCAGAAAAATGACATACAGTAGCAGTAATTTTATGAGGCTCTATCTTTGAGCCAAATGTGAACATCTCCTCCTTCTGCAAACCCAAGGAAAGGTATGGCTGAAAACGTATTTGAATATGAAGTCTGATTCTAACATACACTCTGGTTTGCTACGGCGGCTTAGTAGAGCATTGGTCTAAGCAGTCTGTCTATGCAGAAGTTAAAGCTGCAGGTGTATAGAGTGTCATATTTTCTGCTGTTGAACAATGCTCTGTTTTGTCCCTCTGTGTAGTTACGGTGAATATATGGAGTTCACAGGTCGTCAGGCAACATGGTTCAGCTGACCCAGTAAGCTCACCTGGAAGATACGCAGCATGACTTTCATACACATGGCTATATGGAAACATTGGCATGTACTTGAACGTTCAGTTTTGTGTAATGTCTATATATTTCATTATCTGGATTTTGTATAGGGTTTCATTTTGGAATTTGAATCAAGGACAGAAGATTTGTGTGTCAGTACATACAGAAGAAACACCACCTTTTTCCTCTTACTCATTTCATGTTTCAGGTGTTTTAAGCTTAAAGGGGTACTGTGCGTGCTGCAGCATGGGATCTGAAAGACATAAGATAAAATAGAAGGCAAGTAAGAAAATAAAATAGAATGCCTGCCAAAAGTGACTGAATAACCTCTTTTGGTTTGAGGGTATTTTTTTTAAACATTCAGGTTTTTTTATTCTTTTGAACTACAGTGAAGTACTTTAAAAGGTCCTGAAGTCGATGGAAATATTGTCATCCAAAACGTGATACCTCAGTTTTGATCCTATTTACAGTATTCCGCAGGCAAACTGGTCTAGAAATAAATACCACTATACATAACAGAAATTAGGTTCTTTCTGCTAAAATTCCTGTCTGACTTTGTCCAAGGACTTCCTTTTACATCTGCAAGGTTTGCAAAAAAAGCCCTAATTTTTAAAAATCTATGCATACACAATATCAGCCCTTCTGATCTAGCAATGGAATAGGTAGCCATACAGATTCTATTTTAATGAAATCTATTTATTGCTGGACTTGCAGATAGTGTTTGTAAAACATACTCACCATTCAGATTTCAAAGGTTATTCCATAAGCAGAGAAATGTGCAGTTTATTAGTGTGCCATTGACTGTAATCCTAAAGCTAAGTGGGTAAACATTTTTTTCTTTTTTTTTTTCCTTTTTCATTTTTTCCCTAATTTGCTGAAACCAATTGCATATTCTATAACTGAAAATCTAGTTGAATTTTTATGGGTTTGATAAAAAGCAAAATTTTTTTCAGTACATGTAGAAGAAGTGTTTTTTCCTCAAATCCACTAGATTAGTTGTAGGAAGCAGTCTTCATACTAGGGCAGTATGTTGCCAAAGTAGCCAGAGAAATTTGACTTGGATCTAAAGGATCGGTTATATAAACCCCTTTTAGCTCTGGAACTTTTCTCTCCTCACACTTGAGCACTACATACAGCTTTGGGGAAACCACACTGGCTAAGGCATTATTAGTTTGAGGTGTTTTCTGATAAATAGACCTCCCAGGAGAGAGGAGAATGGAGAATGTTTTCATAACCATTACATGTAAAACCATCCTGAGCTTTCTAGCCACTGGGTTTAGATAAAGAGCTCACAGTCCTCTCTTAAATTCAGAAAAGACATTGTCTATACAGTTGATCCATTCAGATCTATTTGGCTTATCAACTTTGCTTAGGATATTAGGCAAGCAAATTAACAAAATGGAAAGAACTGATTGTGACTAAGTTTTATATGCATTCTGAAATAACCTACTTTTCTTTCTGAATTTCCTCCTGAATAAGTGCTAAACTTTACAAATGTTTAAAATAAAGTATTTCCAACAAAATCCTCTTGAAAGTCTGTAACAGAGAGTGGAAAAGAGTGTTTAATGTTGCCTGTTCAGTAATTTTTTACTTTGACTAATGACTGTTCTATCGGAGAACTTGTGTTACATGCTGCAGATTTTACTGCTTTATTGTGATAACTTTGAAAACTTAACTAAAAAAGGCCATTTCTGTAGGGCAGAGATACTACAAGGTGAAATCAATCTTGCTGCTGATGAAAGGAATTGTATGCCACACAGTTTGCACTTTAAATTATTTAAAGCGTTAAGGCTTCCTTGCCAACAGATGTAATTGATTTGAGAGTTGGTTCACTAAAGACTAGCAACATGCTATGTAAAATTTGTGATATGTTCTGTGTTGGCAGTTCACCATGCTTCTGGGCTAAAGAAATTGCTTAGAATTGCTTTAATTCATAAAGGTGTTCTTGGCAAAGTCATTGTGACAAGAAGCACTGCAGAAATAAAATGGTCACTAGTTTTCCATGAAATACTGGAAATGGGGATTCAGTCTACTCAGTAGATTTCATGCTCCCAACCATCCTTCAAAACACTGGCAAAATGTCTCACAGATGTAGTTCCCGGAGCTAGAAAGAAAAGTCAGGCAATCATCGAATGAAACAGAATGAAGCGGCAAATTTCTCTCTGGCTTCTCCCCTCAATCTAGACAACTGGAACACTCAGCACACAAGAAGTTATAGTGCATTTAAATTGTTTCCTGCCTGTAAAATAATTTGCCACCTTTTCTTTCTCATTACCCAGTAGGGGCTAAATGAATTAAAAAAAAAAAAAAAAAAAGCATGCTAGCGCTTGGAAATCTAAAATAGTGAAGGAGTGAGTTCTTCAAGTCAAAAGTACATGCTAAAACCCTAAAACCTAGCTGCCTGCTCCAGCCTTTTGCTAATGAAAGGTTGCCCATCAGATATCTGAACCAAATGAAATGGAAACAAAGCCTGAAGACCACTGCTTTCATTACACCCACAGTATCAATCTCTGTCCATCTTGCCATCCATTCTGTGATTTCTCAGTAATAGGTATAAACCATTTATTTGCTTGCCTATGCTTTTGGACCTGCTGGCATGTATTGACCCAACAAATCCGGTTGGATATATTTTTACCCAAGAATAAATAATTTGCATTGAAATGTAGTTTCATATGTTCTAACTGGATGCTTATCAGCTGAACTATGCTTTCGAAGACCTCTGATCTCTATGCAGGAAAAAAAAAACAACACCTTTATCATTCTATATAGAAAGGTTTTCCACCAGGTAATCACCTGCTGGGCATAGGTTAAGACTGTCAGTATTAGCGGACACTATGAAGACAATACTTTATCAGTAAATCAAATACTCATGGTTAGTCTGCAAAAAATGTCATGCATTTAGGGAAGAAAACAGAACAGCGAGGACATCCAGTGCAGCAGGTCAGGCCTATGCATGGGTTCAAGGCTTAATGAAAGACAATGAAGCATGCCGTGTCTGAATGGATACTTCAAATAAATAATTTACATACTTGTCCATTCTGTTCTTGTCTTTTCCTAGTGACAATTTTATTACTTCCACAATTTATTGGTTTTATCCACCACTATTTATAACTGTCTTTCATTATTTTGATTGTTCAGATGAAAGAAAACACAGGGTTATTGATGTGACCATCGGGTTTTTGGTTCCTGCTTGTTTTAAGCAAGGTAAATTAACAGCAATTTTAAGATAGAACTGTAGAGTTTTTTAATCAGTTGAAGGTAGGAAGTAGCAATACAAAAATCAACAGGTGTCTAAGACCTGTTCTTTGGTGTCGTCTTGGCATGTTGAGCTCTCGGAGGTCTGCTATAGGCATAAAGCACAAAGCCTCAGCAGGAAATAATTGTTTCAAGGCTCACAGAGCAATGTAAAGTGACTGTATCTGAGTTTCTTCTTCTCATGCACACAGATATCCACATCCACATGCATATGTACTCCAGTTACAACTAGAAATTGGAAACGATTCTGCCAGAATTAATTAAAACAGTGTTGGGTCCATGCTTAATTTTATAATTATTTTAATCATGGACTGATGTGCTGAAAGCTACTTTAGTCATTTATCTCTGGTTATCAGAAATCAACCAAGGATTTTTATTTATGTTATTTATTAATTAATAAAAAAAGAACATATGTTGTGAACGCCACGTTATTTTTAAGGAATCTGACTTGGTATATTTCTTGTCTTCATCTCCGTGACTTCAGGAAAGAATGAACTTTAAGGTAACTTTTATTGAATATTACACCAAGATCAAACCCCTTGCTTTAAGCTCTAATGTTATTGTTCAAATGACAAAAAATCAGCTTTGGGCACGTCTACCTCTCTTCCCCCCCAAAAAAATGTCTCTGAAACCATTGGGATCCGTCAAGTAAGTCAAGTTTGAATGTAATCAATATTAAAAGGGCTACAACGATGCAAATCTATTTTAAACACCTTTGTTTTCATTTCATTACACATCCTTTACCAGTGATACTTCTCTTCCCTACCAAAGGAAAGAATAGATGTAAAGTAACAATTTTCTAAATTTATGCTGCATTATTTTTAATCCGGGTCCTTTTCTCATTTCATGGCTAAACAAGCGGTTGCATTTAATTGAGGTGATAACAGCAAGGGGACAGATAATGGGATCTACGCACACCACTCGTGTTATGATTCTATGGTCATTTCAGATCACTGAAATTACCTGAATAAAAAGTACCACTTAAAATTGCAGAAAAAAAAAAAAAAGAAAAAAAGAAGTAGGAATTCTGTTTAGATCAATTTTTCTCAGTATATAATTCATTATGATGCAGGGTAACAGTTTCCTCTTGTTGCTGGAGGGGAGGTTCCTCGTTAGGCCACCATTTATCCCAACTATGCGCAGGTTACAATTACTTTGTACTGGTTCTCATGCTCGTGGGACCTCTCTGTGAGCTATTCCCTTTGGATATTCATTATCCCTTTGGAAAAATTACTTAGTGGCATAATTAGGTAGATTTCTGCTTGGTTAGTGAATTAGTGAGGAAAGGCTTGTGAATGCCAGACCTGGAGCAAGGCAGAGGTGTGTGTTGCTACTCCTCAGTAATTCATTTTGGCTGCTGTAGTGAATTGACTGAGTACAGTGCAGCTGGAAAGGGGAGACTACAGAATCCAAATGCACTGTATAACTCACACCAGTTTTCCTGTTTCCTTGGAAAAGGGGTCTGACTCCTTCCATGCAGGGACAGCAACACTGTTATTTCTAGGACAAAAGTGCAGTTATATTCTAGAGCTGTGGATTAGTAGGGAGAAGGGGAAGGTCTCTCACAGAATTTAGCAGACCATTTGTGTTCCGTCTCTGTCTGGAGGCTGAATAACTTTCTGTAGATCAAGCAAAAGGTAACATTTGTATGAGTGCTGCATATGTAATAGAGGACAAGATTTCTGGTAAAAACTTCTGTTGCATTTGCCAAAGAACACAAGCACAGGACACCACTGAGAAGTGAAGGAAAGGTGCAACTTTGGGTTCTTTTTTAAAAAGAAAAAAAAAGAGGTAGAAAAATGGTTAAAAGAAACAGAAGGAAACAGGAGATGTACAGTCAGAGAAAGGGTGGTAGAAATTTCGTGCTAGCTGTGAAGCACAACACTAATGCTAATTCAGGGAAAGGTGGAATATAGATGCAAAAATCTAATTCTAAATCACATTTGAAAAAGATATAAAGAGAAAGGTCAGAGAAAGAAAGTAAAACCCAAAACAAAACACCCATAACCATGCTTACCTTTCTTTTGCATGACTTCTATATGCCTCTGTTCCGGGCCTTAGGTATTACTACACCCCCTTTCATAAATTGTTCTGTATCTCAAGAACTGGAACTCTGTAACTTTTTTACAGTGAAGATTTTAGCCACATTGCTTCTAGTTGTTTTTGTTGGGAAGATAATAGAATCACTGGGCCATGGCTTTTTAAATAAACCTTACAGCTGGTATCAGTTAATTTACTTTTTTGTCCACTTTTGAGGAAATCATTCCTTAGTAGATAAGTTCATCAGGAAGGCTGACCTTGGAAGAAGCCCTCTGCAGCTCTCTGCTCCATACCAGGTTGCTCTTCCTTACCCTTCCACACAGTGGCCACCCATTTCACATGTACAAAAAACTGTTCCCTGAATGGCAGTGTGAACAAGATCATGGAAATTATCTGAATGAAAAGTACCACTTAAAATATGCAGTAAAGAAAGAAGCAGAAATTATTTCAAATAAACCTTGTACATCAACTATATTCATATGCTGACTCAGCAAGCCATTGTGCTAGCCAGGCCTCCCTGCCTCCCTATTGGGGAAGCAGCAGGCTTCATGTCAGCTGATAATGCCAGAGAAGGTTTTGAGCTTCTTTGGGATGACTCAAGAGAAATATAGGGACAACACATATTTTCCTAAATAACGGTTCAAAGGGATTTTTACGTTCCAAGGTGGATGAGATTGGTGTCTGCAGATTCTTTGAACTTGGCTTCCAATATATAGGAAATAAAAATATTTGCCCCTTTAAAAGTGACAAATGTAGCATTAAATTCTTGGAGACATGTTTTCCTTCTGTGTTGGGTGAGTGCTGGTGGGAGGCAGATGGTGTGGGAGAAGCACAAAGCCTAGGGATCCTCCTTCCCTAAGGCGGACGAGGGGTGGCATGGAGCCCATGCAGCCCCTAACACCTGTGGCCTTGGGGAGCTCTGAGGAGGAAATTGCCCTCTCAGTGGATCACACCCTTCACTGCTGAAGAGTTTTGCACATTTGTTAACATGTATTCTTCACTGATACCTCTCCTTTCCCCAGAAACTACCTGTTAGGCCTGTCATCATGAGCTTCATACTACCTCGTGCTATTCAGTTAACTATGGTGGACGTTTTACCCTTTTTCTTAAAGGCAGGGATTTTCTAAGAAAATCTATATCTACTTCTATAATGTTCTGAATGTGTAAAGGTGTTCAGCTTCATAGTGGTTAAGGACAGAAAAGAACATGAGAAGATCTGGACTGCTTTTCTCTTACTCTTGTATGTTTAGGCCATTGAATGTCAGCTTTATCTGAAATCCAATAGTGTATGTTTTATTAAAGCATACCGTTCAGGAAGGCTCTGTCTGATTATGAAGCTATTGAAAGATGAAGGCTCCGGACCTTTCACTGGTTAGTTACTATCACTGTTATATATTTTAGTTCATAATTTATAAATTGCATTTTTTGTGTAGGTTAAACAGCTCATTTTTATTGTGTAGGATAAAGAGCTCATTGATATCCATTAACTTTGTCTCTGTGTGTACGTGTGTGCAGATACTTATACAAGAATGCTACAATTATTTTTTGTTAGGGATTATACAGACTGAGGTCTTCCAGTCATTCACTAAACAGGCTTTTTTCTTCAGACCCTGAATTGTTCTTACAGTTGTTACTCAATAATCGTTATTTATGGGGATCAAAGAGTAGGGTGTAGTGTTACATCATTGGTCTTCCTGATGCCACAGACGGAGGTAAAATCATTCTTGCATTCCTCTCATTACTCAGTTTATATATCCATCCATCTCTAGCCCTTTGTGCAGCATTATTGCACTGGGGACTCTTGTTAGTTACTGCCTAACCCTCACAGCCCTTAAATCCTTTCCAGGGTAATTGCTTCCCAGGATAGCATCTATCTCTGATGAAGCTACATCTTATATACCTGCCATATCCTCTTAACTATTTCCAATTTACCTTTGTTGCACACAGCTTTTATTGGTTATTAATCTTATACATCCAGATGATCAAGGGAAGAAAAATACATCAGATCCACAAAGCTCAACTAAAAATGTGGAGAGGGGGAAGGAGACTTTGATTTCTCCATTTAAAAGCTTTTTACATGCTGTTTTAATCCATTTGGTGCTGGTAAATGAGCATCAAGCGACACTGAAATTGTGTTTTTCATGACATGCTGGCTTTCATAAAATTAGAAATATTCCGATTTTGTGTAACGATATTTCATTTGTATCAACGATACAATTCACAATGACCAGCACCACAAGCAAGTGAAAGGAGGAAGGGTTTAAAAAATAGAAAGAAAACAGTAAGTGAGAACAAGACATGGATGGACAGAAGAGGATATCATTCTTCATGTTAACTCTGCCAAAAAATGCAACAGAACAAAAAAATCTCTTGAAGTTCGTGGCTGGAATTAATCAGTTTACTCGAATAGCAATGTATTCTTTTATAATAAGGAAATCATCCTTGCCTCTTTTGAATAGCATTAAAGACATTGTTCCAGTTTTCAGAAATTTCTCTAATATTTCTGAGAGATAAACAGGTACCTTAAATGGTACTTTTATGGCTTGGGAGATAAAATTATTTATATTGATGTTTGTGTATACAAAACTGTATTATTTTTCATAATACATCTTATTTAACATTCTCCTATGCTAAGAACAAGCTGGAAATTATTAAATTATCCTCAGTGATTCAGAATACAGAAAAGATGGATTTGTTAAAAATTCCTATCATTCTGGTATTCCCATTAAAAGTAGTTTTATTTCCATCTAGCTATGGGTTCATACAACATAGAGCTGTGAGAATATCTCTCTTCCTTGAGTCCTTTTGCCCTGCCGGTGCAGTTTTTTTCTGTGCTTCTGACTTCCCTTAGCCTAGATAGGTACTTCATAGGCAAAAATCAATATAAATAAAATGCTAGGTCCTGTCTTCCCCCCCCCCCCCCCCCCCCTTTCGTTTATTCGTTTATTCTTTGTTACTTTATATTTCTGTGTTCTGCTGTGGAATGCAGATGGAGGTTTAGTCTTGGCTATTGTATTTTTCTTTGAATTGTGGCTTAATAAGGCATCTAATTTGGTTCTTTTTAAAGAAGTCCTAATTTTCAATCTCATTTTTCTTAGTTACTCAGTTCTACACTAGTGAGTCTCAATAACATCTCAAGTGTTCTGTAGAGGGAAAAGACCTATTTCTTTGGCTAAATCACTATCACAACTAGCTTTCAAACAATTTTGTTTCTGGAATTATCACTTTGCACTAGTGACCTTCAAACTGCTGATGAAAGGAAATGTGATCTATAATGACAACAGAAAGTAAAAGGTGTTCTTTGGCAAGGATTGATTCAATAATGACTCCATTGCATTTTGCTTAAAACCATGAAGCTATAAGAACACCCAAATGTATATGATGGAGGGAAAGAAAAAAGACCAAGTTTCTTTTGATTTTGGTCAGCTTTCAATTCTAAAATATAATGCTAAAAAGGGAGGCCAAGAAGCTCAAGCTCAACCAGCCATGTATTTGAAACTTTAAAAAACCAGCAACCACAAAAGTTAACTTTTCTGTGAGAAATAACATCCTTCATATTTTAAATTAAGCTTATTCAGTGTTCAAAGTAAAACAGACTCTATTTTCTTGGATTAAATTCAGTTCTTTTTGGCTGTGTACTGAATTTGAAAAGTAGAAAATGGGCTTAATTTTTAGCTAGAGACTTGCACGTTGTTTCAATTTAGCAACAATTTCATATGAAATAAAATCTCTTTTCAAGCCTATTATTATTTCTAATCATTAACCTCTGAAAAATCAGATTCCCCAAATACCTGAAGGACTGGAGGCACTCAGCACGTTTAAAATTGACATTGATTGGCAGTCCATGAAAGGCAGTTGCTCTATCTTTGTGAAAACTAAAGTCTATTACAAAAAAAGGCAAAAAAAACCCCAAAAAAAGCGCCTTACCCTGAAAGTATTCTTTTTTAAAAAAACCAACAAATAAGTTAAAAGTCTCCCAAAATTCCTAAAAAACATCTTCAGATCAAACGATGCTCTTTATTCTACAAGAGTTTAAGGTGCTGGGAATTAGGAGAGATTCTGTATATGTCACAGAGAGACAGATTCTGAAATAGCTCACTAGATAGCTGGCAGAAATCCTATGCTACTCTGAGTCACCACAGGGACCAGCTGAATGCATAAATGTACAGGGATCAGGAAAAAGAAGAAATTGCATGCTTCTTCCTAAACACAGCCATAGCTATGTGTGAGTTAAGATTCGTGTGTACTAGAGTCAAGCAGTGGTGTTCTTAATATTATTTGATTTTGGACTGATTTCAAAAGTTAACAGCTCTCATCATTTTTTAATTGATAAAGTGTCAGCTAAGTTGTATAACAGACTAACAGCTGACAAAGACAGAAACATAGAATCCTAAACCAACATAGATTGGAAGGACTTCTGAAGGTCACCTTGCTCAAGCTCCCATTCAAGTTAGAGGTAGCTTTGAATTCAAAAGTATCAAGTCATATCAGGATGCCAAGAGTCATACCCAGTTAAGCACAGAATTCTTCCCAGGATGGAGGTTTCACAACTATCCTGGGCAAACTGCTGCAGTGTTTGATCTTCCACAATGTGATTTTTTTTTTTTTTTTTTTCAAATATCTAACTGGATTTCACATTGTTGAACCTGTAGGTTTAGAGATCCTAGGAATTAGAAGCCAACCGGAACTGAGAAGGAAAAAAAAAATAATTTAAGGAAAAGACTTATGAGGAAGCAAATCGGTTGTATAATTGAAAGCCAGAATAACTAGTCAGAACCTGCAAAACAGTTATGATAGTTTTCTGATAAGTGGCACAGGATCCACTACGACCAATCACAGCACCTTGTTCCTATAAGGACAGTGTTATAAGAAGTCACAGATCTTATAGGGGTCATGTACCCTTTACTCTGACTCTTTTTTGAGCATGAGCTCAAGATCAGAGAGGATGCTTGAGGGGATAAGCTGGGTCTTTCTTGTTTAATATTCTGGAGTCAATGTTTTTGTTTGTGTCCTCTACAGGTGGAATGTTCTTGAAAATTCTGTTCATGAAGTGGTCGGTGGGATCCTGGAAAATGCCAGTGCTGGATAAAACTTTTTTTGCTTTTAGCATGTGTTGTGGTTTAACCCCGGCCAGCAACCGAGCACCTCACAGCCAGTTGCTCACTCCCCCTCACTCAGAGAGATGGGGAGGAGAATTGGAAAGGAATGTAAAACTCAAGGGTTGAGATAAGAACAATTTAATAATTTAAACAGAATAAAAAGGTTAGAACAATAATAACAGTAATAATAACAAAATGGAAAGATGGGGAAAAAAGGGGTAAAGCAAAAGCAGCGCATGCAAGCAAAGCAGAACAAGGGATTCATTCCCCACTTCCCACGGGCAGGCAGGTGTCCAGCCATCCCCAGGAGAGCAGGGATCCAGCACGCGTAACGGTTACTCGGGAAGACAAACACCACAATGCCAGATGTGCCCCCCTTCCTTCTTCTTCCCCCAGTTTTTATACTCAGCATGACATCCCATGGTATGGGATATCTCTTTGGCTAGCTTGGGTCACCTGTCCTGGCTGTGTCCCCTCCCAATTTCCTGTGCCCCCCCCCCCCCAGCCCTCTGGCTGGCAGGACCCAAGGAACTGAAAAGTCCTTGATTCAGTATAAACATCACCCAGTAAGAACTAAAACCATCAGCGGTTATCAACATTGTTCTCACACCACTTCCCAGACACAGCACTGCACTAAGTACTAAGAGGAAAAATAACTCTATCCCAGCTGAAACCAGGACAGCATGCGAGAATATGCATGGACCTTACATGTTTCCTAAACACATCTGTAATGATGAATGCTGCTGTGAGTAGGGAAGTGACACCCTGCACCTTCACCAGTATCAACAGCATAGGCACACTGACCCCTCTTCTGCATGGGCAAGGATTCCTCCACACCTCACTGCTGGGCACAGAAGTCCTGTCTTACTATTCTTGGTTAAATATCGAAAAATAAACTACTGAGGATGACATTAATCTCACTTGTGACCGAATGCATTCAAACACAATGGACTAATTAGTTTATTTTATTTTTCCCTTGGGGTCAATGGACAGAAATTCCAATGAAGGAGCAATTTCATCTACCTTTTATTCTGACTAAAAAGGGAGCCTTCATAATTAGATTAAACCAAATGTATAATTTTTAGATGAACTTTCTCATAGAGATATGAGATATGCTCCTTTTTAAGGCAACTATCTCAAATTGAATTTACGGGCAGCTAGATGCCTGAGTGATTTCTGAGATTTGGTTATAATTATAGTATAAAGATCACATGTGAAGTCCATGGCAGGCCTTATCAAAATAAATCTTTCAAGAAACATTGCATACTGTCTTGGAAAATATCAATATTTTGTTTTCATGTCTGTTTCATTACTGAGATACAATTCATGGGAGAATCAATTTAATGCTTGCACATTGTGAAAATGTTTAAAAATTATTTTTTAAGATAGAAATGATACATTTTAAAACTCATAGTACTGTGAATTATTTTACTTTCCACTTTATTATTGATGGGAATGTTCCTATCCATCTTTCAGTTATATTAAAAGAAACCTATTCGGAAATTAATAAAAGACAATAAGTAGCTGCAAGGAGCACAAGCAAGATGTGTTACACTAGTTACTAACTCAGGAAAGCAATTGGACACGTGGTTGCAGTTAACTTGCCACACAACAAAAAAACCCCACAATTTTAATCAGAATTGTTCATGTTCTTATTAAATCCATTTTACCAAAGTAAGAATGTAATAAAAATGCTACATGTACTTTACGCAAGACTATTTCAACTTTTCCTGCCTATTTATAAAATTATTTATTTATACTACTAATTTAAATTCACTTTTTGTGAATAAAATAAAATTACCTACCCAAATTATCAAGTTATTTTGAACTTCAAAGACAAGCACGCTGTAGGAAGTGCTATTCCCTACTACTTCTTCCTGTTATATTTTAGAATATATGTGGAGCTCTTTCTAATGAATGTAAATATGTGAATGCAGAAATGTTAAAAATATGTTATTGAATTGACAACTTTGAAATAACAACTATATTGTTATCAACTGGATAGTATTTTGATCCTTGTATAAAAAAGATAAAGGCACTATTGTTTCTTAAGTATATCAACATAAAATGAGATAAAAGGATAATATTCTTTAAAATCAGTAGACATTCAGATGACATATTGTACATAAGCTAGTAGAATAGCCATAGTTAATTCATAACATATGTATGTTATTTAATAGTGATGAATTTAGCACCCTTTTTGCCTTTTTCAGCATCAGGCAAATGAAGCTGTGATTTTTCTTTACTAAAGCATACTGGAACATATTGTGTTTGGAAGCTCTCTGATTTTTCAGTACTTTTGTACAAGGAAATTACTGGCTCGTGTTAGAAATATATTTATTCAATATGTTGTAGTGGCAGATGAAGTGAATACTTTAATTCCTACTAACTGATGATAATTTTTGTGAAATGAAGGAAACTGTGCCCAGAGCTGCTCAGTCTCCCCAAATGAGACTGCGTAAGACTAATATCCATTCCTTTTGAAACCAACTTCCTAGGCCAAACATTCTTCAGATAGGAAGTAAAATCCTGTAGTGACAAAGATCAGAGGAGGCCTCTGTGGAAGGATGAATGACTTCTTGAAACAGTGCAAAACATCTTGAATGCTGAAGGCAGGCAAAAATGCACAAGGACCATCAGCTCAAACATTGCTGGGGCCTGGAAGATAACAGCAAGTTCTATAATCGATTTGAAAGTTTGCTGACTCAGATGTTAACTTAATATTTGCACAGGTCAGGAAAAGAAACTTCAATTTAGATGAGCAGAGAAAAATCAAACCCATCTGTTTACTTTCAGTCTGGAAATAAATCTCTCTGATTTCATTCTCCGTGAAATTTAAATTCTGCCTTTCCCCACACTAATAAGATTACCATATTTGCATGTTTTATTAATCATAAAAACTTATTTTAATTTATACAGCTTTATTTACTTTCTGAATTAATTGTATGGTGGATGTTTAAAGCATGCATAGCTGATGTTATCATCTTTATTATTACTTACAGTGTAATTATTACTTACAGTGCAGCAGAGCCACAAAACCTCCAGAAAATATTGGTGTCTCTTGTGCTTAGTTTATGAATACACACAGGGAGGAGGGGAAGCAGAAGTCTGTACGATAAGACAATACTTGTATTTTGATGTCCCTGGTCCTGGAGGACTAAAGACAAAGTCAGATTCGGGGCTTGCACAGGAAGAGACATAAAATTCAACAGAAGGGTATTTCTGACTTAGGAGAGTGTTCTGTTCTTGCCATATACTGGTAATGCTAAGAATACTAAGCTGTTGTCTCTTAAACACCCTTAAGGAGTTACTCATAGGAGCTAAGTCAAATTGTGCAATAACAGCTGTTTCTGTGGAACACAGCTTCAATTTATTTTCTTTTTAGCTGAAAGTATTTTAGTACCAGGTGGTTTTAAATGAGAATTTAATCTTAGTTTACAGCATGATTTTGGCAATAGCATAATTATAGGAAATAAATTTTCAGAAAACCTTTAGAATATTTTGTTTTCTGACATGGCTAGCCAAAAGGTTTTATATACAGTGGCTCCAAAATGAAAAGAAAGAAAAAAAAAAAAAAGTTGTTATGCACAGGAATACAATAGGGAAGTTAGAACAATGTAATATCTCTTCTAAAGTCCAATAACTGCAAACTGGATTGTCTGCCTGCATGTGAGGTAGCTAATTGCTGCTGATCTGCTGAAACTTAATAAAATAAATATTAGATCTGTAAGTGATATCCAACTCTAATAAAGGGCAAATATCATTTTAAAATGTTTATGCTTCAGCTGGCTTAGTCAATATGGGAAGGCAGAAGTCTTGGGTATCCTATCCACTTAACCCAACCGAGATTCTACAACTTAAGAATTAGGGTTGGTAGGGTTTGTTTTTGGTTTTTTTTTTTTCCTTTTATTGATGGAACAATGAAAGCACTCTAAAAAAAAAAAAGCTAAGCCCTTATCATAAACTTACATACAAAGAGCTAAAAGGTATCCCATAATATCATGAAAATTGGTGTAATACAGCATTTAGAGTGAAATAGGTTTTGCCTTCTAGAAAAACCTTAAAAATCTGATTTTGTTAAAATTAATTAAATACTATCAAAAACAATTAATTAATTTAATTCAACTTGATTCAATACAGCTTCCTTTGACTTCACTGTATTTTGAATCAGGTTCTGAGCAGGTTACAAGACTAAACTAAATTATACTGACATGAAATCCTCACTCTGCTGAAATCAGTGGTAAAACTCCTATGGACTACACTCGGGTCAGATTATCAGTGAAATCGTCTGCATCAAAGTAGTGCTCAGCACACCTGTGGTGGAAGTGAAGTTCAAAGGCATCTTTGCAGTAGTTACCTAAGTCTTGATATCACCTGTGTGTTCAAACTGCTTAAACCTGTTGGAATTTTTGTCCCTGCTGCTATAATGATAAAATAAGGACTAAGTGGGGTGGGGTTGTCCTGTGGAAAGAAAACTGTAAGTCTAAAGGTTTTGGGGTTTGTTTATTTGGGTTTTTTTTTTTTCTTTTTGAGTTCAAATTTTCTGTGTATTATTTCTCTAAATGCGGTCTGGAGCTTTACAAAAGCTTCAAAATCTTCAGGTAGTTTGTTAAAAGTCAGAGCTGTAAGGTCAATAGGCCACTGGTATTTTAACCTTGTTATTTGGCTTTTATTCTTGTGATACTTGTTTCAGCTTGTTAGTATGGATTTTGTACTAGCCTTAATCTTTATCAGGAGATAACTGGATTCAAACACATAAAAGCTCTCTGTGACCAAGTGCAAGCCAACTTTATTCATAGAACCGCCTACGGTGGTGTGTTGGTCTGGATTTGTAGCTAAAACAGTATTGATACCACACTGGTGTTTTGGTTATTGTTAACAGTGCTTGCACAGCATTAAGGTTTTTGCTGTTTAGATTTGGCTGTATCTTAAGCAGTCAAAAAGTTCTATTTTTTTCTGTGGTTTACATTTTAAAGCTTGTGTTGGGTTTTGTTGGTTAGTTTTTGGTTTGTTTTTTTTCCTTGTGGGTATTTTGTTGGGTTTTTTTGGTGGCAGTTTGTTTGTTTCAAAATGGAATACAGACATTAATATCCCTTTAATATTAAATATCTTGACTAATTAAATGGAAAGTTGGTTTCTGAGGATCCTCATGAGGAAATAAGAAGCATAGGTATCTGGTATGTATATAAATATCTGCACATATAGGAAGGCTGTTTAGACAGCATTTACTGAATATGTTATGAATTGTATTTCTGGATTTCATATAAAAATATATATTCAGAAACCATTGGGTTTTTTTGTGTTGTTGTTCCCCCCATCCCGCCCCCCCCGCATTAAACAGGTGTATGTTTGGGTGAATATTGTATTGCAAGTATTAATTGAATAATATATTGCCAGATCTGACAGTGAGCAGCAATACATGTTGAAAAACCTATGTAGTGAATTTTCATTCTGTCATTCAGTCAGTTCTGGGTAATGTGTTGCAAAACAGTATGTTATTTGGTTTAATTTTGTTTCCAACATTGTTTATCATCTGTGTATTTTATTATGCAGTGTTTTGTAAGCTAAAGTTTTCTAATAATTTGCCACGAAGACATGAGTCTATTGTAACAGATATCATTAACTTTGTGTAATGCTCTTATCTCCGTCTCCTTTTTTGAAGCAATTTCACGAGGGGAATAAGACCATAAGGTTTTATGTGTGAAAGGGAAAACTGGGGTGGAGGAGAATTGAGAACTTGAGTAAGCCAAAATCTTCAGTCTGGGCTCAAAAATTCCCTAATCCACTTGTGTGTTGCCCTACTGGTAGGCCCGAGTCTACAAGTGCATCCCTCAAGTTAGCCACAGACATGTACTGTGAACTTCTTAGCTAGTAAGGAGTATTGAAGGGTATATGTCATTATGGTGAAGAAGGAGAAAGTATGATAGAGAATAACGGTTGCAGCTGAAGATGATACTAGGCTGAAATTCCCAACATTAAGAAAATGGATAGCCTGTGTGTGTTACATTGGAACTGTATACAGAAATGTAATATTCAGGGTAGTGGATCCCCAGATTTATTAATGCTGCTGTTCATGGGACTGCTTAATGCAGGAAAAGTACCTACTGGTCTAAAAGCTGCATTGGGATAAAAGGTATACAAAGACCTGATATTTTTTCCTGTTAGCTAGAAAAATCTACAAAGAAAAAAAAATGGTGTAACTAGCCAAGAAGAAAGTCAAAGATTTTTTTCCAATCTAAATAATGTAATCTATTTATTTATTTAATCATTCATTTTCTTTTGTTGTTTGCTTAATTGAACATAAACTTCTAAGTGACTTTTATTGACCATAAACCACCAGATACTATGTTTGGGTTTTGACAAACATATTATTTAACCCCCAAACTGTTTAGTCCTAAGTCAAATTCCTGTCAAGCTCTTCTAGCATCATGAGGATTTACCTTTTTTTTTTAACATGCACTAACTCATACCATGTTGAACAGTTACGCAATCTCAAACACAAGAATTAATAAGCTTTTTTTCCTTTGTTTGGCTCGTTTTCTTCACGTTTCTGGGGAAGAATGGTACATGTCACTTAAGTACTCATTGCCAGATGTCTGATTCTCATGCCTGGATTCTTCAGAAATAGGTATTGTTTAAAGTCTGCTACAGCTGGAACTGGTTAGAATAATAAAGGGGATCTGGTATGCTAGGGAAATTCTCTTTACCACCAGAAATTGATTTGAACCTTAGACAGGCACTGCTGACTCCCATACAAATGAACTGGAATTTTTAAGTTTGTTAGTAAGAAAGCAAACCAATTCTATGATGTTCTCTCATTTGAAACACTTTTTGAAGTTGCTCCTATAAAAGGAAAGACTTAAGATTCCTGGATGGTTCTGCAGATAACTGTGTCACATACTTGCACAAGCACAGAAGTGCTGATTTTGCCGTATTAAATGCCTACTTTGGTAATTCCAAGTGTGGTGTAGCTGAGTAGCAAAACTCCCTAGTGTAGTTTATTCAACATTTTTCCCACTTCTAGCCAAACAGCTAGTTTGCAAATTTACAGTTTTGTAAGCATAAAATCATGTAAATTGAATCTTCTTTTCAGTGGGACTTCATTTAATTTCTCATGATTAATGGAGAGGGGTAAGCTAGCCAAGAGGTAGTGTAAATCTGACCTCTTACTGACTTTCCTTTCACTACAAACAGAAGATTTTATCTTATCTTCTCAGACCTAGTTTAATGGTTTCTATTTGTGGTTGAAGGTTAATGTTAGGTTAAGCTTCTCAGGTAGCTTGGTCTTGTGTAGAATGTTTCTGAAGATGATTTTATTTAAGTGGGACCACAAAGTTGTCTAGTGATTACCAGGAAACACTCAACAGCTGCTGCACTGTGCTATGTGCTGCATTAACCCACTGTTGTCAGTGGAAACTTATGACTGTGGCAATTGGAAGATGTTACTGGGGGGGGGGGGAAACACCTGCAATACAGAGGTCCTGGACCCTCAGGGTGCGGGAAGGTCTTCTGAACATCTTAAAAACCTCCCAAAGAGGCATAAAAATTATGCAGAGAGAATCAAATGCTTGAATCACTGACTTGCTGATCAGTATGCTTTTCTGTAAATAAGCAATATTGGTTTTAAGAAATTATTTTTTTTAAATGCTTTATGGCCACTAGCAAATCCTTTATAACATTTCAATAATCTTTTCATTTATTGCTTTTATATATTACCAGCTCCTGGTCCTCTGCCACAGTATTGCTTAGGGGACCTTGTCACTTTCCTTAGACTCCCGCCCTGGCCTAAACCCTGCATCCTCCGTGTCCTAAACCAGGGTACTGCAGGCTGAAGTTACATAAATTTCAGGCTTTTATGTAAAACAGTTCATAGATATAGATTATAGGACAATTCTGCTGAATCTTCAGAAGAGTTTTGAGGCATAAATACAAGAAAGATTCCTTCCCTCTAATTGTCTCTGTTGAACAATTTAAGGAAGAATCTCAGTGGAACTGGTGAATTAGACTCCTGTGAATTTGAGGCTGGTTTTTTTTTTCTTCTTCTTGTAGATATGAAATTTGATTTATGCATAGCAGGTTCTGAAATTTTAATCTTCTAAAATTAAATAAAATTATTATATTATTTCAACTCACCCTATGCTTAAGCTAAGACCAATATGTTTCAGCGATCTTGATACCATTTTAAGTGTACTCTCCAAAATACAAGTCTTTTTAAATTTAACAAGCAATAGCTTCAGTGCTTCCCAGATGCAAACATGTAAAAGCTATCATTTCTGAATAGTGATTGGATTTTGGTGTGATGTACTGTATTTCAGCGACATAAAAATATAAATAATCCAATACTTCTATTCTCCTACAGTGTAACATAACGATATAAAATTTTTCATGTCTCATTTTTTTTCTCTTCTCAAGAAAAAAAATGTTGCACGTCTAGTGTTAAGCTATATGTTGCTAGCATGTCAGAATTGCACACCAGAGTATAGAAGTATTTCAGAGTATTAATTTTCCTAATTAAGTATATAAGCAATACTCAGTGATTTTTGAAAGCAGTTTTGAGTTACAGGTTTTTAAGTAACTTATTTTACTGTTTCTGCTTCCTTATATCTTCTTAATATCTAAAGAAGCTTAGAATAGCTTATACTTTAGAAGCAGGGAAAATTCTGCTAGAATATCAAAGTACCAATGATGTTGGCCAGCTGTACAGACCATTGTAGGTGCTGTTGTAGGTATTGACTCTGTAGGTCAGCAGGTGAGTTTTAAGCATTAATCCTCTCATAATGTGTACATGACAGCAAGGGTAGCATTTAAAGGCCACTCGATATCTGTCTTCAAAAGTGAACTGAAGAGTTAACCACTTCTGTCACAGTGAATTCAAATAAAACCAGCCCCCTAGGCACGAAAGCCTGATTTAAAGGTAGAAAGTAACAGACGTAACTAGGTCTCATTTGCAAGGAGCTGGACAACTTCACTCTCGGCATCACATCATTTATTTAACTCTGCTTAAATTCAGGATGCTGCCTGAGCCAACAGTGCTGGTGCAGTAACTAGCAGAATGGACTCCACAGGCAGGTTTTCTAGCCATTGTTGATACGATATAAATAGTAATGATGATCCAAAGTAAAAACACAATTAGTGAGCTATGTAATGCCTTTCTGCTGATACATGCAATATATCAGAGTATTGCAGAACAAGTAGGAAGGGCTGTGTACATAAATTTCTCTTGTTTACTTTTGCACATTAATGCTGCTTATCAAGCTACAGCAGAGGTGAAAGAAAAAGCAAATAAAGATGTATAATCTCATGCATCGTTAAAAAACAACAACAACAGAAACAAACAAAAGAAACCCTCCCAACAATCTCAAGTATTTAACAGTATATAACAGTATTTATCCAAGCTTAACATTTCCCCAGATATATCTATTTTTGAGTGAGACACCTTTCTCCACCCCAGTCAATCCATAAAGAAAAATGTACTTAAGACCTACTGGGTCTACTAGGAAATAGAGCGTGAGTGTTGGCTGATCTGTCTTTATCATCCTTATTAACAAAAGTGAAATGAAAGTGAGAAATTATTCTAGCTAATAATTTATAGGATGCATCTCAAAAAATCCCTTATTTCAGGGTCACCATAAAATGGTGATGAATAAATGTGGTGGTAATTGTTGTACTTTTGTATTTGTGGTTTTTTTTTTAAAGGAACACTTACTGAAGTTTAGTCAGTAATGTGCCAAGAAATACATCTGTTACTCCACTGTTCAAGGTATTTAGCGAATAGTTTCCTACTACTGTACTTATATATGCATAGTGATCACTCTGTGTATTATCAACATTACTCAATTCATGCTACAGTACTGTCCTAGAGTTGAATTCTGCAGTTTATCTTCACATTAACAGCTAAACAAATTATGTTAAACAACATGCAGTGGCATTAAAGTCCAGGAATCATATAGATTATATATCTCTCTATATAGAGTCATATAGTGCTAGCTAACATTTTTCAACATACCTGGGTAAGAGACGTGCCTTTCCTAAAGCTTTTCTATTTTCCCTCTGAAAAAGGTGATGTACGAAAAAGGCTTTTATAAGTCACTGACCTGTAGAAACAGCCCATACTTTCCCTGCCCCAGCATAATCTGGGGTAGCTCTGGCCTGCTTTGAGGGAGTAACATCACCTTTAACTGAGCAATAAAAACCACAGGTTGGGTAAAAGTCCATCCAGCCCAGTGCCCTCTCCCCAGCAATGATGAAAACCAGGCTTAAGTATGAATGGGGTAATCATATAATGAAAATTCCTGCTCAGATGCCCTTCCTGATTTCAACAAACTGCAGTTCATGGAGATCCTGAACCAGATGGGGTATGTTTATATCCTGTTAACAAGTTGGAACATTATTTTTTTTTTCCCCCATGAGTTTGAAAATATGCAGAGGGTGAATGTGTATACTAGCACGAAGTAATGTCTTTATGTGTTTGTGTATATGCGGGGGGAGGGGGGAAAGTACTACCTCTAAACTTTTAGCATTAGCTTTTACTTCTAAAAACTAGATTCCCTGTGATCAACCCCCAGAGGTATAGCCAGCATCCATTCTCGTCAGAGCAGCGTATGAACAGCTGCATCAGTATGTTGGAAAGGAACTTCCTCTAAAGCCAGCATGCTTCCTGCTGGAAACCTACTGCAAAACTAAAGCACCTTTCTAAGACATCTGTGTCTGGAGCTTTGGCCCTTTGTTTATACTGATAAAAAAATTGCTGCATGGATTTGCTAGACTCAGAAACAGAACTCTGAAAGTCCTGAAGAGCAGAGCACCTATTAGACTTCAGGTAGAACTCTTCAGTTTGCCCAAGACTTCTGTTCTTTCTAGTGTGTTTGGTTTTTTGGTTTTGTTTAGTGACTGTGAGCTATTTAACTGCGTTGAAAACATGCATAAAATTATTTTGGTTAAATACAACTTTCACTTTAACAAAAAAATCAGGCACTTTTTTTTAAAATATCATGAAGAGTCTCTCCTATGTGTGGAACATCCTCTGGAAACTCCCCTTTGGAAACAGAGGAAGGGACAGGACAGAAGTTCTTAATTTACAGTCAACAGAATAGGTTACTATAATATGGTATGTTTCACTGAGTGCTAATGTGATCCCTATGATTAATAGTCCTGGGAAGATTTAAGAAATCTAGTTGCTGTATTTTATTCTTTTTTCCTCCTTTTTCTCTAGGTGTGAACAATATTGGGGTAGGGGGAAGCAAGGAGGGGAGTGCTTCTGGTATAAGAACTTGCTTCCTGAAAGTAATGTTATTGATGAACAGCAAAAAAATAATTTTGTAATACTCACCTGAATCATGGCATCTTTGGGTTGGTGTATGCCACCTGAGAGTCTGATTCCATCAGTTTCAGTAAGTTCTAAACCTCAATATTTAGAGATTGTCACCATACTCTGTGTATGTGTACATTTTATACTTTGATGTACAGTTTATACTTTGCTGTTTTAAGTTAGAGTGTTAGAGCTTCATTCAAGCAAAACTGTAATTTTTAACTACAGTTTAAAAAATGTTGAAGTACAGAAAGTACTGTCTTGGGGGGTGTGGGTAGAGGTATAACCGTAAAGAAGCCTTAAACTCTCTGCTGACTAGGTGATTATACAATAGAAAGAGACCTTTGGATATCTACTTTAGAAACTGTCTATTTCAAAGTCTAAATGCATGGGTAGTGTTATACTTTTCTCTAATATAGTTTGCTATGAAGAAAACACCCAGAGATTAAATCTCACTTATTAATTTTTTAGCAATTTGTTATGGGCTGAATACCAAAAGAATTAGGCATCATTTGATTTAAATCAGTGTTTGGAGATTAAAATTTGAGACTGAGAATTCTTTGTTTAATTTGCAAACAAATATTCTATTTTAGTTTAAGATTTGAAATGTCATGATCTCATTGTTTTCTAATAAGGTCAGGAGTTGATTAAACTTTTATAATCGAGAAATTAGAAAACTGTGGTCACGCTCCAATAAAATAAAAGACATTTTCCCAAGTGGGAATTTAGGTATTTCATTTCTGAGAACCTTTAATATGAAAACTTCATTGTATGAACATAGCTATTTTCCATGTTAATAAGAATATTTGTCTTGCTAATGACTTTAAAAATATCCTAATTAGAGTTGAATAATCCACTGAGGTAAGAGCAGACTTGAACTTACAACTTTTTTCCTAATCAAAACTTTTAAAATTTTGTTTTTAGAAAAGATTTGCTTCCTTTATGTTATCCTGCACGTAAAAGGAAGAAAGAAGTTATGGGAAAATGTTATTTTCTTAACTTTTTCTGATTTGGGTTCTAACCACATGTGGTATGAAAGTTCCAAGAATGCATCTCAAGTCGATCTCTGCAGTGCTAAGGTAGGAAGCTATTTTCCTGGTTCTCTGAAATGCACTTTCAGTGTCCACCTCTTAAATTATTACTAAATCTCCATTTATGTTGGAAAGTGGCTATGTGCTAAAAATATTTGACTTGTTATACTATGACTTGGGGAAAAGATGATGGAAAAGGGGAACTATGGCCCTCTAAATCTTCCTAGAAATTTGAAGGGTCTCTAAGGGTTCCCATCTTTCTGCCTCTCTCTCCTCTGTCACTTGATTCCAGTGTGTCTGGCGAAACTTGTTATTGTAACCTGTTTTACTCATATGAAAGTGGCTGATGAGGTAGGGTGGGAAGTAGATAGGGGGATAAGTATAGTGCAAAGCAAGTTTTAATAATGCTGAGGAGCTTTTCAAACAACCCTTGGGATTGCTTAGTCTTAGGAACCTGGCCTTTGGACCTGCCTCCATTCCCAGTAATCCAAAAGAAGTGAGAAACCACAACAGTGCCTCCTTTTTGTTGCATTCCCTTTCTTCTTCAGCATCCCACATCTTCCTGTTCTTCCAGGGCTGCTGTTGAGAGTCTCACCCCTAAATTGTTATGTAGCTTGACAGCATTTCTTTGGTAGAAATGCTAATATAAGTTGTTCCTGCCCTTAGTTTCTGCATTGCCTTCACAGCTGTCTTGTTTAACTATTCATGGGCTGCCATTTCATGACTGGAATGAGGTTTTGGTATCTTAATCCAAGACACATTACTATAGGGCCATGGTGACCACTGAAGACAAAACCTAAATTCTTAGAGATATTTTAATTATAGGATGGTAAACATTGAAAATTCCTTGAGGAAAAGACAAATTGATAGTAGTTTTTGGGATAGTTTGCCCTGAAGAAAAAAATATATCCTTAAAACGTGAAATAAAAAATGTTTTAAACAGATTGCTTTTTTATAATATAGACATCCTTTTAGGAAAAGATTCTTGCCTTGCAAAGGGAAAGAGACACAAAAGGTTACCAACCACACCACAGGGTGTTTTATGCTACTTCAGGAATTATGTGAGGTTATTTTAGTTAAAAACAGAACTTCAAGATTCTGCCTTCCCTCAGTGTGTAGGTAGCCAGTCAAAACGAAAAATATTTTGGTCTGTTTCAACTCTGTTACGAGATAAGTTACCAGAATCTATTGTCTTAGACTATATGGTTTATGAGGCTGTAATGAAGTCAAGAACTTCTGAACAGCTAGGCTGTATTGAGTCAGGACTAGAGTCCAGTTTCCAGTCTTTCCTTCATGAGGACCACATGGCATGCGTTAGAAACTGCCATTGAATTGACTAGAATGTTATTAGCCAACATGATTAACTTTTCTTCTAAAGGTATAATTGTCATTCTGTACTAAAATTGTAGAAGTCTATATAACGAGGATGTCTTTTTGGATGTGTACAGGTACATTACAAAAAAAGGAAAAAAAAAAAAAAAAATCACATATCCATGAGACTTATATCATTTGGCAGCACTGCAATGCCAGTGCAGACACTTGTGGTTGGTTTTTTTTTCCTCTCTGTTCCAGCACTTTCTCAAGTGGTGCTGATTCTGCCGGTCAAATTCTGCTATTAGTGGCAAGATTTCTAAAATAGTCATCAAAACAGTAAGAACCAGTTTTTCCTACTGTAGTCCCACTTTTCAGCTAAGAACCCACTAAATAGGCCTACTCTTACAGAGTTAAGTACCACAGACTTTCAAAGGACTATGATAACGCTTTGTCATATCCGTAATACAAAAATAATTTCATCTGATACCGTAATCTTCAGGGTAAAAAACCTGCAGCTCCTTAATAGAACACAGAAACATTATACAACGATTTTTGTACAGGAAATGAAAAGCAAAGTCTTATCCAGATAAAACTGCAGGGAAAATATAGATAGGCAGAAGAAAATTATCACTTGTGATTGAATTTGGCAAGGACAAGGAGGATAACTCTACCCTTGTGAAGAGTGCCATGGGATCTCTAATGATCAGTTGCAAAGGGACCCAAGTTGGCTGTATTGCCCAATTACTGTAAAGATAGACTCATTAATTGAAGATTACAGCAATCAAATATACTTCTTTCTTTAATGTTACTAATGTATCTAGTCTCCTACTATGAGTTCCTCTAGTCACAAATCAAAAGTTTTACTGGGGGGGAGGGGGAGTATTCTTTTTGTTATCCTTCATAAATTAAGTTTTGTGAGTGTTAATTCTGTGTGTCTGGCAGCAGCACAAGAGGAAGCACACTATGGGCGCGGGGGTGGGGGTGGAATTTATCACTCAACAGTGACTGTTTTCCCGTAGAGCCACAAAAATCAATTGCTGCTCAAAATGCCCATGCAGACAGAAGAATGCATTGTGTGTCTTGCTAGTTAATATGTCTAGCTGATGAAAAAAATCAATACATTTTTCTTAAAAAGGGTTACTGCAAGAGGAGAAAGCAGTTTATCTCTGTCTGATTGATGAAACTGCATCAAAGTCAGTTATCCACCATTAAGTTCCATATTTAGCCTAGTCACCCTTCAGACTGCTGGAGTTCAATGCTCGGGCAGTACTTCCATTATATTATAAGCTGAAGTTAAGAGCATTTGGAAAACTTAGAGAATTGAAAAGTTTACTAAAATAAATGTTTGAAAGGGAGGCATGGGACATTTAAATAAATAGAAAAATAAAAAATCGAAGGGCTCTAAGGACCAGAAAAGAAGACAGAACCTTGGCAAGCTGAGGTTACTTTATTTCTCAGGAGATGATATATTCATGTTTTTTCTGACAGACTGCAGTCCCAGGGGCATTATACTTTTGCATCTCAAACTCACCATTGCTCCAGAGAGACTTGTTGTCCTCCATCGATTTTTTTTTTTTTTACTGGAGAAAACTATTTACAAACCAAAAAAATGGAGGTTAAAGGAAGTTACTTATACTACTGGAATGACATTGCCTTAGCTTTAAGCCTCCTGCATGAATATGCTGTAAGACTTTGCATATAATTTTTTATTGTGGAAAATATAAATATAGAAGAGTTGACAAAGATGGTAAGCCTTTTTGTGAAGGGAAAGTAAGGCTGGTTGGTTGGTTTTACCATAGGCTACCTTCTCACTGAACAAAAAATCCACTGTGAAATAGTGTCCTGTAACAGACAGTCATATTCCCTCTTCTGAGAAACACAAGGGTGTTTAATTTCCTCCAGCTTAACTTGAATTCCAAGTAAGGTAAGGGAGTTACTACCCACCCTTATTGACCACTAGCAATAATCCATAGTTGGTAGGCTTCTCGGGTCAATCATCTCTAAAGATGACTTTCACAGTGTTTCCTTTTTTCTGACCTCTTCGAGCTATGTTGATACCAGAGCTGCAAAATCAGCTTCTCTGCTGGCTGTCCCTATTCTCTCTGAACAGGACTTTCAGAGGTCTGAAGGCTGGTTGGTTTTTTTATTATTATTTAATTATTTTATGAGGTTGGATATATGGATTTTTTAAATATATTTTTTCAGTCTGCTACATCTTACTGTTACTTCCCTTTCTTTCCTATCAATGTGTAACTATTTGTTCTTAGAGCAAGCTTTTAGGCAAATTTTATTTGCTGTTATGTCAACCAGTTCAGCCCCACCTCCTGAAAAGGTATGCAAGTAGGAACAGGTTGAACCAAGTAGAGATCCATCTTTTAAGTGTTAATAATCTGCAATGAACAAAAATGCCAAGTAAAAATGAGAACTGAACAAGGTCCATGAGAAATGGTTTTATACAATTTAAGACAACACTACAATATTCCCTTTACAGATTTATACATTGATGTTTCTACCCAACAATTATGTTAGCAAAGCTGTTATGTGTGTCACTAAAGAAACTGAATGGCAGAGCTGTGTAGAAGAGTTTCCTCTTTCCCAGCTCTCTGGTATAATGACAGTTTTGTGGTTTGAGCATCAAAACACTAAACATCTTTTATCACAAAACAAAAATAGAAAGGAAGAGTAAACAGGGAGATTGCGGTTGGTGAAGGGTAATGTACCATTTAGTTGTCAGTTGGGAAGTATTGCCGAGCTTTTAAAAAGTTGATCCAAATCAATTAAAATCGATAGAAAGGTCCCAAAAAATATTCACATGCTTTGCATCAATCCTCTCTAAGTTATAATTTGTTTCATAGGCTGAACTGACAGACAACCATACCTGGACAAAATCCATTTACCTTCAAAC
The DNA here is from genome assembly GCF_023634085.1 of Falco cherrug. Lineage (NCBI taxonomy): Eukaryota > Metazoa > Chordata > Aves > Falconiformes > Falconidae > Falco > Falco cherrug. Next base: position 110,582,454 of record NC_073698.1, on the reverse strand, counting down.
CTTATTGAAAAAAATTATATGATTAGAAAATTGTCTGGAACTGTCAGCTTTCTTCCCTCCCTGATGTTTCTTAGAGAGTTCACTAACATTCCCCTTTTTCTAGAATATTTTTCCCCTAATCCTTTTCTTGCTTTTATGCTCTGGCATCATCCTCCAAGAAAATCTGGAGTCCAAGTAGGACTAATGTTATTTAATAAATTACTCCATACTGATTTGGACTGCTAATCTACAGTTTGGTGTCTCTTGATACCACAGACCTTCAGATCAACCTTTGAATAAGCAAAACTGAAGACTTTTTGATACAGAAGGTAGTGTAAATTACACAAATTTAGGGGCAGAAAACTGTTGGCTTGTGTAATTTGTCATAATTCATCTGAAGTAAATCAGATATTACACTTGTTAAAGACCTACTTCCATATTTGCTTTTGATTTTTTGTGATCTGCTATGCAGCAATGAATCTAAAAGTATGCCTTTTCTCCTTAATCTGTGTCTTTAACTCCCCTTCTACCTCTGGCCTCCATCCTAATGCTTCTACTTCTTCAGTCAAACTCAGAAAATGTCTTTATTCAATGTTATCCTGCATTTATTCTCTCTTTCCCCCCCCCCCCCCTCCTTCCTTCATGCTGTGTAGGTTTTGATATCATTGAGCTAAATTTCTGTGTAGAGTGATGTGGGATAAATATTATAGAATCCTATAATTGTTTATGTTGGAAAAGACCTTTAAGATCATTGGGTCCAACTTTTAACCTAGCACTGGCAAGTTCACCACTAAATCACGTCCCTAAGTGCACATCTACACGTCTTTTAAATTTCTCCAGCGATAGTGACTCTACCGCTTCCCTGGGCAGCCTGTTCCAGTGCTTGGCAACCTCTTCAATGAAGAAATTTTTCCTAATACCAAATATAAAAACTAAACCTCCCCTGGTGCAACTTGAGACCATTTCCTCCTGTCTTATCACTTGTTACTTGAGAAAAGGCCAACACCCGCTGCACTACAACCTCCTTTCAGTCAGTTGTAAAGAGCAATGAGGTCCTCCTTGAGTGTTCTCCAAACTAATCAACCCTAGTTTCCTTAGCCACTCCTCATGAAACTTGTGCTCTAGACCTTTCACCAGCTCTGTTGCCTTTCTCTGAACACACTCCAGCACCTCAATACCTGTCTTCTAGTGAAGTGCCTTTTAAAAATAAGTCCTTGTATGGTACAAAGTAGTGCTACATGGGGAATAGCTAATGGTAATGATGATGATAGGAATCATAAACATGAAGGCGAAGGGGAGAAAAGCAAGCAAAGCAAAAATTAGGTCACAGGTTTGAAAACCTCCCCGGCCTAGCATGAGCCACCCAAATGTAAAATTACATCAGAAATTATCACAGCAAACATTGTTTTTAATTAGCAACAGACACATTAATTGTGATGATGTATCTGTTTATCCATCAACAAAATAGGTAAATCATATATTCATTCATCTTTCTCATCTTAACAGCTTTTTTTTTTTGAGTGCATGAATGAGGTACCTCCTAATTTATTTATGTTAATAAATAGCTATTAGGCTACAGCGCAGCTATTTGTTAGCCAGAGCTGATATATTATTTAGACATTATAATAACCCTAAGCTTTCTCATTATTATCAATCTGAATAGACATAGATCTGCAGCAAGACAAATGCAGTCTCCACAGAAACCTTAAAGCCTGTAAATACTGGACTTGCCAGCTACAGCCAGAACTGTTGTACATCCACAGCCCTCCAGTGAGGCCAGCCTCTTTGCCCAGTCAACTGAACCTTAAGGCCTACCTCTATGATTAAGAAAGGATGACTTCTCACTGCACTCCAATAATACTTTCCAGTTAAAGAGGAGGGTAAAATTATGAGAAAACTGTTTTCAGAGGGACTAAAACTCTTCCAGAAAGACTTAGGGTCTTAGGCGATATGGTTCCACAAATGGATGCTGTTCTCTGCTCCTGTTCAACGTGATTGAACCTAAAACTTGAAATCTGAAACAGCTCAGCTGCTGTCTGTACCCAGAGGTTTCTAAATCACACCAGCACTGCACATCGAGCTCTGTTTCAGAGAGAGCAGGCAACCATCTGGCACTTTCTCTGAGTAGAACAGGCTGTCCTTACTGCCCACCAAAAGCCTGGCAACCTATATATCCTATGAAGCGTGTGGTATCCTCCCTTTTTAGGCTGACAGGTCAGAACATGCTTTTTCTTACTGTGAACACTGCCACTACAAGACATTATGATCTACATACAACAGACTCAGACCATGTAGGCATAGCCATGCTCGTGTTGATATCCAACCATGCATGCTTGGTCTAAAGCTAAAAGACAATTACGGTGATCCCTGTCATCTCAACGATTAAAGGCCGTGTCCATTCCTCTTTAGGTATTAAGTAACTTTGGTCTTTAGCAGTGGTCCAGATCTGTTAGATGTAGGTCATATACAGTACTGGTAACTCGAGGTATCTGACTGCACAAAGTAGCTAGTACCTACCAAATACCATGCTTCCGGGCATGCTGGTCACCCATTTCCTAGTTTGAAAACCATGTTCAGCTGGGTAACAGTCTGAGACAGGACTCCTTCACTGCTCCTACTGAAGTTCTATTATGAAATAGTTAATGAGAGAAGCAGAACAATGGAGCAGATTTTTTTCACCAAGTGGCCATGGGACATCTGAGGTGGATTTCAGCCCTTGCTTCGGTTTAAGTATAAAACAACTTTTCTTGGGTTCAGTTTGTTTTTCTCTTTCCTGCCTCATTTAAACATGGTTAAAACTCCCACTTTGCCAAAAGAGTCAAGGAAAGATGATTTGGGAGATGATGATTCATGCTCAGGAAAGCCAGCTGACAAGGCTTTCACCAGTGATAGGCAATTATTCCAACACCTCCTCCACAACACATTCAGAAAACTAGCAGGAGAGGCTAACACTCCACAGTTTAAGACACAGGAGAGGTATGAGACAGAATACATTTTATCTAAAGGTGGGATGACTGGAGATGTGCAATCGGAGGAAGGAAAGGTCAAGAAATGTGAGATGGAAAACTTGATTGAAGGATGCAGTGGGAGGGTAGATGAGTGGGTGGGAGGTGGGGAGAGAAGGTAAAGAAGTAATCTTTGTGCACTAAAATGCATGCGCATGAAAATCAGAGGTCATCTTATATTCAGGATCATTCTATTTTTAGGGAATTCAGTATTTAATAGAAAATGCATTTGAGATACAAATTCTCATTCATCCTTTTGAAATCTTCATTCTCTGTAGATATTGAATTTCTCTCAATAACTGCTAGGCTTCTGTCTGCACAGGGAACGTGTATGAGGGTTTCATCTGTCAGCTGATATATTTGGGGATAGGATAAGGTCAGAGTAGGAAGAAATAAGGTGGATTTCATATACTGAGTAGGAAATGCAAATAAAGATTTAGAAACAATAAAATAACTTCAGAAGTTATTGAAGGCACATTTGGTAATGGGTATAGATACAGAGTAAATATTATATTAGAGTGAGGTGGTTTGGTGTGGCTCTTGCAATAGAAAGTATTTCCAGAGACAATCAAGAGATTAAAAAAAAATTAACACCAGTTCTTAAAGATTGGTTGAATTGCTTAGAGCTGTAGTCTCACTGATGAAATTCTTTTAGCCTAAGTAGTAGAACCTTGGAGTAGGGAATTGTATTTCCTGCACGGCTATTTGCAGAGCTATAGCATTGCTGTGATTCTTGTATGTCTCTTTCCCAGCTTCCCCAGTTTGCTGTTTTTCCTCCTTTCCTCCCCATACTTTATTATCCTCATCACAGCGTAGTCAAAGTTTAATGTCATATGTACTTAAATAATCTCCAGTACATTAAAATCCTGGTCTAAATAAGGACTCTAATATTAATTCTTAATAATTCTATTTAACTAAAACCTGCAGATGTTATGCTGTGAAGGTTGCAATGGGGAGAAGGGTGTGTATGTCGCAGATCAGAGCATAGTAACTCTGCTACAAATGCTGCTCTACTGAGATCAATTACATATCTGCATAGCCTCACGTGGCTGTTCAACAACTGATGGATCTACACTGGGCATCCTCCAAAACACTTTATAATTGATCTGGAGTGAATGTGCAGAATGATATCCTACTGTTTAACAAACTGAAGCCATGCTGGTTAGTACGAGTATCACTATGCTAACCGTCTTTCTTGGCTGATTTTAATCTTCTGACTTCATCACACAGTTAATTGTTTCTCATTTATCCATATTAATGGAAGATCATATGAAATCCATGTAAATTAGGCTTTGAGAGCCTAATTTAGTACCTTTTACTGAAAATGGGTGGAAAGATTTTTTTTTTTGTCAATAGGACAGGCTCTTAGCTAGCGACCTGCTTTTGAGCAAGAGCAGGTGTCACATGGTGTGTGCCCCATCTTACAGATTTGAGGGTGCTGCTCTGCAGCAGGTGTGCTGATAGGTGGTGGCACTTGGAAAATTTCTCTAGGGTGTTTGAGGATTGGTTATATCTTGCATTAGCCTACTTCTTCCTCTTATGAATCTGACTTGAAAAAATGCTTTTCAGAGACTGATCCTGTTATCCTTGCTTGGAAACCCCCTTGAAGCCAGAAAAAAGAACATTATTCTCTGTGGCAGGTTTTATTTTTGACCCTCCTTCTACATATTACACATGCACTTCTGGTCCTGGTGGCAGATGTCTGCTAACTGTAATTGAAAAATCTAGACAGAAAATTTCGAGGAAATACCTTTACTTTCCAAGCAGGCTACCAGGCAATTTGGAATAAATTTATTAGTGTCAAGCTCTAAACAAACTCAGGTTTCAATTTCCTTGTTTGTTGGGCTTTTGTGGGCAGGTCTTGTTTTTTGTTTGGTTTTGTTATTTTGTTTTGGGTTGGCTTTGGTATGTTTTAGTTTGTGTCTTTTTTTCCTGAATAGACCTGATTCTCTGTTGCTTTTTGCCTTGTAATTTTATTACTCTGAGTTTGTGCAGCCTACTGGTGATGAGTTAGTCCTGGAGTTTGAGATGTTTGGGTTGGTTTTTTTTTTTCCCTTCTACTATAAACAGATTAAATATTTATAAACAGATAGTGAGGAATTAGTTGCTTTGATCTTGGATCTGCCTTTTTTTTGTTTTAGATGAACTTTGAATGTTATGAAGTCATTTCATTTTTGCAAAGAAAGTGTAGTCAAGTATTACATAAAAGGTTAGCATTTTACTCCTGCTTTACAAGGCATGGCAGTAAATAATCAGTAGCCCTTTGCCTTGCCTTGTAGCAGGTAGAATCACGCAGTGTTTATTTTATGGTTGCCTAAAAACACCCACATGATTTCTGTTTTTCAGGACTGACTAGTTCCACATAATTTCTTCATTTTGCAAGAGGAATTCAGGATATGAATCCCTCTTAAAAGAAGCCAAATATTGTGTATTAAATAAAACTGTGTAGTTAGTCCTTGCATTGGCTTGCTCTTGTGATCATGGCCTCTCTGAACACTGTCTGGGAACAGCGACTTTGTAAGCTAATTTCTTCATGGTGTATGGATACTATGGGACACCAGCATCACCCCCAGGGTAAGAACAATGGTTGTTTTGATGACTGGTCTGTCTCAGAGGATGGTGGCACTTCTTACCATCCCTGTTTCTGGGGTACTTCAAAAAGGGCAAATAAGTAGTTTCCAGGAATTTCCAACTCACACATGCTGCTATGTCTTTTTTTGGAGCCGGGCAGCCTGACAGGCACCGTGGGAGCAGCACACAGATGGGCTTTGAGGTGGATCCTGCGTCCGGTGTGCCACAGGCAGAGGTTGGGGAAGTTTAATCCATTGACAGAAAGGAGCAGACTAATGGGACAGGGCTCCTATTCTGAGTCCTGCATTTGTTCTGAGAGCGCCATTATACGTTCCACTAACTCCTCACCTGCAGTGTTTTCATCTCGCTGTTCTCTAGGGCACCTCTGTACGAAAGCACAAATTCAGGTACGTTGGACGAGAACACCTTTCCTTTCTGGGTGAATGAGCTGGCTCCTCAGGAATGCTTTGGCTTTGTTGCTTATAATGGGAACATTCTTTCTAAGTTAGGAACGTACTGTTTTTTCCATCTTCTTGGTTTGGAAAAGTAATGTTACTTTAAGAAAAAAGAGTTGGTCTGAGTTGATTTTAAGTCTCTGAGAAATCTGGAAATCTGAGCTATTGACTGCAGGAGGGTCTGTCAGGGGCCGGGGGCAGCCCCTGTGGGGAGCGGCCGGGGCTGCCCCGTGCCGGGCACAGCCGGTTCCAGCCGGCTCCAACGGCCCCAGCGCAGGGCACAGCTGGGCCCCGCAGCCGCCATGGCCGTGGGGAAACCTGCGTGAGGGAGGGGAAACGGGTCAGGGACAGCCCGGCCAGCCCGAGGGGGGGGGGGGTGGGGGTGACCCAGGAGACCGAGCAGGGGTTCCCCTGCAGCCTGTAGAGGTGGACGCGGTGGCACAGATATCCACACGGCAGCCTGCCGAGGGCCCGACGCTGGAGCAGGCGTACATGCACTGAAGGAAGTTGCGACACATGGACAACACGTGCAGGAGCAGGTTCATCCCGAAGGACTGCAGTCTGTGGGAAGGACCCCCGCTGGAGCAGGGGAAAAGTGTGAGGAGGAAGGAACTGCAGAGAGGAGCTGTTATGGACTGACCACAGCCCCCAGGCTTTGAAATCTGATTTTTTTTCCTCCCTGTCCTTTTGAGGAGGAAGAATGAGAGGGAAGCTGGGTGGCCATTTGGCAACCATGTAAGGTGAATCCACCACAAAAGAGATTACCTGGAAACAGCTTTATGCACATTAGTTGTAGTTAATTTAATACATACATGAAAATATTAATACAAAAGTTCTTTTGGAGGCAATGACTCACTCTGTAAACTGTACCTTTTCAGGCTGTTTTTGATGAGGAAATGTTGCCTGTTTATATCTCTCTGTACCTCTTTCAGTCAATACATGATGTCTATTGATGCAGAAACATGGGACGTAATGTACCTAAAAAGACAGGAAAATTATGAAATTTTCATTGTGTATATTCATGGTATAGGACAATGATGTTCTGAATGTACTAGGAAAACTCTAAACAGTTATTTCAGAAAAACAAACAAACAAAAAAAACAAAGCAAGCAACCAAAAAAACCCCAAGTGATTTCCTGTTTCACAACATAAAGTTTATGTGAATGTTCAGTAATTTGTATGTGCCTGTGAAAATCTGTAGTGATTTATGATTATATTTAGAAGTATATATGCTAAAGAATACAGTAAAAGATCCTGTTCTTCTGTGACTTTGTATCAGTAAGAGGCTGGTCTTATACAGAGTGCTTTATCAAATTCTGTATGATCTAATGGTAGGAAACAGTACAAAGTAATGAAGGTAATCAAGCAAAACAGTGACCTCTTACATGTCCAAAACCCATTAAGGGAACATTATGAAAGACTGAGAAAGTAACAGGAAAGCAACCTAGTGACTCAGACATCAGACAGATGTTTTAGGTTTTGGTGGTGGGGGGTTTTTTTGTGTATATATGTGGGGTTTTTTTTGTTGTTGTTGTTGCTACATTCTTAAAGCTAGCAGAACCTCAAGCCAAAGGAAAGCTACCATGTGAGGAGAATACAATATACTACCAAGGCACACCAAAAATGAATTGATGGATTTGTTTCTGAAAAACACATGGTTAGTTGTATATAGTCAGTATACCTGTAGTTGTTATACTAAATCTATGCATAATTCTGTTAGCTTCAGCTTAGTTACAAGATTGAACCAGCACATAAAGTATAGCCCAGATAACTGTAAAGTGGTGCACATGGGGAAAGATGATTCTAGCTTCACATATAAAATGATGAGCTCTGAGCTAACTCGCCTCTTGAGCAAGGTTTTGGGGCCATGACAGAGAATTCTACAAAAAAAAAACCATTTCAGATCTTGCAATCCAAACCCACAAATCTAATAAATAAATTAAAAATAACTAGAGGCAACTTAAAAAATATAATTATTTTTCTGTATGAGTTGATAGTTTATTCTCATGTTGAATACTGTCTGGCAGTGTGATCTCACCAACTTAAAAAAATTAAATATAGCAGACTCATAGAGTCATTTGGGTTGGAAAGGACCTCAAGAGGTCTCTAGTCCAATCCTGTACTCAAAGCAGGTCTAAGGGAACTCAGGGAATTGCCCAGCCTAGTCCTGACTACCTCCAGGGATGACATCCTGGATTTAGTATGAAAATAACATTGATAGCATGCTAATGTTTTAGTTGTTGTGAAGTAGTGCTTACTCTATAGAATCAAGGACTTTTCAGGTTTCCCGGGCTCTGCCAGTGAGCAGGTGCACAAGAAGATGGGATGGAGCACAGCCAGGACAGCTGACCCAAATGACCCACAGGGATGTTCCATAGCATAGGCCAGGGGTCCTCAAACTTTTTAAACAGGGGCGGGCACACTGATGAAGTGGCAGGGAGTCATCTGCGGCTGCTTGATTTCCCCCCCCAGCCCCCGGCGGGGCAGGGAGGGGGTGTGTCTGTAAATACCAGGGGCCAGACTGAGGACCCGGGAGACCATAGTTTGAGGACCCCTGGCATAGAATACAATGCTCAGTATAGAAACTGAGAAGCTGCTGATTGCTACTCAGGGACTGGCTGGGCATCAGTCAGTGAGTGGTGAGCAATTCTATGGTGCATCACTTGTTATTTGTCTTCTGGGGTTTACTCCTCTCTCTTTCTCTTTTCTTTACTATTGTTGTTGTTATTATCATATTTTATTTCAATTATTAAATTGTCCTTATATCAACCTATGAGGTTTACCTTTTTCCTGATTCTCCTCCCCATCCTGCTGAGGAGTTGGAGTGAGTGAGCAGCTGCATAGTACTTAGCTGCCTGCTGGAGTCTAACCGTGACAAATGGAAATCCAAAAACTTTTCTGGGTGACCTGATCTGAGCAGAGAGGTTTGACTAATTTGGCCATTTTGAACCCAGATTATTCTGTGACTCTAGAAGGTCCAGTGAAGGACAGGAAAGATGAGCAATTCCATACGAGAAATATTTGGATGGGCCGTAACTCTTCAGCCTAGTAAAGGGATATGATACTTGTCTACAAAGTCATTACTTGAATGGAGAAGGCGAGTGGTGATTGATGCTCCCATTTTCTCCCAATATAGTAATCGGTGGCAACCAGATTCAAAAGGAGGAAGATGAGACGGATCCTTATGCAGTGAGCAGTAGATTTGTGGATGATCTTGACAAAAGAAACTCACTCATCTATGAGGGCTCAGGAGTAGATTGGAGAAATGCCTGGAAGAAAAACTGTTTAAACAAACTGTGATAAGTTCCGTGGAAGAGTAAATGTGATCAGAGGCTGAGAAAGTATCAGTCAGGGAAGGATCATTGTTTATACTTTCCTGTTCTTGTTGCTTAGGTTTCTCCTTGGGGCCACTCTGTACTGTTGTTGGTGGTTTAGAAAGTATTTTATTGATGGGAATAGAAAATCAATTAAACTCTAAGCTTACATATTCCTTAGGGAAATGTTACACATATAGTATGTACAAATGAATGAAGAGCTTTGCTAAGCTGGGTTGGGGCAGGGTGATGCTGCATTTTTATTACCTACAGTATAGCCTCAGTTGTGCCAATGTATCTGGTGACTGGTGCTCATGTTTAATGTAAGACAGGGAAACATGAGAGAGGGGAAAAACATTAGTGTTTTCCTTATTAAAAAAACAAACAAACAAAACCCCACAAAAACAAACAAAAAAAACCCCTCACCAAACCCCAAAACTCAAACCAACCAACCAAAACAAAAAAACCCCAACAAAACAACACCAATATACAAGAAACCAGCTTCACATTAAGTGCATGTGCCAGACAAAGAAAGTGGCAGCAAAAGTATATTTTCCTATGATTTGTATGTATGTATGTATGAGTAGTATGAGATTTGGAGTAGTAAACAATGGTGGGAGGCAGGAGCTTTGTTAGCCAGTAGCTCTGCTTAAGACAGTCTTTCAACATGTGACCAATACTTCACAGGATGGGATGATATATGGGCTACATTTGGCAGGTTTGGAGTGTAGGATAACAGATGACAAGAATTGTTCATCCTAGCACCATAGTTTGTAATATGGAGCTTCTAAACCAAAATAATAGATTAAATATTTGGCAAGGAAAATAATTAGGAATGGCTACAGGCACGCTGTAGAACAAAGCAGCCCTCAGAGTACCAATATGTTCTTTCGGCTGGGATGGAGTTAACTTTCTTCTCAGTAGCCGGTGCAGGGCTGTGTTTTGGATGTGGTGTGAGAGCAATGCTGATGGCATCCCCCAACGGATGGGGTTGGTTGGTGCTGGGTGATGTTCATACTGAGTCAAGGACTTCTCAGGTTCCCAGGCCCTGCCAGGGAGAGAGCTGGGGGGGACGGGGAACTGGGAGGGGACACAGCCAGGACAGGTGACCCAAACTGGCCAGAGGGATATTCCATACCATGGGATGTCATGCTCAGTATATAAGCTGGGGGAAGGAGGAGGAAGGGGGTGACATATGGCATTAGGGCGTTTGTCTTCCCAGGTAACCGTTACACGTGCTGGATCCCTGCTCTCCTGGGGATGGCTGGACACCTGCCTGCCCGTGGGAAGCGGGGAATGAATCCCTTGTTCTGCTTTGTTCGCGTGCACAGCTTTCACTTTCCCTATTAAACTGCCTTTTTCTCAGCCCAGGGGTTTTCTCACTTGCACTCTTCCGATCCTCTCCCCCATCCCACTGTGGGGGGAGTGAGCCAGTGGCTGCATGGGGCTTGGTCGCTGGCTGATGTTAAAGCACAGCAGTTCTTCTGAAATGTATCTTGCTTGTTCTAGATTCTACTTTATTAAAATGCTCCTTCCATCTTAAAAAAAAAAAAAAAAAGTAGGAAAAAAAAAGGTAGGTGTGTGCGCGTATATATATAAATGTGTATATCTATACTATGAGATATGAGCTTATCACACCAATTGTACAGTAGATAAATATTGTAATTATTTTTTTCTTTAGGAATATGGGAAAGCTGTTTCTTTGTATGTAAGCCAGTAGAACCACTACCCTGTACCTATAAATTTCTAGGAAATAATTTCTATTGATTTTAATGAAAGTAGAATCAGACCTTGCACTTGCAGTAAAACTTCATACTTTAAAAGCACAACTATATAGACTTTTACTCCTGGATTTTTTCCTAGCTATGATTTATTGTAATTCTGAACCTGTAGTGAGACTTTGCATGATGCGTTAAATCAGCTGTAGGGTTTGTATTTTTAAAATCTGTATGTCTTCATATAAGGCAAAATTTTGTAATACAGTGTTTAAAGCTCTTGTAGCTTATTGCTGACATACTAACATCAAAATGAAGATGATTTACCCTGAGTGATTTAATATTTATATGAACTTAAAAGAATACCTTAGTGATCTCAAGATTAAAGATCTCAGGAAGAAAAAGGATTTATGTTTTTCAGCACCTCTAATTGTAGTGGTCATCATTAGTGCTGAACTCAGAAAATAAGTAATTCTTGATTATCCTTATTTAAAATGCAGCATTTAAATAACTCAATGCAACGAAATTGTTTTATGATGTGTAAGATAAATGAAGGTTTAAAGGAATTCTGCAGAATTTTAACCCAGCCACATCTCATTGGACTAGACTATTGTGTATATTTTGATGTATGTTTTAAAGCAGATTTCCTCAGATTTTCCAGAACACACTAATTATATTCTTCTTCTGTCAGGTACAAGCTACTTTTTGGGCTGTGTCTCCCTCCAGAGGCACTTTTATAAGACTGTGTACCCGTTTTTTGATTTTATGAAGCTGAATGAAACCAGAAGAATTATGCCTAGCTTACAGTGTGAGAGATAATTATTTATCCAGCATAATATTTTATTAAAATGGTGAGGATTTCCTGAAAAATAATTTAAAAAAGAGAAATGGAAGGGTAGGAAAGAAAAACTGCAACTTAGGGGATAGAAGAAGGTATTGTTTGTGATAAGAATGGAGTAAAGAAACTTGCTTCCTATTTTCTGTGGAGAAAGATACTTATTTATGAAACTCTGTATGAAACTAGTATAGACTACAGTACTCTATGCAGACAGAAATGCATCCTTTTATTCCCTTCCTGACACTGTGTTCCCAAATGCACCAACCCAGCGAGGATCATGGATCTACTGGTCACAAATAAGCAGCTACTGAAGGCTGGGGAGTCCAGGAACCACCGAGAGCTACCAGCTTGGGTCCTGGAGAATGCTAATCCACTCACTCAGGCTGAGGGGAGAAATTCCAGGGGTCACAGTTACTGTTGTGCCACTTTGCTGGGACAGAGGAGTTATTTTTGGATGTTAAGAATATTGGAGAAATTTTCAGACTGCAAAATTAAAGTTTAGCCATATGTTAAGAAATTCAAAGTCTTAACGGAGACAAAGGTGGTCCTTTCATGCAAGTCCCTTCCAGTTAAGTATTGCAGTGAATCTTACTCTCGCTCTTCCAGCCATGTATCTCTGTGTACTGAATGCAAAGACAATGTACTACATTTCTATGGTTCCTTATTCTAGTGACGGGTAGCAACCCAAGTTCCTTACTAATCTGAAGGACTGGGAAAAGTAAAGAAGAAGGAAGAAACTAGGGGATATACACCAATATAGTCTGAAGATGTATAACTAATCCTGATGTCAACCCTAGGGATTTTAAAGCACCCGTACAAAACACTTCTCCTAACTTCCTGAAGCTCATTCCTTACTTTTTACACATCTCACTACACAGCCATACTCTGACTACTCCCGCCCTTCAGAGAGAGCCCACTTCGCTTGGTTTGCTTGTTCACTAGCTAATCAAGCCTTCCACATTTCAAAGATGTTTTCCTTTTATGTCTTAAATAGCCTTCTATGATTCTGTTTGCATGGTTTCTTTTTGCTATGTTTCTGTGATAATATCATCTAAAATAATAAAACTAATTCCATGACTTTGATTATTCCAGGTCAAGATAGAAAACCCCCCAAAAACAACAACCCCTCACACCCCCCCAAAAACAAACTAACAAAAAACCCCACCAAACCCCACACCACCAAATACCTTTTGACTGAAGAACAAATGTTTCAACCAGTATGATCACCTGGTCTCCAAATCCTGTTCAAGGACTGGTTTTCCTTTTGTGTCTAGGATAGGGCTTATCCTGAGAAAGATCCTGGAAACTCCTGGTTTAGTTTAAATAAAGCTCAGACTCAATGTGGGATGTGCTTAATTGTTTTCTGCAAGAGCTACACTCTGTGCATGAACATACACCACTTGAGGGTGAAAAGCAAAAAACCTGAGTGTTCTCAGTGGCACAGATTCTCAGTAACCTTGTGCAAATTGCATAATCTCTCTCTCCCTCTCTCCCTTCCCCCCCTCCCTCCCTCCCCAGGACTTTGATTTTTATATAGTCACAGCCTGGCAAGAGAGTATTAAAGGGCATCCACTGGGTCTGAAAGACTTACTTGATCTGTGAAATGGGTGCATAAATTGTTACAACAAACATTGAGCAGGCCATATTTTTCCTTCCTCAACAGGAAAAGGCAAGTTTCCCCCCCAACACACACCTCTATCTCTAGAGCAATGGCACCCCACGACAAGACAGATTGCGAAGAAAGGACTAGAATTGGCAATCCTGTTAAAGATAAATGGCCTAGTGAGCTCTTGCAGATAAATGGCATGGTTTCAGAGAAGAAAGCAAGACGACAACTGACAGTAGGATGTGCCTAAGTTACTCGGACATAAAGAAACACTATTTGAGGTTTCAGTATGTTGTTGCTTCTGGGTTCCATGATGACTGTTTTCTGCTAATGAAAATCCATCCTGTCTAGTACAATTGTACATCCTGCCTAGTGTTATTGTACTTTATTTATGTGGCTTAGAAATGTAAGTAGGTGTATCAGTTTTATATTTATTTATAGGTTCACCTTCCAAAATGTCCACCTCTGATTATGAAAACAGTAGCAGAGATTTATGCATATCTTGGGTTCAGTGATTTAGATATATTTGTTTCCTTTAGCAAATGAACAGAAGATCACCGTTTTCAGCTGAAATTATATGTAACAGCTTAGGGCAACACAATCCTACACATACACTGCTTGGGCATAGAAGGGCTCACCAGTTGCATCATGGGTCTGTCTTGTTTAATATTTGCTGTCACAGCTGGTGTCAGTAAACTGAAGTTTAAAAGCAGATCTTTCTTATTCTAAATACTCCTTTAGCTCCTGACTTGGTGACCTTCTTTTTGTCTTGTTTTCCCTGTTTCTTGCTCTCCTCTCTACAGCAATGTATCACTGCAGCAAACAGCTCATCACAGCTGTCACTCTAAGAACTTTTTGGAATTGTGAAGTTTTGATGTCTCAGCAAATCAGACAGTACTTTCAATTTAGTATGTGGCAGATTGCTTTTTAGAAGGGACTGGAAGACTTGGTAATGGAATATGGAGCCTTTCAGCTGCTTAAATCTATTTCAGGTTGATAGTGACAGAAAACTCATTACCAGCTCTGTTGTGAATAAATGCCAAGAGTTGGAGAGAAGGACTTCTCTGTTTTTCTTCCCCCACCTAACTCAGAAGTTCAAACAGGTATCACTAAATTCACTTCTTGTAACATTGGCAAGCACTTGTCTAATTTTAAAGCATGTTAACTAATGGTGATGCTCTTTCTACCCTTTCAGTTCAGGCATGGATTCCTAAATGTCTGGGAATTGAGCAATATCAGTTCTGAGTTGGACCTAAGAAGCACAGATAATATTCCCCTTCATAATTGAAAGGGCTGAAGGTCACGTTATAGCTTGGATTCAGGGAGCAAGTGAAAAATCTGATGCTTGTGTTTGAGTAGTTCCTTGCAAGAGCCGCTGCCCATCACTACACTGAGCACTCTCAGGGTCATTGCATTAACACTGAGTCCTCTGTTCCATCCAGTTCCTTGTACAACTGCATGGATGTTTTAAGATTTCTCCTTCCATATATTTCCTTTAGTATATTTCATTCAATTCAGGCGCTTCGATCTTCAACATCTCCCCAAATTTTGAGGCTGTGTTCAGTAGTCAAGCATAGAGTTCTTTCTTTATTTTTACCAAGGGAGGTTCATCTTCCAGATTTGTGTGTCTAATAAGTTTAAGCTGTTCTGAGTTTTGAGATTACACATGGTATGCTCAAGCTTAGTCAATGGAAAATAAAAATGAATAATACCAATTAGGACTGATACAACGCTATTTCTCAGTGAGGTCATCTTCAGTGTGCTAACATGTTTTAACTACTCTTTTCCCAACAGTGCATATTTAGGTCTGGGAGACAGAAACAAGTTCTGGATTGAGTTACCCGATTCATTTTTCCAAATGGCTTTGCTGATCATGAGATTATGTTGAGCCACTTTTCAATCCTAAGTGAAGATAATTCTGGAGATCTATGTGAGGCTGATCCCATTTCTTCTTTATGTGCTACTGGTTTTGTATTTACGCAAACTTAAGAATGAGGAGTGGTAGCATGAACTCTGCTGTTCGTGTTCAAGAATGCATACTGTTTTTCTGGATCTCCTTTTCTTACATTTTTACAAATAGTATTTTTTTTTTTTAAATAGATGTATTTGTTTACTTAATAGACCCACACATCTTTGCAGAAGACATCAGGGTTGTATGAAGTCAAGAATGTGTCTTTATGTACAGTGAATCACCAAAAATGTGTTTGTCACACACATTTTAAAAGACTGCATAAAAACATTTGCATAATACAATCATAATAGAACTACTACACTGTGATCCATCATATCAGCTCTCAAACTCTCTCAGCAGGGTTTATGCTCTTTTTGCTACAAAAAGAGAAAATTAATTTACAAAACTGATCTTATCTCCCTACTCGGTGCTAAAATGTACAATGTTCATACTTTTTTTCCCAAATCTATGAAATGAAAAGTATGTTTATACTTAAATTTTATTAGTTTTCTTCTTACAAAGTGTTCCATTTTGTACATCTGTTGAAATGATCTCTTCACATCTTAATTTTGTGCAGAACACGGGGAGCTTTATGGACTTGATTGATTTCCCCGGTGTTCACAGGAAGAATGGAAACTCACAGAAAGACAAATAAATAGATTTCCCCTTTTCCAATGGGAAAATCACTACTACATGTCACTTTTTACATTTGGTGCTTTGTCTGGACTCTACAACTGTTTGTGACAGCAAAGGTAGTAACAAGACATCAAGAAATTGCTCTTTGTCTGGACTCTATATTCTTTTATGGTGGTGTTTTTGGGGTTTTTTTAAACAGCAACTGACATGCACTCATTCTTAAATACAACTGAAATGTGCTTTTTTGCTTAAAAAAAAAATAATAAATCCCTCTCTTCTGTGTAGAAAGGCCAAGAAAATGGTGTCATAGGTGAGCTGTCCCATGATGTGCATCTCTCTCTTGATGCTTTCACAAAACTGTGAACACCAGGTCCTATTGGTTGTTTGTCACAGTATGAATTCTTACCCCATTCCTTGCCCACAGCCCACACCCCCTGCCACATCTTATTACGTAGAGCTCATTTCACTAGGTGATTACAATCAGGATCTGTTAGTACAGATTGCATCCCCTTTCAAATTAAACAACATGCAACTTCAAATGTCCATACTTACAGGCAAGGTGAAGTTTCATATGCAATTTCACTGCAAAATTAGAAGACAAAAACCTTGAGCATGATTTCTTTCCTGCAACCACATGAAACTAATTCTTGTGTCTCTCAGCCTGTGGCTTAAGAATGATGGATATGTCTGTGGGCCTGCTTCCTAGTCTGAGTAATATAACTAACCCTTTAGCTATTGCTATGCACTTTAAGCAGATACACACTGAAAAGCAGCAGTGAGGAAAACAGTTTAACCCTACCTTATCACAGATTGGAAAAATATCATCACCAAACTCCTCTGAGAGATTACAAAAATTACCTATATCCCTTGGAGGAAGAAAGCTTAATGGATGCACCTTTAAATGTTATCTCTAACACTACACTATGCAGACAGGTGTGGAGCCTGGGCAAAGGACTAGTTGGTACACCAACATCTAGACCTGAAACAGATATGAAGGGAAAGCTGTTAACCGAGACTTACAAAAAGGTTTCAACCAATTACCCCTCATTAGTGCTGTGACAGCAGTCTGCTATAGAACAATTGAAATCCAAATTCTGTAGTTTTTGCATGATAGTAATCTATTCGTTGATAATATAACTCATCAGCTTTATAAATGTGATTTATTCGTAAGTGTAATTTAAAGATGTGGTGGAATATATTACTTCTTAACATCACTGGCAGTCACAAGCTTGTCAATCAGAAACCTTAAATGTTTAAAATGTTTAAGGAGGCATGGGACTTTTTTTTTTTTTTTTTTCCTGGTTACATTTATTGCAATATCCAAATTCTATGTAAGATCTAAGATAGCTTAAGGGACCTTACATTCATTTAATTTGGTATCATGTACGCCACAGCCCTTTAAATCATGCTTGTTCAAGACAAGTGACTCTTCTCAGTTTAATGCATTTCAGTCTGAGGTTGAGATGGTACTAGATGTCACCTCTGGCAACAGAAAGGGGTTATTAGTATGACTGACCCAGCAGTCAGCCCATTCCACATGCCCCTGATAATGGAAGTATGTTCCTTTTATATTTTTACTTTCCTTCATTCTACTTCACTTTTGTAACTTGTACCTGGATGAAGCAGAGAGAATGAGGAGTGTTGTGTGATCTCTGAAAGCTTGGAGAAACAATGTGGACAGCAGAGAATAGCCTGTAGTGGCAGCAGCTGGACTTATGGACAGTAGAATCTGACCCACGGATAAAGCCTTGTTGCAGCTTGCTAGTTTGACTGCACAGCAACAAATGTGGGATAAAATAGACCCAGAGGATTAACAAGTCATAACTATGACCTTTCCATTTCAGTCTTTTAGGAAAACATTGTCTTTTCTTAAAGACCCTTGTCCAGCAGACCACCTTAAAGACTGAAGTCTAGATATTGTCCAGCACGCTCTTTCCTTGACTTTACCATCTCATTCCAATGTTGACTTGTAGCTAAGCTCCAAATTGCTTCTCAATTTTCCTTTTAAGTTGATGAACAGACTGGACTCTGATGGATTCTTTAAGCTCCCTTCAGCATGTCTCATGTCTCTCTTTTTCTTTCTTTTTTTTTTTTTTTTTCTTTCAAAGTGTAGACTTGAGAAGTGGTTATAATACTGTTGTGATCAAGTTTTAGATGTCTTCCTTTTATTCTGAATAAAGGTGTTATGCCAAAGGCCTTGAAGAAACCACAGCTATAGCAGAGAGATCTGTTCTGTTCAGAAGATATAATAGGCAAGGTTACCTTCCATTAAATTACATTGAAGAACATCACTTATACTTTAGGTTTTGGTTTCCTGTTGATGGGTGTTCTGAATTGCATTGCTATATTTTAAGCACAGCTGAAAATCAGGCTAATTGCTGTAAAAATTTGCAATTTTAAAATTCTGGCACCAACATTTGAAGTACTCCAAATCTTTGGAATGTCTTGATGTAATGACATTCAGCTTTTGCAGTTTGCTCAGTTCTCCTCTTGGAATGAAGTGGTCTGGAATTTGAAATATTTAAGGTTTGAAATGTTAATTTAAGTAGTTGCTACCTCATGCACACAATTTTAACAGGAAGACATATGACTGCACATTTTTGTGTAGGAAAATGATCTCTGTGTGTATGTTTAAATATGTGTAATGTGTACCTCACTTCTGATAAACTCACATGTAATATAACTTCATAAAACCTACATAGACAGGAATTTATTGTCTCATGTTAAAAACATTGGATTGAAACTCAGTGGGTTTTGTCTACTTCACATATAGATGTCATAGTGAATATGAAGTAAATCACTCCTTATGTTTCTGCTCTCTGTAGAGTCGTTCATTTAAAAACACTGTTTCTTACATAAAAAAGCAGGGGAAAAGCCCTATCAGGAAGGGGTGCTAATCTTGACCAAGACCCCTAGGCACATCTCATAAAAACTCTTGATGCTGCACATAAAGTACAGGCCAAAAGGGGCAGTGGAAGGCAGTGTGTGTGTCTGTTTACTCTTCAACTTCCAGGGAAATTAAAACCTACACCAGTGTCCTGCCTTGTGTTTTAATTTTTTTTCTCTCTCTCTCTTTTTTTTTTTTTTTTTTTGAGTAAAATATTGAATGAGGCCAGATTACTGACTGACCTACATCTCTTCTCATGAGAACTATGTTTGCCTTGTAATATAGCATGGAATGATTAAGTTAGGGTAGTTATTTGAAATGCTCCCAAATTATGCACTGAAAAAATGCACTGAAAAGATATTGATACTTCCATTCCAGAGGTCCTTTGATCTTTATAGACCATGAGAAGTCAGTAGGTTTTAAATAAATTAGGAACAGAAGGAGTCTTGGTAAGAATACAGGTTTAGTGATATGGAGAGGTGATGACATTCTATCAACAAAAGAGAAAAGGCAATGTTCAGTATGTTGCTTCGATTGCTTTTAATTAGGTAAAATTTAAAAAGTAAGATAACTTCTACTTTACAGGAAGAATGAAATAACTTTCCAGTTTGTTAGTAACTGAAGATGGTAGAGAATAACTTTGCTTGTGTAAGCCTTTCCTTGCATCGTGGTTTAACCCAAGCTGGCAACTAAGTACAAAGCAGCTGCTGGCTCACTCCACATGTCCATTCCAGTGGAATGGGGAGGAGAATCAAGAAAAAGGTAAAACTTGTGGGTTGATATAAAAAAAAAAAAATGAAATAAAATAATAACAGTAACAATTGTAATCAAAAGGAGAAAGAATAAACACACACACCCCCCTAAAAAAAAACCCACAAAAAAACCAAAACAAGTGATGCACAATAGAATTACTCGCCACTCGCTGACTGATGCCCAGCCAGTCCCTGAGCTGCAATCATCAGCTTCCCAGTTTCTATACTGAGCATGACGCTCTATGCTATGGAATATCCTTGTGGGTGGTTTGGGTCACCTGTCCTGGCTCTGCTCCTTCCCAGCTGCTTGTGCACCTGCTCACTGGCAGAGTCTAGACAACCTGAAAAGTCCTTGATTTAGAGAAAGCTCTACTTGGCAAACTAAAACATCAGTGTGCTATCAACATTATTCTCATCCTAAATCCAAAACACAGCATTATACTAGCTACTAAGAAAATTAACTCTATCCCAGCCAAAACCAGGACACCTTGTAAAGATAGCTGAATTTATCCTTGTACTTCCACAATCCTACTGGCATTTCACATTCAAATAGTCACCTGTTTACCAAGGGAACAAGTACTGGCCAGATTTTCAAGCTGAACAAAGGCCATGTCTGCCAGGAGTGGGTAAGGACACTGCAAACGCCCTTCTGAAAGGAAGACTTGGTCAGCCTTTTGTATAAATGTATCTTTTGCTGATCTAACATGACTACTTTAGCTACTGGCATATTCTTCAATATTGTCTTCTGCTGTTAGGGGGAAATTGTGTGGAGGGGTTATAATGGAGTCTGTGTGGTGGCTAGGACATCAGCCAGGGTGAGAGGTGAGAGAGGAGTCTCCAGAGCCTGTGAAAAGACAGACATTTCTCCTGAGCGCTTCCAGTAGCTGTTACTGGGACCAGTTTTCATGTAGGCTTCTGGACCTGGGATGTTTCCACTGTCCCCATCATCAAAACATAGTTCTTCCATCTCTTACAAACAGCTATTTTCTGAAGTTCATTTCCAACAAAAACTGCTTTGAATGGCTAGCTTCTAATTCAAATTAATTACTCTGTAAGATTTTACAGCCAAACTGCATAACACAATATTTTGTCTTCTGTTTGAAAAGTAAATGCCTTGCTTTGGCTTTAAAAGGAGAGATGGATGAGAAAAATGTTTCCTCAAATAATTATCTACTCATGCAAATGGAGAAATTGCTACTAAGGTGAACAACATTAGCAGCCATTTTCCAGAAGAAGAAGAAGTGTTATTTCTCCACCCTTTGCATTTAAAATGCTGATGCAGCAGCAGATATCTAAGAGTTTCAAAAGCATGAAATTCAAGCATTAAAATGCTGTCTGAATGCTGTATTGGTTTGTCCCACTCATCTAACTATACCCAGGCTCCTGCAATTTTTCTTTCTTAAAGTTGATTTGCAAATAGGATTCGGAGAACTCCATTAGCTCAAGAATAATATACAGAATAATGCACCAAGCACTGTGTCAAAGGTGAGAATGGGCATTCGCGTAGACTTGAAACTTCATTTTTCTTATATAGTTTTCTTTCTGGTACAACAAAGACATGGATCATTGCTCTCCTCTCTGGGTTACGGCCCCAGCATGCTCTCTGCCATGTAGTTAACATCATATCCACCTTGGAAAATCACTGGAGCATACAGCTGGCCCATGGGAGGCAAGCAGGTCCACGTTATTGGTGTATTGCCTGGATTTGCAGTTTTTCTAAAGCTTGCTTACTGAAGCATCAGTCTTGGAAATGCTACTCTCATATTTATCACTTTAATCATCAGACTAGTCCTACTGAAAATTAATAGAATCAAATGATGTGACTGAAGTAAACATATTCATGTACATCAAATTCCATTGGGTTCTAAATGATTGACACAATAAGGACTTCCAGCATGGTTTTTTTTCAGAGGCTCTCTGGTGATATTTTAATGTTATTTCAGCTGACTGAACTCTAACTTACGTGATTAAATAAACAAATCCCTACCATTTGCAAACAAGCCACAAAGAGGTCACAGCTCTTGCACAGCTGCTTGTCTTTGGTTGTTTAGTGAATTGTTTGCACAAGTATTTGTAGGTCTTTATATGGGTTATTCTATAATCATTAGCTAGGGCTTTCAAAACAACCCAGATACGCCATGCTGCATAGGTTCCATTTCCCGATATGATTTTAAAGCCTTACAAATCAAAATAGCCTTACACAGGAAAAAAACCTGTGTTAAAGAACAACTTTTTGGTCCAGTACACCTCTACCATACCTTTGCTCTTTCAAATTTTAATACCCTTGCAAGAATGATACCTACAGAAATTCAAAGTCCCAGGTCAACCTGAAAGCTTTCATATGGAAAGAGAATGATGCTTTTTTATTCTATCATCAAAGCTACAGAGAAATCTCATAATGTAGTTTCATGCCTTCCCCTGCCCCTCAAATGTAAAACCGAAATAAAATTTAAATTTCTCAGTTCCTCTCATAAGGCTGCCAGAAGTTCATGCTTATTGCATGGAATAATAAACTTTAAACCCGGGCTTCATGCAGTTGTGCTACTTCCATGCTCAGTGGATGTAACTTGAGGCTGAAGGTCATTACTCCTTTTCAACAAAATTGGCAACATATAATTAAAGAGAATTTTGATAGGGTTAATTCATACTTAACAATGAGACCTCAGCTAACTGTGTGTTCTGAAGTAGACCACACTGCTAACTAGATCTTTTGTAATATGGACTTCACTGAAACTGCAGTATATTTCTGCCTTTCTACTAATCTTGTCTTTGATCATCAATGTCTGCAAAAACCTTATAACTTGATCACACCTCTTCATTTTCCCCTAAATGGATAAAGATAAATGCAATGGCAGGGGAACAAAATCACCCAAATCACCCCTCCTTCAGCACTGATTTACTCTTGGGAAAAATACACATAGAACATGTTTGTAGTGCCCTCTATTGTTTTTTTTTTGCCCCTGGATTTTTGTTGTTTCAGGGGGCGGGGGAGGGGGAAGTAAAGAAATTTGATTTTTCTTGTCTTCCAAGGTGTGGGGGTTTTCTGTAAAGGAAAAGAGTAAAATTGCAGAATACAGCAATCGTTTTAATAAGCAAATATTGACAACTTCTGCCCACACAAATAGGTCCAGTAAAATAACAGAATGTGGGTTTCTTGCAGTGCTGACTTTGTGGTTCATGTCACCCACCTGAAGTGCTTAGGAGTTGTGGCACATGTAATATGAATACTATACATCTTCATGCATGACATTTATTGCAGATTAGAAATGAAGTAAAGAAAAAGTCCTTTGAAAGAAAAAGTAAATAGGGTGGGGAAAAAATCCTGTGAATAGTTGGGGTTGTAGTGTTCTGTGGTTTTCTGGGATAGTGGTTTGTTGGTTTGTTTTTTCTTTCCCAGATGTGTCAGGTTTTCATTTTATTTAATCACATTTAATTTAAGTGAAAGAAGACAAAGGATTTAAAAAACAATTAAAATTTTATTTTCACAAGCATTTGTCACAAGGTAACTCTGGTTATTGTTAAATAAAAGAGTGGTAAATCTGTCTTTTTTAAATTACTCTTTTAAAATTGAAATACGTATACATAGGAAAATGCATGTAGACATATGCACACTACACGTGTCTGTAAATACACATGGGCACAGTCAGGGTTTTTTTTAGTTGTTTTTGGTGTTTTTTAAAATCATTGTCTTGGAAATCAGGGTCAAGGACTGGTTTGGAAACTAAACAACATGGGTTGATTCGCTGTATACAGTTTATGGCTAGTTTTCTCTGTAGGAAATTTGTCTTAGAGGTGGTTAGAGGAGTCCAAAACTGAGTCAGGAATTGAAATAACAATTAAACCAGTTGGACAGTCATGAGTCCAGTGCTCAGACTTAGTCCTTGACGGGTTTTTTTTTTGGTTTGGTTTTTTTTTTTTTTTTTTTAAGCACTGTAGTTTTATTCTAGGCGTCAAAGAGATTTTAAATTGGCTTAAACTTTAAATGACAGTAAAGTCTTAATTTTAGTGCTACAGCTGGTATAACATAAGTTACTAAACTTACCTATGTGTTAACAGCACAAGATGAAACATATTACCAGTACACCCTTAACCGAAACAAATTATGTTTCTTTAAATATGCTTATGAATACATTTGATTACTTAGGGAAGGTACAAAGATCTGCAGAGTGTAGCCACTTTGTACTCTGAAAGCTGTTTAGAAGCTGACTGAAAAATAATCCTCCCTATTGAGTTCCTATCTACCCTGGAAATAAAGTCTACATCTGTATTAGCAGATGTGGCTCCCTTGTAATCCCATGTTGGGATTGAGATTTGATTAGTCACCATCACCCCCTTAATTTTTATCCCATTGCTTGATTTCTGTAGAGAGGAAACTATAGTTTCCTTCCAGACAAGCATATTTCAGTAGGTGCCTTTTAGTATGAGTGTTGGACCTGAACTCCACGCAACATTTCAGCGTGTCCCAGTAGGTAAACTGGTACAGCCTGAGATGACCAGACAGAACTGATGAATTAGGCCTGCAGAAAGAAGTAATTAGTCTCATTATTTCAGATATTCAGTTTGATGCTGGTAGTATTTTCTTCAGTTACTTTTCTGGATATTCAAGCGCAAAATTCGTGTTCTAAAGCTCTAGTTGAGCATGATAACAAGGTGTGTGCTAGTAGTATAAATCATATGTACGAACTGAATAGTACCTAAATGTTTTGTCCTTTGTTTTAAAACATCCATTAGTCTTGTGTTCCCTCCCTCTCTTCTGTGTCCCTCCCCACTTTAATTCACAAGGAGCTTTGTCATCAGCCAACCAATATAAACAAATCAAAATAAACCCTATACAGCTTTTCTTACTACCTCAATAAATGACAGGTTTCAATTACTTTTTCCCTTTACAGAAAAACTTCAGCATGAATGATGATAAATCATCTGAAATAATAATAAAAATGTATATATTTTAAAACACTCATGGTTTATTGCTGTATTTTCTGGGCTTGAAACAGATGCTAAAATGAAATCTGTTCAATGATGCAAAAAGGTCTTAGGTTGAAAGTATGAATAATACCCTGAAGCAGAGATATCAAAGCACCCTACCAGTTACCTTCCAAAACAAGGAAGAAAACCATCCTTGTTTTCAACTCCCAGCAATTGGAACACCTTTCAAGTTGGTTATTTGTTACCACGCTTAGGCTAAGAGTACCTCAGAAAAATGAATATTTGCCAGTGTTAAGTCATTGTTGGCTTTGGAATTATAATGTAAATTTATAAAAGACTGTAATTCAGAGCAGTGTTTATAGAACTCACGTCTACCACAAGATAAGAGCATATACAAGTCAGTTAGTGTGGCAGAGACAAGCTTCAGCAGCTTGTTACTCTGTCATAAGATCCTTCCCTTTGCACCTTCTCCATTAGTGAATCAAAGACAGTTTGGGTTTTAAACTGTAGTTATGGGGGGTGGGGGGGAGGGGGAAAGCTATCTGGCATTGATACAAATATAAATGTTGTTTTATTGCATTTCCTGTGCAGGCGGATCCTTGTTGTTCTTTTCAAGCTGGTGAGTGTTTGCATTGTCCAAAAAATAATTTTTCCTAGTATGTAGCAAACTGGCACACTATGTGATTCTATCCTTCTCAAAAATCACAAGGCGTTACAGAACAAATTTAGATTTTGCTCTGAAAAAAGACATCAGAGAAAAATACATATCTTCTGTGTGGTGTGATCATTCAGCATTATGAACTGCATAATTTTCCTTCCAGAAATGAGATTTGCCCTTCAAAAACAAAACAATTATTAATTTCTTCTCTTATTATTTTTGCAAGACTTCTTTCTAACTCTTAAGTGAATGCAAATAGATGTCAGGTATTTGAGTCTAAATCTTCAACTGGAAAGAATACCTTGAAGGAAAGAACTGTCCATTTTCAACCTGTTAGTTTGACGTTATTCTGTAAATTTGAACATTGTTGACTCTACTGATCAATTCAGGAAAAATGTCAATAGTTGTTACTGATATTGGCTAGAAGTGCTTCGGGGTTCTTATGAATGAAGAATCAAACAACTTTTGTTCCAGTTTTTGATTTAAAAGAAATTAAAACTCAAAAGCCAAAGAATTTTGCATTTGAGGGGGGGGGGGGGGGGAAATATTCTTACTACTGACCAGCACTCATCTCATGCTCAAAAGTGAGTGGTTTTAAAACTGTGTGCATGAAAAAAGAAATAAATATATTTACCTTCCCTTCTCCCTCTTTTTGTACCCTGCTTCTCAGAAAATTATGTTTTTCTTGGGAGAGAAGGGTTTATTATTAAAGGCAGAAGAGGGAAGAATGTTGTGGTGGGGTGACCCTGGCTGGACAGCAGGTGCCCACCAGAGCTGCCCTGTCACTGCCCTCCTCAGCTGGGCAGGGGAGAGAATTGCCAATAACTTCAATTATCCTGTGCAAGCTTTCAAAGTGATGTAACATGGGCTTGGATTAATATAATACACTAGCCTTCAAAAGTAGTTGTAGTACTTCAGAACTACAGAAGTAAATTGCTTTTAGTTTTGTACTGATAAACAAAAGTGGAAGGGCAGCTTGGATATCACTGGTTTTGCTCCAGAGAGAATGTATCGACAACTAAGAAATAATTCTTTAGGTGATCACTAAGCTGCAAAGGGTGATAAGTCTTCAAACTATTTGCCTAGATTGTTATTTTCATGCTCTCGCAAGTCAGATTTGGTGGTGTTTTGGAGGCAGGATGTTACAAAGGTGAAACAACATATCAGTCAGGAGCAATGCAAAATCTAGGTGGATACAAAACTAGACTTTGAAGAATTAATTTGAAGAATGATTTTGCATGTATTCAACTTAACTGAGAAGCATGTTTTCTGTGATGTATGTTAGCTCACTCTTGACAGTTTCATAACCCAACATTATGTCCTTTCCATGTGCTCCAATCTCTGCGATATTTGTACGGGCAGTTACATCCTGGGCTTGTGAAACAGGGCACACAAAACTCAAGGTAGATGCCTAACAACCTTGGTTAACTTAATGAATCTTAGTTTTAAAGAAAGTGTTTTGCATTATTCATTCATCAACTCCATTATTTGTTTGTTGGTTGTCATTGCCAATAAAAGAGTACACTATTTCCTTTTTAAGTACAGACATTTCCTTGAGATCTTCCTGTCTTGCAAAATAATGAGTTTCAGTAGTTTTCCCCATGAAGCACTGGAAATAAATATTTAGAAAGTGCTGGAAGGGTTTTTGTTTGTTTGTTTGTTGGGTTTTAATCAAAGAAACTTCTACATTGTCACCACTGTATAGATACATTAGGAAAGTTATTCTTAAAAAGTAATATTGGGAATTAAATTCTACTTAAATGATGTATATAACTCAGGCTGATGAGTTAGGTATCTGTAACTCTGGGAGGAATACTCCCAGCTAGTAAGCTTGTAGCTTGACACAGGTTAGAGGTAACATCAGAATTCATCAGGGGCACAGCAGGAGGAAAGACAAATATCTATAATGGCATTGTCAAGAATGAATTACACAACTTCCTTGAAACCAATAAGGCAAATATAGTAGTTCCCAATTTTAATAAATTGGGAATGCTATGCACCTATATTATTGCATTTCAGTTTGTGATTGCTTTGTTAACTTTTTAAATATATGAAATGGTAAACATTTTTGGATGCATGCACTAACTAATCATTATATGGTGGCAATCACTGGCATTGCTTATCAAATAGCTACACTTTTCTATCTTTTATCCCCCATGGTTTAACAACTTCTCTTCTGTTTTCCACCACTCTAGCCTTTCTGATGGCCAATTTACAAGTTCAGTCACTTGAGGAGTGAATGATTTGAGGCTGCTGTAATTTCCCTCAGTGATGTGCCTGAGGTATGTAGAGTTATTTTTGTTCTCTTCATTGAAATACAGTGGAGAAGGGATTTAGTATTCATTATTATGTACATTAGCTCCTCTGTTACAACTACAGTGGCACAAGCTCTGAGCACTGGGATTTGTTTGTTTATTTATTTATTTTCCTGGTGTGTGCTGTGTTTGAATAGGTGTTGTGCGATTGCCTCTTTTTGTTTTCTCCTGCTTGGGGACAAGCAGATTTTTTTCTTTTCCTGTTTTTGTGTATTAGATGAGGAGAAGCGCAGTTTCACAGTTCTCTTTTTGGGTGTTCCTTTCCATTCCTGTAGCTGGTATGTAATTGCAGGCCAGGAGACAGAGTCAGTGGGATAATAATGGGCATACATGAAACCCAGTAAACAATGTAATTGTTCATCTGACAGCAATGCAGTCTGGAGGGAGAGAAAATGAACTACCATGAAAGCAGCTGTTGTATCCAAGAAAAAGAAATAATAAAAATAGGCTGTGGGAATATCAAGAGACAAACAAACAGATTTTTTATCTGTTTAAAGCCAGTTTTTACTTGCATGCTGGGTCTTTGCCTTTGCCTACCATCCTTTGAAATCTGTCTTCTATTTGTCTTACAGTTCTCACAGGGTCAGTGGTTGGTATTCCAAAAAAACACAGTTTCTCAGATATAGATAAAACAAGACATTTTATCTTTTCTACCAACATCTTGTTACAGTCCTTTTGTCTCTGAAGTGACTTATATGGACTTCAGAAGGAGCAGGATACAGCTCTGTTTTAGGCTTCCCAGCTTTTGTTGGTCTACGAGTTAAGTAAAGGGCATGCTATGAAATTTGAACTTGCCTTGTAATTAATCTGATTAAAGAAAAGGGCTCAAGAGTTTGACAATAATGTAGATGAATGGAATACTCCATCTTACATCTGATGCACAGAACTCTGTATGAGAGAATATTCATGCTTCAGGCCATAAACCAGCTTTTTACCATAAGGTTAGGAAGAAACCTGTCACATTGCAGAACTCCTGATTATTTTTCCACTAAAATATTGGATACTGGACATGTTCAGAAATATACATTAGTAGATGGCATTCTTTGACTTTCAAGTTCCTATGTGGACTTCCAAATTAGGATCAGATGTGCCCATTTTTTGTGATGCAGATTTTTTGATGCAGACCCCTGTCTGCATCAGCAAACGCTGTGTTTGCATTCCAGCTGCTCTGCAGTGTTAAATCTCTGCTCCCATGGCTGTGAACATCCATTGAGCACCAGCAATGGGTAAGCCAAATCATTTATGAAGCTTACAATAAACTAAAGTCTGTGTCGAAATATATGTCTCTGTAGCTGTTTTGTTTTACAGGCATACCAAAGCAATATAAGGATGTGAAATAAATCAATATATAAACTATTGAGGTGATTTCTCCCTCCGGTGTTGAAAGGTAGGGATATTCTGGTAAGATACCAGCACGCATACCAATATCACACTGTTGTTTGGGAAGGAGAATAAAAGAGGCCACAGCCCAGTGAGAAAAGAACGTATAGCTTGCAGTTTCCATAGTCTCCAGGGACACTAAATACCAAAAGCTTTTCTTCTGCCTTTCTAAACAGCTGCAATGCTTTTGTATTGCTAGGTTGATGAATAGCATCATCTTCTGAGGCTATAACTGCTGTATTCATTAAAAACTGCGACAAACTGTATTTGTTGGAAGCTGGTATGCTTCAAACTAGATCTGTGTTCAGAGTGCTCTTCTTTAAAACAAAATATTCTGTCTTTTCGAAAGTCTCATTCAAATCTCACATACTGTCTACTGTTGTCCATAATATTAAGGTTTTTTTGCAAGAAAGGATTAAAGCAGCAACTGTTTACTGCATTAAGATTTATTCAGTACATTAACATGTTATTATCCTCTGATTCCTGCAAATGCAATCAGAAGAGGTCATCATACACACTTGATTACAAACTAATGATTTAGGACAAAACTAAGTAATATTTGTTTAGCAAAATACCCAAACAAACTCACCTTATAACTCAGGGAATAGAATTGGCTCTTTGCTGCCTAAGCAGGTAAGGAGCTAGGCTTGAAGAAGCATTTTGCTTATTGTGGAAAATTATTCTGTGCTGAAATGTTGTGAGAGGCAGATACATTCTTCTGCAAGCCTAGGAAAAAAAGGGGAGAAAACTATTTTTGGGGCACAGCTGAGGTCATAGATAATATTCCTTAGTTCTCTGAGCAGTTCTGTAACTAGTAAAATTTTTATAATCTTCCAAAATATTATTAGAGAAACTACTGGCCTGCATTGGGAATCTCATCCAGAGAAATTATCCAAAATGGACCACGTTGGATAGCTATGTAACTGCACACTGTAATGGCACATCTTCCGTTATACAGTTCTTTCCCATCTTTTCTGTGTTATAACAGCACAGCTGCAATGTAGCCTTAATACATTTATAAGGCTTCCAGGTCAAACCTAGTTCATATCCATCCAGCTGAGAGCGTGATCAGGCTTGCTTAAATCTGACTTTATCCTACAATGCATTCATAGGGAATATTATAACAAAAATAAGCTCTGACAAATGTGAACTGTTGCTGCCGTGTCTGTAAGAGAGTTTTGGATGTTTTATATATATCATTCAAATTTGAAATGGTGCTACAGATCACTACAGTATCCAAAAACACGTTTAGGGATGTAACAGGCTTAGTTAAAGAAAGCCCGAAGGCGAAGGTATGACTAAAGCACTTCAAAACAGCAGCGCAAGCTGTCATTACCCAACTTCCATCAAAATTTCAGCATCTCCTGCTTACTCCTGTGTTTGGAAATCTTTCTCTTGTAACAAAACATGACATTGGAGAAAGGATAAGAAAAAGAAGGAGAGACGTCTAAATTTTTTCTTAGAAGCCTCCAAATGAAAATGCATTTCAAAAGAGGACTTTACGGTCTGGTTCATGGCTGGTTTTGGTCACTCACGACTGGTGGGCAGGGGGCACATAAATACGTAGCACACTCCCAAAAACTGTCAGACTGTAGTGGATCTGGACAGTTGGCGGCAGCTGGGTAGCAAACTGACTGTCCCAGTTCCTTATGGTGTTTGTGTTACTCCCACTTAATTCTTGCATCCATCTTAGCTCTTGTTTCTCCTGAGAATTAGAGAAATCAACACCTCCTTTACAGTGGAAGAGAACTAGATGGCCTCTGCATTGTATGCAAAAGCTGATGTCACAATTTCCCTGCTAATTTCTGGACACTTTATTTCCCACTGGCAGGCTAAACAATGGCTAGAGAAATAATGCAAAATCAATTTAAATAAGAACAATACAGTCTCTAGACATACAGAGAGACAATGTGTTATGCTGTTCTTGAATCAAACTATTGCTATGGAAACAAATCCCAGAAAAGTGTATTATATCTGTATTCAATGATCTATTAAAATCTACTTCTACATTCATGGTGATTTTCAGATCTAATTCATTTCTCAAGTCATACATGTATGTTCTTAGTAGGGAAACATTATTTTAGAAAGCTTTTCATCTGCAAAGTAATACATGAGAACCACTTGAGAAGGCAGAATGGCTGGATACCTTTTTCCTCTGTGCATGTTGAATTAAAATAAATGAGTTCATTTTTGATTACAGATTAAACAGAACCCATTTAGAAAACTGCTGGCGGTCTTGAATCTTTATGGTTTTATGGGTTTTATTTTGTTTTAAAAAGCAAGAACAAAATCAAACCTCACACTGGAAATTTCTACAATACCATTAATCTATATCAAAGACTCCCCACTTTTGAAGAAGATACTTTATGTGTTGGGTAGCACTTTTGAGAAACGAAAGCTTTTACCATTGTCATGGTTTAAGATCTAAATATGACTTGGAACAAAGGAAGACCATTTGATGCATACTTTTTCCAAGAAACATTGTTGGAACAAATTCACTCCTAAGCTTTTATTCATAAGGAGAAAACCAAAGCTCATGTCACATAGTGGAAGAAGCAATATATGTTGAGATGTAGCACAGCCCAGCTAAAAAGGTTTTTAAAATCTATTTTATTATTAAAGACTTGAAACTTTCCTTGGTAACCACGAAGAGTTTACTGCTAAAATGGCTCTTGGCTTTCTTAAAACATTTCACTTGGATGCTCAGACTGATATAGAGTAAAGGATGGAAGGTAATGGTGCACCATTATATAGGTAATGATATTTCAGGCTGGAAACAGAGGGAGGTTCTGATGCTACATGACTCTTTCATTGATTCCGATGGGACTGGAGTGGGGTGTGCAGACTCTAGGTATTCAGGTACAGAAATGCATAACAGTGGCTTTCAGCCCATGCATGGTGCAACCACAAAGCAGGAAGGACCTGGGTTAATGCAGTTTCACCACAAAGCTTAAAGCTAGTTAATATAAACATAACTATAAACCTAGAATGATAAAACAAAACCCTCAACCTCAATAGGGATATGGATGCTTATTTATGAACTAGCATTTAAATTTTTAATACAATATAGGATCCAGCATAATTTTTCCCCTTACGTCTCCCCATGCCTCATTCCTTTCCTTCAGGAAGTTCCTCACTTTCTCTCACTTTATTTGAGGTGACTTTTACAGTGTGTACAAAATGAGCAATCCCCTGAAGAAACTTGTGTACACCTCCTGCCAGCCTTCCACCTCTGTGATTTTTCTATATGCAAAAGCTACTTTGTGACTACAGGGTTATGTTTTAACCTTACTGTTGCTGTCAAAACTGCTCCATCAGTTTAAATCTGCTGAACCTGATTTTCAATTCTTGCCACCAACATGACAAGAAAATTCCTAAATTTACATTTAATTGTAGTTAATTTATTGCATGTTGATTTATTCAACTGAATTTCACATTACATGGATTTCTTTTGTAAGCTTATGATACATCTTATGATACACATCAGACTGCTTAGTGAGGACATATCCTAAAAGATTCCTTCCAACAAAACATATTTTAAAATTTTTCTGAAGTAATAAATAATTTTCAAAGTTAAGAGGGTGACAAGAGGGGTATGGAAAATTGTTGGCATACACAGCTGAATTCACTTAATTTCTTAACGTGTTCTTAGAACCACTAGAAATTTCCTTTATATGCTTCACATATGAACCTTTGTCCCTACTGAATTGTTCCATATGCTAACATGACTGAAGTTATGATTATAATGAAACACACATGGGGTGTTTCAGGAACAGAAGGGAGCTGACAAAAGGTGAACTCAGACTTGAAACGGGGCTTTGAAACAGAACGGATCAGTTTTAAATTGTTTCTGGTTCTGTGACCATGCAGTTCTCAGACAAAACTACACAGAACTCAGTGGGACTTAAACCTCAGGAAAGTTGAAAATAAAGGGCAGAAAAAAATAGAGTAGCACACATGTCATTCAGTCACAGAAAGTTCCTTTTATGAAACAATGCAGAAGCACATTGCTTGAGAAACAATTCCTGTAATGCATTTTTAGAATGTAATATTTTTTTTCTGTGCAAGTTACACTTTTCTTACCACCTCTGTTCCTTTGTTGTTGCAACAAATGTTTGACTTACAGAATCTGATTTCAAGTATCTTTCAGAAAGAAACACACACACCCCTTTAACCTATAAGTGTCATTTAGAGTATGGTTTCACATTACAGCCCTCAACACTCTGAACCACCCCTGATGCTTCTCTGACTCCCTGATGAACTGAGTGAGGGAGTTAAACAAGCCAAAAATCAATTTTACATGAAAGGAAGGAAAAGTGCACTCAGCACTGATTCTCTGCATCGTATCATTCTGGGGCCAGCTCTGGTGAACTAGAAATGGCAGAAATACCAGGCCAAAAATGGACCTTTTCAATGGCAACTAGCCATCAGATCATTTTAGCTTTAACTGCAAAATGTCAAGGTTGAGGTTTTAGTCTTTGCTAGTGTCTTCATGAAACTTACATTGAAAGGGATATCTCAACATTTAAACGAGAGGAAAGTAAAAGCTTGTGGCCTGAGGTGAAGAAAACAAATACCACAGTCTTTGACGATACAAACAGGTATTTTTTAAAAATATACTTGAGGATTAGTAGGCAGAGCTAACATTATGTTCATACATCTGTATATTCATTATTAAGAACATATGAAAATTAGTAATTGAGCCTCCTTTACAAGTTGTGTGAAGATATACTGTCCTTTGAAGTGATATATTGAATACTTGCACCTTTCTGATAATGAAGTTTCCATTAACTGGGTCGTATTGGTGTGAAAGCACCGAAATTTGTCAAAACACTGTATGATAGAAAAACAATTACAGATTCACTTAGATCATTTATCAGCTAGAATATTGTCTGTTTCACCTCTTTATTTTTAACCTGAGCTTTTTCTATTAATGAAATAAGAATAGAAATTACTTCCTGAATGCTCTGACAACCAATTACTTTCTCCGTTCTCTCTTTCTAGTCATAGAGAGTCACAACATATGCAACCATAAATTGCTCCAGAAAACAGTATATAAAGCAGTTTGATAAAGCAAGCTGCAGAAAAGAGATACATATTCTAATAAACTGTTTAGATTATATTCTTGATGCAAACACATGAGTGTTTTCCAAAATAAATGAGGCTTGGCTGCTATCGCTTTGTTGTTACAGATATATTTCATCTATATTCAGATGTATTTTCCTTTGTAATTTGCAGTTTGTTACCTACTTCCTACAATCTTCACTCCTTACATACAGAATAAAACACATCTTATGACCTGTAATATGGGAGCCAAACAAGATTATACTTTCCTATAGTTTTTCTTTTAGTGCTTTTCTCCCATTCTAATGAATATTAACCTTAGTTCACCTTTACATTCAGACAGACTATAGGGTGTCCAAGCTTACAGACTGATTGTGATGACTTCATTAGTATATATCTGCCAGTTCCAGATAAACCTCATTTTCATTTGTCTAAACCTGAAGAAGTAATTCAGTATTTCCAACATATTCTGCTTAAAAAGGCCAGTTCTACACACACACAAAAAAATGTTTACTGTGTGGGGGTAGGGTCCCCAAATATTAGCTCATTAGAGCACTTCGGTGCTTTCAGTTACATTCTCCCAGATAGCACAAACCACAGCGGCATTCCCTGCTATCTACAGAAATGGAGTTGTCTCTTAAACCAGTAGCAGTGATATTATGAAGAACACTCAGTAACTTGCACAGAAACCAGCTCTTCTCATCCCTTAAACACCACAGTCCACCTAGATCTCCCACACAGAAGCATCTCCCTCACTTGACCCACACACAGGGGTTGTTGCAGGACTGTATTACTTGTTTAGAATCAATGGCTTAACACCTCAGAAGTCCTTTGAAGCACTTAGTCCCTGATGAAGCAGTAGAGGAAACAAAACCTTTGAGGATCTTAGTTGGAGGTGCTCAGCAGTTTCCCAAAGTAACAGAATTGCTATATATCCAACCATAAGCAAAGAGAGCCCATTATAGCAAGATTTTTAAATCCTCTCCTTTCCTAATGATGTTAGTCTGGATTTCAGCTACCTGTGGCATAGAATCTTGACATGAAATTCTGACTTTTACCTTCAATGGTAGTCTTTTTGCCTGGTAGATTTTCTAACACAGCAATTGCTCTACTATTTCAAATTAATTCCTTCTTTCATTAAACAATGTAACATTCGTATCTATTCAGAATTATGATGTCTGAACTGGAATTTTCCTTCTCTTAAGCACAGGTATGTTAGAAGAAAAAGGAATTATTTGTATACTTATAACTTAGTTTAATTTTAATGAAGCATAAATAGTTTTTATTTAAGAATATTGAGATACTTAGATACCCTGTTGTTGTTTCTACTGAACATAAGAGCCTGAAAGTGAAAAATTTAAAAGGGGGAATATACTGCATGCAATATTTTTTATTAAAATAAATAGACGTACTAATGTGCATAGTTTATGAACATTTACGTGCACATGAAAAAAGAGTCACTCAGCTGGGAATGACTTTTACATTATGCAAGGTATGACACGTAGTTTCAGAACTGTTCTCTTTCAACTGTACCCATAGTAAAATAGGTCTATCGTCTTGTCTTTGAAAGTGCACAGGAAGAGATGGGCACATCATAGGAACTGTAAATCCCAAGTGAAATCAGTGAAAACCTACCTATGATCAGTAAAATGCAGGTCATAAAATCTTATTACTGTGTATTTTCTTTCCCCTTGGAATGTTCTTGGAGAAATCCCTGATCTTCCCTAATGCTCTGGTGCCTGTCCCAGGTTGTAGTTTTGTAGCATTGAGAAAGAAAGGCAAATTTCTTAGCAGTGCCAGTTACAAATGTACAGGCTGTAAAGAAAATTGAGCATCAATGCCATGCCCAGAACCAGGGAATAGGAAATAGACTTGCTGAGAAATGGCACTTTCTATTTTGGAGTGATCTTTCTGATCTTTCCTCAAAAGCTACCAAAGAACCTGGATTATGAATAGTTCTCGATACAGGTATGGTTTATTTAAAGCATGTCACTACTTTACTGTAATATTGAAACTTCAGTAAGGAACATTTTCTTCACTCTGAGAGAGAGGGTAGAATACCCTCGAGGGACTGTCACTTTGCTACCAATACACAAATAAAATGGAAAACTGCATCCTCCATAGAGAAGCAGTTAGAAATGTGTGAGGTGGTACTTAGGATATATTCTTTGTTACATAAAACACAACGTAAGGAAAACTGATTTCTAAAGCACGACTGCCTACACTTTTGTTCTATAGCTAGCAAATGTTGCGTGATCGTATTAGAGTGACATTTCCTTGTCAGTGTAACTCATTCCATTTTGTCCGTAGGAGTTAGAAGCTGAATGGATGGTAACAGAGCTGCTTCCTCATGACTGATAAATTCACCTTGTAGGAACTGAGCCAAGATTGATGAGTGTCAGTATCCAGAACTGCATTTTGGCATATTCATGTGTGATACTGAGTAGAACCCTTAGTACTCTTCACCATAATCTTAAGTTGTACTTCACAGTACTGACAATATCAACTGTTATTGTTCCTTTTCCCCTCCTTTATGTGTGATTTGTTCTAAGGAATGTGCAAAGGAAAACATATTGCAGAAGAGTAACAGGAAGGATGAAAAGGTTTCTGCTATGAGTTACTCTGAAATGACCCTTCTTTCTAGCCTGCATCAGATAGACACCTACTCGGAGTTGAACCCAAAACTTTTTTCTTCAGCCAAGACTCTTTAACACAGGTAGTGGATAAAATGTCACTGCTACAGTTCACGTCTGCTCTGACCATGCTTATTGACTAAAGGGTCTCAAGTTAACTTGACTAATATTCTGTATGCAGAAAAGAGGAAGTCTTAAGGAGAGAATCCTGACTCAACAGTGTCATCCGCATTTCTGAATTTGACCCTAACTGTAGCAACCCAATTTTCCAACAAGTTGAACACTCACATGTCCCATTTACACCTGCTAAAGTCTCACATATCTGAGAGCTAGCTGTATCACAGGTCTGGAAGACAAAAAAATATTGACTTTAATATCAGTTTTCCAAAATCCTTGTTCAATAATCCAAACATATGATTGCATCTCAAGCAGGCATACTATAATTAGTCTCAAACAAGCTGATGTAGATGTTACTAACAATTAAGCCTGACTCCTATAAAGCTGTTTAATCAGCTGGTATGGTAACTTACCTTGCTCCTGTTTCCTTCACTTCCAAAAGTGTTTTTTGTATGAGAGTAACATTAAACAATGGAAGTTCAGTGAAATTTGGTTCTTCAGTGAGGTGCTAAATAAGAATGACCTCTGACACTCCTGGAATGTTGTCTTTTAGGAAATTTCTAGAGCCTAGATAATTTTAACTAGAATCATACCACTGCAAAATGCTCCTGTTGTTGAACACTTCACAAAGCATCCACCTGACAGCTATTGGAAACCACTTACCAGACTAGGTGTGTGTTGGCTTGGTCTGATATGAGCCACGTTCTCATGGTTTAAGGGTGACTCATATACATGGCCTCAGCGTGGGGTTGGGGATCTTTCCCCTGCTAGGCATTGAGAGCACTAATGAAGTTCATAATGGGGGATCAGTGATGCAAAACTGAGTTAGGACACCTGCTATATTGAAAGGAGAACTACAGCACTGACCATGGCTGGGGTGCAGCTGCTGGCTAAGTGTAGTTAAACTACACGCTGCCTGAGGTTCAGGCCATTCAGACGTATCTGTACCACACCACTGTGCTGACACCATTATTTCTGTATACACTAGTTTGTGTGGTCCCTCACAGTATAGCCTTCTGGAGCTAGCACATATAAAAAGGTGAGAAACAGGCTGTCTTATAAATTCTGCCCTTCCCTAGGGATTGGTGGCCATACTCCAATGTATGGCCATACAATGAAGGGCAAGTTGTCAATTCTGCCTACTCTGGATAACAGCATCTTCCTGCAAGAGCAGCCTTTCAGGAGTGATGTCTGTTTTACATATAGCAGACAAGAGAGTCAATTCTTTTTCCAGCTGGATGGGGCAAAGGTGGCATCTTCCAGGAGCCTGCATCTCTACTAGGTAATGCTTACTTTCCCTCTGAAGGTGAAGCATCACCCTTCCTTAGGTAAAGATCCAACCAAGAAGCGAGAAATCCTTGATTCCATATACTGTTGCCAGGACTTTACAGTTTCTAATGTTTCATGCAACATAAAATTAACTTAATCCATCTGTGAGTCACTTTTAGGGTTTAGGCATCTTTGAGCTGAGGATGAGTGAAGGCTTCAAGACTGAATTCCGAAACTGAATTAGGTACAAAGTGCATGGCTTTAAAAATCTGAACCCTTTGACAATCTTATCCCTTCAATTTTTCATTAGTTCCAAGTGGATTTTTTTTCTCTCTGGTTTTTACCCACTACTTGCTTATCACACACTTTTTCTCCCCAAAAATCCTTCTCTGTGCAAGTTTCAAAAAAAAAAAAAAAAATCCACCATAAAGTTTTTGAAACTATTTTTCCCCAATGCTGAATATTTTAATAGTTGTATCCAATAATCAAGCATTTATTTTTGAAATATCTCTTACTATTTCATTACTTCTACATACGGAAACCTTGTGCTTAAACTAAGGAACACAAAGCCAAATCTCTAATTATTCACATTTCTATTAAAAAGCCTTTTTGGGAAACAAAGAGCCACTGCGTACATTTTGTATGTAATACAAAGATGAATAAGATCATATTGGAGTCCTATCTAGCTGTCTGTTGGTTCAAAATAAATTCATATCATAGGATTGAAGTAAATCTGGGTTGTTTTTTTTTCCATACAGTGAATGCTTAACAACAGTATTACACATGGAATTACTCCGGATGTATCTAGCTGGAAGTTCTGCTCTTCTAAGCAGGAATTGTTCTGATGAGAAAGATAAAATCTCATCTGGCTTCATTTGTCTTTTCAAGAGCTGCCTCCAAACCCCGTTTTCCATTGTCTGAGAAGAAAGGTACACAGTTGTTTCAATAACTCATGCTCTTGCTACTCCCCAGTAAAAGCCTGTGTCTTTTCCTACAAATATGTGGACCTGTGTAGTTTGGGAGGACTGGGAGTGCTTTAGTAAGCAAAAGCATTCTTATTAAACAAAATCTCTAACTCAGGAAGGCTGGGGCACACAGCATTAAATACTCTGAGATACTGTTATCAGGAGGCCTCAATAACTGATAAAAGTTGAAAAATTAGATCTGAACATATTTTTAAACTTTAGGTATGTCTCTGGATTAAGAGTAAAATGTATATCAAAGTAATATGTAATAGGCTTTACTTTCTATCCTGGTCTTCCCATCGAAAAAGGGAGTGGGAGAGAAAGGACTAAGTGCATTTCTTCAGATTGTCTGTCATGCCAAAGTCAGCAAATTTTCCTGATTCGTTTATTTTCTGTTGATCCCTTTTTATGTCTGTTGCTGCTTCTTCATCTATAAAAGCATCAGATCTGGATCTCCAGGCACTACCTGTTTAGTTCTGCTTACATGGTTCTCACTTTGCTCCCTGGAAAGGACTGAAGGAAAATGGGGATAAAATACATGTCACGACTAACAAACAATCCCTCAGAATTGTGTTTTTGTCTCTGTTGAAAATGGTCTTTTAGTCTGGAGACATTTTAAGATAGGAATGTCCATTATATTGAGTTTTTGAGAATCCTTTAGTATATTTAATAAAAAGTAATAATAATTTTTGCAAAGATCCTTTGCATAAATATTATCAGAAAAAGTCAATAATAGTAGTCACAATTATAAGAGAAATCAAATTGTGGAATTTATTTATAATAACTTCCCTTGCTGGATTATTTCCTGCTGTGGGTTTGTCTAGTTGGCAATGTCTCGTCTAGCAATAGCTGCAGCCATGGGCAGGTTATTGTCTGTTAAACACTGAAACTGAAACTAGTTACTTGGAGCCCTCCCAAGATAGAAGTTCCTGCCTCATGTAGTTCATTGCTGTAACTTTTTTGTAGAAAATTTCGTAGCAGCTACATCCCTCGCCTTATTAATCACAGAAAATGTTTTTAGTATTTTTTTTGTTTTTTTCTTGCTTCCTCTTCCTTCTGCCTCCATTATCCCTACCTTATTTCTGTACCTAACTGAATATTGTTTTTTCACTGGAATTAAGGAGAAAAATAAGAAAGAAAGGGGAGAAAAAGGGAACATATGAAAGGTAAGATAAATTTTTGTCCTTTTATTGTCTTATGGATTACTCTGAATATCATTGTGCCAAGATAATATTGTATTTCTGTAAGAAAGAACGAGGAAATTGCCATTGTAATTACAGAAAATATCACATTTTTTTATGTTTGCAATTTTGTCGTGGTCATTTTGGTTATTAGTCATGAGGAAGAAGCTCTTCTATGGCTACTAATGCTTTTTAAAATGCTTTTCATGTGCAGATTGTCTTCTTGAAGAGATATTTCCTGTTGAAGTACATTTATAATTGCAGAGTATTCCCAGACTATTTTTTCCTTAAATATGCTATAAACCAGATGTGACTGGAGCTGAGTAGGTAGACAGATATTTTAAAATGGATCCTGGTATTTGGAAACGCAATTCCTGCAATCTTTGGTGCTTGGAGTTGGTAAAATTCCCACCAGATTCATTTTCAGAAAGCCCTTTTTAAGCAGCTCTATTTAACACTCATTCTACTTAAAAAACCGATAAATCTGTGAGCCTGGTATTTACTTTATCCAATAGTGGATTTTTAACAACATCTTTTAAGTACATATCAAATATACAGTGTCACGGATAATTGGTTGCAGAAATCATTATCTGAAACACTCTTAATGGAACAAATATGTAAGTGAGAGTATGCCCATAGCAGGTTTTTACAGAGCTGACCTTTATAGCAAGCTATTACTACCACCCACCTTCTACTCAGCCTCTAGAGGTCAGAAAAACACACCAGGTGTTTCTGATTCAGAGGTGCAACTTCAGCTGCAATTGCTGAGCTCACCGTGGCTCAAAAGGTCTCACGTCATCCCTGCCCCACGAGTCGCTCTCCTTCTTGTGACCACTCTGTCACACATCTGCTTTTCATCAAGAGCTGATCTGATTCAATTAATTTGCCTGGAAGTAAACTATTCGCTTTTTTTTCCTTCCAGCTTCACCGTTTTATTGCGGTGTTGGACACACACCACAACTTCTGCAAGGGAAGTGGTGTGGGTAGATGGTGAGGGATGGGGAAAGAGAGGAGGATGAAAGAGATTCATAAGGTGAAGTGGCCCTGCTGCCCTGGCTGTGAAAAGACACTAGGTCAGTCCAGCTGTAGTGCCTAACTACACCCTGAAAGAGTGGTTCTGTGCCCTGATGCATTGGTTCACTGCTGATGTAACTGTACCAAAGGGCATACATAAAGCTAACAGCACTATAAATAATGGTATTATGTCTTAAAAGAGATACTGTGTAATAGTCTGACTTTAATTTTTACATCTACTATGACTGTGGTCTCAAATAGATTAAGTCTATGTATGTATGCCTGTAAAACAGTTGTTTATTTTATATCATATGCTGTTAAGATTGGGTTCGTTCCTTACTAAAGGATCTTCCAAAAAGAAACTGCAATTTGGGAATTAATTTGTCACTGTACTTACGTTGCTAAAGTTAATTTGGCAAAGCTTTTCCAGATCTGGGTCAGATCTTACCCTTAGTCTCGGACAGTAATGTATATGTCATTTTGAAGAGTGGCTCTGTAGATCTGGTTGCCTCGCCCTGCTTCCACCTTGCAAGTGGACACTGGTTTGTTTTAGAAAAAGACTCCAGATTTTGGGATCTCCTAGTTTCCTCTGATGGTAGGGATGATGTGTCTTTTCCAAACACATGTACATCCTCTCTTCTAGCTGATGCCACTTCAGTTCTTTCATTGCATCTCTTTCTAACCTAGACCTGTCTTCCTGTATTTTCCCTTTCTGATTATATACAGGAGCATTTCTAGAAGGAAAATCTGTATGAGAAGATCCACTTTTTTTTGTTAGTATTGGTAATGGTCTTTGTTCTGCAAACATTCCTGAAAGAGAGCAACCAAAACATATTCAGCAACAATGTGAAAGATAAATAAGAAAACATCACTGTTACGTTTTAAAAGGTTCTGCTGAAATTATATTTTTCTTACCAGGCCAAGGCCAAACTTTTTTTATGGCAAAACTTCCATTGGCTGCAGTAAATGTTATGGATTTTTTGTAAAAAAAAAATTTAACTTCAGCAATTGATTTTATGTTTTCAAAATCTCCAGTTAGTATTTGGACCAGATTCTCCTCTCACTGGTGAAACACAGGAATTTAGGAGGGTTGCTTTTGACATACAGTGGGGCAGCTGAGAATCAAAGCACAGAATGTATGAGGAACTCCTGAGAGAGCAGGGTTTGGTCAGCCTGTGGAAGAGAAGACTTAAGGGAGGTCCTCTTTCTCTCTCCACCTAACTAATGTGGGGTGGGTGAGAGATGACAGAACCAGAGAGATATGCACAGGGATAGAGCAAACACAAGTGGCGATACAGGAAATTACAACTTGATGTAAGATTTTTTTTTTTTTTTCTTGTGTTTTTACCTGAGGGATCATCAACACTGCAAGAAGTTGTCTAGGTAGTTTATGGGTTCTCTGTCCATGGAGATATTAAAAATGCTATTGGACACAACCCTGAGCAACCTTCTTTAGATGATCCTCCAGAGAGCAGGACAACAGAGTAGTAACCTCCAGATATCCAGACTGCAGGTTTCTGTGATTCTTAGAGGGTCATTATGAATACTTGCAAGGTACTGCTCTATGTCTGCAAATCTGCCAGCTGTAGGTGGTCCCAGGGTAATTTAAAATCCACTTCTATTAATTTAGATGGTATCACAGCAGAGATCTGTGATCTTTTAGTATCAGTATCTATCTAGGAATGCAGAACTTTTTCTTTTGGATGGAGGCTACACCACTGGCCAAGTCTTTCCGTCACTTCTGGACTAGAATAATGCAAAATGAAGTTCTTCCTTTGAAAGTGAAAGGTGGTAGAAGATACACAATTTACTTGGTGTACCTTGCACATGAAATCAGCATTCCATAATCTGCAGTATCTGTTGGCCATGGGTTTCTCAGTGGAACACATCTGTCATCATCTACAGGGCTTTAATGACCTGGGTTCTACACCTCCAGGAAGTATTGCTCCTCCTGTGTTCCATGTGGTCATATTACCAGCTTGATTTGAACATCTGAACTGGATTTTACTCAGTAGAAAGGAGATACAGATAACAAACAAAGAACAGAAAAGGCAAGCATCTATGTTTTGGGGGTTTTTTAATCTGCATAAATGTCAAGGAACAGGTCTGTGAGAGGAAGGAGTATGGTTCCCATTTCACTAAAGGAGAGAGAAGGGTGTCCTGTCTGAGTGGTCGGCGGTCATTCAGGAGGACTGTGACAGATCAAGCAGCTAAGTGGTTTAATTTGATTTGTAAATTAGAAAGTTTTTATAACTACAGTAAGTGATAACTCGAAAAAAGGAAAGGTCATAACCAAGTCAAAACTTTAATAATATCAAAGAAACATAGTCACATTTCTGTTTGTTTTTCTCTGATTTTCATGTGAAAGATTTAATAGCAGTACATTTCACAGCAGGATAGCTGGAAATAGTTTTACTGCCAATAGAACATTTGTGAGCAATGAAGCCATAAGGTTTTACCACCACACTCTCTAGTGGTTTATTAGGATTAAATGTTCATTCGCCTGCTTGAAGGTGATTATGAGATGAACTGGGGTAAGCTATGGTGCATGCAGGCAATTTTCTTTAGTCTAATGTCAGCAGTAGTTGCAACAAACCTTAAAAACAATCATACTAGAAAGTATATTTAGCTCTCTACTCACTAAATCATGTACGTATAATTTCCTTTTCATAAGAATTGGTGTTGAGGAAGAAGAGGAACTCTAGCTGGAGTTTGCTTACCTGATCTCAGAAAATTAGAGAAAAGCTAATTTCTTTCAAAATAAAATCTTAAATAGGTATGTCACACAAACTACTTACAAATTACCACAATTGCTTATGTGCCTCTTGCAAAAGAAGGGTTAGCTTTCCTTCCGTACCATGAGTTACATATTATCAAATCACCGTTGTTAGCCAAAAGCATTTGACAAGGAAAAACACAGTCCACTGAGCCACCTCTGAGGCAAAGGTTCCTCTGAAGTTCAGTTTGAGGCTTTTATAAATTAGTGTAATAGCAAGTATCACACTCCTTGAAATCTCAGTAGACCTGGCCCTGTAGGCTTCATTACGTTTGAGCATGACTGTGTGCTTCAAGAAAATCAAATTGTGTTTGCAATGCAGTGTATGTGCACCACTTATATCATCATCCCAACTGTAGGGTGTCAAATCAAATTCCTCTGAACTGATTTGTATCCATGGATTTCATGCTGTGTTTACAAACCCTGATTTGTAAATAAAGTCAGGTCTGTGAACTTGATGTCGGGCATATTTTTATATTCTTTCCACTTCAAAATTCACATTCTCACAGCTATTCTGATCATTGGTTTTGTCATTTTTATGTTCCTAGCCTATTCAGTAAATTGCTGTAATATCCTCACAGCTTTTTATTCCCCTCCAGAGTTCATATTGCCATGTAAACTTTTTGGTTTGGTGCTAACTTTCGTTATC
Organism: Falco cherrug; assembly: GCF_023634085.1. NCBI lineage: Eukaryota > Metazoa > Chordata > Aves > Falconiformes > Falconidae > Falco > Falco cherrug. The sequence continues at coordinate 110,537,798 of NC_073698.1, read as the reverse complement.
ATTAGTTATCGCTTAGTTTCCCATAGTTACAAAAATCAAATTGCTTGTTATATTAAACTCACACCAGAAGAATAATAGGTGAGAATTCCAGATAATTTCTCTTAAGAAATAATTTTGAAGTTCTGAAGCTGATTTAAACTGCCAGAAGCTAACCAGATGAAATGCCACAGTTTCATATATCTTCTACTTCCATTTTATTTCCTACAGTAGGAGATTTTGAGTTTGCTGTAAAATCTGAAGCAGCCAGAATCTGTTGTGATTCAAGAAAAGGACTTCTTATCAATGTGAGGCATTCTGCCTGAGCAAAAAAAGTTTGGCATAATACAACATGGATCTGGTTGTACCAAACATTGCTAAAGTAAATCAGTTTCTCAAAAACGTAGGTGTGTATTTGTATCAGTGAATACTATGTTGACCTCACTTGCTTGACACCTGCAAAGCTAAACATGCAATTTCAGAAACTTACAGCCGTGATCTACCAACAGGTTCTAGCTATGCAATTTTTATAGCATTTTCTCAGGGCTTTACTTTTTAGAGATGTTTACTATTTGAAACTAAAAAAAATCATTTATTTCTATTTGAGGATGCTGAAGAAGATAATGACAATTCTAGATTATTAAAGTTGTGTTTTCAAAGCTCTGTTTTGCTAATGTGAAGCAGCTGTTTGAGAAGCTGAAGCTAAGCAGCTGTTTGAGAAGAAATAAATATGCAGCATTCACCACATTAACTTTCCTCTGTTAGGAAGAGGGATCCGGGTGAGCTGTGAGTGACTTGAAAGATCTTATAGTGATGCAAACAACTAAAAAATGTCTACGTGTGCACAACAAAATGCCAACCACTCAGGAGGAATAAAAATCACAGTGACTCACACTGTGGAGATTTGTTAAAATTAAGTTTCTGAAATGACTCTTCAGTTCTTCTCCCCTCTACAGGTTGATGGTAAATATACCTAATTGGAACCTCCACAGCACAGCTGTACTTGGCTGCATAAGTTATCTATGTATGTTACACAGTGTTGATTGAGTAAGGATCCACAAAGCTCCAGTGTCCATTTCCTAAAAAATCCTTGGCACTAAAAGTAATAGTTGAAATCTTATGACTGAAGGAATTTTTGAATAAATCAAAGGATACAATGGATTTCTGGCTTTTCAGACTTACACATTTTATTTTTTTTTTCACATAAGAACAGCAAGACATACAAAACTGTCTTTGATCTCTAAAGGAAGTTTTCTTAAATATAGAAGATCTGAAACTGCTGGGTGTGGTAGATTGAAATGAAAAGTTTGACATTTTTTCTTTCTTATCCATTGTTTCTTTGAAGAATGGGGTGGGGGTGTATGCATATCTCATTTGCTCATTTTTTGTTTGTGGCTCGTTTTTTTACAGATGATGTTTCACACCTCAGATGAGCAGATCTAACTGCCTGCTGACACTAACAGGCCATTTCACCCTCCGATTTCACCTCCAGTCTTAGACTGATTCTAATTATTATCTGATCCCTATGTGAGCTGGTACAGCAGAAAATCATGCTTTTTCTCTCCCTCTGCCCCCCAATAGGTTAATTTTCCATAAATTTAATGAGCTAGGGGACAAGAATACAATCCGAGCTTGCATAAGAAAAGTACATGATTGTTCTCTCTTTGTAATGATCCAAAATTGACTGACTTCCTTGCTTATTAAAGATTCAACAGAGTGAAATTGTCTTATGTTATGTTGACCCCAAAGGAAAAAAAAAAACCAACAAACAACCCACACCAAAAACATCAACAAAAACCAAACCCACAAATCTATAAAATATTTTGGAGCACTTACTTTATATTGAGAAGTGCTGAAATGCAGTATCTTGACTTTTGTGTTCTGAAAGAAACCAAAAACTGTGTGCTGTGTCCCTGAGCTATACAACACCTAAAGAGATTTCTAGTTCTGGTCCTTCACATACCTCTTTCTGTCATCACAGATTGCCTGATGTATCCTAGCAGTGTGGGCTGTGAGAGAGACATGAGAGCATTAAGGAAAGTGTAGTTACAGATTTTATGCTGCAGTAATAAAGGAGTCAATAATTCATCCAAACCACAAACCCACATGTCCAATAACTGTAGCCCTGGAGAAGGGAATAGTGCAAGGAAACATATTACAGTCTGTAAAAGCAAAATGTTTCGGTCCACATGAGCCAACACTCAATAATGGTTAAAAAAGATTCTGATTAAAAAGTGTTAACTGTATATACAGACCTGAAAGGTGTATTTTAGGTAAGGATTGTTTTACCAAAAAGGGTGTAAAAATGATGGACAGGGATTTGTTGTCAGAACAAAGTCTTACTTTTCTTTTAGAATATGGACTAGTGCACTAGGTAGGGTATATAAATATGAAAGGATATATATATATACACACATATATATAATAGAGAATAGCAGTACACCAATGAGGGAGTACTACATGTCTTGCAGGTTTATTTGGTCACACTGTTCATAAATTCACTGGATAGGACATAAAATGCTCCTACCGAGTTTACAGGGGAAGTCCATTGTATTGAACTGTTTCCTCTGATCCTTTCTGTTACAGGCAATAGGGGACCTTACCTTTCTTATTGACCCAGCAATACCAAATGGTCACTCTCTCATGCTGTAAAGTAAAAACCAGCTTTTCGTAGAAAAAAGATCACAGAGGTTTTTTTCTTAAATGGCACCAGGGAAGCTGCCAGTGAGAACTCCTCCCAGCACTCCTTCATCACAAAGATGCTTTAAGCACCGGAGGTTGGTGCTGGCCCATCTGAAATATCCAAACAGAGCAGAAAGCAGCATAACTGTGAAATGATTTTTAGTCAGCCCAGTAAATGTTACAGCCATTTCCAGTGGCTACCTGTTCCGATACTGGGAGAAAATTAGAATGAAGTCTCAGGAAAGGTAAATCCTGATGTAAGTAGCTGTCATGGTTTAACCCCGGCTGGCAACCGAGCCCCACGCAGCCAGTTGCTCACTCCCCCTCACCCAGACGGATGGGGAGGAGAATCAGAAAGGAATGTAAAAGTCAAGGGTTGAGATAAGAACTATTTAATAATTTGAACAGAATAAAGAGGTGAGAACAACAATAATAACAATAAAAATAATAATAACAATAATAATAATAATAACAAAAGGGAAAGGTAGGGGGAAAGGGTAAAGCAAAAGCTGCACACGCAAGCAAAGCAAAGCAAGGAATTAATTTCCCACTTCCCATGGGCAGGCAGGTGTCCAGCCATCCCCAGGAGAGCGGGGCTCTGACAAACACCATAACACCAAATGTCCCTCCCTTCCTTTTTGTTCCCCCAGCTTATATACTCAGCATGGCATCCCATGGTATGGAATATCCCCTTGGCCAGTTGGGGTCACCTGTCCTGGCTGTGTCCCCTCCCAGTTCCCCGTGCCCCCCCCCAGCCCTCTCCCTGGCAGGGCCTGAGAACCTGAGAAGTCCTTGACTCAGTATGAACATCACCCAGCACCAACCAACCCCACCCGTGTGCCATCAGCATTGCTCTCACACCACACCCAAAACACAGCCCTGCTCCGGCTACTGAGAAGAAAGTTAACTCCATCCCAGCCAAAACCAGGACAGTAGTAACTCTTCTGGTGATTTAAGGCCTCACAAAAAGGCTTAATGCTAAGAAAAGCAAGCAGCTGTATTCCAGGCTAGAATATCTAAAATTTCTCTTGTTATTGTGAATACCTAGGAAACTTTGGCCATTATGCAGAGTGATCTCGATAGCAATTTTCTGAGGCACCAAAGGTATCTATGTGTTGCAAAAAACAGCTCCTACCTCTGGAGGATCCAAACAGGGGCATCTGTTTGGCAATGTGTTGTGTGCCACAGCATACCTCCAGAAACTAGATTTGCAGCTGCTTTTTTGTTATGAAATTTGTATTAGTTTTTCTGAGACATAAGGGTGGGTTTACTTGGTTTTCTTCTTATGTCATGCATTTTGAAATCAAGATCCCTGCCTCTTCATATGGAGAGACATACTGCAAATGTTTCCACCCTGATGAAAAAGTGGAGATTCTGCTGAGGTGAGGCGGTAAAAAGGCAGATGCTCTATCTTGAGTAGACTTAATGATTGTTAATCATGAACATATTAAAATTTAAATTGAGTAGTATGAAGAACTTCCAGACACTAGTATTTAGCCCAAAAGAAGGCTTCTTGTGCAAACATGTCTCAATAAATCTGACCCAGAAATGCCTTTAAGTGTTACTTCCAAAAGAAACTGTGTAAAAATTGTTCAAAAATTGAAGAATAGTTTTATATTTTTTATTTCTTTCACTTTTCTCTAGCTAGAGCAAAAGATCCAGATTGTTGTTCTTTGAGACATTAAAAAAAAACCAAAACCCACACACAAAGCAAATAAAAAAAACCCCTAAAAAAACACCAAAACAAACCAAAACAGCTGTGTAATAGAAAGAGGTGCACATGTACTCAGGACGCAAGAAATGTATTCCTTTTGGGGTTTTTGTGCCTGTAGGCTGGTGGTATCTTCTGACAATCAAAACCCTCAGTGCGCCTAACATGCAGTTCTTGGTCGCTGAACCTGTCTTTAGTTAGTCAAAGGGCAGGACAACTCCACCCGGTGAACAGTAACTAATAAAAACTCTTCTTTGAATAACACAATTTTGCATTTCATAGGGGAGCAATGGCCTCTTCTAATCTCCTCCATTTTTCAAGAGTCTCCATCCGTTATGCACCTGGGCTAGAATTTAAATTTTTACTTCTGCGCTCCTGGACACAGATCATCCTGTTGGTTCTACACTTACGTAAGATTTTCTTCAAGAATGGGATTAGCTGTGCTTTCAGGTCTTTGAAAAACAGTGCCATAGACAAGCAGATGTGGTGTACACTACCAGATGTAATGCTCTCTTTTGATAGCGGTAGCAAAAACTTTGTGCCTATTTCTTAACTCTTCATACTTCACTGATAACAAGACCTGAATATACATTCTTTGCCACATTCATCGTCGTTGTGTCTGGGCACCATGTATAAACTGGCCTTGTTATCGGAGAGAAGCTGTTATGGAGGTAGCCACTGTGGCCTGTATGCTACCTCTGCATTTTGGTATGGATATTGTTATAGATTTGCTAATAAGTTAACATTGACTTTATTTGATTGATTATTTGATTTTATAAAATGATTTTATAAAATCGAAATATAGAAGGATAAGAAATATATTTTAATGAAACTTATAGTTGCACAGTAAAAGCTGCTATGAGATCTTCTGTACACCCCATACCAAGGCTAGAAGAATGGGCTAGAACCATTGTTAAAACTTAGGTAATAAATTTAGGGTTTGAAAGGTTTCTTTGTATTTGACCAGTCTTCTGTATGTAGAAGGTGTATTGAAATGTCAGAATATAAGATTAATGGAAACCGAGGAGAGTTGACTGGAACAGCTTGTAGTTACCTGCCAAGAAATCGTGAACTTTAGTAAAAGGTAGTTCTGGCAGGGGGAGATCGCGACCACCGACTCATATACCACCTACCCAAATCGTACCCCAGACCCATTTCTAGACCTTTCTAAGCTCTACTGTGCAGAATCGGATATAGGAGAAGAATATGTTAATGATTTATGGGAAATATTATGATTATGCATGAATACTTAATGAATATGTATGAATAAGTTCTATATATGGTGTCTGATTTTGAGACTTGGTGTGCATTGATCGTGAGAAGACCCGCTCACGCACCCGGCCGTCAATAAAGAAGTGTCTGCTTATCTACATCACATTGGTGTCGATAAGCTCTTCATTCTGAGATTTTGGTAACAATATGGTAGTTACATTTCCTCTTAAGTTTAAGATTTCTTGATTATACCATTTGTTCGCTCCAATTCCCATCTTTCCTTTTGCTTCCAAGTAGTTAGCCAGCATCGGAGATGCCCTGAAATTTGAAGGCTTTTTATTTTAACCTGGGCTGGGTAAGCAGGCAGGCAGACAGACACCCTGCGGTGACAGCAGTGGCTTTTGAGGCAGCTCCAGGGTATGTTCAAGTAGTTAGAAATGCTTTCATTGATTTCTTGGGACTGAGGATTGATGAAGTTTTGAGCAGGACTTTACAGAGACTTCAAACATACAAGCTGCCAGCTGCTTTCTTAAGGCTACTGGCAAACCCCAGGACATGCAGAAGAATTCCAGGCTGCATGTTTAGCTGTGTGCTGTGCGTTGTGTCTGGATGCAATGCTCCATACCATTTACAGAGGGCAGATAAATAACAAAGCTCTTCAGAACATTTATTTCTTAACAGAGGCAATACACGCCGAAAGGAAAAGCAAACAACTTATTTTTACGTTTGTCCCATAGCTTCAATGTTGTGTAACTGTGGAACATTAATAGCAGATTGCAAGCAGTTTGAGTGATACTAACGGAAAAAAAGGGAAAAAAAGCTCATGGTACTCAGCCAAATTGACAGCAGAGGGCACCAGTGTCCTGCATTGGAGGAAAAACTGACCTTTTTTTCCCACGTAAATTGCACAATAAATCCTTGTTTGCTCCTACCAGCTTAATGCACGAAAGCCAAAGCAATATGTCAATTTTAACAGAGTCTTAAGGTTGACTGTTTTGTGTGTTTCAAATATGTGCTTGTTATGGAGATGTGGTTTCCACCATCTGATGACAGAAAGAAACAAGAAAAATATCTGATCTGTTGTTTATGAAAATGTATTGCTTGGACATTTGCTACAGATAATCTAGTTGTAAAATCTCGTTGCTTGGGAATTTTTAGCCTTTCCTCTCCCAAGGAAAGGATTTATTCAACATATAAAATATTCTATGCTCTATTTATTAGTAATCTACAAGTTTTAAAGAATCAGTGAATTGTGATTTATGTGACAGTTACTTTCATACAAACTAACAAAAACAGAAGAGAAAATATTTGGTTGCGGAAATCTATGCATAAGTTAGTGGCATCTCCAAAAACTGAAGCTGACATGTTTGCAAAAGCTAAGATGCACACAGACTATTCATCACATTTCCTTGGTGTTAATGTGCATGTATGAATAGATAGCACTTACCGTCAGTATTTCAGCTTGCTGTAGAGATGTGAACCTTTGTGCCCCTCAGACATTCAACTTTTGTCAGATACAAAGGCTGAGCAGGACGAGCTATACAAGCCATCTATGCATATGGATATTTTTAAACACACCATGTACACATTGTATTTTATGCTTTTGTGATACTAAACACTACTTGTAGGTATATACATATTTGTACATACCTACCAAACAGAATTATTGGATTGTATTATATTTATTTGGGTGATGCCTCTAACGGGATGACAGTAGGAGCAAATTCTTTGCATATATAATCGATGCAGATTACTATTTACACATGTTCAGAGAACACTGAAGTCGTCAGTTATTGCATATTTTGCAGATACCGAAAAACGAATAAGTAAACCCATTGGTTATTTGCTTGGCCTAATATTATTTTTATTATTACTTTTTCATAATTTGTTTATTGAAAATAGCCATGTGAAGATAATGAGCTGAAGACCAATCTTTATTTCTCAGCACTCTCAGGAACTCAGTCTCCAAGGATTTTGAAGCTGGCATGCTCTAAATTCATAATAAAATACCCTTTTAATTGGTAAGCATAGAAAATATTACTTTTATAAATATTTGATGAATGGAGATGTTTTATCTATTCATTAGACTCCAGAGTAATATATGTTCATTAGCAGAAGATGAATAACAGCATTTAATATTCTTTGTTTACAACAGAAGGTCACATGGAAGAATATATTAATATGTAAGTTGTGACCTTCACACTTTGTCGGTATTAACAACAATGGGTTTGTTTCCCTTTATATGGTCAGATCTGTGTTTGATTTCCAGCTTTAATTAAAGCAATTAAATTCACTTTCTGTGACAGGTAAAATGCACGATGATTGGGAAGACTGGGTTGGTTACTTACAGGTTTTAGTCAAACAAGAGAAAAAAGTTAAAATCCTTTTTAAGAAAAGAAATTTTTGTTCACATGCAGCAGAATAAAATATTAAATTACTAGTAGGTATATGAGTTAATAATATCAGAAATGATCAGAAATAGGTATCAGAAATAACATCAGATTTGTTTTCCAATATATACCTTAATAAAAAATAACAGTTATAGAAAGAGAAGGGTACAGTATGTCCCTTGCACTGCTTATCTCAGCAGTCATGGAGACACTCCAAGATCACAAAGCTGTTAGATAGCACAATTCTCTTTAAAATTGTATGAGCAGTAAGTGTATTACACTTACAGCTTTCAGGCATGGTTTCACATAACGGGGAGTAGGGAGGAACAAAGAAACAGTAGCCCAAGAAGAAATGGTGCTTAGAGCTCATCAGAAGCTGATTTTGTAAAATTAGCTTTTGAATGGAACTGTGAACAAAATCATCATTTTCTTGAAAAATTTATTCTGCAGTTAATCTTGGGAGCTGGGGTTCAGTTGTACTACAGCCTAGAAAAGAACCATGGAATCACTGGGTTCATTTTTAAAAAAAAAAAAAACACACCCTATTTTTCTTACTGAATTTAAAATGAAACGACAGTAAAAATACCAGAGTTTCCTCCAGGATGCACATTTAGATGTCTTATCAACAACTGGAGAAAAATCATTTCAGTAAGATGTTTAACTTTGTGGAAGGTAAGCGAGGTGGGAACTTCACCTGTGGCCTGGCTGCTGAATGTGATATATAAAGGAACATATATGGCCTCAGACTTTACCAGGGGAGGTTTAGATTGGATTTTAGGAATAAAAAAATTCTTCACTGTAAGGATTATCAAGCACTGGAACAGGCTGCCCAGGAAAGTGGTTGGGTCACCGTCCCTGGGAGGTATTTAAGACTTGTCTATGTGGTGCTTAGGGACATGGTTTAGTGGTGGACTTGGCAGTGTTAGGTTAATGGTTGGACTCAATGACCCTGAGGGTCTTTTTGAACATAAATGACTCTGTGATTCTATGATTAGCTGGTTGTCGCATATAATCTGTAAATATAAGCTTTTTAATCCACTCCTCCTCCTTTCCCTGGTCACATAAGTATCATCCTTATTCAAAAGCAGAGCTGGAAAAACATCTTGCATCTTCATCCGAATCATGAACTGATTTTTATTCTTTTCTCATTTTAGGATTATACTGTAAATGCAGACATTACATGTTGACTTCTTTGCACTACCCTAGCCAATACTCATGTTACAACAATAAGATATTAGTCAGAGAGAAAAAACGGCAATAAACCCTACAATCATTGTGCTTCTGCCCTCCGTATTTCTGTACAAAGCCCTGAATTATGCTTTGTGGGTTTGATTTACATTTCATTAAGTCCACTTTCTTCTGTGCAAAAGCATTTTCTTCTCATTTACATAAACATACACGTTGCATAAATAGCACTGACTATGAAGGAGTCAGCATAAAGAAAGCAAGCAAGAATTATACATATTCAAAGCAAGAAATTAATAGGTAAGGTGCATTATACCTGCTGAAGGGGAAGTTTGCTGGAATGTTTGCGGAAAACCTTGCACTTGAGTTTGTAGATTAGTGCTGCCCATGAAGATAACCATGAGAAGTTGTACCCAAGATGCTGAGAGAGAGAAATGTCATTGCAGTAGGCAAAATGCGCCCCTTTTTCGGGGGTGGTGCTGATACACTGATTAGTCTCTTCTTGCCTGTTCTGAGGCAGCTGTATTTCTTCAGCTGTGAAGACGGGCCAAGCCCCAGCTCCAGCACTACACTCCTCTCCTCCTGTGTTTGGCGCCTGTCCCAGAAACACTGGGGCTTGTCAGCAGCCCTGCCCCCACTCCGTGAGAAACGGTGAGAGCAATGACAGCAAACCACCTCTGTCCTTCCTGCATCACGCTGCTGCTCTGTGGGTGCCGATTACAAATAGGTTTCATCCCGTGTAAGTCTTTCTACAGAATTACAAGCTTGTGTAAATCTTGGCCTCTGATGATACCTAATACAAGGAGTCTTTAATAAAGCTCCTTCGTGGGAGTAGCGTTTGGTTGTCTGAGATGGGGATGGTGTATGATGGTGAATCCTGTTGTTCTTTTATAAGGACACTCCGTTTTCTTTTCACTCTTACAACACGTACATTCTTTAGCATTTGTGTGAAAGCCCATAATTTCCAGGGCATTTACAACAATTAGTGATTAAGTTCTTTACACAGGAAAATTCCCTGCATTAGTAGATGACGATGTATTTCCCAGTGGGCAGCTGTTCAACGTACATGTTCTATGACAACCGTGTCCTGCAAGCACTGTTCTTGGGAAGTTCAGTAGAGGAAACAAGGATCTGAACCAACATGAGGCTTGAATTTTCCCTCCAGAGATGGATGGTGTTCATCCATAACGCACAGGCCACTGTGGGGAAAAGCTACCTGTGAACACCTGTTATCTGAATGAAGAGCTGCTCAGCTTCAGTGATATTTATTTGCCAGTATTTTATAATTTTTTAAAAAGAATGGTTTTGTCAGTAAGAATTTATTCTTATCAAAAACAGTGACAGTGGAAAGTTTAATGAGGGTTATTTTGCTTTACTGTTATTTTGTTGAGTATCATGTTTGAAACGTAGAGTCTTCAACAGCTCTTTGAGGATGCTGTAGCTCTTAGAATGAAGATAGATGATACAAAACAAGGCTTGAAAAACTGATTCTGTTTAATTTGGACTTGGTTTCCAATCAAAGCTCTGTCTGTCCTGCATACAACTGCTACTTTCTGTCACTTCTAGTCAGAACGTAAAAACTGTTCATTCCTAAAGAAATAACATTTAGAAATATTGAAAATTTTCATGTCAGAATTTAGGACTGGTTTGCATGTTCAGAAACTGAAACAATTCTCACATTATTGAAACACCAACATTTGGCAGACTTTCTCAGACATACACTGTATAGCTGGAGCAGTAAAACTTGAATTATAATTTTTATGATGCTGTAGCTGAAGAAAACACAATGATTTCTTATGAGGTAAAAGAAATGTTTCCACCTTTAATAAAAAAAGAAAAAAAGAAACCATCTACAATGAAAGCGATTTTTTACATAAAAATTGTGCTTGAAATCTGTATCCCCTTCTGTTTGAAATTAATATTGCTTAAAATAATCTGTAGGCTTCTCTAAATTGCTTCATGGGAAAGTGCTGACATACATGCCTGTGTTGTTCTTGTCCACAGGTACCTTAACCAATTCAAAATAACAAAAATTCAATACGATTATTATAAGTCAGAGGTCAACATCCATTGCATTTTTTTTACTGTTCTTCTACACAGAACTGATTTGTTTGCCAAAGTTAAGACTAAATGTGTGCTATTCGACTATATATATTAATATAATTAGATGTATTTTATCTGTTCAGCCTATTACCAGTGCTTTCTCCATTCTGTTCCTCTCCAATGCACCTTTCTTCATTTGGCAGGTTTCTAGTTTATGCAAGTGCTGTATTAATATGTTTGATGATATTACACAGTACTGGTATTACAGATTTCTGCTAGAATTGAAGGAAGAGAACAACTGGCATTACCTAAGTAACTAAACAGATAAACTTTACCAGGTTCAATAAGTGTCCTGGTGTAAAAGTAGTTGGAGGCAAGAAAAGACTAACATGTAGTAATAATACCCTAATTTGGTTTTTGCTAAGTATACACTTATTGCCATCATTGAAAAAAAGAGTCCTGGGCAGGATGTTATGAAGCAGGATGACCATTCCTATATTCCGATGATAGAGGAGAGGATACTGGTTGTTACAATTGACTGGGTTTTTTTAGAGACTAGATGTGTCTTCTAAAAAGGAAAGGGGCTTTCCCAGTTGTCTGATGGGAAAGTTAGCAAGTTGGATGAGCAATACAGGATAGCTTATTGCCATTCTTGGGAGAGTTTGCAAGAAGAATGAAAACCAGTTTCCCAGAAAAATAGAAGTAATAAATCAGCAAAATTGACAAATCACCATCTAGTTCACTTTTATTACTTTTAAAAAGATTCTGCAAGCACAGAATCTTCTACAGCGTGTACTTATTCATGAAATATTATGTCTTACAATTTCTCTTTATTATTGAAAAAAACCCTCCTTTTATGCTTTCGGTTGCAAGATGAACCATGATCAAGCATTTGTTTGTGTGGCAATGCACTAGGTTTTGCCATAGAGTGCTGGACATGTGTCAGATTGGGCTAGACAAAACCTGTGAAAGAACCTAAATAATAATAATAAAAAAAACCAAAACCCCCAACTTTTTCAATGATCAAGGCTTAAAAGCCATCATTTTGAAGATTAATTTATATGTGACCTCCAATGGAAAATGACACTAACCTAAAGTGGCTAAGAGTTTCAGCTTCTTACAGACAAAAGAGTCAAAAGATCGTATTTTTGACATCATATAATTCTGCATTTTTGACAGTATTTTAAACAAATGTCTGAAATGCAAATCAGTTACCACACTGACAACAGCCTTTTAGAATTCAGTAAAGAGAGAAGAGGTTAGAGTTTTCTTGGGGATCTGTAAGGAAGGCTGTACAATTACTACCAGCAGCAGTTTTGACTATGCAGTCAAAAACTATAAAGAATCAAAGCTTAAATAAATATTAAGCTAACAAGCTAATAATAAAGAAAAAACCTACCTCTGAAGATTAGTTTGCATTCAGAGAAAAATACTTTTGTTGTATGAAACATATAGTTCAAAACATTATTTGTTATTTAAAAAGGCCCCTGAAAATGTCCTTCTCCTGTGTTTATGAATTTATGTTCCTGTCTAGATTTGTCTCACTGTTTAGACTCTTTCAATAGAATCCTTTTATGTGTTGTGTATTTAACACACAGGATTTGTAGTCAAGCTGAAAGTGAAAAAAAAAATAGTTCTTGACTTACTTAGGCCACAGAAAAAAATATCAGCTGAGACACTGAAGCGTGAGGGATTGGGGAAAAAAAAAAAAAAAAAAAAGTCAGACATCTAAAATGATGTACAACAGGAGCTTCACCCTAAAGACTTTTCACCAGAAGCAATGCCTATGCATGCAAAACCTCAATCACCATTTCAGAACATTCAGGGGATAAATTTGATTATTGCATTTTTTTTTCCCTTCCCCATTTCAGACATGTAGGACAGTAAAGTCTCCTTAAGTACAACATAGGCCAGTCACTTAAATTCTTCACTGAATAAATGTAATGTTTTGTTGTTTACAATGGGGATTAATACCAGATTTGGGATATTAGCTCAGCTTTGAGATACTGTCACTCGCTTGGGGAGAATATCAAAATAAGATACATCCAGGCTTGTCAACTGTTACAAAATTTTCACCACTCTCTTGCTTTTCCATCATGTGGAGAGGATACATGAAAGAACAAATGGTTTCTGCTGAGGAATTTTTGGCTGAGCTTCATGGAGGTAGCTGAAATGTGCCTTGTTTAGGTACAGCAGAGAAAGGTTTTCAGTTAGTTATACAAAGAACCGTGCTTTTTTTGTCTACATATCTGCCCATAAAGGCAAGTAATTACTCAGCAACATCAGAATGATTTCTAGTTTTTGTGTACTAGACCTAGCTACTATGTTCTGCTGCCGCCCACTTTCTAAATGGGATTGGGACAAGGAAAGGTGATAACGAAGAAGCTGTGTAGTGGCTTTAGTAACACTCAGGTAAGCCAGTGGATGAATGTGCATCTTCAGCAAGGATCAAGAAAGTGCACTAAATGCTAGGAGTTTCTAGGATTTAAAGAAATAGAGGACAAATGAGGACATCATCAGGGTACTACATAAATCCATGGTGCTCCCACATTTGGGCCATTCTGCAGAGTTCTGATTTCCCCATTCAAAGCTGCTACAACAAAAGGGCAAAAGGGAGTATCAAAGATAGGGAGCAGCTTCTCTAGAAGGGATGACTATTTTGACTAGGATGTTGTTGGCTGGAAAAGTGAAAATGACTGAAAATGTGATAAAATGTCCATATAAATCATGTGAAGTCAGATATATGACATGTTGGTTTATAAAATCATGAGAGGGATAGCAAAGGTGAATAGAGGAAAATCATTCACTGTCAATTCCAAGACATGAGCTCAGGACCATCACGGCAAATGCAACAAAAATGCCCAGAGCTGAGGACTCTGAAGCAAGAAGGATGCAGTCTGGAGGAGATGGTCTTCATGGAAACCTCTGTTTCAGTTACATGGAGACAGGCTGTGGCACCAAGTATATCTTTGATTTGAATTTATGGATGGCTATTGCTGTGATTTTTTTTTTTCCTCATCTAGCAGGAGAAGTCAAGAAGATAGATCAAGTTTTCGGTTTGGATTCTCAGAAATAGCAAATAATATGGGATAGAGTTTATGTGGTAATACCAGCAATACTGTCATAACTGTTTTGCTGACTGACTGGATACCACACAAAAATGGACTCCAAATCAAATATAAAAGTAAATGTAGTTTGTTATATTACATTATAATAAAGGAAAATAGCATGCAATATGATAAAAGGGAACAGTATAGTTATTATGCACAATATGATAAAAAAGCAAGAGGAACGATGCATCAGATCATTACTGCAAAGTATTACGGTGATTAAGAACAGGATACATCACCAATTACCACCTTAATAACATCATCCAGGCCCACACTTTGGCTGGAAAGCCCCGTTGCAGCCAGTGCCAGAAGTCTTTCAGTAACTGGGATGTTCCTATGCTCTGTGTCCCCCCATAGCTGAGGCTGCTGGCCCCGTCCTGCAGCTGGCCCACCTTTACACTCGGTGAAAACATAACCAGCGTACACACCTGGTGTATGCAAGCTTTTCAGTTTGTGCTAAGCGCAGGCGTGTGTTGTCTCATGATCCATAAAGTCTACGCCAGGGACATTGGTCAGACTCCTGAGCATGGTCGAGTTCCTGCCATGTCACAGCTGCACACACTATTTATTGTCTGGATGGTCCTGGTCACATCCTGCCTGCTCGGGGGGCTCAGCACAAGCACCACCTGTCAGATTCATTAAATGCGATTTATAGTTGTCCTTGAGCTCCCCGAGCTCACTGTCCAAGTTAAACAATTCCTAATTAAATACACAATCAAATACTTTTTCATAAGTAGTAATCAATCATTGTTTAACAAAATTTCACCACAATAACATTTCTCTGTACATGGCTAGTCTGAAAAATAATATAAAGCAGAAACTTTTGGTGTACAAAGCAAGAAAAAGTATTGCAAATATAGGATTGAAAAATACGGCTACTTCAGATCTTTTCAGAAATCACCATTCTGGAAAATGTATAAAATGAAACAATTTTCAAAGGTATATCAGTCAATAGTGAAAAAGAGCAACAGACTAAAAAAAAGTTAACCAAATTTTAATTTCATACACTTTTTAATTTAAAAGCATATGACAAGATCCATTAGCAATTCTCTCTGGGAAAAGAAAAATGCTTGAAAAAATTAAAGGGCATAAAAATTATCCTTGTGTGAAATTTCAGTTTTATGTTAAAAGTTGCCTGAATCATTTTAAGATGCATAAAAATATTCAATAATTTTGTGTATGGCAATTTATCAAAGTCATTTGCTTTGCTGGAATGCAAGTTTTAATATGCAAATGTAAAGTAAAATCACTACTACAGTTGCATATAAATACTATTACTCTTTTCCCTCAAGTTAATTTCTGTGTTGACAATAGAGAAACAAGGCTGCTTTTTATTTAATATAGTTCATTTCATTATGTATATTATTCAGCTATATGTTCTAAAATGACAATTTGATTTGGTTTCACGTGAATATTTGGAAGCTTTTTGGACTGTAAAGCTATACTATGCACCAGAATAAGCTTTAGCTTCATGTTAATATTCAATATTGTGCTTACAAATTGAATTAGTCAGAGAGCTGCAACTCCTATAGGAAAGATTCTTGGTATAAAATGTACAGCTTAGTGCAGATTTTATGCTATCAAGCAGATTTATTATGGCTTTATTTACCAGTTCTGTTTATAATGTGTGCCTTAAGATGACATGTCAAATGGCAATTCTGCTGGAGCAGCACTAGTAGAAGAAGAAACTGCTGTATCTCGTTTGAAAGTATAAAAGCCGATGGTATTAGAAAAATATATTAAGGGAACCTGAAATTCAGTGTTGAAAAAACCCCTTTTTGCTTCTGAGCTTAAACCCCAGTGAACAGAAGGAAATATTCCATTTGGCTGAGGTGGATTTGGGTTCAGGTTTCAAAATAGTGAATAGCAATTCAAAATGCTACTTTTGAATAAGGCTGTAGCAGACCACAAAATAGAGGCTGAGCTTTTATTACCTCTAGGGAGTAACCTGTTCCCGGGGGAATTCTGCTGGTGGTTTAACTCCGTGCAGGCTGTGCTTCCAGAACCACTTCAGCAGTGATGGTGTCTTGCAGTAACACATGAGTGTGCTTATTTTTCTATTTACAGGAAAGTAAAACAAAACCCCAACTTTGGGGCAATTAATTAATGAGGGAGAAAAAATTGCAAAAGAACTGTGTAAGTCAGGTTCATGAAGTGAAAGGAAGAAGATGATAAAATTGTGGGGGTTTTGTTTATCGTTGCTTCATTTTGGGGGAGGAAAAGTGGAGATATACAAGAGAAAGGCATCGTTCAAATGGTTCCAGAGAAAAGACTAGAAATACAAATGGGGGATGGGGGAAATGATGTGTCTAGACTTCTAAAACAAACAGCCTGATTAATCTTTTGAAGGGTATATCTTCATGGACAGTAACAGAACTTCATGGTTTCTGTTTATTTTAAGAAGGAGAGGCAACAGCTTCTGTAAAGAGTAGAATGACAAATCTTCATCAGAATAATTTTCTTTTGGGAAATGGGGTTTGAAAATCAATACACCACAAAAAGTACAAAGCTTGATTTCCTTATTGGAAGCCAGTTTGGTTGCTCACACCTTAAAGGTTCTCCTAATCTTTCTATCACTTTTTTGACTTCCTTCTTTCACTTCTTTTGTTTCAGTGGCTGGTTTTTTATATTTGTATTTTTACATTCCTTTTAAAAATATCAATTTATATGATAATTTGATCATCCAATATGCATATCCAATGGATAAAAAATATTTATACACTACATACTTGATCCTGAATATTATTAAACACAGTTGGATTGCCATAAATGCCTGCAGTATTATTTTTATTTGAGCAAAATGTGTCTCTATGAGCCTTGTGCTAAGCACAATACAAACACGCTAAAAATGCAGGTATGCTTTTATTCTTACCATATTTTTCAATTTCAAACTGTAAAAGAAATTAAGCCAATGAGAGAACACTAGCAAGCAGATAGAGATCATTTGTGTGATTACATATGTATATATGAATGTGTGAAATTTTGCTTCTGAGGCTAAAACAACACTCTTGGATCTGCAGGCTACTATACCCTCAAAAAGCTAGCTGTAATCTGTATCGACAGCCATGTACCAGCAGACATGATTCTCTTCCGAGTTATTGGCAACGACTTTTTCTGTCTCACATATGTAAACTCTAAACCTAACACCACTGACAACAAAATCTGCTAAATCTTATTTCACTTACTGTTGCTTTGAAATAGGCCTATGACAGGGGTGCTGGCCAGCACACAGATTTTAAATAGCCGCCTCAAATCTTTGCATCTCACCTTTCTAAAATATCAACATATATTCCTTATCAGTTAACCGGCTAGCACCTACAAACAGTCCCTAAAGGAAGTGGAACGAAGCGAGTTTGATGAATCATTGTGACAATCACTTCCTGCCCTTGACAGTTAAGAGGATGATGATTTTAGAAAACATTGGGTTTGGGATACCAAGTCTACATTTGTTTGGAGACAAGTTGTTAAGGAGATATAATGAATCTACTTCCTACTCATTGCTTAAATGTTTAAGAAACCAAAATTTGAAGGAATAGCAGTGTGGACTTCATTAAGTGGCAGTTACTGCATTTCAGAGAGCAAATGGGGATGTGGAGGGGACAGCATGTAGCCCACTTCCCAAGCAAGCTTCCGGATGAAGGTGCCCAGGTGGGTCAGTAACTCCTGATAGCTGACCCTGTCCTTCCCGATAGCAGTCCTGTGAGGTTTCTAGCCACTCCAAAAAGGCTCAAACCCTTCTTAACAACTCTGCAGAATTACTTAATCCTCACAATCCCATCACCCTTTCCAAAATCTCCTTTTCACCTTTACAGGTTCTAGTCAGAGACCCTTCCAGCCCTCCTCTCACCTGTTCCAAGGCTTGACTACAGCATGGTTCTAATCAAAACTTGCTTCCTGTGGGTAATTTGCTTTCTAGCTATCACCCCAAACCTGTTCCCACCTCAGAGCCTTCAGCTCTCAGGTAGAGCTAGGCCATCCACTTGCTGCTGAGATCAAAGTTGTCTGTTCAGATGTCTGGTGCTGGAACCCGGTGCTGAACTGGATGCCAACATCTGTGTGATCCTCACAGTTGCCACAGACAGTGGAGTTCACCACCTTTCACCAGAACCGCCCCCATTTCTAATTCTTGGGTTTAACCCTTGATTGAAAAAAAAAAAAATAAAAATATCTGCCTGGGGTCAAAACAAAAAGAAGCAAAAGTAGAACCATAGTAACACTATCCCAGAGCATCCATGCTTTGCTACACATGGCGTGAACCTCTTTTTCTTCTCTTTCCCTGAGCAGCCAAGCCCTGTCCTCTGCAGCCTACTTTCTGCAGGGACAGCAGTGAAAACCACGTTTTTCTGCCATGGTGAGGTCCTCAGAAAAAGTTCCACCGAGGCTACAGAATCATCATTCAAGGTAACAGGTTTCTCAGGGGCTGCTTTTGAACTGCCCATCTAAAGCTGTTAAGTTTCTGCTCAGCACCCTCATTCTGACAGTCACTCACAGCAAGTTATTTCCCCTTTTCTCTAGAACCCCTGTGCACAGAGGACTCTAGTCTTAAATTGTTCCCTCCTGCTTGGATTCGATTTCTGATCCTCTATGTCCAGGTCAGAGCAGTGCTTCTCAAATCCATCTGTTCTCTCTTGTCTCCTACAAGATATGGGATTGTGCTTGTATAGGAGAATAAATATGATATTTGAGGACTAAGAAGCTCCCCCTCTCCTAGTAATACAATATAATTAAAGTTTTGTATCGATTAATTTTTTTCAGGAGGAAGACTGTTTATCAACTGCTGTTTCACCAGTCTAGTGACACCTCCATTAGAGAAGGCTTTAGTTACAAAGATAAAAAAAAAAAAAAAAAAGATAAATGTGATGTTGCATGTGATCAACCGACTCTCATCTCATGGCTATTCCACAGGGCATGTTCACCATTAAACACTGGAGTTATGAATTTAGTGAAATACAAACAGAAGTTGAATATGTACACCTTTATTTTAGAACATAACTTCTAAGTTTTATATATATATGTGTTTGTGTGTGTGTATATATAAAATACTATATAACTGTGAGTTAAATTCCTAGGAATTGTGCTTTACTTAATCACAGAAGTTAAACATTAAGTAGAAATATTTATTCTGGGTACAAAACATTGCCCTGTTTGAAGACAACTCAATATTGATTGACTTTTCAGTAGCTAGCAATCATGGTGGTTTTATCATATTGTAAGTTTCTGAGATAATTTAAAATAGTTTAGAAAACATTAAGACCCTGTGCTATCCATTGTTTTGCTTTGAAACATTACATGTAATATGCTTATTTGATGTCCTTCATGTTCAAAAGAGGAGTTTCTAATCTAAATTAAAAATAAACCATTTTCTCAAGGTAAGATTATTCTGCAAAATCCTCACTTTCCTTCCTGGGAGCCCACAGCTTTAGCAAAAGAAAGAGCTTATAGAAAGGCTGAAGTGAAGTATACTATCTTCCTTACAAAATGAATTAGAGGTTCTTAAGCCAAGTTGCCATTATGTGCAGAGAACAGCTATACAAGCTGATGTCTTTGGAGTCTTATTGCTGGAGAAGAATTAAATAGTTGGAGATGTAATTGCAGCACAGACAGGGAAAAACCCTGTATTATGCCATCAGTGGCAAATGCATCCCATTATTATAATTTGTGCCACTGGGCTTGAAAAAATTCACGTCTGCAGGGTTAGCGTAGCCTGAACATTTCTGCATCCATGTTTATTCATAAACTTCTACCTGGCTGAATAGTTGCTAAAAGGAATGAAAGCATTTTCATTTCCACTATTCTCACACTGGTATAACTTCAATGAATTGAAGTTTTAAGTAATTTTATACTAGACAGAGAGGAGGATCAACTAAACGACTAAAAAATGAAACCTTATTTCCCAAGGGACAAAGAATTATACCTTCAATTAGTTTAAAAGATCACTGAAGACATCTCATCCTAATGCATACAAAGAAAACTATCCTTTTATACATATAATTCTACTGCCCAATATTATGTAGTCAAAATTGGCACTATGACTATTACATTTATGATAAATGATGTCTATGTTTTTCTTAAGATCTTTAGATACACATC
This sequence comes from Falco cherrug, assembly GCF_023634085.1. NCBI lineage: Eukaryota > Metazoa > Chordata > Aves > Falconiformes > Falconidae > Falco > Falco cherrug. Next base: position 110,517,399 of record NC_073698.1, on the reverse strand, counting down.
CACATGCCAGAGTTATCTACCTGCGTAGCCCTCACGTCACTTCATATGTATGCCTGAAAACTGCTAGTGCTTTAAAATAAATAATCATGAATTTGCATTGTAATTTATGGGAAGGTCCTACCCTGTATTTAGATGAATATATTGACTTGTTTTTTATACTGAAGTACACATCTTCAGCTGTTCTTTGATTCATAAGGCAAAAGAGGGCTAATTAACAGGAATAGGGGCTTTATTTAGTTTGCACTCTCGTTTAGGTTTGAAGTATTCATTAGCTGTAGATAATGTATATTCTGTTCTATTCCTGTTTAGGTAATAGAAAAATCTAGTGGTCATTTTACACAAGCATCAAAATTGTGTGAGACACTTTCTTGCTAAGTTTTTTTGGGTTTTATTAATAAATTTGAAATCACAGTGTATGAGTTGTAGCTTTTACAAATTAGTGATTTTATGATTTGTCAGCTGCTTAGCTGCTTAATTCAGGATTCAAGCACTGAACAGAACAATGAAAATTAAACCAAACAAATGAAGATTACAAAAAAAAAAAAAAAAAAGCTTTAAAGGATGCAGGATGCTTTCATGCACATTCAGCTAATACTACTCACTTCTGAAAAGAATAATGCTGGATTTTTATTTCTTTCTATTTATTTATATTTCTGGGCTAGTTTTAACTTGCATGCACTTCACTTTACCACATGGCCACCCAGACACTTCTGCTACAATGAGAAGAAGGTGATAGAAAGGTCACAAAAGCAAGTGGCAGCAGCTGAGAGGTGTCAGGGACTGCCTCTCTTGCTTTCAATCCTCTTATAATGTACAGGAAACTAGCCTTAATAGAGTGCTGTTTGTAAGAAAAAGTACCTCTCAGAACTGTGCTCTTTATTTAAAATTTTGAATACTTTGGTTTGCCCTGTGGCTGCTTTAATATTTAAAACTAGCCAAGTGTTTTTAAAATGCTTCTATTTCACTAAACTAAGTTACTTAATCAATTACAGAGCTGCTGACATCCTTATGCCTTATTTTAGGTATCCATTATTTAAAAAGCCTTTAATCTGTAAGCTATCGTATATAGTTATAAATGCTTTCCATTAATTTTCTTTTCCCTTGTGTGTGGAATAGGAAGGACATGTCAATTGTGGAGAGGCTAGATGACTTCAAGGCCTCGATATCTCAACAATTATTTATTGATTGAAAACTGTTACTAAATCCTTATTGAGGTATTTGCTTATAAAATACAATTCCATTTTACACAGCTCAGTTTCATCAATGCTTCAGTCCTTTTTTGTTTGTTTGCCTGGGCTTTTTTTTTTATTGCATGTCCTGTCTGAGCTGCAAACGCTGAAGATATAATCAGGGCAACTTCTACATTACATCTACAGTCTTCTGTTATATACCCATACAAATCGGCAAAGAGAAGTTAATCCCCCAGTTGTGTTGGGAATTAATGAACGTTGCTTTTCAGACCCATGCCAAATAAATCTCTACTAGTAAGTGAGATCTCAAAAAAGGGTAGTCATTAAATGGAGCTGTGAGGTTAAGCATTATTGGAGTTTCTAAGTCTCATGGATATGCGTAGCACAGACAACACTGGGAGAACAATGATGTTTTGAACTGTGCAGTGTTACTGTATGAAATACATTAAAGAATAATCAAAATCAGCTTACTCTAACTTCACCAAGGAGAGCTCCAAACAGGTGAAAGTAAACAGATACGGATATCAGCGTGTCTATATACTCATACACAAGTTCAAACTGTGTATATATATTTTTTTTTCTCAGTTGATAAAGGAATGGGAGCTAAAATCTGTGGTCAGCAAGCAATTTTATAAAAAGCTTTTAACCAGATTAATACTGAAGATTTTGTTTCCTCATTAGCTTTTTCAGTGTGGAATTAATATATAACAGCACACAGTTAAGAATTCAGCTTTATTTGTTCCATCATATAATCTAAATATTTAATTTCAGCTGTAAGAAATTACAGCTATATTTGATGATTGATTTTGACCATGTGTTACAAATGAATCCTTTCTTAATTAATTGTTAATGTAATAGATAGTAATATTTTGTAATCATAGTTTCTTAGTAATAACATTTAATCTTAAAATTTAATTTGCCATTATAGATTTTTTTTTATTGGGATATTCTGGACAGTTTGAATTTCTACAAGTGACATGAAAAGTTTTAAAATCGATTAAAATCACTGGTGTTTTTGTTTTCCTGATTTTTTTGAAATGTAATATACTTTTCTTCTTTTCTACAGTGTAATGATTTGTTACAAATATCGTGAAGCAGAAATTCCATTGCACTGTCTTTAATTTATATTACTTATTTTGTTGAATTTTGCATGGCTAACTGTATTTTACAGAAAGGAAAATGAAAAGTAAGCCATATCCATTTCACTTTTCTGTGGAGTATACCGGAAGATCAAACACCGGAATATATAATTTATGAAACAGGGTACACTAAAACAGAAAAATACAGAGTTCAGAATTCTTGCATGCAAAAATGAAGATTTTTTTTTTACTTTACTTCAGTCCAGAAATACAGTGAAATGCAGCCTAAATTTTACAGTCTTCACCTGGGTTTCTCTCCCTTAATGTATGTTAACCCATTGCTGATGATGTCAAAGTATACACAGTCTTTATGCCCTGTAAAAGCTGCTTTGAGAAGAAGCTAAAAGAAATGTTTTAATTTTTGAGTAGAAGCTTAATAGAAAAAAAGATATGGTAATGTTCCGTTCCACCATGGAGGCACATCAAGATACGATTCAGTACCTCATTTTGAAGACAGCTTCTAAGTTACTTTGAAGTAACTCATGGAATGCAGTGGAAAAGGATAACAGGAGGTGCTGTAGAAAAGGGTAGCAGTTAGCATAGTTAGGGTCAACTGTGCAATTTAGCACTGTCAGAAGCAACACTCTTGTAAAGGTGCCTACTTCACGCTAGAGGTATGACAGAGGATCATACTCCAGTGTGAAATTATCATTGGGACTTCAATGATTCAAGGGTAGTCTTGAAGAGGAAGGAAGAGATTGGAAATTAGTCCACTTATTCCTGAATTTGTAGAGTTATTGGAATGTCATTGGAGAAAAATAAGGTATTCAAATTTGCAGCAGCTTTACCATTTATTTGTACGCAAGCCATAACATGAGACCAAGTAGGGCATTAGTTTCCATTTTAAATACTTTTAAAGAAAGCAGGTGTATCTGACCATTAATACAGAAAGGAAGACAAGAAGCAACACATCATTGAGGAAACTCTGTCTTTATAGAAGGCATTTCTACTATTTTAAAATGCAAGTCCTGCAGCAAATCCCACAGAGACTGAAGTGGAGAACAATTCTGTCCTTTCACCAGAATGTTTTATTTATAGTTGGTATATAAAATGTTCCTGTATGGAAAGATCTAAATGGTCTTTTGTGTGTTTTAATAGTCTTTCTTTTTCAATCTATTGTAGTTCCTCCTATTAACAGCTGATCTCTTTGTCACAGCTATTCACTACTATCTGTTCCTTGCCTTGTTTTCAAAACGATAGTAAAAGACATAATCTAGTTACAAAAAGGACTGCAGAAAATATACCATAATCCTAGGCTAAAGTTAATTAAACATTTTCACACAAGATTGGAGTGACCTTCAGCACCTGCAACATCCATTAGCAACTGAAGATGAAAGAAAGTCCGAAGAAGAATCTGTTTTTCGCTAATGTTAGCTTTTTTTTGTTTTCTTAGACCGTCATTGTTCATTAATCTTTGACAATAAGATCAACAGCAGCTTAAATGCTTTTTGGCTTTTGGGAAATCATCTTTTTTTTTTTTCTTTTTTCCTTGATAATTTTTTCTACTGCAAATGAAATTTAGCCTTTCTTTCCTTATGTCAATAGTAATCAATACTTATTTCAAAGTTTATGACCATCTCAGTGTTTTCTATGTTGCTAGAATTGGAAGCAAAATGTAAAGAAACTTCATTGCTTCAAAGCAATTGGAAAGTGCTGAGTAAATAACTCCAGTGAGCAAAGAATTTTTGCTAGAAGATCCTGGGAAGAAAAAAGGCAGCAGGACTCCAAATTGCTCTGCCATATCCATCTATTCTTTAGTTCAGATACGTGCAACTGCATGAACTGAAAATTTTGTATATCCTTTGGAGAATACTGTTTAAAAATCTGGTAAAAAAGCAAGTGAGAGAGAGACTTTGTGGCGTGGGTGATTTTCCATTGTGAACTGAAACTTCTAAAGTGGCTGAGCTGATGACTTTATTGTGTTGTATTTATTATAGTATTATTATTAGATAGTGCTTATTATGATAAATAGGCATTAGTTTTATTCTTTTAATAGTATAACATAATCTTCAGGCAAACTCTTTAATAGTGTAACAGGATCCTCAGGCAAACTTTTCACTTCTGCGGCATTCTGCATGATGGCAACGTTCATGACGAATCACAATGCAAAAGTGTTGTGATTGCATCCCTTTTCTCACTGGAGCTAACCAAATAATTTATGGAAAATAATGGATTCTCCAATCTTTATTTCTCATTCTGTTTATCAATGTCAGTTTAGCAGATCATCATTTTATTGGCATATTTGTTGTTCTAAATTCTTGCACAGATTATCAGTCGCTGTGGTCGAAAGATGCCTGTCTCTCATTTCTGTCGTTCACAGCATGGAATTTTAATACTTTGCTTTGTTTGGAAAATTTTATTCTTATTATGGCATAGGGATAAATGTCTTGGGCAAATAGGAGCATATATAATTCAAGATATTGCTCACTTTGATATTTGAGGAAGATAAAGTTGTGATGTTTGCTTACTTGAAGGATTTGAAAGTGCCCAAAGCCTGATCTTTCCATTTTCTTTTGTTCAAATTTCCTGAAAGCTTCTATATGGAGCCACCACTCACACAGATTGTGTTTTTTTCACTGGAAGACACTGTCCCCTGAGGTTTGTTGTGGGAGAGGTGAGGAAGTCTGGAGGGAGCACATACTGTATTCTCTGGTCCAATTTGCCAACAATGCACCATCGCGGGTAAAGGAAAATCTCCAGATCTACACTCACAGTTATGTGAAAATCCAGAGTGCCCATAAAGTGGTTTGCTGAAAATTTAAGTTTCACTGAAATTAATCACAAAAAATGTGATTCAAGCTAGCTGGACAAAACACATGGAAGCAGGAAGAAATATTTTATTTCCCTAGTGCACGTTTGAAAGATGAGATAAGTATAAAATGTCATACTATTTCCCACCTGGGTTTCTGTGTTTGTCTGTTTTTATGGGTTTTGTGTGATTGTTTTTGCCATTTTTCTTGACTACCTTAGCTTCCAGAAGGCTTCAGGGTCCTGCTGTGCTAATGCCAAGACCAGAAGTAGAAAGAGCCCCGTGCTATACCTGCACAAGGGGCAAATGGTTCCTGCCCTAGAAAGCTCTCAGGGGAAGAGTGAGGTGCATAGTAGCAAGCAGAATAGCAGGAGTTACTTTTGTGTGGTGGAGACAAAGTCAAGACAGTGATAAAACTCAGAAAGTTAAGCAGAACTCTTGTTTTTCCATGGTTTTATGCTTAAATTTGTATGTGAGTGATTGGCACAATAATGTCTGCCTTTCACACTCTCTGTTTGAAAATCAGTGTCTGAGATGTGCTGCTGGATGAATACAAGGAACTGTCTTTTTTTATTATGTTTAATGGTATAAACAGATATCTCAGCTTTCTGATAAAAATATGTTTAGATGCTTAAAACAGCCTGTGAAAAATGCCTAGTATTTGATGAATGTGATAAAGTTTCCTTGGAATTCCTGTGAATAAACTAATGTGCTTGAGTATTCGTGTAAAACAATTATAAAAAGGAAATAACTACAGAATGACTGTTTAATTGATATGGAAATCTATGAAAATTCTTATTGGAACATCACTTTGTTCTCGTATTTTGACTGCCAGGTGGTTTATCTAAGCAGTTTCTTTTTTAAAGAGATTTCTAGCATATTTAGTATGTAAAACCGCTATGTTGTAAAAAGATTAGAATCATAATTCTTTGATTATAAACACCACCACAGTGTCACAGAAGCTAGCACAGCTATTCCTGCTCACGTCAGCTGAGAATCAAACGTACACACGAACCCTTGTTTATCTTGAATGATGAGAGCAGACCTCTGAATAGAGCAGGTAGGCTGGTCCACGCTGTGCAGTTAAGCTGCATGAATCTCAGCTTACATTGCTGAATCTACTTCCTATGTAATGTTTTTAGTAGGCTTGAACATCCTGACACTTTTTATACAAAAATCCTATAGCAAAGTAAAACTTAATTTCCTGCTGTGATGAAGTAGTTTGCAAGACCTTGAATTGCCTTTCATTTCTATGGCACTTCTTACAGACCTAAAAGTCTCATTTAGATTTGATGTTGGTCATTCATGTAGATTTAATTTAACTTGTTTCTGTGGACTATATATCTAGCACAATCCCGTTTTATTTTTTATTATGTTTTTAATATAGCAACATATTCAATGGCCCTTGCAACTTAGGTTTTAAATTATCTTTATTGAATAAAAAAGGAGGAGAAAAAATAATTTTCTTGTTACATGATAGTTACTATTTTATTGCCTGGTATATTGTTATCTTGTTTTCCCTAAAAAAACAAACAAACAAACAGCTCTGCTGTCTGCAGTACATGTGACATGCCACTGAAAGCATAACCAGAGCGTATGCCCTTTGTGCCTCCATAGGGAAGATGCTCCAAGGACCATTTCTTCTTTTTCAGTACTGAGCTCTGTGAAAATACTGCTAATTATTGCTGACCTAGCCTGTGACACTATGAGTTCAATCACACAATTTCAAGCAGAATCTGAGCAACAAGCTAGTCCCTTGCTATATCATTATACATCTCCTACCCTCCTCCTTGGGACGCCGGGGGAGCAGATTAAAGCCACAACACATTTGGAAGGCATTGCATGTGACCTATGAACCTTGTAGTTAATCTCTGTTGTCTGAGGAGCAATGAAAAACCTCTCATAATCTGTATTTTTTTAGCTCATATCATTTGGGCTAACACACTATATACAATATTTTCTGCTCTTTGACTCTGGAGAAAAAGGTCTACGAGGAGAAAGAGACAGAGAAGGCAGTATTATAAAACCAATCAGTCCACTGTCTACTGGGCAAGCAGTAGCTATTATCAATAGTAAGTGCTGCTAATCATTAATTTTCCTTGTCACAAGACCATATATTGGATTTTGCATTGGTCGTTCTATAGCTATTGTATAAACAATACAAAGCACTCTTGGTTTTTTACCCTCTGATTTTAAAAGAGATCTACTAATTAGATAATTTGTAGCATTAGGGTAAGTCTGGGGATTTTTCACTCCTTGGAAAAAAAAAGACAGCTGTTTTGCAATCTCTTTGTCCTTGGAGACTGTTGAGAAGGTTATTCTTTATCAGTTTAGCAGCTTTCCAAATGCTTATAGAAGGGTTTGGGGGTTTTGTTTTTTTGTTTTTTTTAATTATTATTTTAATATTCAATTATAGTAATCTTCTGTCTTTTCTGTATTAATATTGAATTATATACTTTTTATTCCTATTTTTCAGTGGTTGAGGTGATCATTATGCTACTGCAAAACAACATGGAATAGCATTGGTTATTAACTCATGCATAAAAATATAAAGCTTACTTTGTTCTTTGTTAAAAGGTATTTTGAGACCATGTGAGCCCTGACTGATGTTCAGTAGCAATGTTTCTGATCTGACTGGTTCATTTCAGGAGGGACACCTGATGACAGAAATCAACAGAAGGTTCAAAACCTGGATTTTATAACTACAGCTGGAATTTTACTCCAAGCAAAAAATAGCTTCATATGGCTAGACTTCCCCTAGACACATTATACTGTAACATGAATGACCTTGCTCTAACTGATAAAATTGATACACTCAAGCCTTAAACATATAATGAACTTTTTTCCACTTAATTTTAATTTATTTTGATAATTAGGGAATGTTTGATTGCACAGCTGCACTTTTTATTCAGTTGGAAAGTTTGGGTTGAATATGTCAAAGCATACACATGAAGACAGGCATAAACACAAAAAACACACCTATACGTAAAATATACATTTATAGTGTACATACATATACATGTGTAAATATATATTAACATATATTTATTTATAACATGAAGTTTCATAATGTCTTTGAGCTAGGGAGTGTATGTCTTTCATGGAGGAGTAAAGTGAAACATGTTTCATTATGGATTTTTTTTTGTAAATTTACAAGATTTTTCTTGCCTCCAGGTTGGGTGTCCAACACGTGATGCACCAGCTTTGATTTTTGGAATCACCAAAGATATATAGCTTTTCTTGATTTCACATATAAAAAGGGTGCTTTCAAAAACCAATAAAAGTCAGCATGAAGATAGTTTCAAGGATACTGTGACAGCTTAGTCAGTGTTGGCAACTTCAGGTTGTAGCACATTCATAGTAAAATTGTATCTTGACCTCAGATTTCTGAGGTGAATTTTTAAATGTGCCATCTAGAAGAAATTTGCAGAGACTGTTTAAGAATGTGGACTGCCATTTATTATTTAATAAATCATTCAAATTATTTCAGGTTTTACTTGATCAAGTAATTCACTAACAGGATTTTTAAAAAATACCCTTTTTACATGAATGATTTTTAAAATGAGGTCTTAGTAAAATATAAATTAGAAAAACTACCTTGGTTAATTTACTGCATTTTAATACAATAAAAGCATACAAAATCTGTGCAGTTTACTTTTCCCATTTTGATTAGTTTTGCCCAGGAATTCTGTCTTTCAGTCACCAGAGAATTAAGATGGGGAACTAATCCCTTTCTGGTTCCCCTATCCTCCTTTACTTCAGCAATGCAGTGTCTTCAACAGTTCTCTAGTGATAGAAAAATGTCCTGACTTTAGTAGGAACAGAAATATATAATCAAATACTTAATCAAGACTGTGCTTAGCACAGTCCCTAACAAATTTCCATCAATAATCTTGTTCTTTTTGCACAAAATCTAATACAGCATGGCAAGGGCTTGATGGAACCTTCTAACACTGCTACTAATACCACTATTGCCACTGTCACTGCAACTTTTATCCAAAAAATAATTAAAAAAACCCGATGATATCACTAACATTTAAAGTAAACCTTATTTACCAGAAATATTCTCCCCTGCTTTCTCATTCCTCTGCAGCTGTTTGCGTATTCTCCAGCGCTGGTCTTAGTCCAAAACTAGGCCTTCCTGACTTTACAGTAATGTGAACTAAATGACTGGCCTTCTGTGTTATACAACTATAAAAAGAAAATCAATTCTTCCTCACACTTCATAATACACCATCCCTTCCTTTAGGAGACTTTAGTGCAGACATAGTCTTTGAGCCTCTTAAAATACATTCTTGGACAGTTAGGTTTCTGTTTGTCTAAGAACATCTATTTATCTTATATACTGATTGTCCCAGATATGATTAAGTTTTTTCTCTTAAGCAAATATATTAAAAGAACATTAAAGCTCTCTGTGTTATCTCAAGGTTGTTATTTAACAAAAGGTTTTAATACTCAAACCTCTCCAATTACAGCAAAAGTAGATGAAATGAATGGTCATCTCTTCCATTTAAGGAACTGATTAAGAAAAAATAATAATCTATGAGTTAGACAAAGTGCCACCTATACTCTGTTGTGTTTGTTTGGGTTGGTTTTGGCTTTGGGGCTTTTTTACAGCTTGATTGCTCATTTATATTACCTTTTGATTTATTTGTCATTTACTGGCAGCTGAAGTATGTTTTCAGATCTTTTGCATAGATTTAATCTCTTGATGGAAATCACGTTTGATTGACACTAATAACCACTGCACTTTCCAGAACAGCTTTAAGGTTTTTAGCTTTAAATAATTTGTGTTATTTTTTTTAATTTATAATAAATGTAGGTGTTTTTGCATGAAAAGAGACTCTACTGAAATTAATGTGTATAATAAATTATTCTCTCGAAGCACAACAATAAAACTTTACATTCAATATATGGGACAAAAATGCATTTAAAATAATTTCATTAGTCTCTCTTCCTCTTACAAATAAACACATCAATACAAATATGACTAATATAAATATGCATGGTGCTAGAAAACTTTCTGCTTAACATACAATACAATCTAATGTACATTATGCTATAAAACGAACTCATAATTTAAGAAAATAAAAATCTGATAATGAAGGTAGACTTTCTTCCTAAACCAGACAAAGTTGCAATTCTTTGATCTTATTACTAATAACTAAACAATTACTTTTGAAATCTTCCACATCAGCTACACAGTCTGAAAATAATTACATATTTTTTCTAAGGTTCACGGTGAAAGTCCTAACTATGACTTTTCTAGAATTTGGGTACTTCTTATAATAATTTCTCTTCTTTCATTTTTTTATCTTTTCTATAACTCTGGTGGTCTGTAACTTTATTATTGGTTACCTGTGGAAAGAATAAAGGTTTATTTATTTCCCTCTTACTCATTGGTAAATAGCCTTTTTTTTTTTTCTTTTATTTATTTTTATTTTTTTTAAATGCATCTACTTCTCAGTGATGGAATCTGAGCTGCCAATCTGAAAGGTTTCCCAAAGTTACTCTGCAAGGGATCCAATATCTATGATGTCCATGCCACTGTCATGGTAAATGTAAATGGTGAAAAGTTGAACACAAGCTCTATTACATGCACAGTGAATTTGTTTTCACTAGAGTGAGACCCACGTACCTCCTCCCCGAGCCTGTTCCTGGATCTGCTGTTCATGTGCACGTGTACTGATAACCCCAAACACCCTTATGCCAGTCCTAGCACAGAATACACACACACACACAAAAACAAACAAAAAAACCCGCAAAAGGCAGCATGTTGGCATGTTTACTTATTTTTTCTGTCATAGCTTTTGCTAGTTACTTGTTCTGTAGCTTGAAAGACTGAAAATACAAGTTTTATCACAGCATCTTTTAAACCACCTAGCAATTTGAAGACTCTCCAGTCCAAATGAACTATAAGTGTGTTTTGTGTAACTGTGGGACATGAGTTGTACCACCTATCTGTGTGGAATTAGTTTTTATTTTCTATACAACCAGTGCAGAGGGGAGAAAGCTAATTATCTTATGGGTTCTCAATCACTCTGCCTCACCTAACCCCATGAAGCTCCTATCTACACCTCCTTCAAACAATGTGAATACTTCTAAGTGTTACGTTTGGTGGGGAACAGGAGTACCTGTTTCTCAGTAAAGTCAGTATTTCTGTAGACTCTGTAAGATTTTCTCCAAGCCAGCATCTCTTTACAATATTATAAACATACACACAAAATTTACAATATTCATTTCCAGTGTGTTCTGTGGTTGTGTTTTTTTTTTTTTTAAAAGGGTTATCCTCCTGGATAACACCCTTATTTGCAAGTTTATTGCAAACGGTAAAGAGTTGTACACAAGCCTTTTATGTTTTCTCTCTTCTTCTCACCTATTTTTCTTTAGTGTGCTTCTTCTTCTTCTGCCCTTATTAGCACTCGCAATAAAAGGAGGCAGAATGTTCTGATTAGGTTTTGCAATCTAACACCATTTAATCATGTGATTTGTTGCATACCTGTGGTAGCTTGAGATTTCAAAGAAGCAAACAGCTCTAAGTTCTTATTCACCAGACTTAGACAAGGTGTGATTTTATTTAATTAGATGGAACTGGGCATGGATGGAAAAATAGATGTTGTTTGACTTACACAGACTTAACAGATGAGGTGCGTTCAGTGTATCACTAAAAGTTTTTATCTGAGGCCAAAATTGGTGGGGATTTTTTGATTTATTGTTTAATTCTTATCAGCTCCAGAGCTCACCACTGAAGAAATGATACAGTAGGTGAACCAGGATAGGTGAGCTATAGGGAAAACGTGCAATTTTTACTATTCTGTTGGCTGCTGAAGCTTGAAAAGTGGACCTTGACTTATCATTCCTCAAATAATCTCCAGTGAGTATCTCAGCACAAATTCTACCATAACATATGACTTGGTCATGCTGAACTGATGGCAGAAAGTTTGTTTTATTAAACAGGGAACAATTTCACCAGGTAAAATTCTGAAAAGCTTAGATGTTATTTGAAATTGCTTGGTGAATTTTGCGTGAGCCTCTTTGTATGTCTATTTAACACTCATGCTCATAACCTTGTATCCAAATACAAATTCAGACTTCACCTGCTGCTCCATAAAATAAAAAAATTAGTATATTTTATAAATGTTTTCACTAATTTCTGGGGTTTGAGGTTCAGATAACTTATTGTTTGTGCCTATTGTTTATGAATAACAGTACTTAGTCAGGTATTAATCAAGTATTTCTGAAAACATTTACAAATGATAGTTCCCCTCATAAATTTAATAGAAATAAATATTTATCAAAAAATGTACTGGAAGGGTATTGAATTAATTTCATAACTTGCTGACATCTTGTTTTAAAAATACTAAACAAATATCATCAGATATGCAAATTCATATATTTCAAATATTTTACAATAAAATGCAGAGAGTGAATAAATAGTATAAACTTCTGAACAACTTCTTTAGTCTGCAGAGTGTTGGCTATACTAGAAAGAAGTTTGAGCTGGTTTATGCATGACCTGCTCAACAAAAAAAAAGGAGTGCTTGGCTTGAAACAAGGTTTTGTGTAATTAATCTGGCTCTATTTGACAATGTTTTCAAGAGATTGGAGCTACATGGTCTTTTACTTTAATGTTTGTTTGCTCAAAAGATCTTAACTGCTGAACCAGTACCCATGTGAGAGGGATACGATCACTACAGGCACGAAAGTCAGTGTAATGTGAATCTTGCCACTGAAATCTTATATGGAGGTTTTATAGTTCACAGCCATCTCTCTAGAAAGCTCTACTGTTATACCGTACTTAGTTGGAATTTGTACAGAACTTTGCAAAGGAGCTGCAGACAGGTGGAAACTTACTCTGAAAACACTATGATGTAGTAAACATCTGAAGATGCTGGTACAATTCAAAGGAAATTACATTCTAAGCTTTATAAATGCTACTTTACTGTTATTTAATTAGAATTAACTTTTGTCAACAAAAGAATTCCAGGATGTATAGATGAGATCAACATAATTTTGAGTGTCTCTGCTCATTTTATTTAGTTAGTAATTTTTAAGGTGCATTTGATTTTGTTGAATATTCAAGTCATCTTAAAATAGATTTGGCCACCTAACAAAAGCAAGGATGAAGTACAAGAGGCTGTTTCTCCCTTTATAGTATTGGCATTTCCCACAATGAAGTGTCAAAGAATAAGAGCTAGACTCCCAAAAAGACAAAAATATTTTGAGTTCCTTGAGCTTGCATTATTTGGTTACTTCTCAATAACATTTCAAAAAGCTTACTGAAACACAAATTTCAGTAGCATGGGTAAGAATTTTTAGAAGGCAAACCCCTACATTCCTGCATCCACATCTTAAAGCTTGTGGCAGAGCTTTGATTACTAAAAAAAAAAAAAAAGTAAAAAAATCATAGGTACAGAACTGGATGCAGGGTTGGGTTATAGAGGAGGATTTTAACAATATTGCCTGGAGGTATAGGGATGGTGTTAGGAAAACCAGAGCTCAGCTAAGCTCAAGACTTGTGAAGGGACTTAAAGGCAAGAAAAAGGTCCCCTACTGCCACTTTAATAGTAACAGACTGAACAAAAAAACCTGTGTGGCCATTGCTGAATGTGAGGAGGTGGGAGGTGATTTAGTAGCAGTGGACACAGGTAAAGCTGAGATCATAGGAAAAGCTGAGGTACTTGAGGTTTTCATTCATCAGCCGTCACTCACAAGGTGTCCTAAGCCTCTGTGCTTAGAGATAGGATTCATGGAAAAGGTGACTACCAGTGGTGATTGAGGATTGAGCCACGGACACCTTGCAGAAATGTCACCTCTACAAGTCTATGTCACCATGCCAAAACAAAGATACACATTTAGGTACAATTTTTATTTTTTTTTTAGTTTTTTTCACCAGACTCTAAATCGAAACATCTCTGAAACGCCAAGTCAGTCTTTTTTTTTCTCCTTTCCTTTTGCCTCCTCACCCAACCCCTTTTATTTGTTCTGTATATTTACTATATTTTTTTAGTTTCTCTTGAGACATCTGAAATACTAGAAGATAAAGACTCTACATTACAGTCATATTTAGACACCCCACTTCTGTCAAAAGTGCAAAATAAGTCTGGGAAAAGGGTGTAAATTAGCAAAAATTAAGTGCCCTGCTGATTTCGGGTGAAAGTAAACACCATGAGAGGGAGAAGCTTCTGCACTGATGCTCTCCCCCTGACCGCGGTACAAGGGGATAAAGAAGGAGGGCTCCTCAGCACCTTTGCTGCTGCTGTTTGTGTTTGCTTTGCTGCTCTGTCTGTGCTCTCTGCTGCTGGAGGGGAACGGTCAGACTCAGGTTCTGTGCAGATGGGCTACAATAAGTTTGCTTGCTGAAGTTATACAACTGAATGTTTCTAAGCTACCATCGAGATTCTCTTATCCCACCAGCTTTGTTGGTATTCTTATGGTGTTTGGGTTGTTTGTGGGGTTTTTTTGGTTGGTTTGTTTTTGTTTGGTTGTTTTTTCTTTTTTTAAGCAGTATTGGAAAACAGCTCAAATTAATCATTTTATTTAAAGACAAATCAAGACACTTTCTTAATCCATTGTATCTCAAAATATATATTTGGAAATGTATGTATATTTATCTTACTACTTATAAAAGGGTTTTTTTTTCTCTTCTTTTTAGAATATTGTAAGAAATTAATGCTATATCTGCTGGTACCTTTAAGCATATTTCCTGCTTATTAACAAAATTAAGACTGTAATCACAAGGTTATGAAATAAGTTTATAGAAAGAAGTTTGCTTCTTTGTTTGTTTTAAAATATTTTAAAAGGCTGTCTCCATAGTCATATTTACATGTAGGAGCACTCAAAAGGCACAGGGCTAAATTCAGCTAGGATTCCTCGTACTATGTCAAATGCTAAGCACCACTGCCAGGTATTGTGTGTATTTTGAATATCTGAACAGCATGTTGGTATAACAGTCTCTGGTGATCTGACAGATTACAAAGAAATTTAAAAGTCTGTGTTGGGGTTTTTTTTCCCTTTCTCTCTTTTCTGCTTACTGATGCCTTCTGTGAGGAAGATCTTTAAGAATACAGCCTTTGCCGACAGCGGATTTTGCAGTGATTCCTGGTGCATATTAATCATCCAATGCTGCAATGAAATTTGTAACCTCCACATAAGTGAGTTTTGGATTTATTAGCCAGATCTGATAAATCAACAGCATAATCGTAAGTAACAAAGTTTGTTTCTAACAAAACAAAAGTTTAGTTTGATTAAGAAGTTGGAAACAAGTTTTTAAAATTTGAAAAAACTAACAACACAGGCTTGTGCTTTGCACAGCATTTGGTTTCTTTAACTTAAATCTCAAATAACCTTGGGGACTTGAGGGGAATTACAACAGCCACTGGTTTCTTCCTACATGAAAGGCATTAGCAAACAATACATCTTTTGCTTAGGGAAAGTGTTATAGTTACATTGTAACATTATTACTGGCAATTACTTTAAGACAAATGCACACCTGAGACTTCTAAATTTAGTGTTACTTTCCAGTTAGTAGGGGAACACATCTTAAAGGTGTTTGTGGGAATTAAACATTCCAGCAGATGACAATGGAAAAATTTCTGTCCATATTTTCAACAGTTCCAGGTGAGGTAACATTGTGTCGGGATTATTTTGAATCATTCACTACAAGAATATGCTTGATGTTTGAGTAAAATTTGATATATTTTTGTTCCTTTATTATCTTTTCATCTTACTTTGTTTTACCTAAATACCTTGTCCTTTAAGTACATTTATTTATTGATTGATTTTTCATTTAATTATAAGGTCCTGCTGTTAAACAGTGCAAGAGTTCCTGTGAAGCAGTACTGGAAACCACTGCTTTCTATTTTCTTCATGGTGGAGGGAGAACGCAACAAACCTGGTATTGCCTTTAAAAACTACAATGAACTTCTATATTGTTTGTTGGTTTTTTTTTTGTTTTGGTTTTTTTTGTTTGGTTTTGTTTTTTTTTTTATGTAGGGCTTTTTTTAAGATTAAACTCTTTAAAGAAATATATTTGAAAAAATTAAACATTCACAGAATGGTCAGGGTTGGAAGGGACCTCTGGAGATCATCTAGTCCAACCCCCTGCTAAAGCAGGGTCACCTAGAGCAGGTTGCACAGGATTGCATTCAGGTGGGTTTTGAATGTCTCCAGAGAAGGAGACTCCACAAGCCTCCCTGGGCAGCTTGTGCCAGGGTCTGTCACCCTTAAAGAATTTCTTCCTCGTTTAGATGGAACTTCTTATGTTTCAGTTTGTGCCCATTGCCCCTTGTCCTGTTGCTGGGTACCGCTGCAAAGAGCCTGGCCCCATCCTCTTGACACTCACCCTTAACATATTTGTAGACATTGATAAGATCCTCTCTTCTCCAGGCTGGACAGCCCCAGCTCTCTCAGCCTTTGCTCACAAGGGAGATGCTCCAGTCTCCTAATCACCTTTGTAACCCTCTGCTGGGCCCTCTCCAGCAGTTCCCTTTCTTTCTTGAACTGTGGAGCCCAGAACCAGACCCAGCACTACAAATGAGGTTTCACCAGGGCAGAGTAAAGGGGGAGAAGATCACCTCCCTCAACCTGCTGGCCATGCTCCTCCTCATGCACCCCAGGGTCCCATTGGCCTTCTTGGCCATACAGGCACACTGCTGGCCCATGGGCTGGTTCATGCTGTCCGCCATGAATCCCAGGTCCTTCTCTGCAGAGCTGTTTTCCAGCAGGTCAGTTCCCTACTCTATACTTGTGCATGGGGTTGTTTCTCCCTAGGTGTAGGAACTTACATTTTCCATTTTGGAAATTCATGAGGTTCCTCTCAACCAACTCCCCAGACTGTCCAGGTCTCACTAAATTCCCGCACAGCCTTATGGCATATCAGCTGCTCCTCCCAGTCTGTCCCACCAGCAAAGGTGCTGAGGGTGCCCTCTGCCCCTCCACCCAGGTCGCTGGTGAGTAAGTGGAACAGGACTGGAGCCAGCACTGGCCCTGGGGAACCCCGCGAGCTACAGGCCTCCAGCTGGGCTCTGTGCCGCCGGTCACAGCCCCCTCAGCTCTGCCGTTCAGCCCGTTCTCAGCCCACCTCACTGTCCCCTCAGCCCACCCACACTGCCTGAGCTGGCCTGTGGGGATGTCATGGGAGACGGTGTGAAGGGCCTTGGTGAGGTCCACGTAGACCACATCCACCACCCTCCCCTTGTCTACCCAGCCAGTCATTCCATCACAGAAGGTTATCATCTTGACCAGGCATGATTTCCCCTTGGTGAAACCATGTTGATTGTTCCTGACTGTCATGGTTTAACCCTGGCCAGCGAATAAACCCCATGCAGCTGCCTGCTCACTCCCCCCACAGTGGGATGCGGGAGAGGACTGGAAGAGTATAAGTGAGAAAACTCAAGGGTTGACATAAGGACAGTTTAATAGGTAAAGCAAAAGCCACACACACAAGCAAAGCAAACAAGGGATTCATTCACCACTTTCCATGAGCAGGCAGGTGTCCAGCCATCCCCAGGAGAGCAGGGATCCAGCACAAGTGCCAGTTACCTGGGAAGACAAACACTATAATGCCAAATGTCCCTCCCCTCCCTCCTTCTTGTCCCGGCTTATATATTCTGCATGACATCTCACGGTATGGAATATCCCTTTGGCCAGTTTGGATCATCTGTCCTGTCTGTGTCCCCTTCCAGTTCCCCGTGCCCCCCCAGCGCTCTCCCTGGCAGGGCCCGAGAACCTGAGAAGTCCTTGACCCAGTATGAACATCACCCAGCACCAACCAACCCCATCCGTGTGCCATCAGCATTGCTCTCACACCACACCCAAAACACAGCCCTGCTCCGGCTACTGAGAAGAAAATTAACTATCCCAGCTGAAACCAGGACACTGATGACCTTCTCTTCCTCCACATACTTTGAAATAACCTCCATGATGAGCTGTTCCATCACCTTTCCAGGGATGGAGGTAAAGCTGACTGGCTTGTAGTTTCCTGAGTCCTTGTTCTTGCTTTTTTTGAAGACTGGAGTGACATTGGCTTCAATACTATTGGAAAAATGTAAATTTTATGCATGTAAGTTTGAGTATTCTACCATACTTTGCTTTAATAAGTACTCTGCTGGTAATACATCAAGAAATATATAATGTACTTTACAGCTCAGCATGGATTTTTAACCTAATGACTTTCCTCTGGTTATGAGACTGTGTTTAAAAAATGATTTGTTTAGAAACGTAATAATACCTTTGGTTTTAACTCACTTTTGAGTTACTGTAGGGAACTGAAGCATTATGAGAAGTTTCAATTAAATATGTAAGATTAGGCTGAATACCTATGCTGTTTCTAGGTTACTCTGACGCATTTGCCATATAGGGCTTTTTATTCAGGTTATTTTCACAACATAAATGTAACTCTAGTCCATTACAATTGCTTTTCCTTGGACAACCTACATATTAAACTAGATAATCTTCTGCAGAAAGTCATGTGAAATGAGAGAGAAGGAGGAGTCTGTAGATCATATCTAACTCCTAACTAAATACAAAGTATTGGAGCTCAGTTCTGCACCAATGAAAATCTAAATAACATCCGATTGCTTATTCAATCGATTTCTAAGCTACAAAACTATCTGTAGCCTCAAATGGATCTTATTACCTCTTTAAAATGAGTACAGGGATGGAAGGTATGTTTGATGCACCATCTCTGAGGAGTCTCTCACCCGTGTCCAAAATTCCATTGGATGCCACCTGTAAATGTCTGTTCTGGCAGCTTGGCAAACTGGGGGTTATGACATATTAAATGTGCTGCAGCAATCCTTAGATGAGCTCATAAGAAAGCTGAGTTCTACTAAGTGAGGAAAAAAGCCCAATTCTGTATCCAGTTTTCAGTGGAAGTCCAAACATGAGATTGTCTTAGAAGTAGTATCACTGAACTTTGCTTTCTGTACCTCTATCTTTTTAAAAACTTAGACTGAAGACTGTGCTGCCTGGCAGAGAAAGCAGGAGAACTACCTCTGGTATAGAAAGGACTGTGTAAATGGGAGATGTTCCACTAAACTCTGTTTTAGAGGTAATTCTGGTTTTAAAACATGTAGCTAAGTTTGACCTGTTAATCTAAACATCCACCAGTAAGGGGATGTCCTTACCTTGACCTGAGCCGGGTAGGAAGTACTTGCAAACCCCAACTAGTTGTGCAGATAGGAGTCCTTCTGCTGCATGCAGAACTCCCTGCAGAGTTCTGAAGAACACAGTGTGTTTTATGGGGTCCTCCTCAGACCTTCTGCAAGGAGGACCCACTGTTAAACACTTGGAGCTTTCTTACAAAAGGTATTAAGTATGTACAGTGACCACAATATATCACCTATATATCATATTTTGCACTGAAAGGCATTAGTCAGAACAGTCTTAAGTATATCAGGAACTGGGTATTAATTGAGAGCTCTGCTTTTAGAAGTACATACCTATGAGGAAACAAAATTATTTGTAGAATTTGTTGTAAAGCTCTTGTTCATTTCATCTTTTGACTCTAACCTCTTTTTGTTGTGGGTTAAATAGTTACCAGTTTTCACCATCTCATGGCAGCAGCTGTCAAATTTTAGTTCCTAACTTTCTTAATATATATTTAAAAAGTGAGATGATAGTTTAAAACAGAGGTTGCTTTCCTGTGTACGGCATCAGGAGCTGCCACTCTATTTCATCAGTACATGTGGATTCTCTTTGAACATGCTTAATGGTTTCTCTGACACTATTGTCAAAAATTTCATAGACTGATCTAGTCTTCCACATTTGCCAAAAATGAGGCAATTAAAATGTTCTTACGAACAACTGGGATAAGCTTTCAGAGTCTGGAGCATTTGTGGCTTAGAAACCAGAGAGACAAATTATTAATGAAATGAATCATTCGATAATAGTCTCCCATGAATTTTAAATGGAGTTTTCTGAAGTTCTCATGGGTAATAGGATGTGAAGTGACTTGCATTGACCTATCAAGAAAAATGCAAGGTGCTTTAGTAGAGAATTAGCTTAAGAGAATTAAATTTCTAAATATACTTCTCCAGAGTTAGAGTGCATTAGCATTCTAGTTTAATTTCTGTTCCCACGGTTGATCTTGCTCTACAAAGCTGATACTCTTACTACCATGACACTCTTATCATCAAATTCCAGCTTGGGTAGTGGTGCTGTATTTCACCAAAGTAAATTCCCCCTCAGCTTTCAAGTGGGTCTACGCACTGTTCATCTTAGTTCAATTACAGTATTTACTGAAATAAGTAGGCTGACTGCCTAGGCTTTTAATTTCACCTTGCATAGACAAAGTCAAAGAAGTCTCAAACATAAACAAGAAGAATCAGGATGTGGCTCAAAGGATCTGTCCTCAGAAGAAAAATGAGCAGGATTTAACTCTTACATAAAATTCATCATCACTTCTCTTGTCTGGCAGGTAGCATTTCTGTTTGTTGATAACATTCATATTTCACTTGATGCAACAAATTCAGAATATTATAGATAAAAGACTGTAAAACTTAATGCTGAAGGTTTACTATTAGTAATATGTCAATGCAAAATTTAGTCCATAGTGTTAAAGAACTTTACTACAGAGATGCTTTAGCAGAAGAAAGAATGAATGGGTCCTTACTGTATTCTGAAAACTTAGCTTTTTTTTAGTAGCATACACTTCTCTTATTCCCACTGAATTCTGCCATCATATTGCACATAATTCCTTAGGAATATTTTTCCTACTCCTTTCAAAGAGTGTGCACAATATATAGCATCATACTGCACAGAGAAGAAAGCTTTCTGAAAGAAAATGTTCACGCTGATTTTCTTCATTATTCAGTTTCTTCTTATAAGAGTCTCAAAATCTGAGGCAGAGTTATGCTGTGTAGCCAACAAGGCAGCCCGTTTCAAACGAATAAGCATATAAGGTCTGTATCTGGAGAACCGTGTTGTTCTAACCTGGGCATACTGCTTTGTTTGTTTCCTAATTCAGCTTTGGTTTCTACACTGTCTTTCATACTAGAGATGAATGATTGACTTAAAAAAGGCCAAATGAAGGATTTGTTGATGGAAAAAGTTATTTTGAGGATTTATGGAATATCATTGGATTTTAGATCTTAGCTAAATCTTACGAGAATAAATGTAGTTTGTGATCACAGATAATTACAGAAACCAGCAGAACATCAGAAATTGCCATTTGCCCTCTCAGGTCTGAGAATCAACATTTCCAACTCAAGGCACTGTACAAAAAATGGTTTTGCTGATGTATTTGAACACAACTACAGCAGAGTCCTGCAGCCAGTTAGGTTAATCAGAAAAAATGTTATTACCTTTTTCCCCAAGGATGCCATTAATTTAACACTGGCAAGTTATCATTAGTGCTGTGTGAAATGACTAATTTTCCCTCAGGAGGTGATCACATACGAGGCATGGGGTTTTCCATACGCATACACAAGCCTGTGTGGATCACAGGTGGAGACCTGCTGCAAGTGTCAGGAAAAAGCTGCATATGGATTGCTGCTTTTGCTTTCAGTGTTGTGACCTTTGAAACACTTCATGCTGTATCAGAATTAAACCTTCAAGACTCACTTGAAAGAAAGAATCAGACACCTTTACATCTCCAAAAATGCTTGCTCTTTCTTGTTCAGCTCTACTGGCACCTGTGTAATGCTACCTCTCAGAAGGCCCTGTGTCTCTATCATGGTCCTGCTCTAGGTGAGGAAAACTTTTTCGTTTGTTTCTAGAAAACAAACAAACAAAAGAAAGCAAAACAAACAAAAAAACCCCACCAGATGAGATGATATTTTTTTCTTTCATTAGAAGGCAGAACTCTGTGTTCAAAGAACAAACTTCTGATTCCTGTTGTTTTAGCATTGTTATACTGCTGGTATTCTGCCTATTGCATACAGAGTACATACGTACACATAAAGTTGTTTTTTTAAGGGTTCAACACAATAGAATTCAAGTGCGTAGGTGCCGTGGCTGAATTGTACAAGCCAGAAAGGATTCAAGACACTTACTTGCAGAGGAAGGTAAAAAGTACCCAACACTAACTTCCATACCCAAAGTTTCTTTTTAAAAAAAGAAATAAAAATTTAAACAAAACCCTAACAAAAGCAATCCAAGCAACTTACTTGGCATATCAGCAGCAAGAGTGGTGGTAGTGGGGGGAAGGTGGGCAGAAAAAGGCCTGTGGGCTAAAATGAGCTCAATTGCCAGAAAAAAAGTATCTAGGATTAACTCCTTACCCATTGTAATCACCATCGTTTGTTGAAGTTAACACGGTAGTTACATGGCCTTGTATTGGCAAAGTGGTTTGTAACAAGACCAAAACCTGAACAGGGAGAAAAAGAGATCTGAAAGACTGATCTTCTGTTTGGTGTTGGTTTGGGGTCTTTTGGGGAGGGGTGTGGTTTGTTTGCTTTTTGCTGACTTTGTTGTGGGTTTTTTAGTGAAATTTTGCTCTCTTGAGATGGCTTTGCAGTGTTCTCTTTCATTCTGTCTGCAGGCAGTGCAAAGGGCATGCAGTAATCATTTGAGTGCACAGTGCTGGATGTTAGTGGGAACACGTTTGCCTTCCCTTGCTACTTTTCTGTAACGTAGCAGTCAAAACAGCCATTGTGCTCTCGGTCTCCAAACTACGGAAAATTCTTCAGAAACAGATTATAAACTTACACAATTTTATTCTTTGTCAGGAGGCTTGGGTTTGTGACATTTTGGAAGTTATTTCAACTTTTTAGTCCTCTTGGCCTCTTCTCTAATATATTTTGAAAGGTAGCTATTATTATCTACATGTTCAATATTTAAGCCGAACAGGTCCTGGACAATAACTATATCTTCACAGAATGCAGGTATAGAAGGGACAAATAGTATTTAAGTTCATGTATCTTTGTCTTCCCTAACTCTTGCATATTTAACTTGTATTGACCAACTTTTATCTCCAGGTGCTTCTATGCATCTTGCTGCGTTCCAACTGCGTTCCATAGCCTCATAGCCTTCTTTCAGTGTCAGTAAGTTACTTCTGCCTCCTCCTTGTCCTGCTGCAATTCCTATAAAACTTTGCCTTTCCTAGAAATGATGATTAGATCAGCTCCTCTCTTTTCAGTTGTCAGCACGTTAGCTCCTTAGCTGACTAAAGGAGGGGTTTGTGTACATCTAAGTGTACTTAAAATTTGTAAAAACAACTGTAAAACTAAATCAGGACTATTTGATAATTTTAAATAATTAAAATTTTGTAGAATCTCAGTTTCAGGTTTTCAGCACCAGGACAGATTGCTGGCATTTCTCCTGACAAATTTATTCCACATCTAGTACTGGATCATTTATTCTGGATACGACAATCCTGAGAAAGTGGCAAAATGGAGCTTAGCAGAGTTTCAGAAACACTGGATATGGGATTATGAATTCTATATAATCAATCTTTTTGAAGTGTTTCTAGCAAATCCAGGTCTGCTTTTTCTTGGATAACAGAGATGGGATATATTTTTTCTACTGTCAGATACAAAACACCAGAAGAAAGCACAGATACCATTGAAACTAATTTACAGTAGGAGGCACCTTCCTTCCCTGCTCCTCGCCTCTCCCCCACCGAATTTCTCAAACTAAATGAGTTCCATAATTCTCAAATTGAATGAGTTCCATTTGTAAGTTCGCTGTGAATAATTCCACATTATGCAAGTTTTTTGGATATTGTTATTCAAGTCACTCCTTATGTTGCTTGCACACCTTTCTCTAGAATGACAGCTGCTTCTTGCAATTGTGTTTGTGATTTTTTTTTTTGTTTCTGAAAAGAATCCAGGCTGAAACAGCAATCCTTTTAATTAAAGCCCTGTTTAGCATAGCGAAAGAGAAAGGGCACATGTGAGAGCTGATTATCAGAGAGATTGAGGGCATATAAAACTGTAGAAAATGAATCTAGAGAGAGAGTGGAGATGAGATTGAGGGCACATAAAGCTGTAGAAAACAAGTCTAGAGAGAGAGTGGAGATAGAAGACTTGCTCTTTCCTCTGGTACATGGTGAAAGCTGAGGGGAGTTCCCCATTTGGAGAAACACAGGATCTGAGGAGCCCATGCACAACCCGCCCCTGGGGGTGGCTGGGCTGGTCTTTCTCAGCACTGTGTAGTCATGGGCAGTCATGTGCTGTTCCCTGCATGCAGATCTGCTCTAAGGACAGAAGATGCTGAAGCAGTGCTACTCCAGCCCCTTCCCCTGGCTCCCACCTCCCTACTGCCCCACAGTGAATCCCAGTAACTCCAAAGGATCATATCGATGATTACTGCCCACAGGGACCATACTGCTGGGTCTCATGAGACAGGGACAACGTCTATTTGCTTTCACCTAGCTGGAAACAAAAGTATTTTTATATTTATTTTCTTGAATTGAAAATAGATTTTTATATGGAAGAACCCCATTGCGATGGAAGGCTGCCCTTGGGATAATTTAAACTTCTAAACCATATTTACCATGGGTCTTTTTGAAAGCTAAGTTACCAGTCAGCTTTGACCAAATGCACACCAGCTAACTTTATGGATATAATCCCTTTCAACAGGTAGATTGTGTAGTGGATCACCAGTGAAAACAGCAGAGAACATCGAAATGGTAGAAGATCAGATATTTAAAAACACACTACTCTTTCCTAAGACAATATTGGTTTCTGTTCTGTAGTGATAGTGATAGTTCCTGCATTATTTCAGTATTAGGAGACATAATCAATGTAGACAATTTCTGTATGTTAACAGATACTGTTAATAAAGGATCCTAGAAGCTGGGTCAGCTTGTATTTAAATAATTAAAGTAACTCTATAATTACATTTAATGAGAAAGACTGCTGAACATCTTTGTCTATACAACTTTGGTCATTTATCTTGGAAATATAAATTGAATCCGAGGATAGAGTATTGAAAGGTAAGCAGGTCTGGGGATCAAACTGAAAGGCTTAGGCTTCTTTGTTTAAAATCGTTTTTCAGAAACCAACAAAAGAATTGCTAAATCGAGTCATAGATCAGTAATCACTGTCTCTGTATTTTTAGCATTGTAGATGGCACTGATAATCATGCAAAATATGAAATTGCATGGTGTATCCATGGCATGCAACAGTTAATTCATTATCTTGCTACATTGTGAACCCCACAAATTTTGCATGCTCAGATAGTGCTGGAATTATATTAAAGGTTGGGTTTTTTTTTTTCCTCAGGGAGGATGACACTGTGGGTAACTATGCCTTAAAGTTTACCATAAACAGACTACATGCCTGTGAAATATTACTGAGAGCATATTAAACAAATTAGGTATTGTATAGGTACTACCTTGTGAAAACCTTGATGCTGTCTTCTGATAAATGCCCCTGTAGTGTGCTGATTTCCAGTCACAGGCAGTGAAAGCACACTGCTTGGTTCAGAGACAAACACTGCAGACCCAACAATATTTTATCTTAATTTAAACCTTAATCCATTTAAATAGAATCTGCACTGTAATAGTAGCATTAAATCACAGAAACAGGAACAGTGTTAACAACAGGACATTATCTTTTATTGAGGCCAAGCAGCAGGGTTGCTGCTAATGAGGACATCATCAATTTATCAGTTAAAGGTCAATCTAAAAGAATTTCTGCCCCTCCCCCCATGTTTTTTGCTCTATACTACCGCTGTCTGGATCCTGAATCATTTTTATCAATCATTCTGTGCTATGACAGGATACATCTTAATGCAATGTCTGCATAATATTTACAAGAAGTAGTTTTGCCTAACAGGGAAAATTCTGCTTTCCTCCTCATCACTTACCAAGCACCAAGTTGCTAAAATATTTCCTGTTATCTTTCTATTTCAAATATTAGTTTAGTATTTTTCTGTCCTGTCATTTTTCCTTAAGTTGCTGGTCACTTTTAAATCTTAACGCAAAAGAAATCTTTGATGGAATGAATTTCTTGGTGACTGATACAGTTTTACTGGAATACATCTTGCAAACGGATTCAGTAACCTTCACATATTATGTGGCTATCAAAGACAAAAGCTTCTTAATTCAATATTGAAAATTACTAGTGCATATCTTCAAAAGGCTTAGTGATTGCAAAAATATGAAATAAGTAAGATATAACTCATTGCTTACAGTGGTATTTTAAAGATTAGAACAATTGAGTAACAACTTATTCCATAGTAAAATCAAGTTTAGATTTTATCGTAAGAATTTAATTATTTTTTCCCCTCTCAAGCTTGTACCATATATTAACTACAGCATGGCAACCAGAAAGCAATTTTATATTTCTTTAGTGGAGCTGTCAAACTCATATGCTCCTTTTTCACAATTCATGCTGTCTGGTATGGTTTTGCACTTGCCAAGGAATGAGAGCCTGAGAATCAACTAAAAGAAACAGTATACTTCTTGGACCTAATTGGGAAAATGTTGTTCTGTTTGACAACAGCAACAACAGCTAGTTGCTTGTAATTTCATTGTCTCTGGACGAAAGACACCTGGAAACGGTTATACTTTTGCTTTTCCTATTTTTGTAATTTATTTTAATATATTAGAAGCCTAAGCCTTCATATTGATTCTTGTCACACTTTTTTTTCTTTGTAATTTCACCATATATGGATTTGTAGTTTAGAAACAGCAATTTAAAAACCCTGACAAGAAGATTGCAAGTTATTTAATTCTTCACATGAATTCAAAACGGTCTTTGGTCTAAACAGGCCTTTTTTAATGTTGAAAGAAAATTTAGCATTTCTGCACAAAAAAAAATAAAATGCAGAAAAGCTGTTATTTAGGACTGTAACTTTAGAGTAAAGCCACACTTACACGCATGCTTACACTGTTTTAATGTTATGATTACCATGATTGTACCCAGGAGCCCCTCTCAATGGCAGCATTCCCACTATGCCAGTTTGTGTACAAGGTCCAAGTTACCAGTTTCGAAGGAGACTGGAGTCTGTGCAAGAAATGTGGCAGAGGGACATGGGGTGACAGACAGATAACTACCAGGAAAGAAGGTGACAATAGTGATCATCATGATAAACACTAATCTTAGCACGTGTTGTTAAATTATTAGGTTTTTAAACTAATTTACTTAGTGGATAGTCTTAAACAGGTTAAAAATGGATGATATATTGATTTTGCTTAATCTTGTGAGGAATCTCTTTAACCCAGGCTGATGTTTCAGGTTTAAAACAATTTAAGAATGTCTACACAGGAGTTTTGCAGCACTTCAACTAAATTAATCTTGAACCAATTTAATTTGGGCTGTATAATGTTTTGGACAGGAAACACTATATAAAATACTTAAAAGTAAGAATAAAGTGGTTCTAATCCTAAACTAATGATCAGACCCTGCCTCCAGTTACTTGTATGTCATGCTCCATTAAAATTAGTAGGATTGCACTACATCTGGGAAAACAAACTTCAGCCAAAGCTTTGCCTTATTGAAAGCCACTGGTTTTTAGAGGTGTGACTTCATCCAGATGACAGGTGATGAGCAGAAGGCTTTAGAATATTTTTTTTTACATGTAGATAGAACTTCAATTTAACGGTCCCAGACATTTAGGTGGGTATTAGTAAATTCCACAGGAGGGGGCCGGAAAAGATAAAATACAATGACAGGCTGTGTGTTTACTATGTGTATATAATTCTGATTTGGGCTGCCTCTTGTCTCTTCTTTTAATCTTTAGGTAGATAATCTATTTTATATCTCAAATGTCTGCCTTGTTCCTGTCTCCTCTTCTGAGGAATGCATGCATGTGCAGACAGTCTTCATACAGCCTCTGCTTCAGGTCTGGTTTGTGTGCTGTCTCTTCGACTCCATTCAGCTCTTGGGTCAGCACTGCATGCTGTACCATTCAGTGAGAACCCCTTTCCTGGGATGCATTCATTGAAGCTTTGTCCCAATTTCTTTCAGAAGAGACACCTATGGTATAAGCACATTCTAGCTTAGGACTGAGTCCTTCAACTTCCCTTTCTGTTATTTCTTTCTAGCCATAGAAGAGTAAAGGGTAACCACTTTCTTGCTCCTGCCTAAGGGTAGGTCATCTCACAGCAGTGCGGTGTCCAGTCTTAGAAGACATATACATGCAACTAGGTAGACAGCATCTTGCAGGAGCTTTGGCACTAGCAAATAATGTGGGACTTTAAAGGTGAATTTGTACTCAGACATACTCAGACTCATGTAAAAATGCACGGTTAGATATATGCCTTGCAAAAATGAAGGACTCCAACATCTTAAATGTATTGGTGGTATTGTAGAAACTGCATGTAGAGGATTCTTGTTTTTTTGTTTGGTGATGGTTTTTTTTTTTCCTTTTATGCAAGGGCAGGAGCATAAGTAATGTTTGATAAATCTCATTGATAATAAAGATCAATACACATGAGTATATTTATTGCTGTTTGTAAACAAAAAATATAAAATGATTTCTCAACTGCTGTAAAAAGTGTTGATGAGGCCCATTTAATACATGGATATTGCTGATATTTTAATTCAGTTGTAGCATTAGGGTGATAGAAACATATATCTCTTTGAATTTATGTTTGCAGCAAAATGAGAGCCACTAAAAATATGGTTTAAGAGAAAGTTTGCTGCTACTTTACAATAGCAGAATCCTACTTTCACTTGATTCATAATGAGAAAAGCCTTCATTTAAAAATTCTGTCCTGTAGTTTATAGTTTGTCACAAATGCCAGAAAAATAATGTTGCAGATAAAATGTGCCTGTAGAGACACTGGCACACAATTACAGAATAAATATGAGTGTAGCAGGCTTGGTTCTAACTTAACAATTTTCGAAAATTTACTGTGGCAGGTTCAGCTGGGGATATTTCCCTTTAACCACCCAAAGTGAAAAGGCAAAAATTCATAGATATTGGGGTCAGCAGCACGAGTTACCTTTTACAGTCCGCAGCTCTGCCACTTCCCCACCCCCAACCCCCTAATACCACCCTACCCCCTCACCCCCAAGACATTTCTTTGTTTTCAGGTACGTTTCCATATCTGGAAACCAAGTGTCATGCATCTTCTCGAACTGACTAAATTGACAACTTCTTAAATCTTACCTTTCAAAAATAAAGGCCCAGTGAGAGGGAGAGACAAAGTTGCTGAAGCATTAGCAAATAGTTTAAACTTTCCAAGCTGCTTTAGAGGCACCCAAATGTTAAACCATATGGGCAAAATTCTACTGTCAAAATCACACATGTTACGTACTGAAAATTAATTTAAAGTAAATACATTATGGGCCAGAATGTCTACTTGATGCTCTATGGGCTTTTTTCCATGTTCAAAACTGTGCTTTGCTCCAGATCTCCACACTTGCTGCAGATGGTCAAGTTTCAAAAGGGGCTTAGTTTGGCCAGTAAGTGGTTTGCCAAACACAATTTGCTTTCTACTTGTCTGAAGTGGAATGAAATTCACCTCACAGTGAGCTCTTTCTGACCACCACATAAACACATTTCACTTTTTTTTTTTTTTATATGAATTGCATAGTGAGTTGATGCATATGAGATTTGTCATGGGGGAAGCCTGTGTAGTTATTGATGATGATACAAACTGAGTGTAAAGTTATTTATGCAAGTTTGAGCTGGCATAAATAAGGAAAGTTCATCAGTGAATCAGATTCCTAGTTTGAGCCAGTGGGACTGGAACAAGTTACCTGGTGCCTGCCTTCACCTCACCAGCTATGCTAGCCTCTTACCAAATAATAGAAGACATTTTAATTCCCTTTTCCCACAGCTGGGCAAGGGTTGT
Organism: Falco cherrug; assembly: GCF_023634085.1. Lineage (NCBI taxonomy): Eukaryota > Metazoa > Chordata > Aves > Falconiformes > Falconidae > Falco > Falco cherrug. The sequence goes on along the minus strand of NC_073698.1, from coordinate 110,487,624 downwards.
TCAGAGAAGGTGATTTCCAATACTTATAGTCCCTAGTTTGAAATTTTTAGAAACATGCATAACTTCCTCAGGGACCTTATCCATGTAACATTCAGCACCAATAAGAACAGCTTTTTGGGTTATTGCATTTGGTCTCCCACTACTTTATAGCTCTGTTTGTCATACTAATAACTGTAGCTTACAGTTTGTCAGATTTTACACCCTTTTGCGTCATTTATTTAGTTGCATGTTCTGTTCTCATGAAATATCAGTAGCTGTTGTGAAAGAGTTGGGGCCAGGCCATAAAAGAAGTCAAAGCCGCAATATTCCATGCTGCTGAACTAAATTTTTAAATTATGCATTTGTTTTCACAAAGTTTATTCAGCCCTAAGTCAGCAAACCCCGGGACTAGGCAAAGAAGCCATTGGGTGGCAGCTGAAATCTGACACTGAAAAAATAATTGCAGCATAGTTTAATGCAAATAGAATTTACCTCTCTTTCCTCTTCCCACATTCTCAAAATGAAAGACTGAATTTTTTTTCTTCTGCATAGAAAAGAGTAATTTCAGACTCTTTTTGGGGAAAAAACCCGAGCTCTATTAACTTCCCTTCCCTTCCCTTCTCTTCCCTTCCCCTGAAATCTAAGGGTCCAGAAAGAGACAAAAAGCTCTGTGTCCTCTCTGCATTGCTTTGGGATTGCCCCCTGGCATTCAGCCCTAGAAGTGAAACTGGTTTCCAGCCTCTATCCGAGAGCTTTTAGACAGATTTCTTCTCTGCTCCCCACCTGAGAGTGCTCCCTGGCCACTGACATCCCAGCTGCTCTCCTCCAGCCACCATACATTTCTCTAGCTGACACTGATTTGTTCTGTAGCATGAATGTTCACAGGAAACGTAAAAGAGAATCCCCTGTAACTTGTACATGTAACTTGGTTCTCAAGTGAATATCCTACTCACTGGAGTAAGTGATGTTGGAGTAAATTACACAGCATGGAACAGTTCCAGCTGGGGACTGTGCAGTGTGATGGTTTCAGGCTTCTGTTTAAAGTTAAACCCCTTTTCATCAAGTATAGATTTCATCCCCTTAGATTAATGCTGTCGTTCCACTGTCTTTTGGGGAAGGATACACATTTTAGCCAAGCTTCATCTTTCCACACCTCTACATCCTGCACACAATACATTAGGAAAGGACAATTAAAAAAGCTAGCATATTAGATGAAAGGGTTGCTCTCTGCCCTCCTTTCCAGCGCAAGAATGCAGAGTAAATGTATTTTCCTGGGATCTGAATACATGAGTTTAATCTACTGAGGGAAAGGAAGGAATAGAACTGATATTTTCCATATTTCTCTACTGAATGTCAGTGTGCTAATGCATTATCTGATCCCTTCCAAACACATCAGGGTTATAGCTTATGTGCAAGCCATCTGTGTGATACATATGCAATTTGTTCATAGCTCCCCAGATGTATTAAAGCCACTGCATAAGAGCTGAAGCCTAGGGAACAGATCTGCACTTGCACATCCATATATGATCTTTACATGCTTGTTGAGTATTTGACTGAGAATTTTGGAATTAATTCAATCAGCGGTGCAGCCTGCATAGAATCCCAGAGAAAAGGACAAGGGCTGGAACTCTAATAAAACTTTCCAAAGATAAAATCCTCAAGCAAAAAAAAGCACAGAAAAACAAAAAGCAAAACGTGCTGACCTTGTTGCTCAAGCAAATTTGCACCTAGTGGCCTGGCTTCTCAGAGCCCAGTTGGTACACCCTGACCCTCTGCATTTCTTAAATGACTTGGCTCAGGTCTGGGATTCCATCTAATGAACATACCACAACAGATAGGTACTAGGTTGTGGAGGTTATAGAGGGGAGAAGAAACTGAAAAAACATTACTTAATATAGAAAGGGGGCTGCTACTGCATTTGAGGAAAAGTTTGAAAGTATTACTTTGGGCAGAGCCTTAGCAATGAAGGGAAAAAATACCTCCTTGACAAACTAAAATTTTACAGCATTGTAAGAATTCTCATTCGTGACTAGCAACCCTAAACAGGGGATCGGAAAAGAACTAGAGAGCTAGAACAGTAGGAAAATTTAAAATAATTCAATCTGAATTTTATTTATTTGTAGCATGTTCAATCTTTCATGTTTCAAACATTTCACACATTTTTGGGTATTTTCTTCTTCCAGTAGAGAGTAGCTGAATCGATCGGTTCTGTTCTGTGCATTTCTGAAATTGTTGCTGTTTGGAACTAATACATTGCAACTGTATGACAGCTTCTAAATGAGACCAAAAATAAATCAAAGGTTTGAAGGGTTGCCTTGGGCACCTACAGAGGTTGGATGATTAAGTGAAACTGAGTGATTAATGCGTAGTGAATAATACACTCAAAGAATTCTTATCCTTTTTTTCTCTCTACTATTAATGCGACTGCGATCAAATCATGACTTGTACAAGTTTGCTATTCATCTTAGCTGACTTATTCTTAGCAGTAAGTTGGTTTGTTATTTTTATTTTATGGATGGATCACAGTTGCTACTCTAGCATACGGAAATCTGCTGTAGTGATAGTTAGTGACTGATCACTTTAGGGTTATATTTGTAATTTTCTTTGACTAGGTGTGATTTAGGACAGACAGCAATAATTTTTATTTTTTTTTTTTAATAGAAATTTTATTAACGCCTTTGTACACTGTACAACCCTATGCAGTGTTATTTATTTATGAAACAGTGATACCAACACAAATACCATCAGAAACAACTGTAATCCAGTTGTGTGATCAGAAGCTTGGGGCACTACAGTTTTAGCGGTTTTGTCTATGGTTTTGTGCATGCATATTTCCTGGTCATGAACATGGCCCAAAACATTTGTCCTGTCACTGAAAAAGACTAATGAGATGCTCTTTGTTTCATAAGCTTTAACGGATAATGGAAGTAAGCTGTCTACAAGCACCAGCAGTACACCCTTTCTTTATATAGATTAGTACAACTTGGCAATGCAGTTGGATAAAAGTAGCAGTAGGGGTTCAGAGAGAGTTAGTGGCTAAACTATTTTTAAAAATCTGATCAAAATTGGATTTGATGAATTGAAGAGGTGGGGTGTGGATGTTTTTTTGATCCTCTTCATTTACTGTGGCACTAATAAGTTTATTTATATGGTGCCACAGGCATGCCAGACATTTTATAGGCAGTCAGACTGGGTCCTGGCCCTAGCAAGCTTGCAACTAAATTTAATATTCCCTCAAAGTTTGAATAAAGGTCAATGTATGGCATAACTTTATGCATTCTTAGGGAGTCAGTGAATGTAAACTGCAACTACATTATATGTGTATTAATTAAAGTTCAAATGTTCCCTTAGTTTTTTGCTCCAGGCTGAGAATAGTAAGTCAATATTTTGTTATCACTGGAGTACAGCCTCAGACACAGTGCAGTCCTGATTTTAATATTGATTTCTCCATTGTACAAGAATTAACATGTGTCTTGCTTCTTGAATCACAGATCTTATTTCCTGTATATACATCACAGAAGAGCTCTGGAATAGCAATGAGCAGTTTATTATTTTACCTGTTTAAAACTGGACCTGAGCATATAGAAAGCACAGTAAATGTAGACACATGTTTTCCTAAAAAATTATTATAAATGTGTGTTGTGTGTTAGCTACAAGGATAAATGTCGTTTCTGGTTTGGTACGGAAATTGTGACAATTCCCCTGAGTGCATGAGTTGCCTTAAAACCTGACTTGTGAGCAAAAGAGTATTGACTTTTTATTCTATTTATTATTTATTAATTTAGGGAGAGGAAAATGCTATGAATAAAGGTTTAATATTCTGAACTTCATTCTGACTCTAATGCATGCTGTTAATCTGACACAGTTTGGTGATCCAGCTTGTTTCTCAAATGCTATCAAAATGCAGAATACTGGAGAGGAACAGATTATGAAATTGTTATATTCATTTGAGACACTTATTCCTGAAAACTATCCATATTAGACTGTCATTTAAACCACTGTTTTGTAATGAGATATGTTCTGGGTAAAGTCAGTGATTTTTGGTTACCATAACCTTAGAACACCTGGACCTCAAAATTATCTATTTCATCTCTCCAAGGCATAAAAACCCAATAGTTAATTCACTCATGACAAATGTTTGCTTAGTTTTGCACTTTTTTCTTTCCTTTGAGATGGACAATGGGATGATTCAAAATTTCTGATGCAGGTCTTTACATGCTTCCAAGTGTTCCAAAACGTATTTTGCCTTTTGAAATTGTTTTTAATATCAGACCTTTCATGAAGTATACTACTACATATAACGAGACAGTCCTTGGGATCCATAATCTCTGGTAAACTCATGTAATTTCTTGGTTCACTGTGCATTAAAATTACATACCTCCATCTTCTGGTACCCACCTAGTTCTCCTGTAACATATCTGGGTATAACTGCTTAAAAAGCTAAGCAAAATAGGATTGCTGCTCCAGACTATAGCCTGGTTTATTGCAGTTCCTTCTCCTATCCTGCAAGAACAGCTAGCCTCAGGAAGATGAAGGGAGGAAGAGCTTGGATGGTAAAAATAAAAATAATTGTGTGATGATGAACCATTTTTATCCAAATCTCACTATCCCCAGGAGACAGCAGCTGAATATTGCATCCACAGGTAAGTACATTTGGGAGCCTAAAAGATCCCAAAGAGAATCCACTTAATGTTTCAGAGACCACAATGAGCTTTACTTAAATCACTTGTCAGAGATACACATTTGCGGGTCTGACTGTTGAATTCCTCCCTCACAACTTCACATTTTATAAGACATGTTAGATGGATGCTGATTCTTTATACAGTTTTGCATTCCCCTCCAAGGGTGTGTTGCTTCTATAATTAGTGCTGTTCTTTTGCTGCATCCAAGCATAATTTTCTGTTGTATCCCCTGTTTGTTTTCATTAGGTTGCCATGGAAATCTTGGAAATCATTTACTTGAAATGGATTTCTTTGAAGTTCAGCAGCTGTACAAGTAGATATGAAGCATTCTAGTTAGGATTGCTTCCACTAGACTATACAATGCTACCCTCTAGTTCTTTTACAGTACAATAGCACCTTCCTCTGATTCTTTGTGCAGGTGTAGCAGACTAAAACCATGTTTAATAGATCTGGACATTTTTTTTTTTTTCATTTTGACTATTGGCTCCGATGAAAAAAAAAATCACCCTACTTCAGTGTGCCTCCTGTTGAAAGGAAAAGGGCTTTCCAAGAGTGTTTGTTCTTGAGATTAGAAAGTTGTTGAAAATATTTGCGGCTGTATGAGGACATTAACTTGCTGCTTGTCTTTTGCCACTGCAAGCTGTCAGAGAAAAAAACCCTGAACAAATGCAGTCCTGATCTTTTGGGAGCTGAGCTGAACTGGCTATGTTGCATTCTGTACTCATCTGCCTGATAAGCACTCAGCTTTCAGATCCAAATCTTTTCAAGAACAGCAGCAGGAACTAAGATAACCCACAGCCAAAGCTTCCTTTTTATCTAGATATGAGGTTGCTTAACTTGAAAATACAGTAAACTGTTGACCTAATTAATGAGCTGTATGGGTGAGAATTGTTCAAATATAGTGGTTTTCAAGCATTTGACATAATCAATATTCATGTATTTTGGTATATTACATAGTTTCTTCTATTGTGCTTCACATACTGAAATTTATGATTGTCACCAACTCTTTTTCCTGTTTGTCTCACTGCCCTGGACATACCAACAAGGAACAGATCCTGTGTGATGTACAAGTGCACAACCCCCTTGTCAGAAAGTGCTCATTCCTTTGTAGATCACAACACAGAACAAATGGAGAGATTTTCAGCTAAAATAACTGTGCTTGTTCAAGTTACAAAAATGACAGCGTAAATATGCAGGAGTTAATATGGAATTACTACAGTGTCTTACATACACTTTCATTTCTCAGGCTGGGACACTCTTTGTTGGTACGCAAGGCATTTAAAATGCAATAGTCACCCTTACTGTAAGTATTGTAGACATCTCTTGTTCAAACCAGTTTTAGCACAACGTTCAAACAGCATCTTGTTACCTTTCACATGAAAGAAGTTACCTGGAATAGCAATGATTTGCAGAAATGTAGTAAAGTAGAATGAAATCAAAACCTATTATTAACTTTTGAGAGCATTTGAATATTTAATATCAATATTTGAGATTTTATATTTTCCAAAATGTTGAAAAGTCTTATTCCGTGGTCTGAAATACCATTGTTTGACAGTTATATTAGCTTTAAATAATAATTCATGCTGCCTTTTCTTCCCTATGCACTTCCATGTTATTCACAACGTTCCCCCAAATTGGTGGTTTTTCCATTATAAAAGCATGAAAGAATTTAAATATGTAATGAAATACATTAATAATAATGTCACTGGAATAATTAATAATAGCTTATAGGTAATCCTCTAAAGATATACAATTTGGTTCAAAAGTTTACCTGAAGCTTATCCAATCTATTTAAATCTTCTGGAACGTACAGTATTTTATAGGAATTTGTTCAGGTGCATCCTACATTTAGCTGGCCTGAAAGAGAATGAAAAAACCCAAACTTTTCTGAGTGGTATTTCAGGGCTCAAGCTTCAGCGCTATCAGGAACTTTAAGCTACAGAACACTGCAAAACTAACTTAAGTGAAATGAAGAATGATGGGTGAACATTAGAAAATATATATTAAGCTTGAATTTCAGGTGAGAGTTTGGTGTACATTGGTTTTCTTAGCTCTGAGAATTAATCTAGTACTTAGTAATGAATTTTTTAAATTGATGGACTGTCTCAGACTATTTTGATAATTTTTCAAAAATGACAAAGTCTGTTTCCTTCCTCTCATTTTTAATTCCTAATGTTGAGAAATCTGGCCTTGTTGAAGTTAAAGCATGTGAAGAATATGACTGCTTTGGATTCATACATTCTTGATTGTCATTTTGGCATGGGAGGATTGTATGGGAAAGCAGCAATCAGTTCACAAAAAGAAAGGTCTCACTTGAATTATAACAAATGATCAAAGAAAGAAGAGAGAGATTTGGGATTTTGCTTTTCTTTTTATTTTTCTATTTATTTGTTATGTAGATTGGGCATCTGTTAAGCTGAAAATTTTATTTGTTGTCTTTATACGCCCCTTGTCTCCTGACACACAGTAGCATACTATGTGTTCAGAAGTGTCAATGATGGCAGGTCCACATGCAGCAGATGCAATTCGTCTTGGGTTCCGCTTCTCTGAATGTACAGGCAGTGTTTCCAGGATGACCAATGTTCACAAATGTGTAAGTAGAAATCCAGAGAGGTCAGTCTGGGAAGTCTGTTGCTGGGATTTCAGATTTATCTGACAAGTCATCTTTTGTGAATGAATGCTACCTCATCTTTCACAAAATCAATACAGAACAGCACTTCCTGAAGCAGGAAAAAAAAGAAACTGGGTTCCCAGCATAGACCCAAGCAAAACTTAGTTCTTTCAGCTTGTGATGTCTTACTTGGTGTATGAAGATAGTTCTTAATGTCTCTATACAGCTTTACACAGAGAAGTTATTTTTGCCTAATATACTATACAATGAAGTGATATCTTTGCAAAGTTGGCAATAAGTAAGCATTTTTAAAATCCAGCTGCCCCCTCAGGGAGGGGTGGGAGACTGAGGATGGTGAAGGATCATGATGTCAGGAGAGCATGGGAAGCCTAATGACTCCTCGTCCCTGGAAGAGGAGGATCTATCCCTTCATTTTGCATCTGTCTTTCAATTCCTGACAGCAGCCCTGTCCCCACTTTTTCTCTACATCTGATGTTCCCTTCACCCTTACATGAACTGATCTGTTACTTCAGTATTAGCAAAGTGAGTCAAATTAGCTTCCAGAAAAATGACAAGGGGTGGGGATGAGCAGTGGCCAGAACAGGGACAGCAAAAGGAAAGAGGTGGAGGGGCCAGTAGCAGCAGTGAGCCACCAAATGTCTTCCCATCAGCCTGTGGCCTAACCCATTAGGCCAGGAAGAGTTTCAGGAAAATCTTGAAATTCTTGGTGAGTTTCGGAGGTCAGTGGCTTTCACAGCAAAACCAGGTCAAGAAACCCCTGCCACCTCCCAAAGGCGGCAGCATGTTTCCCCTCTCCGTCCCCATCCCCTGCCTGGCACACCTTGCAGTCCCTCGCTCCTTGGTTTTACTGCCCTAAAGGCCGGTGTGTCTGTGCTGTAAATTGAACCACAGGCACTAACAGGGTCATGGCTGCTACTCCTGCGCCAGGGGAAGGGGCAAAGCGGTTTGTCTGCACAAATGCCAGTGATCCAGCTCCTCGGTTCACTCGCAGGGGGCTCTAGTAGCTGCCAGAGGAATAACAGCGTGGTGTGTGGAAAACAGCCGGTGTCTGGGTTTGAAAATGCCTAAAGGTGATCCCTTAAAAAAGTGATCCTATTGATGCAGTTGTTAGCGCTAGAAAGTTTTCTGGAGAAATAGGCTGGTTTGATTTTGATTTACTATCTCTGAAATGCCTCGGATCACTTTCCGTTGAGAAACACTGCAAAAAATTTAACGACTTAATGTCCGGGGCGCAGATGCAGCGGGTCTGTCAGGGGCCGGGGGCACCGCTGGGCACGGCTGGGCCCCGCAGCCGCCACGGCCGTGGGGAAACCTGCGTGAGGGAGGGGAAACGGGTCAGGGACAGCCCGGCCAGCCCGAGGGGTGGGGGTGGGGGGGATCCAGGAGACCGAGCAGGGGTGCCCCTGCAGCCCCAGGAGAGACAGTGCTGGAACAGGCATTTTCCTGCAAGCCATGGAGGACCCCATGATGGAGCAGGGGAACAGTGTGAGGAGGGGAGAGCTGCCCTGAGCTTACCACAGCCCCCATTCTGCATCCTTCTTGCCACTCTAGCATGGAGAGAGGCAGAGGAGTCAGTGATAAAGGAGGGAAGGTGCACCTGGGAGAAGGGGGTGGAGGGAAGGAGTTTTAATTTTTGTCTTTCTCACCATCCAAATCTGTTTTAACTGGCAATAAATTAAATCAATTTTCTCCAAGCCAAGTGTGTTTTGCCTGTGACAGTAAATGGTAAATGATCCTCCTGTCTTTATCTTGACCCAGGAACTTGTCAGTCTTATTCCCCCTCCTGCTCCGTCCTGTTGAGGGGGTGAGAGTGCGACTGGGTGGGCATTTGGCAGCTGGCCAAGGTCAACCCACCACAGCTGGGGAAGTAATTTGTATGTTTAGTTATAAGAAATAGTGCCTAACTATAGGGAAAGAGCCAATCTGCAGATGTAGGGAAGAATACCAGGCACCACCATCACATAGGCAAGCTCTAAAGCCAGACTGCAGAGTCCGCGGAAAATAGGAAGGTGAGGTAGTGGATGTAGCCTACTTGTGCTCTCATAAACCTTCTCAATTTTGAGTGTAAATGGATGTCTTTAGTGTTCATACACCAAGCTTTCTTCCACAGCCCTAAAAAGGAGAAACAATGTCCTGACTGGCCATAGCAGAGCCTGAGGATGCTTCTTCTTTTATCAGATGCCTTGCTTTATAAAACCACGTATGTACTTAATACTTCCAACATTTGTTGGATAATTGGTGGGGGCTTGGGGGGGGTTGTTTTTTTTTTGTTGCTGTTTTTGGTTTTGTTCCTCATCCTGACTGCTTTTCATAGCTCTGCTTTCTTGTAACCTAATGGACTCTTACACTGTCTATTGACCCTGGGAACCCTAACAGCTTCTGAAAATCATTAGATCTGAAAGGAAAATACGTAAAGTAGAAATAATGGAGCCTTTTGTTGCAGGATTGCTTGTGTTTCTAAAAGCTGCTGAATGTCTTTTGAAACTGAAGAACATTGCATCCTCATCTGTAGTATTGCACAGATAAACACAAATACATGTTGCTGTAACGTTACTGCTGTTACAATATTATTTGTATAGTCGACTGATTTCTTCAGTAGTGTTTCAAGATACTGTTTTTTTTTAACTCTAATGGTTCTACATAAAAATTTAATGGGAAATGAGGTAGTGTATCCAAACAGAAAAGCATGAATTATGTAGTTTGATTCAATTGTGTTTTAACAGTGTATGTTCCCAAGTAGTTTGCAAGACAGTCCACCTTTTGAAAAAGATTTTCTTAACTGAGATATTATTCACACACACACAAAAAAAGAGTAATGATAATGAAGTAGTGATTGATGTTTCAGAGTCTCAGGACAAAATCTGGCAGATAAGCTACTAGATAAGCTCATATGAACAGAAAACTAACATATCTGTGGAAAGAGTTAAATTACTTTGCAGAATATTAAGCCTCCACCGGTGAGGTCTAGACAAAAGAAAGCCCTGGCTGCACAAAGTGATCAACGAGAGATGATTCTTGCACCATGGAGCTCTAGTGGAGTCAGCAGCACAGGAGCTGATATCTGGATTAAATGGCAGAATCACATCCTAAGGAATGACTGAGAAATTGTCCGAGACTAGTTTTTGTACTAAAATATTTTGATGCTGTGTTCTTTGCCAGGAGATAAATTAATTAGGGAGTTATAAAGCACCATGAATGTCACCTCTTCCAGTCCCACAGCAGAATTTTAATTCTCATGCCAGTGGCAAAAAAAAATATCATGTAGACAGATGGAGCTGGGAGTCTCTGAAAACCTCTAAGACCTCTAGCTCTAAAGAAAGTGCAACACAGCCGCACTCTGGTCTTTCAGTGATCTCTTTGCTTTCTGTTGTTTACTCTGTTAGTTTGCCTGAAGCCATTTGTTCTGGTTGGTTTGTATTTGCTTGAGAGGATGTTGCTTAACACAGATTGTATCTGGTGTTTGCTTTTTGAATTCAAACACCATACTACTCTCATAGTCAAAAGTTGTCTGCAGGACCAAAAATTCAGATAATTAATCTTGAAAAAAAAAAATAACTGTTTTAAAATCCCTTTGATTATGCTGGAAATGAAATGTGGAAACTTATAGAATTTAAACCTGCTAGGCAAGCTTTAATTATGCTTAATATTTGTCTGCACTCTCTATTAGCAATATCAACAAGTAGGTAAGGCAATAACTGGCAAAGGGAATGTGGTGTTTCCATTAATATTTTTCAAATATTGTTTACTCAAAAGCATAGATTGTATCACTGTTTTTTATATACATGTAGCTGTAAATGGAAGAGGAGTTCCTTTGCACCGAGGATGTTCAGCCTGTGGTTATTGCATGAAATGCAGCTGAAGAACAGCTGAGGTGCAGCTTGCTGCTCTGCAGGGCCCTGGGGTGATTTCTGGCAGGGCTCTGCTCATAGGGCGTGCGTGTGTGCATGTGTGCGTGCATGTGCTGCTGCACTTAGTCCCAAGTAGAGTAGGAGGTGATCTAGCAGGAACCGGAGGGGCAAAACCTGCTAATCTGCCCAGGAATGAAGCTGCATGGCAAGCACACAGAAAGGTGATGAGACTACTAGGAACCAGCCACCTCTTACCTGTGAGCTACCAACATCCTTCTGTGCAAACAAACAGGGGGAGCCTTGTTGCCGAAACTCACACCTCAGCTGAGTGCAAGGAGCTCTGTCAGGCGCCCGCTCCTGACCTTGGGGTGCCAAATCTCTTGACAAGTGCAACGTGGAGTGCAGTGGGACAACTTACAGGGCTGAGAGATTTTATGAGCACAAAATGATTTCACATAAACTTTCCCTCTTTTTGGCTATCAAGGACTTCTTTAAATTCTTCTAAGAGAATAGTAGAGACAGATAATGAGCCTCCAGTGTTACACAGATAAAACTTGAAGTAAATTTACCCCCTTCGTTGGCTTTGCTGGCAAAGGCACGTATCACTGACTAAAACCAGAAAAAAATGGCAACATCACTAGATGTAAACATATTCCTTACATTGCAGATTAGTATTTTACAGACAAGAGTTCTCCTCAGCCCTTCCTGAGGGCTGGAAGGCCCGGGCCGGTTACAGCCCCTCGGCACGGCTGCCCGCCCTCCCGCCGCTCTGGCGAGGGCCGCGGGCTCCGGCGGCGCGTCCCAGCAGGTGGCGCTGTTCCCCCGGGCGGCGGCGGGCCCGGCGGCGCGGCGGGAAAGGCGGGCGGAGGGGAGCCTGGGTGCTCTTTGTGGGAGCTGCCTGGTTCAGAAAGGTGACCTGCATGAAAGTCCTGCTTGAATTTCATCTGTTTAAGCTGTCCAACACCATCTCCTCCTTTTAGTTTTATTGAGCAGTTTTGAAGACCCTCAATGTATCATCCTGGGAAGTAAACTTCTTGATAGGCCGAGTTACTGCCTTCTTATATAAAGGCAGTTAAATTTATGTGCGTCCTTTGATTCTTCTCCATCTGCCGGTGTGCCTGTATAAATCAAAGGAATATTAATACATGTAATTATATATAAAAAAACCAAACCCAAACCAAACAGACAACACAAACCAAAACAATTGTTTTCATAAATTGTGTTTTTCACAACAGAATAAATGGTGAATGAGACATGAAACAGGTTCTGGCTCTTGGACAACATGGGCAAACACTGATATATTTCAGCTTAGTGTTGAAGTACACCTGGCTTAGCCTAGACCAACCATCCATGGTGAAAGGCCTGGTCAGTTGGGGTGGCTTGTACAAGGCGGCCCACATTGCCAGTGCTGGCAGATAACATGTCATTGAAGCAAAGTGGTTGGGTATACTTTTTTTAATTCTGTCCAGACTTTCATCTCCTGACAGACTTGTGCAGCTAAGCAATACAAGAATTGTATTTGTTACATTAGGAAGGATGTTATTTCTGAGAGGGTACTGGAAGTAATGAAAGTAATAATTTAGGTGTTGATGGCGGTTTGTTTGGTTTGTGTTTGTTTTGTGGGGTTTTTTTCCCCTCTCCTATTTAAGGATTAGGAAATACATATTTCTCTCAACATGAAAACACTACTTATCTGATGTGCTTTTATTTAATATTAGGTTTTTTTAGAGAGAGTTATAAGAATTGCTTTATGAACTACTTGTAGCAGATTTTTTTTTTTAAGGGGTGTATATCAAGCACATTTTTTATCTAATTTAATACTTCAAAAACTAATTGGGTGGATGTTATAGCTAGGAATGCAAATCCAAAACAGATTAGCCCACATAACCACTAAAACCAAAGATAATGACAGATAAATCTGTCCTGAGGTGTTGTATGTAAGAGTGTAGTTATGAGGCCAGGAAACACAGCTCAGGATCTACTACTCAAAAGGTAGGTTCTGTTCCTACTTATGGCAATGTTTAATCCTTTAAGAAGACAGTTGAAATTCTTTATAGGAAACAGATAAACGGTTATAAAAACTAGAAACATGTCAGGTTTTCAATGGCAACCTAGAATAGGTATTGTTCCTCATTTAAAAAGTAAGCTTCCCATGAAGGGTAAATGATGCACAACACAGATTTTGTCACCTTTGTTGTTCAATGTCAATATTAAGTTTATGATGTGTGAGAAACAGTAAAGTTTCTGAAAATAGGTGTTTTATTCACTAGCTGCCTGATCCCCCTGCCCTGAGAATCAATGTAATGTGAAAAAAGAAAGAAAATTATGCACATTTTTCCATTCTTCTTTTATTACCCGTACCCTTCCTTGTACATACTCAGGTAGCACTTCTTACAGAAATCCCACCTAAAACGAAACTGTGAAAATGAATGAATTATATAATTGTATTTCAATCATAAAAAGTAATGGTGTATATGAAGTCATTTTTATCAAAGAGCTTTCCCAGTTTAAATCCCATCTCACCATATCCCTCTCAAAAGGCAGAAAAGAGGCATTGAGTTCAGAGGACTGAGATAGGCTTTTCAGTGGGTGCTACATGGGAACCCAGTTACTGACTGAAATCCAGAAATCACCTGGGAGGCTGATCCAAGGTTCTGCAGAATACCTGTGGTATTCTTACCATGTTCTGACGTTTTAAAATCCTCTGAAAAAATGATACTACATGTATGAAGTGTGAATTTTGGATTACTGAATATAAGGTCATGTGGACTTCATGTTATGGTTTGATCATCTTAAAGCAATGAAGGGGGAGGTTTGCATAATATCATAGAAATCTGATAAGTATTGCATTTTTAGATTTACATTCATCTTTTAAAAATTAAATTGGATAGCATTCCCTATGTACTCTTATATATGTGTTTTATAGAATATAAGTTGGTGTTGCAACCTTTTATATCTTTATCTTTTAGCTGTGACATATTTTGGTGTAAAATGGCACTTTACAAATTCATTTTGCTTAAAGTAAGATCTAGTTTTATGATGAGGAAACTGTCCTGAGTTCAATCATATGTGTGGTTTCAACAGGGCTCTCTAATTTTGTCTCCATCTCAAATTATAGTTTTCAGTTTTTTCAGGAAACTTCTTTCAGACTGCAATTTGAAGAAGGACCTTTGAAACTGAAGCTGAGAAGCTGATTTTGTGGAGTAGGAAATCTATCAGAAAGTAGGAATGAATGGCTGAATTTTTTTTTTTTTTAACAAAAGCAGAAGACTGTTATAGAAAAGTGGTGTTCAAAGATGGTTTATGTTGTACATTTGTATTACTTCTGGATAAGTCATGCTATTTAATGTAGTATTTTCTTGAAAAAAATCTATTTGACTGTTTTCCATCTTCATTCCTTTAAGGGGAAAAAAAAGTAGGAAAATTGCATATTGCTGTTAAAGAGAAGGAAGGCGCTATCCCAGAACTTTGTGTGTTTATCATCTGATCATGAGCAAACCTTGTTCAGTGCAGGGATAAACAGAGTCACGTTAAGTTTGCTGTGAGCTCGAGCCTCTGACAGTGCTCATTTTATCAATAAAGACAAATGAAGGAGCAGAAATAGTAGCATGGCCTCTACTATTTCATCATTGTCAACCTTAAATACAATCATTCACTCCTGATAGGTTTTTCTCCGTCCTTTTCCCACTAATGCTAAACTGTCAGAATCCCTCTTGATATGGTCCAGAGCCCCAGCAGCAGTGATTAAAAAAGAAAGAAATTAGCTTTTCTAATCTCTGTCTTGATAAATATCCTATTTTCAGAGAAAAAGCTCTGAAATTTTTTCTTTCTTGTTATAGTTTCCATTTCATTAAAAAGAGGTGAAAATAAATAGTAGAGTGGTTTGACATTAAGTGTGTGTAGAAACCAGTGATTAGAGGCATCACACATTCTCTTAAAGACAGTGAATACTGAAGAAGAGTGGAAACTCTGTTGTCAGTGGATGTTTATTCTCTGTGCAGAATTCCACATGAAATGCCATATAGAAAGATGCACATATTTAGGAAATGCCCAGTCCTGATTCATTTTACTCATAATGTGCTCCATGGACATGTTGATCTAATGACGCCAAGGAATTACCTCAGGTGAGTAATGGCTCCTCAGCAGGAAGAGTCAAAATCTGATCCTAAATTCCAGTGGTTGATTTTTAATATTTTTTTTTTAAGTTTTTTTGTGAAAGAACTGCCTGATTATTTTTTTTTAATCTGTCATTTGCTAATGTGAAAAGTTGATGGACAATCTCAAGAGTAAAAAGTATGGTTTGCCAGATCAGCCTATATCTCAACTTCAAACCTGCATGATCCAAACAGGTGTTAAATATTTCTATTTATTTACATAGGGAAGATTTGGTCAGGTCACATTTAACATAAGACGTTCAATTAGTCAAGGTAGATTTCAAAAATACCTATCTAACCCTTGCAAAACAGGATATGAATGCCCATCAGACTGTTCATGTCTTCTATGAGAAATCTAGTACAGAATCCAAGGATAATTATGTATTTAAAGAAAACAACTTTGAAGAGTGTAAAATAGGAAAACCACAAAAGATTACTTTGAAAGATCTCACGCTTTGTAAATGTAGAGAAAGGGTCAAATGATCATCTATTGGCACAAACTCCATAAGCTACAATGTCCCACAAATTCTGACTAAACAATACAGAGGCATAATACCATGTCATCTAATTAGTCATCATCAAGAATATATGGAAGATTTTTTCTTCACAAGCTGAAGGATGTCATAGTAAAATAAGTACCCACAAATGACTTTTAATTCATATTCCGTTTAACTAAGTTTTAATATAACTAGTAGCTCTTTTAGGTCTTAATTTTTAGCAATTTTTATGACGGTTGAACTGTAGTTTCATGGCAGGCTTCAGAAATAAGATCAAGTAGAGTTCTACAGATTGGAACACAAGAGTCTTGCCAAGCTTTGCTGAACCTATTTCAAGACAGACAACAACTGAAGTTACTGTAACTTTGCTTTAAGGACTTGCAGAGGTGAAGCAAATTAATGGTGACATTCACCTCCCAACCTAGAAGGCTCATAAGGCTGCACACCTCATAAATCCTTTTAAAGCCCCATTCAGAGAGTTTAAGTAGGATTTAAGTGATGCATATGCCCTGTGCAGGCCAAGAGCACTGGTGTGAATTTCACTTTAATGACCTGCATGTCAATAGAGTTAGACTAGTATGAAAAGAGTAGAGAATCACTTAGAAGACCCTACGATGCTGTAGCGCTGTCTGTTATTTAAATGTGTTATTTTGCTGTGCATCTATATTAAAATAAACAGATTCCCCCTCCACAGGATGTAACAGCTATACAAAAAGATTTAAAGGGTAATTATAACATCAGAAGGCTCTTCAGATTTGGGATTTCATTATTACCTTAGAGAACAAACCAACTTTGAGTGTGAATAAAATTTCCATTTTCAATAGCCTTTATGGTTTTTAATCTTTTAAAAAATTAATGTTCTGGCATACTTTTTGCATGTTAGCACAACCTCTTGTTAAGCCTTCAGACCAGCAGCAGCCTCACTTCAGAAAGCTGGATCCTCAGCTTCTGAAATGATTTTCTAACTGAATTTAAATGCAAATTTTACTGATTGACATCAGCCTAGGATTTCCAGAGGTACAATATCGAGGAATTAAAAAAGCATATATATGTTCATGCAAAGCAATTTTGTTAAAGAAACAGGAGTAGGAACAGCAGGTACCTTAGGTCATATAAACAATGAAAGGAAACAGATGAATTTACTACACCGCAAAACCCAGCCTGATATTCCTTTAATAGTTGCTGAGAATTATGCCTAATGCTATGCCAGCCATTACTAGAATGAGAAGAAATTCTCTTAATCTTTCTGTGGTGGTTCAGCAGGCAAGCCTAGGGGAATAATGGATGAAAGACTGGGTGTCAAACTGAATATGGAATCAAAGATATGGCTTCTTCTGAAAAGAATAATGGTTTCAAGTTGCAAGTCTATCAGGTTTCACTGAAATGTAAAGGGACAGAACTGTGTTTTCTCACCTGGGATGGGCTGCTGAAAGTAAAGTCCTGCCCCCCTTCCCCACCATCCCCATCCCTACACACACCCTGCCCCCGCTTCTTATTAGTCCAGGGACTTCTCTAAAAACATGCTTATTTCCATGGAATCATTATCCAGATGGAACTACCAGTATGGTACATGAAGCTGTTTAGCTAGCTGAAATATTCTGAAAACAAGGATGGTTTTATGTGCTAACTCCCACCTTGCAGTCACCTCCACAGACTTAGTTAAGTCATTAGCATACACGTAATGGAGATGCAGGGCACATTTTGATTTGGTTTATATATTTATTTATGATAAAGGCAAAAGTGAATATACTTGAGCAGGGAAAAATTTTCCAAATGAGCAGGTCTCAAAAGATTTGTTTGGTGCTATTATGTCTTTTGTATTACTAGAATTCACTAATTAGAGATAACTAGAGATAATTAACACTGATACCCTTTGTCTCCTCTTTGCATAGTAGAAAGCTGGAAGAGATCAGTGTGTGTAGGGAGAGATGGATTCACTCATGGTGTTATACCCAGTTAGGAAGGATGTTGGGATACAAATGCATAGAGGGTAACTAGAGGAGGAAAGCAATTGTCAGAATTAGAGAATACTTGCCCTTTGTCTCTTTGCAAAGAAGGGAAAAAATCAGGTGCAAAACACGTAAAGAAGTTTGTAATGAGAGAGAAGAGGACAGTAGTTAGAGGTATTTTGGCACTTGAGGATAGCCAGGCTGTTTTCCTTTTGAGGGAAAAAGACTCTCTATTATAGTTTTATGTTTGCATGCATTGTACATCTTATACATCACAATAAATATGTCTGACATAGCATGATTTCACAATATTACACATCAGCTGAAAAAATTGCAAAACAAATTGATTTTCTTTAAATGGCTATGGTGTTTAACAGAGTTTTCCTCTCCACAAATGTGATTTATAAGATATTTATATTTATATATATATATATATTAGACTTGTTACCTGTAAAATTGATGTGTGTCCTATGATGCTATAAACGGATAAAGAAACAGAGCTTTGTAGCACAGATATTGTGGGGAGACAACATGACAAAGAGATGAAGTGTCACAAAAATGCAGTTTTGATTTAGAGATCAGTCTGACTTTATATTGCAGATGGTGAACTAGAAAGGGTACTGGGAATGTGAGATGTTTCTAAACTACAAATTTACATCCATGTTTTATATCACATAAATTTATAGGGATTTTGACATGCCAGTGTTCGATAAGGAAGATAAATTTTCTTTGAATTGTCAGGGGAGGGGGAGGGGTGGGGAGAGATCAAAACCATAGCTTTTCACAGTAGAAATGGGAATGGTGTTGTATTGTGTGAGGAATAAACACAATCCAGTTGGCTGTGTGCTTTCATAAATATAACTGCTCTTATTCCTGTCCCTGATCACATAAAATGTCATCCATATTACATTGCCATTGATTCTGCTTATGTGATTTCTTTATTTTCTTTTCCCCAAGGCAAAGAGCCTGCAATGTTCATGTCTATTGATCTCCTTGCTGAAGACCCACAACCACAACATGCCAGAGAATTTTTTTTCTACATAGCTTTGCTGGGTGCTGAACACCCTCACTATCCCTGAATACCTACAGGAGGTACTGGGAGACTGAGACTTTCTATCACATTTTAAACAAATGCCACCAGGCTTTAGGCTGAAATACTTAGAGAATGCCCATACAATGTAACTGTGTTACAAAGATAATACTACCCAACAAGGAGGTGAAAACAGGCAGAAATTGGACAGAAAACTATACTTTATCTATTAAGAAAATGTAATTCAAGCTCTGATATTTCCACCCTTGCTTAGCCTTTTAAAACTTAGGAGACAGTGCTATTTTGTCTAAATAACAATAAAAAACTATTTGAACCAGTGAATAAAATTGTGATGTTAATGATAATAATATCACAGACTTCTCTGACAATGACATTTCAAGTTAAAACCTTTAAACTCTACGTAAGGAACACTGAGTAGCCTGGTGTTTTGTTTTGTTTTGTTTTGTTTTGTTTTGTTTTGTTTTGTTTTGTTTTGTTTTGTTTTGTTTTGTTTTGTTTTGTTTTGTTTTGTTTTGTTTTGTTTTGTTTTGTTTTGTTTTGTTTTGTTTTGTTTTGTTTTGTTTTGTTTTGTTTTGTTTTGTTTTGTTTTGTTTGAAAGCGGATTTTTTAAAAAGTGTTTTATTTTAAAGTCATGATTTTTTTGCATCTCCAAGTGTAACATCATTAAATACTTTTTCAAAACTTTATTCTTTTTTAAAGCATATTCTGGATAAAGATGTTTAACCAGTATTTCCCCAGGTTATTTCAAGGGCGGGGTCTCTGATTTCTTAATCCAAACAACAAAGTAAGTAAAAAAAGAAAAATTCCTATCCAAATTACCTTGCTGTCCAGCTGTCTCTGAGTCCAAACTGTGCATGCCGCAAGATTCAAAGATACAGAAGGAAGCCTTGTTCAAATCCCTTTTCCTGTTCTCTGAAATCCACCTCCTCTTGAGCACGTGGACTCAACCACTGTAACTTAGATCAAGAAAATTATCCTACAAAAGGTTTCTTATGCAAGTAATCTATCACTCTCCCCTATGTCCCATCAAATTCTTCATCCAGAATGAGATGATGAACACATTTTCCTCAAAACTGAGTAAAAGAAAACTGTGTGCCAGCATTTGAATATGATGTTTTTTGTTGAATAAGGCATCAGGCAAAAGAAAAAAACATAAAGCAGAGAAGAACGATACCCAAAGTTATGCATATTGATAGCCAGTTAATATTTAACTACAATATTGTACATTTCCTTGTTCTTTCTGTGTCCAGGTCCTGAAAATCTAATTAATTACAAATGTTATAATGTTATAGCTTATGTGTCGCTTGTGCCTTATGGCTTTCATAGAATTTACCAGTGCTAGAGGGTTGAACAGCAAATAGATTTTGTTATCAGAAGAAAGTAAACATATGCAAGGTAGTATTTTCATTCCATACCTTTTCTTCTGTAAATAAAAAAACTACTCAAATACATATTAAAAACAATGGTTAAATGAGAGCTATGTAAGAGTACCACATTCAGTTTTCTGAGAAGAAAAGGATATATAAAACTTCAGTTGCTTGCAGCTAAAATGTCTATAATCCTGGCTCTGCATGAACAAATGCTGTTGAAAATGAGTTATTTCTTTGACTTTGGCTTCAAACAGGACTTGGGTGGGCTCACAGTTTTTCTTTCATTCCAAATACTGGAGTAGTTATTTAGCTGGCATAAATTGTCATAGGTCCCCAGCTGTCAATATATCTACAACTCTTTATAGCAGCTGATCTAGACAGCACATTGTAGAAGCCAGGGAAATTTTACACCTCCTCACACTCCCTTAGCTACAAATCCCTGATTAATCTAGTTCTTGTTCTTTTCCCAGCATGATTTTTTAAAAAATGCAAATATCTAGCAGGAACATTAGAAGAATTAAAGAAAAAAAAAAAAGTAAGTGCAACGTTTTGCAAAAAGGCACTTTTTCTTTTTTTTTTTTTTTTTTTTCCATTGAGATACTATTTGGCTTGTTAGAATATGCCTGTCTTCGTGGAGAGGATCCTCATGGATTATTTTCCTTAGGTCAGTGCAGAGGTTATCTTCACCTCCCAGTCATGAGCAGGAAGGAGAGAAGGGTGGAGATAGAAGAGAGGGGAAAGGAGACTTTCAAGAAGAGGCATGAGAGGAGGGTCATGAAACTGAGCTGAGGGAATAGTCAGGAAGGGGAATTTGATAGCAAACAGTGGGAAGAGAGGAGCCATGTAGGGAGACAGAAACAGAATTGTTGTGCAGTGTACTAAATTGTTATAAAAGGGACTGTAATTAAGGACACGGGACTCCAGAAGGTATGAATGGAGTAAAATCAGAAAGGCTCCTGGAACAGGTAGATAGATTGTAGCAGTAGTAGTTTTTTAAGGAGAGGGAGAAGGATTAAAAAGTAGCACTCAAAGAATACATGGGGTGGGGGGTGGGAATATTGCAATTATTTGTACATTTATGCAATGGGACTTATTTGCATGAAAATTATCAGATGCCATTTTACTTTCCACGTGCATTTTCAAGTTCCGCTGAAACATTTGGATGTCACGTCCTTGGCATTCTGGTTTCTGTGATTGCAAAAGTAGAAAAATAAATTGTTTGGACTGGTACAATTTCTCGGAAAAAAATGAAAAAGAAAAGTTAACTTCACAATAAATATGTTCAAAGTGAGACAGTTTAGTGTATTCGCTCCTCATATTTGTTTTTCCTAATAAGTCCTATTTTGTGGAATTATTTGTGCCTGCTTTATTTATTGGACCAGGAAATATTTCAGCTTTAAGAGAGCAGCACTCTTCAAATTACTCTGGCTTTTACCTAATGATCCAATAAGTTAGTGATTGTTTGATGTGTATTGTAGTTCAGGTCTCAGTGGGAAGTTGCCAAGACTTTTATTGAGGTTTTATTGCTGGTTTTGGATTTCTCTGAGGATCAGCAGTTAACATAGTGTTTTCTGTAACAATTAGATTAAAGTGCCAGAGATTTGTTTTTCTTTCATTCAATTTTTTTTTTAATTGGGTCATTCCTTAAAAGGTTATATTAATATAGTAAATGCACTACCTCTATGAATGAGACATGCTAAATGATTCATGGATTTTTGTTATTAGGGCTCTATACTTCTTACATAAAATTTACATCCTGGCAGAAGTAATGATAAGCAGTAAGTTACAGAATAAAATAGACTGTTCTTCACAAGTGGCTTGTATCATGGTGTAACTCCAGCCAGCAACTACATACCACACAGCCATTTGCTCTGTCCCCACCCCCCCAACTGGGATGGGGATGAGAACTGGGGAAAAAGGTAACTCAAGGGTTGAGATAAGAACAGCTTAATAATTGAAATAAAAATTAATAGTAGTAATTAATAAAATCATCATTAAAATAATAAAAGGGAGAGAAGGAGAGAGTACTAAACCCCAAGATAAAACAGCAAGTGATGCACAATCCAACTGCTCAGCACCCACTGAATGATGCCCAGCCAGTCCCTGAGCAGTGACTGGCGGCACCCCGCCAACTCCCCCAGTTTCTATACTAAGCATGACGTTCTATGCTATGGAATATCCCTGTGGGTAGTTTGGGTCACCTGTCCTGGCTCTGCTCCCTCCAAGCTTCTTGTGCACCTGCTCACTGGCAGATCCGGGGAAATTTGAAAAGTCCTTGATTCTGTAGAGTAAGCACTACTTAGCAACTACTAAAACATCAATGTTAACATAATTCTCACACCAAATCCAAAACACAGCATTGTACCAGCTACTAAGAAAACTAACTCTATCTCAACTAAAACCCAGACGGATTGCTTGCAAACAATACCAATAATCACAGAAATAGAACGAAAATCCTTAATCTTTTGATGTCATTGGTCTGATCTCTAGCAGCAGTAAACTGGCCTGGGCCCATTTTGGCGAGCAGTATTATGTCAACTTGTACTAGCTAGGGGGCTTATCCTAGGGGGCTGTGGAAATTATTACTTTGGGTTTAGTTTTCATTGATACTGCTTCAATCTGTGAATTGCTGTAATAGGCAGTAAGAAAATTTTGATTGCTATATTTTTATACCCTAACGACAGATTTTGAATTGAGTGGGTGGCTGTGACTTGCTGGGGTTTTTTGAAAAAGTTACTGAAAGCTTGCAAGCTATTTTGGCTTAGCCTGAGTTGCAATTTGTTATTCATTTGTTTGCAGTTCCTTTTCAGTCTTCAAGTTTTCTCTCTCTGACAATATGAAGAAATAAGCGTAGACTGGTGAAATAAACTCTCAGCCTTTAATAAGAAACATGGATTATATTGGCCTTTTCTGAAATAAAGCCTAGAAAACACACTTGTAACTCCCTAGGTAGTTCAGAGCACTTGGTTGTCAAAAAGGTAAAAATTTCACAGAATGAAATACATCTCTGAGCACTTTGTTTCTTGTGAAATGAGAAGTTATCATTAAAACAACAGCCTAATGAAAGTTTTCTTTTGATGAGGTTTCACCTCCCTTTATATGATTGTCTATAGTATACAAAATATTTAATAGAGAACCTGCAAAACAGACAATATTTAAAACTTCATCTTATAATGTACCTTTAAGTCCACCAGAGTGGACTAGCATTTTACACCCTAATACCTGGAGTGTTTGTTAGCCCAGTCATCCAGCAGACCTTAGCGGCAGTTTCACATAGAGCTAACATAGAGAAAGAAAAGCTCAGATACAATAAATTACTGATGGATCAAAGTATACAAAAAGGTATAAGCCTTGATGGTAAACCCTTTGATGCACACTAAACTTTTTCCCAATTTGACTGTAAGGGACTGTAATATTATTGAGACTTTTATCAAATTCTGGAAGATTCTGACCTTTCATTTACTATAATGCTTTTATCGTTTACTGTAATGTTTTTAAAGCATTATAGATATCATTTTATTATTAGGTTTAAATAGTTTATTTATGCAAAATTTCCTTCAGACCCCTGTGGAGCTTATAAAGCCATTCTGTTACATGCCATAGACAGGACCAGTAACACACTATCCTCAAAGCAGTATTTTGTAACTAAAGTAGGCACTGAGTAGTGGAACCAGAGAGAAGAGACTGTGAAATCTTATCCCAAGGCATCAGGATTCACAACCAGAGGATTACTAAGGTAATTACTGTCCCTGAACTGCTAGGCCATACTGCTCTTGAAGGATGATTCATTCTTACATTTCGTTCTGGTGTGTTGACACATGTAGTCACGTGTATGAAAACCTAGGTACTAGGTGAAAATTTCAGCCTTCTACTAGGTGGAAATTTAAAAGATAATGAAAGTGATTTGTGATCTCTAATTTTAAAGCTTGTTCTCTTGTCTGGGATTTTCTTTGTAGTGTTTCATTTTGCTTTTCTTATTCAAACCATGCAGTATTTGTAAATATTACCCTGAGTAACCTGCAGACAGGCACATAGAAACAATGTGATTATTTACCAAGCAAAATTTTAATTGAGAAAGAGTGGTATGGTTAAGACTAAATATATGAAAAAGATATATTTTTCATTTGTGTGCCAGTCCAGGAACATTCTGGTGTTTGTTTAATAATAAATTGACTTAGATCAGCCTTAAATGCACTTCTCTGAGCACTTCTGGTTCTGAAGATGAGAAAAACTGTTGTCAATCTTGACAGAAACATGCAGAGTAGAAACATTGCTCACCCATCATCCATCCAAGGTGACTGATTAAAGCATTCTATCCATCTACTTAGCATACCAAAATTAGTCAGGCTATTTTATTAGTTAATGTTGCTATTAATTATGTAGCAAGCATTGATAGCGTATTAAATTCTGTATAAAGATGCAAAGGAAAGACAGGATTCCTTCCTTAAGAGCCCACAGTCTTAACCAAGAGGGTCACACAGACTCCACCAGTATGTGGGCAGCCCCAGAGGAAGGTCTACCTTAACAGCACTCTGGGAATTTAATCTGTTTTATTTATGTAGTGGGTATTCTGGTGACACAGATTTTGCAGGAGTATGGGGATGATTGATCATGTTGCAACCTGGATATGTAACCTTACAAGGTTGGATGAGACATGCGTTAGAGCTGATATGCAAAGGTGTCTGAAGAGAGGAGAGAAGCAAAGGAGAATTTTCTCTCTATCAGACAGAATTCATTAGAAATTCACAGCTTCTAGACTAAACTATGACCTGTATTGCTTGTTTTTATGCAACAGTTTTTACATAAAGGAGGCAGGCAGCTCTCCTTTCTATAGGAGAAGACAGAAATACTTGAAGCTTCTAACTAATTTTATCTCAGTGTATTCTTGCACAGTAACTGCAGTTGATTCCTGTGACTGCCAGTGCTACTCCATGGATACTTTCAGCAGTGGGTACCAGACATTAGAGTTTAACATAGTGATTTTTCTCTAACTGGTCTTCCCTGAGAAGATTTCCTGTAAACAGTGATGTGTGTACATTTTCAGAGAAGACATTTCAGCCACACACATACCCAAATTTAAAACAAACAAACAAAACAAAAAAAACAATAAAAAAATCTGTATCTGTTTCTGGTAACAAGAAAAATAAAGCCTTCTGAATTTTACTAAAGACCCATCTGAATTCTTAAGCATATACTCTTAGTTCCAATAAATCATATGCCCACAGTACGGGAACTAACATTATTCACACTGGCAGTTGTTCTGTCCTTTGTAACACAAAAATGTATATTCAAGTAAAAAAACCTGAAATACCAAAATGCCATTGTTGCATGCCGGTCTGAGAGCGAAGCGTGGTTCTGTTTGTATTCTCAGGAACAGAATTAAGGCTCAAAATGGAGTCAAGAGCCAAGGAACTTTATTTGGCCAGCAATAAATCCGCAAATGCAAAGGGAGAGAGAGTGAGAGGTAAAGGGAGAGAGAGTGAGAGGTAAAGAGAGAGAAAGGAAGGAAAGAAAGAAGGGAAGAAAAGAAAGAAATCACAGCAATAGCTACCACCCTGGAGCTGTGGCATCCCGACAGTCCGATTCGTTTCCAAGTCCGGTGGGAGAATGTTCCGTCTGATGTTAGTTGGTTCTGGTTTTTATAGAGTTGTTACAAGCTGTTCTGCTTAACCACGCCTTCCACACAGCAATGGTATACGTGCCCCACGTTCCTTAGGGGCCTCCAGGCACCTTGATCCCCCTGACCCCAAGTCTGGGCGCATGCACAGGGGTTTGGTTAAGTTTTGCAGGGTCAGCCTCCCCCGTTGCTCCATGGCGTCAGTCGGTTTCCTCCTTAAATCTCTGCGGTGGCAGTGGTGTTATCTTCCTGCCTTAACAATGTATAGATCATTCACTGTGGTGATGGCATGAGTTTCCTGCCAAAGCAATGTTGAGACAACACAACTGCTGTGGCGATGGTGGGTCTCACCGGCGCAGTCTCTCACAGCCATATTAAAATCTGGGTAAAAGTTACTGTTCTCATTTTATATTTCTTGTATGAAATAATAATATTCTTATAATATTCTTAGATTTCTTTTTAGCTTAGGTGTTGTAAGTGACAACAGACCATTATATTTTTAATTGTATTGATCCTTCTGTATTCTCTTCAGAATCATGTATTAACACGTAAGCGGAGTATAGTGAGTGGTCATATTTGTGATTTGTGTTAATGTAGATTGCCGTATGGAAAAAATGAGAAATGGCCTCTAAATAAAAGAGAGCTGAGAGAATGTTGGATTCAAAATAAACAATCCAGACTTTGGTTGAAGGCCAAACTGCCTGTAATATATTACTGATTTTTATATTTGCTGCAGAGACAGCAGATCAGTAGTTAAAATAAGCTACTTAAGTACTCCAGTATACTGATTAGAGGAAGCACTATTCTTAAATACTGATGAAGAACCAAAAGCCTGAAATACCACTTGGTTTTGACTGGTCTGTTTAAATCAGAGCAAGCAGACGTGGAGCCAAGTAAAGGAAACCACTGTGTTAATTCAGGTCTGAGCTACTAATGTTGTTTGCCTTTATAGCACCAAGTGTTATCAGACCAGCAGGAGGTCACACTGAGGTTTCATGCATGGTGGAGAGTACTACAGGATTTGTGACTGTAACCAGGTGAACGTCATAGGTGAATAATATATCCTTTATTTACTGGAATTCTGTCTGGGATTTACTTCCAAGCACAAAGTTGAGATCTGGAAAAAAGACCTTTCACAGAGAAAAAGGGGAAATTACACTGCAGAGAACATGCAAGATTCTTTAAAAATCTTTGAAGTCCCTTCAAGACCTTCAAGCTCATACAGGAAAACTGGTGAGACACTGTCACAGGGAGAGAAGTTGGAGAACAGTTTATCTCTTTTTATCACCATTTCCATTTCCCGTAGTGAAGTCTAGTAAGGAAATCTCTCTTTTGTGGTGCAAAGACAAAACTTTTCTTCTTCTTACAGAGTGTACTATACAAAAGTCCTCAGCCTCATTTTAAAAGCTCAGTAACCTGGATGTGGGATCACTGATTTTGGTGCATGGGGGAGGGGCAGAGGAGCCAGTGACATTTCTTTCTGATAAGCTCTTCAGCATCTGACTGTAAATGTAAAAGTTTGATGACAGGTCTGCTCTCCTCTGCTTAGGCTACCAAGGGGCAGGCATCTATCAAATAAATAAAAAAACCTTAATAATTTAAATAAGGTGAAATGCAGACACCATAAAGAATTAATTAGGAACCTTCAGTATTAAGAAATACTGCTCTGTGTCATGCTTGGGGCAGCCCTCTCGGGTCTGTTGCCAGTCCTCTGGGACTGAGCATGCTGAGCAGGACTGAGTTCTGAGCAGTTCCTCTGAGTCTATGGCACAGTTAGTGAATAACCCAGCTAAAACATCTAAGGGTGACTGAGCTAC
Source organism: Falco cherrug (assembly GCF_023634085.1). NCBI lineage: Eukaryota > Metazoa > Chordata > Aves > Falconiformes > Falconidae > Falco > Falco cherrug. Next base: position 110,460,028 of record NC_073698.1, on the reverse strand, counting down.
AGCTAAAATACAAGGGCAGAACTCAGAATATTCTTTACCAATTTCCTCAGAACTCCCAGTTCTCAATCCAGTAGTACTCATTTCATGACACCAGGTAGTTTCCACTACTGTGCACTCTTCAGGCTTCCTAAGTTTCCACATTGTCCTGGTGTCTACCAAGCAACCTTATTTTTCCTGGCCTCCACTTTCTGTATTGTCTCAAGTCCCTAAAATTTTCCTTTTATTATCATCCACCACTTCCCCAGGTGTTTAAACAGAGGTTACACAATGTGAACACACAAACTAATTTGCTTGGTCCTTGGCTGTCCAGTTAGCCATCCTCTGTCCCACTTTGCTTTCTAATTCAGAAAGTGTATTTAGAGAACTAAATGTGGTGTAAATAAGTTCTGGGAATTTCCAGGGAGACACATCAAATTGCCTCATGAATAGGACCTGGTCCCTAGATTACCCCTTTAGCCAGTGGTTACAACCCCTTCCAACAAATATTAAATGAAGGGTTGGTTCTGTGGAAAACACAGCAAACAACTGTAAATATGAAATTAAAGCCTAATACAGCATGTGCATGAGATGGGTGAATTAAAGCTATAGTCGTATGTCATAACTTTGACTCCTTAACTCTATAAACGTACTTTTGCTGGTCCCATCCATGTTAGGTTAATTAAGTATTCCACATCTTTCTTTATAAATGATTTTTCTGGTGAATTTTTAGATACTTTTTTCTATGTCTGGCAAATGTTTAGGGAAAAAAAGTAAATCCTAACAATCTCATTTCATTATTGTACACTTTTTCTGCCATATAGCAGAGCAGTTACATCCCAAGAGAATACTACGAAAAACATTTTTAAAAAATCACATCTAAAATAGAAAGTATATTTTTTAAAATTCTGTAACTTGATTTTGTTTCTGATTTAAGACATGTGAGTAGCTTCTTTTCCAAACACTGAAAATTCTTCTCTGTGGAGAAAAGAAATGAAGACCAAATCAAACACTCAAATCTTCTTAGTTTGCACAGCGTGTTACACTGCGTGCAGAAGGATCCACTTGAAATTCAGAATAGCACTTCATACTTTAATCAACTTCCATACTGCACAGGGTGCACTAACATTTGTGCTTATCTAAGGAGCAGTTATATACACGGGAATGAAGAAGTATTTGACACTTATTACTACAAACCAATACCCATGCGAGTCACACAAGACTAGAGCCAAATAAAAAGCTTCTAGCATTTAGGATCATGTTCTAAATCAGGGACACCAAATTTCTTCTAATGGTTCTGAACACAGACCTTGGTCCTGTGTTTCACAAAACTGCTGCTGACTAGCAATGTACAAAAATGTGGGCATGTTGAACTGTGTACAGCTAGACTGGTGGTATTCCAAATAATCTTCATAGACACAAGTGAGGAATATTAGCCTGTTTACAGACTGTGAAGAGGTAGAGCTGTTACTTAATTTTACTGATTTAGTTGTCATATTGGATCAAGTAGCTGAAAGGGTCAAAGTCTATCTTCAAAGGGAAGTCTTAATGGGTACTATGGATCCCCTGGACTAGGTTTGGACTAGGTTTGTGAGGTAAGTATTGCCTGAACATATCAAGGGACAGGTTCTGACACCCTTATGTGCCATGTGTTTGAAAAAATCAGATATATTCATAATAATTATCCATATAATTTTGTGCATAATATTAGATTGTATAAATAGGAACACATTAATATATTTCTTTACCAGTGGAAGATTTTTTTATGTGCTGTATTTAATAGCATTTAATCCAATCTAGGTTAGAAGTCCAAGTGATGAAATAATAGGCAATTCTACCTCTTCAGATATCTGGGCATTTTCCCAAATGTCTACCAGGGCTTTGTTAAGTTCTTTTCCATGTCTAGTTTTCAATAATTCAACAAATGAATTGCATTTTCTCATATGCTTATTAAAAGGTTGGAGGAAAGTATCCTTTTTATACTGTGCCTTATTGAAAGGCAAATATTATCTTGGTCTTCCTACAGAAATCGTATCTGTACTCTCCGGGATTATCGTTAACTCATTACAGATAAGAGTATTTTTTAATATACTATACTATGCTCTCTATTTTATACTTCCTAATAGAAAATGTAAATGCTCATTCCTTATCAAAAGTGTCATTCATAACATTTATATTGAATCTTTATGCCAATTAATTCTATTCTTCTGAAAGATTTAATATATGCAGTAATAATTTTGAGTCTTGATGCAGTCATTCTAAGCATAAAGTGAAAAGAACTTTACCGAAGTTTTTCATACATCTGTACATCTCTTTCACCCTCTCTGTGCATGTTGCAGGTCCTGGGTGGATTCAAGGTGATAAGCCCTTGAGAAAACCATAATGTGATTATCTTGCAGCGAGGTGGTAGAATAAATAAAATTATCAATAGCAAGCTTAGCTACTGATGAGTTCAGGCTGTGCTGATACAGAAAGTCCTGACACAATTGTAACATAGTAACAGAAAAAGTACACGTTTGCAAAAGAGAGAATACTGCTTGAACTGTGGAACCTTCCATGATTAATGCAAACACACCTACAACCCTTTACATACAGACGCCACTGTATTTTCCACACTTGTTTCATAGACTATTCTAGTGCAGGCTTTAAGTCTCCTTATACATATCAAAATTGATGTTATTTAAAGGGTGATCATTTTTTGCTAAATTTACTTTTTTTGACTGACTTCAAGAGTGTTGCAACATTTCCTTGAGTTTGGAGTTACTCCTGATCTGTGTGTGCTGTCAAAGACAGATTGCATTATGTTTAATTTATTTGTGGTTTTTAGGTAATATCCATTTTGAATGTTTCTTGTTTTAATCCATCTTTGACTCCTACACTTCACACACCTATAGGTCTTCTTTTCTCTTAATTACTCCAACTCCACTGGAATGGAGTGGAAAAATTGTTGCTGTGGAAGATAATCTGATCTGCAGTACTTAATTTAGGCTTTTGGATAAAAAGGAACATATGTAACTGTTCTATCTCATACACCATTGTCGAGCAACAAGAAATTTTATTATGATTAATTTTCTAATAGTACTGATGTGAAAAAACCAGCATATACAGAAATGAAAAGGTTTCTTAAGTATTAAAATGAAGTGTAGAATTTCAATATGAAAAAACCCCAACCTTTTCTAAGCCAAGGTTTTCAGATACTGATAACAGATTCAGCTTGCAACACCTTGATTTCCAGAAGCTTAGTTTACAGGGTTTTTAAAGACCATTCGTTATTTTGTCATGTCATCGTGTAGGGAATTAGAGGCAGGAGGCGGTTTTGGCTAAAGAATCCAGTTTTAGATAATCAGTTTAGAGCCTGAGAAAATCCTCCAGGTCTAGATAAAATCCATTTTTTCTAAATGATCTCTAAGGTGAGAAACATTTTCTGAGATGACATTGCCTTGGGCTATCCATTCCTTTGTGCCAAGGAAAGAAAGTATTTTAACTAAAAGAATCAGTGGCTTTAAGGCTCAGTTGTGAGCAGATAACTAGCAACAGATATGTGTTTGTTATTAATATAAAATTGGTAAAATGCATACCTTTTCTAACTCTGTAGTTGAGGTGTCTGAAATAAATACCTGTGAAGCAGGTACAAGATGCAAATAAGAAAAAAAAGGACACATGAAATAGATTGTTCTGTAGAGATTTCTTAAAAAAAAAAAAAAAAAGAAGAAAGAAAATATAAAGAAGTCAACATCTTATCTAGACAGACAAAAAAGAGAACCTAATGACACTGCATTACAGATTTTATGTCCTAGAGCTTGATACTATTAAAAAACAGCAGACCAAATGTTGAAACTTTACTGGCAGTTCATCACAGGTTGTTATCTATTGCAAAGCTGTGCTTCTCACACAGCTAGAATTTTGTCATTGGTGTCATATAATTTAAATAGGGGTCATTTTGTTTTCAGGCATCTGGAAGCCAGAACCTTTAAGCAGTCCTAATAACAAGGTGTAACCACCATATTATTCCAGTAGTAAAAAGAAGGGTTTTTATAGATTACGGCGGTTTTTTTTTTTCTGTAGTGTTTAATAGCAAGTCTCTAATCTGCATATATTAAAAAGTACTGGTCCTACAAAGCTATACCTTTTTGCATAACTATGGAATTAAATTCAGAATGTTATATTTATTTCTTAAACCAAAGCTTGGGTGTCTTGGTTTTTTGTTTGTTTTGTTTTCTTTTTCTTAGTAAAAAAAAATCATATGAATTTTTTTATCAGTCAACAGACATATAGGGGAAACTTCTGTTGTTCTTGCTTTTTTCTGTCCATTTGAAAGTCTCTCTTCCAATCATGAGAAATTAACTGGTTTTATGAATAATACTATTTTAAGACAAAATCATTGTAGAAGGGAAGGAAGTGTGGAGGAGCATTCCTTTATTGCTGTATTGCTGTGTGAACCAGGAACTGACACAATTCTCTTTGTTTCTAAAGTGGTAAGTAAAAGTAAAAGCCTTTAAACAGTTCGTAGTAGAAAACAGAACATAATATATTCACACATGTATATATTTTTTCTTGTTTAAAAAGGTACTCTGGAAGCAGTATGATGCAGTGAGATCTTTGCAGTTAATTTTAGTGTGAGTGAGGTCAGAGCCAGATTCCTCTTCAAAGGAACTAACAAGTTGCTGTTAGTGGACCACTACAGAGGCTTTGGAAGTCGAATGCCTGTTCATTAGTGCCTGCAGAGAAATATGTAGCCATATAGACAATCGGCATCCATGGTGAGGTTACATAGCTGCCACCTGGTACTCTAATGAGATGGAAGGCAATTAAAAATAATTACCACTGCAAACTCATTAAAATTCTGTAGGTTTGTTCAACTCTGGCCCCTCATAATTGCTGCAGAACATTTTAGTATATCTCAAAAATTACAGTGAAACTCAATGATATTTTAAATGAGAAACTAAGAGAGAGTATGACTCACAAAGGTTCATTTCAAGGAAGATATCGAATAGCTATAAGATGTTAAGGTTAGTATTTCAATATTATTGGAGTATCACACACACACACGTGTGTGTGGTTTTGGCTCGAGTGCTTTGAAAAGCAAAACTGTCAGAATTTTTTAAGTTTTCAAGGCAACATAACAAGACAATATAATGCAAATGTTAAAAAAGGGAGAAAAAGCATATAACTCACCATGCAATGGTTTCTGTAGTTATTCACTAGTGGTGTCCTAAGAGAATTCACAGTGCTCTGTGGCATCTGTGAGAGGTCTTTTATTTCAGTGACAATGAGAAAAGAATGGTCTTTCCAGACAGGACCTTGCTTCTAAGCAGCTAAGCAGTAAGTGTAGCCACTTACATGGCAGGAACTCCTATGGGATCGTGGTGTCTCCTTTGGGGGATCAGCTTTAGGTTGTTTTACAAATAATTCACTGGTAAATTCATAAGGCCGTTACTGATAGGACTCTTTAAAAAAAAAAAAGGCTGTTCACCCTAGCATGTAAAGACATTACATGGTTCTACATCTAACAGGCATAGTCAGTCTTATACCCTGTATTGAGTTAAACTTTCTGGTCTGAAAAAGATGTGCAAGCCTGGAGTAATGAAGTCGGGTATCATTAACGAGATCTCAGAAACAGAACTGAAGTATTTCTTTTGATTCCTCTGAATTCTGGTTCTGTAAATTTTAGCTAGACAGGAAATACAGTACAGCATACTTTATACAATATACATATACCATACCCTGCATATAGTCTGAGCCAGAAGTGAGAATGTAGCTGATAGATACAAAGCTTGTAATACTTGCATAGATGTAATCTTGAAAACTAGAATAATTTAAGACGACTTTAAAAAAGAAATAACAAATTCCTCCCCAAGCTAATAATGAAATAACCTTTAATAACTAAAACATTGTGGTGTTGTAACCTGAAGGTTTGTGTCACCTTCTGGGAGGCACCTCGCCCCTCACATACCACTTTCCAGATAGGTGTCAGTGTCTGGCAGGATAAAGAATGTTTCTGCAAGAGAGGCAAAGAACCAAGATCAGAGAGATTGGAGGGGCAGGAGCTTTGCCAACGTTAAAGAGGGAGGAGGCTGGCCTCCAGGCTGGACTTGACTAGAGTCTAGGTACACATTTCTTGCATCCCCTTACACAAGATGTTGAACTTCTGGCCTTTGGTTTTCTAAAGATAAAATGCAGATGCAGTAATAACCGACTGGAATGTGAGATACACTGAGCAAGCTTCAGGTTCATTTCACATAATTCATCCTCTGTTTGGGCAGAGTTACACTACTACTGTAAAGCTGCTTGTGGTATGATCATAACTGAGGCAGTTATGACTGGCCTGGGTACAGGATTCTGTACAAGAAATTTCAGTTTTTACTGAAATTCATTCTAGCTACGTAGTTTTATTTCACATTATCTGAGAAATACTATGCAGATTTTTGAGGAAATGCCATATCTTAAATCAGAAGTGTAACAGACCAATATCCAACAGCAGAAATGTTCAGATTTTAATTCCTCATTGTCTTAGTTATATTTTTTACACCTGTTCTTTCTTATGAAATTAATGAAGACAAAGCATGTGCCAGGGGATTGATAATTTTTTGTAAATCTAATCAATTTTTCTTGCCATTTCAGACTCGATTATTAATGATGGCACTATATTTTTTCCTTTTCTTTTTCTCAGCGATGTGTTAGTCTCCATATTACCAGAGATAAGTCATCATACTGCAAAAGCGTGCTGTCATTTGTCATTACGGAGAACAATAGCTACATAAGATAGCAACTGTGAGTTTTGCTGTTGGTTCATAGGCATCAGGTATGTAATTGCATGCTATGTTGTGTCAGCCAGGAAAACAATACAACGCATCAGCAGAACAAAAATGGCCTTCAGCAGTATGTGCAAATTCAGAGTGAAATGCTACTTCCTGTGGGCCTTTTGTGTTTATATTCAAAAAGTTGCAGCACAATAATGATAGTTGAACATGATTTCAGAGGTCTAATGAATTAGTTTTTTCCTTGGCTCTGTTGAAAATACTAAACTCAGCAGTTTCAGCAATGGCAAGCCCATCTCATTAAATTAAGTGCCTTAGCCACCAGTGCCAGCAACACTTCATAAGGCTTATGTACGAAAGTTTTGGGATATTGCTAGTCTGGCAGGTGTCCCAAAGAGATGATTGTATGCGTTTTCAGATGCAATAAATACTTGAGAGTCACCAAAGGTAGACAGGAGGTTGCTGCACTGAGGAGAGGGAGGATGAGAAATGTGAAGAGTTTTCTAGATTTTTCCCTAGAATATTTTTATACATCTATCCGAGAGAATTGCTCACTTACTGTATGGCCACATTTCACTGCTTTTATTCATCTTAAGACATAGTCACATTGGCTTAAGTGCATTTCTCTTGCAACAAGGTATTCTTCCCTGCTACTATAAAGGGAGGAATCCATCTTTATATTATCTCCAGCATAAATACATTTGGAAATGTAGACCCAATCCCATTTCACAAATAATCCCATGATTTTTAGTCGGATGAACTGTAAGCCAGGGCATTGTTCAGCTGCAGTGTATGTTGTGCGGGTGCAGAGGGTCTGTCAGGGGCCGGGGGCAGCCCCTGTGGGGAGCGGCCGGGGCTGCCCCGTGCCGGGCACAGCCGGTTCCAGCCGGCTCCAACGGCCCCAGCGCAGGGCACGGCTGGGCCCCGCAGCCGCCATGGCCGTGGGGAAACCTGCGTGAGGGAGGGGAAACGGGTCAGGGACAGCCCGGCCAGCCCGAGGGGAGGGGATGGAGGTGACCCAGCCACCTGAGCAGGGGTGCCCCTGCAGCCCCAGGAGAGACAGTGCTGGAACAGGCATTTTCCTGCAGCCCACACAGGACCTCATGATGGAGCAGGTGGACGTGCACTGAAGGAAGCTGCAGCCTGTGAAGGACCCCATGCAGGAGTAGGCTCCTGGCAGAAGGTGCATTCCATGGAGAGAAGTTCATGCTGGAGCAGGTTTTCTGGCAAGACCTGTGACCCCATGGGGGACCCACACTGGAGCAGGCTGTTCCTGATGGACTGCACCCCCATGGAAAGGACCCACACTGGAGCAGTTCATGAAGAACTGCAGCCTGTGGGAAGGACTCACATTGGAGAAGTTTGAAAAGCACTGTCCCTGTGGGATGGACCCCACACTGGAACTGGGGAAGACTGTAAGAGGAAAGGTATGGCAGAGACAAAGTGTTACAAACTGACTTCAAACCCCATTCCCCATCCCTTGTGCCTCTTGCAGGGGTGAGGCAGAAGAGTTATGACTGAAGTTGAGCTTGGGAAGAAGGAGGGATGGGGGGAAGGTGATTTTAGTTTTATTTCTCACTATCTTACTCTCTTATTAATTGGCAATAAATTAATTTTCCCAAATGGAGTCCTTTTTGCCTGTGATAGTAATTGGTAAGTGATCTCCCTGTCCTTATCTCAACCTATGAGCTTTTCCATCATATTTTCTCCCCCTGTCTTGCTGAGGAGGGGTGAGAGAGCATCTGAGTTGGCCTCTGGCAGCCAACTAAGGTCAACTTGCCATAACTAAGAAACATCACGACCTGATTATAATGAATGACATTTCTGGAGGCAACCAAGCTGTGGTTGAATGAAAAATTGAGATCTGATGAATACTAAGTGTCTGAAAACTGAGTGAGAAAGCTTGGATAAATTTGAGAATTGCTACTAAAAGTTGCAAACAAGTTGTCAAGAAAAAGGAGTTTCCAAAATGGATTCTGAGCTTAGACTTTCTTCCTGCTGGCAAGGAGAAAATGCAGCAAATATTGCAGATTCCCTGACTACTACTTAAATGTGCAGGGTTTAATTGTGCAAGCTTTGCATACCTGCTATACGAGCTGGGTGACTTTGGAAAGAAAAGCTTACAGGTATCTGTCATTCAGTTAGGGAGGTATAAGTACAGCAGGTGTAAGCATACCACATCTCTGAACACAGTGAGTGACCATAGATTTTAACAGCTGGAATTCCTCAACTTTCTATGTGTTTGATTACTGTTTTTAAATTACAAGCTTTACATGTTTAACAGTATGATTGTCTGTATTTTGGGGTTGCAAAGGATTTCTTTACAGTGTAAGTCAAGAGTAATTTACAGTTAATTCAGCAAGAAATGTGCAGGCATCCTCAGGGTTTCATGTTGCTTCACCCCAGCATGGAGAAGGGGCCCATCCCAAATATCTGCACAGTGAGGGACAGCAGAGTGGCGTCTGGTCTGGCCAGGGGCTGCTCACCAAGGCTGCCGGAGCTGCCCGCGGCTGCCCGGTGTGGCTTCTGGAAAATGGGCTGCCCCCACCTGCTTAAGGGTCTCCTGCAGTGGCCCAGGGGCAGTGGGGGCTGGGAAGGCGAGTGAGGTGGGGTGGGGTGCGATGGGAGCCATGGCGGTGCCTGGGAGGCTGCCGGGGGAGCAGGGGACACAAAGGGGCCTCAAAGCTCTGCCACCCTCTGTGCAGGAGTCCTGAGACAGTGTGATGCTATGGTGACCTCCTGCAGGGCTCAGACCTCAGGGACCCTGAGACCCTCCTGAAGGAAATCTGGCAGGGTGATGCAGCTGTACTGTATCCTTTTCATAAGTACTTCTTTACTCTTTATGGTTCATGATACTTAGTGCTGACTGGAGTATGGTAATCAGGTGCAAATACTATACGTTGGTTGTTAAGCTCCAATAACATACACTAATGAAAAGAATTATATAATGATTGCAATAAAGAACAAAATTTATAATGAATTAAATTATAATTGGCTTAGTGAATTAAATAGTAATAAAAATGAATTAAAGAATCATAAATTATGATAAAGTAATGATAAAATACATCATGGTTAAAAAACTATTCATGACGACAGCAATGTGATTGGGTTTTGCCAACACAAACTCAGATGTACAAACCAAGGTACTGAAGGGGAGGTTTTGTCCCCATTGTCCACACACAACCTGCCCCAACAAAAGCTGTCGCTTCTCAGAAAAAAACTTCACTAACAGCACTGCTGGGGTTTACGGGCACAAGGCCATGAGAAGAACAGTATGAAAATAATGTCATGAGAAAACTGAAGAAATAGTACAGAGGCTTTGGGAAGTACTCCCTCAGCAGCTTCAAACGAAGGTTATAGCAATACTAAGTGCTTGTTATTTGCACCTCTAACATGCCCAAATAACAGTGCAGCACAAGTACTTGAGGCACCAAATAGGGAAAGAAAATTTCTGGAAGAGCTGGTCAGGGATTTTGATGGAAACCGTGGCTGTATAGATCGTGTTATAGTAGGGGCTCAGGCTCCTGAGGGACATGGGGAAGGCAAAAGCAGAGTATAGACCCTGGGGTTCAGGTGAGCAGACTTACTCCTAGTACCAGAAATGGGGGAAGTACGCATTCCAGAATGATACATGTTACATCTACAGATAAACATGGAAGAAGGACAATTTAAGGACCTGCTGACCTGTCAGCCCCACTTCATTTGCTGGGAACATGAGGAAAGAAACCAGAGCAGAGGATGTTGTACACATAGACTTTAGACAGACTTCTGGCATATTCTCTAAAACAATTGTGCAAGGCTCGAGCTGGTTCACTGGCAGGGTCCAGGAGGGCTCTGCTGGCCAGCTGGGTAAAACAGGGCTCTAAGCAGGTTCTGGCTGGCTTTCTGGGGTAAAATAGGGATCTAAATAGGCTATGGCTGACCTGCTAGGAAAATATGGTTTTGGGGGGCTGGCTAGGGTCCAAGAGGGCCCTGAGTAGTCTCTGGCTGAATGTCTGGGGTTCAAGAGGGCTCTGAGTAGGCTCTGGCTGGATGGCTTGGCTGGCCAGCTCGAGTCAAAGAAGGCTCTAAGTAGGGTCTGGCTGGTCAGATGGGGTCAGCTATGGCTCTGAGTTGTCTCTGGCTGGCCAGCATGGGTCCAAGAAGGCTTTAAGTAGTCACTGGCTGGCTGGCCATGGTCTAAATTAGGTCTGTAACCAGACACTGGCTGGCTGGCTAGTGAAGTAAGACTGTGGCTGGCCAGCTGGCGTATCAGGCTCTGGCTGGCTGACAGGGGTCCAAGAAGGCCCTGAGTAGGCTCTGACTAGCTGGCTGGGCTCCAAGAGGGTTCTAAGAATATTCTGATTGACCGGCTATGGATATAAGATGTTTGGCTGGCTGGCTGGCTAGGCAAGTAGAACTCTGGCTGGCTGGCTGGTGTCAAACAGGGCTCTAAGCAGGCTCTGGCTGGCCAGCTGGTTCCAAAACAGCCCTGAGGAGGCCATGGTTGGCCAGCTAGGGAAGCAGGGTGCTGGGTGGCTGGCTTGGGTCAAAGAGAGTTCGAAGTAGAGAGGCTCTGGCTTTCTGGCCCGTTTCAGTAAGGCTTTGGCGATGTGGCCAGTGGAAGCAAGACTCTCTGGCCCACACAGGGAATTAAGGCCCTGGCTGGTCAGCTGGCCTCAAAAAAGTTGCTGCCTGGCCAGTGAAATAAGACCCTGACTGAGGAGCTGTGGGGAGAGCCCCTGGCTGACTGGCTGGTGGCAGAGGCTTTTGTAGCTGTTGCACTAGGGTATTTTCAGGAAAGGAAGCATGTGTTTCTTTGGCATAGACGCAGGGTCAGCTCAGGTCATTTGGTATGTGCTGATCTATGCCACATGTAAATGACAAATTTTTGTTCTTTAAGCAAAATCCTACTTCAGTTCTTAATATTACAAGGTATAAAAGCCTAAAAGAAATAAGCATGACATCCCATGGATAGCCATGTCTGTTTCACATACAAGTTTTAAATTGTGAAGACTAATTTTGCATCTTGAGAGTGTCCCTGAAAGGTGAACAGGACATTACTTGCATAGAACATCACGGAATTCTCTAGAAATCAGAGCAAGTACTTACAGATTAAAAATGGTATTGTTTTTTATTATTCTTGAGATATTTTATACCACTTAATTAACACTTCATATACCACTTAAAAGATATAGGGAGCTAAACCTAAAGCCTAATAAGGTCATTTTGCACTGGTGGAAAAAGAGAGCTTCAATTTTTTTATTTTATGAGAAAACAAACCTACCTCTGTATGATAACAAGCCTGATGGGCAAATGAGCTGAGTGACCCTGAGTCCCTGATGACTTCCGCGAGAGTTAAAGGCAGTGGTCCTTCTCAAACCTAACATTTAAAACTTTAATGGCAAACCCCCCTGAGCAAAACAGTAAAAATAGCTGCAAAATGAGTCTTGCATACCGCAGATAAGCTGTCCTAAATACCAAATCCAAACATGATGAAACAACACTGAAAATATCTTACCTGTATTATCTTGCTTTAGGATTTTTTAAAATAAGAACTTAAAATTAAGTACAGCTAAGGAAACACTAAATTTTTAGTATTAAAAAGAGAAATCTTAGAGTCATACTGATTAGGCTTTAAGTCTCATCATTTTAATCAAACATCTGCAGATACACTGTTTTTTTCACCAACAGACAGATGCTACTTGTTAAATCCAGGAGTAGCCCAGGAAGTACTGGGTGAAAGCCTTCATTTCTCTGTAAGAGAACTCAACTCTTTGGTCTGCCATAACTGAGAATACCAAAATGCGAACACTCACAGCAAAGAACATGTTAACTGGCTTGAATTTCACCACACAATTTTACTAGGCATTTGGGGGAGACTGTGAGATTTGGTTTTTTTCTCCTTAGTTACTCTCACCTATTTAACAGAGATTAGCCAAAGGGTAACATTTTGACTGTCTTACCTTAGAACTCTTCAAATTTCTATAAAGTATTTTTTAAACAGTTTTTAACTAAACAAGAACTTCAGTATAGATCTCTAGATATTGGATCATGCTTAAAGGTAATAAAACTGCATGCTCAAAATCAACAAGAAAGTAATGCTATTAAAGGGGAGGGGATCTGCTTTCTTCACACTGTTCTCCCAATATTTTTTGAAAATTATACAAAATACTAAACACCTTTTTCACCCTTGAAAATGCAGTTTTTCCTCAAAAAGAAAGGAGAAATGTATTCATGCTATGCATACACAGGAAAACCAGAAAATGCAAGCATACAATTTCAAAGAAAAATATTTCTTTAAATTTTTTTTTTTCTGTTTGTGATCAGTTCTAGTACTTACCTATTCTTAGACTGGAGGCCCTAGAAAGTAAAATTTTGTTGTAGGAAATGTTTCTGCGCAAAAGCTGCAATGCTGTTAGAGCAGAAGTAGTTTTCATTGTGCATTCTTTTCCTACTGGTTTATTCATACTCAATAACTCAGTCTCTTGGGCTTTTTGGCTTTGCAACTAAGAATGGAAATTCATGAATTCACAGCATGTAGCCAACTGCTATTAAAAAAACACAGATCTGGGGACTCCAGTGGCATATGACGGTTGCCTGGTAATAAGAAACAAACAAAAATGTCTGTCATTCTTTGAGCTCTTTTCCTGAGAGTAGAGGGATCTAATGTCTTTCACCATCCGCCTGGTTCTTCTATGCATTGAGTAAGCATGCCCATGTACCAAATTACTGGCAGGGAATGGTGCTCAGAGTGGCTCAGGAAGCAATGATTTTGGGGTGCATTAAACATAGCCAAATTCATCTCAAGCACTGAGTGCAGTTCTGGGCCCAACAATTTAAGAAAGATGTGAAGGTCATTGAATGCATCCAGAAGAGGGCAATAAAGCTGATGAAAAGGCTGGAAAGAATGGTCTGTGAGAAGTGGCTGAGCAGTTGGGAGCAAAGGAGGCCGAGGTGTGACCTCGTTGCTCCCTACAGCTTTCTGCAGAGGGGAAGGGGGGAGGGAGGTGCTGACCTCTTCTCCCTGGGATCCAGTGACAGGACATGTGGGAATGGTTCAAAGCTGCACCAGGGGAGGTTCAGACTGGGCATTAGGAAGCATTTCTTTGCAGAGAGGGTGGTCAAACACTGGACAGCCTTCCTGGAGAGGTGGCTGATGCCTCAAGCCTGTCAGTGTTTAAGAGGCATTTGGACAATTCCTGTAATAACATGCTGTAACTTTTGGTCAGCCCTGAAGTAGTCAGGCAGTGGGACTAGGTGATTGTTATAGGTCCCTTCCAACTGAGCTATCCTATCCTATCCTATCCTATCCTATCCTATCCTATCCTATCCTATCCTATCCTATCCTATCCTATCCTATCCTATCCTATCCTATCCTATCCTATCCTATCCTATCCTATCCCATATAAAAAAATATGATGGATATTGACAAGTCTACATAAAATCTCCTAATTGCAAATCCCTCCTAAAAAGTATTTTTAATATTAGTAAATTGTTGTTACAGCTTTCAATTATACTACTGGATTTTAAACGGCAAAATGAAGGCTACTGTGCTCTCAAATGTATGGAGGTCAAGCATTATCTAATGGCTTTAGAGAGCTCTGGGTGGGTAATATATCAAGATATGCTGCGAGGTGGCAGACTACTTTTGTGTAATTGGAAACAGTCACTGAATTTATACTTTCTAAGGACAATATAACCAAACTTTCAGAAAGGATGTCACTAAGAGTTTTGGATAATCACCCAAAATTTACTTAGAGCATCCAAATAAGGAATCTTAAAAAATATTTCTAAATGAAGACCTACTTTTCCTCTGCGTTCCCTTTATTCATGAATTGAGGGGACTTACATTTGATCTCAGGTTGCCAGCTTAGCTTCTGTATCCCCTTTCCACAAAAGGACATTGGAATTTCACATTCAGATCTGACCAGTCTCCCTTCTCCACCTTGCTTTATGGGACCTGGCACTAAATTATAAAGTGTTTATTAATTTTATTGTTTAATGTGAGAATTTGCAACATTAAAACTTGTCTGCCCGAGAGCTCAAACACACGACTGTGGGGTAAGAAGTTACTATGTGCTGGCAGATGCACAATAAATATCTATTTGAGTGCTCTTAGCCTGTGGCAAATGCAACTTAATTTAAGTTAGCATGAAAGAAGGCTAAGAAAACTCATTTTATTTTGAATTTGCCATGGGCTAAAAAAATGCACAGTGGACAGTTGCCATAGATCAGCTGCTGTGTTTCTGAAAGTGATTCTTTTGTCAGTTAGATTGGTGTGAAATCAGGGAACAATCAGGGTAGAAATCTGTAATTCTGATGTTGTGTAATATCAGTATTCCAGTAGTCTATTAAATCACGCATCCCTCAGCCTGAATCACTAGACCAAACAATGTGAAAAGGAGGAGATTTGGAGAGGTGGTGTTTTGGATGGGCATTGTTTACTTTTTAACTGGAGTCAGAATTTTCCCCAGAGTAGTTCTTACATCACCAAGCAAACGTAAGAAAACAAAAATCATAGATATCCCTTTTGGCTTTTAAAGTAAAATTACAGATTTATAAGTGTAATGAATAGAATTGTATAAAACACCATCTTTTTTCTTTCTGGAATTCAATACAAACTTGCCAATGATACCACTGTGGGCAAAGGTGTGTGCCGGTACAGGGTCTGTTTCTTGACTCCTCTCAGTTTTGCTCAGTGCTGCATAGCCATTCATTTTAAATTTGCACTTGAAATTGTAGCATCCTGGAGTGCAAAAATAGGGAAGTTGTTGCTTTTCTTGCTCTCATGCAAACGCGTTCTTAATAATTGGCATATTAGAATATTCTATAGAAAAATTCTACAGTATGAGGCAGTGTAATTTTGTGAGGGGCAAAAGTAAAACGGGAAAATAAGAATTTCTGGCTTCCTTGAAGCTAAAAGGCTAAATGTTAAGAGCTTTAACAGGGAAAGAATATCTTCCGCGATTTTCACATTTTTTTCCCAAAAAGATTTTCTAGTGCAAGCGTAGTGCAGGAGTCACTGTAGAGCATTTGACAGCCAGTGCCATTATGAAATGTCAGATTGTGAGTTCGTAGTGATGCTTTTCACTCCTAACACCTAGTAATCAATATAGCCATTACAGACTTTCTGAGCTGTGCATTATATGGATGAGGAATATAATAGGCATTATATAGGTGAGGAAATTGAGCCATGTAATATGTCATGCTGGAAAAGCAGGTCTACGACATGTTTCTTTGCTGACTGCAACACAATTCTGCAGCCCATTCTGCTTCCTTTTGGCACAGGCTACCACAACTACACCTCCTCTGGCCCTGTCAAGGAAACGTCGTGACACTGAAAGATCTTCGTTTGCAGGGTGGACACATTTTTACCCTGTTCAGACTTCAAGCCAATCAGACCTGACTCTTTCCTTCTCTAGAATACAGAACAGCATTATTAATCCAAAATTACAAGGCATACTAGCATGCAGAGGTTATTATCTCAGATTTTATGCGAACAGAACTTCTGGCTGACCTGGAAAACAGAAACAAACACCTGCATTTGTTTAGAGAACAGACAGAAGGAGGCCACTGCCCGTACAGACACACTGTGATGGTCTGAGAGGTGTCTGAACTTACGGCCAGTGTGGTCAATGTTTTCCTATTAGACTGAAACTAGGCTTGTCTTGCCTGTTAACTGCGGACTTGTGAACCTTGAGCTTTGGAGTTCACTGGTGACTAAAGACTCTCCAGGCACCTGAGATGTCTGGGTTGAGGCTGCAAGCCCCACTGGAAGAGGAGAATAGGGAGGAGAATCTGTTTGATGCTGTGCTTTGAATATATCTATTAATCCTAAGGAATAATGTACTGTGTACTTTTCACCTTTACTCCAAGCTTAAAAGAGAAAAATATAAATATGATTTGAACAAAGCAGAAGCTGAAGTGGTTACAAAGTTGAAACAGTGTTGAAGAATTGACAAGATGTAATCTGCGAGGAGCTCTGATTTCCTCATGTACTTCTGAGCAGTAACCTGGGTGGAACCTTGTTTGAATATGCAAAAGAAATGACTCAGCCAGCAGTACCTTAGACATGAAAGGTTACTAATGTGACTAGGATGTATCCTCAGGGAATCCATCTCTTAAACTTCACCCAGAAGGCATGTGTTTTGTTTTGAATGCAAATAAAACAACAAAACATGTTGGAAGGTCTCAAAAATTCACTTTTAACTTAAAAGTCTCTGTACTTACATTTCCATCTGTTTTTGAAATACTGTGAGAAGTTTAGTAGGACTCCCCCAAACCTGTCACTGCTTTAATATGGAAGTTTCTTTGGGATGTTACTTCTCTGTTTTCCTCTTCAATCACAACTGAATTTCAATTAAACTACCTTCATAGATGTCAAAACTATACTACCAAAATCTTTTGGTTTCACAACCTGTAACAAATCACATATCAGAAATGGAGTCTATTCTGCAACACTTGCGATTGTCTTTTGGCTTGTCTGCTCACAGAGACTATACATGAAACATAATAAAAGAGATTTCAGGAAAGAGTACACTGGCTAAACACACTCTTTCTCCACAAGCTGATAATTTTTCATCTCATTTCTCTATTGTACTCACTGTGCAACTTTATGATACCTGAGATTAATTTGCAGCAAACTTGCAGATTACCTGACAGCCTTCATCTATCAAAGCAGGCATAGGCAACCCTTAGGTGTCAGTCTCTGCTGCATGCATATTGTATATAGGGCACTAGAAAATAAAGAAGGTTTTAAATACTAAGAACAAAAAGTTGATACAGTTTGAGAGAGACAGATTAAGAAAATGAGGCATGTCCCCCACCTTCTGAAAAGCTGATAGGGAATTTACTGCTAGGGCACCACCACACAAATGTGTGTAAATTATGTTTGGGTCAAAGCTGGCTCCATTTCAGCCAGCTCAGACAGTAGGCAAAGCTAGTTCAACCATCAGCATCTAAGCCCTGGATCTACAGCATGCTTCTGATCTCACTGCTTTTCTGTTTTCTCATCTGTATAAAGAAAGCGTTACTTCGATTAAAAAAATCCTGAATATTTGCTCTGAAAGAGCAAAATGTTCATTGAAATAAGATTAGCCTATCCAATAAAAAGGAGGTAACTGCTAGGCTGTAGAGTAACAGTAATTTTTCTGTTTTTTTCTGCAGCTATTAAGTTCATCATTCACTGCGTGACAGCTTCAGCAGGATGTAGACAGTCCCCTCAAAGTGGAACATCCATAAATGAATGGTTAGGGTACTTTCCTGGATACAAAGATTATCCTCCAGCAAGGAGAAATGATGACCGAGGTACCTTACCTCACGATGTGAGTAAATAAGCTATTTGTCATTTGAAGTGAAAGACTGGTTGTAAACATAATACTGCAGCAGGGTTGGGGGTTGGGAAAGGAGGGAAATGCCTTACTAAAATTAAAATAGAAGTCCACAGAGCAGGGAAAAATTAAGTAAACCTTCCCATCTCATATTTTCTGCTGGAAACTAAGAGGCTGCTTTCATTTACTACAGGTTGTCTTTTGCAAATTTCTCCTTTTTTGACTAAATCTTTTCAGATAGTCTTTAAAGGACTCATTATGCAAGTTTAGGCATATGATTTGAAGTTAAGTTTGAAGACACTCTATCTACTAGGTAATTATGATGATGTAGTGGCTGGCAAGTGGAAGAAGGTCTAATTATTTTATGCATTCTACATATATTTCTTCTGATATAGTTTGGGAAAAACCACTGACAAAGCCAGGATACTGAAAGGAGGATACCCAAGCCTGATCTTATCTGTTTTTTCTGGTGTACCTGAATAGGACAAATAATATGTGAAGTGCAATTGCTGACTTCTAATTGGAAGCCCAGCTGGTCTGAGGAGCAAAGGTGAGATGCAGTAGTACTTGTATAGCCTGACACTGCCCTAGAAAGAAAACCAGGAAATGCTGCAGTCAATGAGAAACAACTGAAGATAAGCTTTGAACTGTGCTGCGGAGAAGCCTCAATTCTATGAAAAAATCAAATAGCAAAGCTAATAATAATCTTGTGGCTTCAGGAATGTTATATGTAAATATGACTAATACAAGTTAGTGGTATCTGGTGGCAGGCAATGGAGAAGTCCCTCACTACCATTATAAATATTGTATACTAAATAACCATAATATTGTTAACCATAATAAAATCTTCTCTGCTTTGCATAGATGAAAGGGAAAAGGCAAGGGGACCTGAAACGACCAGTTTGAACACAAAAAATAAAACCAGTCACCATAACCCCTTGTCCACACAAGTCAAAGGTGGTAGCTAGGGTTTCCGGTTCGTGGCAGAGTACAGGCTGTGCTTAAACCACATTTCTGTGTGTCACCATAACATGTGCCTAAAATCAGGTTTTTTTATGGTGAGGGGCAGGGTAGGGAGACACACTTTTATCCTTTTACACATTATTCACATTCTTCTTTTTCATCATATTATTTTCACACATTACCACTTTCTGGAACAACCATGGACTAAAAAAGTTCAGTCACGTATGTATGTTTTCATATGTGTTTTAAGTTATCTTAGCAGTAAACACACAATTTTTGACTTCTGTGAAGATTCTCTGTGCACACCACATTGTTGCAGCTCTGTTGGTTAGCATAACTTTTTCCAGTCACACATATTGAAGTGAAAGTGGAATTTAAAATTTTTGTGTTAATATGAATTTTATCCAGCTTGTACCTAGGCAGAAGATGGGGAGGGGAGGAGATGGGGAAAGGGCAGGCTCTTGGTGAAGGATCCCTGCAGAAGCTTCCCATATTGCTGTGTTTATTCAGACAGACACAATGAAAAGCTCGGATCCTTTTTCTAAATTGCATTCTGAACATCCCCAGAAGTCCTACCCAGACTTTATCCTACCAAATAAGACAGGCATATCTATATTTTATGTTGCAATTCAAGAGACCAGTTAATTATCTTATTACTGTTAATTATTATAATTATTGGGGGGGGGGGGGGGTGTCCAACAGAAGAACCAGGGGCAATATTTTATTGTGTTAAACAGGCACTGTACAAATACAGATTGCAAATACTATCACTACTATCACATGAATAGCTAGATAAGGCAACTGTTAAAATAGGAAATGCAGCCAAACTAGTTGGGGGAAAATTTTTATTTATTTATCCTCTACAGGGATAAAACCTTTCTTTCTTTTGATTGAGCTTATGAGTGCCAGCCTGGCCAAAGCAGTACCTCATTTTTTGCAAAAAGGAAACAGCCACAGCTCTCCATATATCACCAATCCAAACAATCCAGGACTCAGGTGCCGGGACACATAATGCATTATATTTACTGACCTCAAATGCAACCTAAAGCACAGATTAAGGTTTCAGAGCAAACTAAAATACAAATTTTGACATTCCTTCCCTCAGAAGCCCAGCTTAGTTAGAGGCTAATTTTGCTCCTCTTTTCTATGTGAATTTTCACATTTTTTCAGCCTAATTTTTTTTCATACTGTAACCAGAATTAGATAAAAATAGATTTGAGTAGCTGATAATTACAAATTAATTAATGATCATTCCAGCAATGAATAGCTGTAATTGTAATAAGCTACCTAGACCATCAGGTACTTACTGGATAGGTATATACACTGAACTGTACACATTAAAATGGTGTATTGTATAGTATTGCTGAGAAAAATTCTTCCTGAAAAAGGTTTTATGTCATGTTCCCATATCTTTATATTAATTCGTTGAAATGAGACATGACTATTAGCCTGATGTTAACCTCATGCAGTTATAACATTAAAATAAAAGTGTCCACCTATCTTTAAACATATGGAAAGCTCTGTCTCCAGTCTGAGAAATACTAAAAGGGTGTCAGAACAATACCCATATTTTGTTTAAAAGAGAAGGTATCATTTGTAGCCAATTCATGACACCTTCATACAGAAAAAAATAAAAAGAGAAACTCTGAAGTGTTAAGGTGAGTAAATACATGACTTCCAGAAAAACAGCCAAGTTTACAAAATTACTAGCTGTACACATGGAAGCGAAATACCAATAGTGTCAATGTGAGAGCCATTTTAAAATGTGAATACATTATGAACTGTACATATCTGCATTTAGACTTTTCAGACATTTAAATGCTGCTTCATGAAAAAAGTTTGTACTTGCATACATGAATGGTGTGTTTAGGAAAGTAAAATTCCAAACCACACCTATCCCACCACACAGTATATTGCTTGTACTGTTATCGCTTGCTGCACTTGTTCCTTCTGGCTTATGCACTTGGTCAGTGAGGATCTACCCAAGTTTAATATTCTACTGAAACTTGCACTTAAGACAGAAATTAATTTGGATCCTTATTTAATTATTTTGTATTTTAGGTTTGGAGGGAAAGAGAGGTAACATATGAAGCAGCTGTGGCCAGAATCTTCACCAGAAGGAAAAGTTCTGTAATACCTGAGAGAGCTTGAGGTGCTGAGTCACTTTGTCACTCCAAAAGTGATAAAGTAGCTAGATCTCATCACTTGAAAATGCCTTGTCCCACATTTCATTTTTCATTTAGTTTCTGATACATGACCAAGCCATGTTTTAATTTAAATAGCTCATGTGAAAACTTATTTTCTTTTTTTTTAGAGCAGAGATTTCACTTGTGGTATCAAGTAAATTAAAATGTAATTCCTGCCAATGGCGTTTCTCTTCTCTCTGTCTATTTTGGCTTAGACATCTAGATCAACTTGACTCATAATTCCTCACATGTTATGAAAGATAAGAGAGCTTTATAGCTAATTAATAGCTACAAATTCCAGTGGCCTGAGAAAACAGTTATTTTAAATCTAGTTTCATGTACATGGTTCTGTATACATTATCATATACATACGTGTAATTATGGATACATGTAAACATGGACGTGGATATATATTAATTTTTCACAGCTACACTTATATAGTCTTTAAATTAATATGTCAGTACATTAACATTATTAACATATTTGTTCTTATAATGCCCTTGAGAAGCAGGGAAATAGGAAACCTCTAATACCAGTTTTAAGACATGGTAAAAAGAGTTGATAGGGAGGAAAAAAATACCCTTAGTTTATCTCTGTAGTTAATGGAAAGGAGACTGTTTAAAGTCTGTCTTAAGGTACACATAGGGTGCCTTGCTTAGGCGTGGGCCTGGAGGGCCATTCTCCTGACAAGAGGGAGCCTTAATTGTCTTAGATGTGATTAACCATGGTTAGCAGTTCCTAAAGGTGCTTGCACAGAGGAGAGGCTGTAGGCAAAGAAGTATTTTTGATCTGGTTATCAAGTAAGGGTTGCAGTCCCTGAACCATCTGTAGCTGTAATAGCTAAATAACTGTAATGAAATATCATAATTAATGGCTGTCAGGTGAAATAACCAGAATTGATCATATCAAATAGCATTAGTCTAATCCCGATTACTGCTGCCTGTCCTGGCTGATGGTTTGTGTGGCAGTTAGCACAGTGCTTTGTTTGGCTGCAGGTGCTGGTTGCTGATCATCTGCACATAAGGTAAAAGCAGTTGTTGCAGACAGTGGCTTTAAAATTGATCAATGTTTGATTCTTTGGCTGATTGACCACAGGCCCATTACCCTGCTAAAAACCCAGTCCAGGTAAGCTCAGCCTTAGCTAAGTTTGTATAGGTTTGTATAGGTTTATTCTGTCTTATGGAGCCTATTTCGAAGCTGTGGAGAAACTGAAGTGTTGTCTGGCTTTCTGGCAGAGGTGATGGCTTTGAACCCCTGAAATCCAGGAGAGCTGCAGAGCAGCCCTCAGTGCCTGTCTCCCCTGCCTGAGCATGCCCACCTTGTGGCTGCCAAGGGTAACCCTGCTCAGGCACCTCCAGCCACGCTCATCCCCTGCCATGCTGCCTCCCGCTGCCACCTGCAACCCCTGGGCTCTGCTCATCTGCTCCGTCCCCTCCTCCCTCATCTGGGAAGCTCTGGCTTTGCTGCATAACACCTCGTCTTTCCCTGCAGGCAGGAAGAGCGAGGGCCTTATTTGTCCAGGGAAGAATTGTTCTTGAACTGATACTTCTGCCTTTTTTTTTTTTTTCCCTCTCTTTTTTTTTTTCTTTCCCTTTTTTGCCTTAGTTTTCTAAATACAGCTTTCTATGCCTTTCAGTTTTGGCCTTTTATCATGAAAATTGGACCATTGATCCTGCTCTGAATTTGAAGACCCAAACCAAAGAAGTCAGAAACAAAAAGTGAGGCAACATCTGAAAGGCTAGCTCAATTTAATAGGACATTGAAATAATTAAAAAATACCCTACATCAGAGAAGTTTTGGTAAATTACACACTTAGTCTTTCCTTAGTTGCTCACATTCCAGTTGGCAAGTTTGCACGTGAAGTGGAATTGTATGCACCAAATACTCGAGTCAAGGATTGTGTTTGGTTTTTCCTAAAGTACTAACCATATGGTATTAATATAAATTAAGAACTTCTCAGAAGTATATTGGTACTTCTCATAAGTGGGAAATAGGGTGAAATAGGAATATACCGGGGCAAAACATTGATACGGGGACCTCTAAACATTCACTCTGGTCCACTTAATCCTTTTGACTACTGTAAGATAGTTCATTGATGGATAACAGTAGCAGAAATTTGGCATTTAGTAAGATCTCAGTGAAACATAGATTCATGCTGATGTGCACACAAATGCTCTGGTAGCGTGCCTGCCTTTACAAGGTAAGTCCGTTCTGCTTCTCCTGGACATTACCTTTGCTGTAGGCACACAAAGTTCCCAAGCCATAAATTTTCATTAGCTAAATTACCACATTAAAAGCCTGATTTTGGACATGCTTAGAGGTACCTCACCTTTGGTAATGCTAAACAGCTCCCCCACTGCTTAGCTCTCAGTTTTCCCTCCAAATACCTTCCTAAGGGCCCCAGGCGAGGTAAGGGTTGGCAAGTCCACTTGTGACCCAAGAACTGGAATCCACAGCAATCTCACAAGGTTCTAAAAGTCATAGGCAGGTCTGAGGGTCCACTTGTGACCCTTGTCACTTGTGACTTGCTTTCATCTTGGACTGAACTGCTCCACCCCCTTGTCATTTCAGTGTGGCCCATTAGGCCTACCTATTCCTTGTCAAAATTAAGTCTTTAGTGATTTTTGAGTTAATCCTTAACCACAGCCAGCTGAAGAAAAATGGAAATGTTCTGTTTGATGTTTAGTAAATTTCTCATACAAGTCATGTCTGAAGGGACTGATAAAACTGATGAGATTCTTCTTACTTTGCTTACTAAACACAACACGAAGGCTGTTGTACTAATCAGAAGACTATAGCTTTCCTCCAGTTCCTTAATTTTCTGATTCCAGATTTTGATATCCTTTTGAATCTTTAAGTAAAAAACTCTTGGAAGAGAGGTAAGCTGTAGGTCAGTGCTCTAGAGCATGCTAAGAGCATTGCTAACATGCTAGTACTTGTGAATCTGTACCTTCATGATGGGCCATATATTCTGCTTTGATTTTATTTTTTTTTATTTTAATCCATTTTATTCCTTTATTATTCTGGGCTCAGGGCTACCAATTCCCTTTTGCAGAGCCTGCATAGACTGTACAAAGGAAGACATTTAAGGGTAGTTCTGTCAATTATCAAACTGACATGGTGGTGAAATTGGTGTTCGTCTACCTGACCACACCAGCAACCTACTTGATACCAGCACTACTGGGTAACATCAGTTGCTTTTAATAATCAAAGTTGATGGAAGTCTCCCATTCAACTGCCTCCAATCAATCTTCCCAATGACAAACAAGCATTAGCCCTGGTCCTCATGGGCCATGTGTAGAAAATGGGAAGGAGATCTGCAGGGATGTGGAGAGGTAAAGCTATACTGGTACTGATCAGGCAGGGGAAATCCAGAGATACGAAGTCAGCAGACATCAGGGACAGAGCTGTCATCAGCAATGTTTCCCTAGACATGGCTGCAGAATCTGTTCAACAAGAGAGAGCAGCTGCTGCCACAGCAGGATCCACAGTCACCGGCCAAACAGCACATTAAATCATTCCAAATAATGCCAGTGGTTAGAGATGTATCTCCAGCAACTGGAGAGTCCCACAGCATTTAAGCTCATGCCTTTGCAAACTTTAGGATATGTAATACCAGGTAACACCAACAGGCATTGTCAGGATTTCTCCACTTCAGAATCAGTGACTGCTGAGTCTTTAGACTTCCTGGCACTTCAGACCAGAATTCTTCCAGAGTGCAGTTGTTTAACCCCAGCCGGCAACCAAGCCCCGTGCAGTCACTTTCTCACTCCCCCCGCAGTGGAATGGGGGAGAGGATCGGAAGAGTACAAGTGAGAAAACCACTGGGCTGAGATAAAGGCAGTTTAATAGGGAAAGTAAAAGCCACACATGCAAGCAAAGCAGAACAAGGGATTCATTCCCCGCTTCCCACGGGCAGGCAGGTGTCCAGCCATCCCCAGGAGAGCAGGGATCCAGCACGCGTAACGGTTACTTGGGAAGACAAACACCATAACACCCAGTGCCCTCCCCCGCCCCTTCTTCTTCCCCCAGCTTATACATACTCAGCATGACATCCCATGATAAGGAACAACCCTTTGGCCAGCTGCGGTCAGCTCTCCTGGCTGTGTCCCCTCCCAGTTCCCCGTGCCCCCCCAGCCCTCTCCCTGGCAGGGCCTGAGAACCTGAGAAGTCCTTGACTCAGTATGAACATCACCCAGCACCAACCAACCCCATCCGTGTGCCATCAACATTGCTCTCACACCACACCCAAACCAAAATACTTCACTACCTACGAAGAAAAACCCCATCACTGTCCCAGCCAAAACCAGGACACAGAGGTTTACCCATTTGCCTCTGACAAACAGGGCTTCTGCAGGTAGGGTGTTACTATGGTGGAAGGAAATTAATTTATTAAGGATGATCTAATGGCATCACATAGAAGCACACTTTGAGAACCATGTGTGATTACCGCAAATGATCACAGTCTAGATCACATATGAAAATTGTAGAGAAAAACATTCTTTACAAGACTCCAGTCTCTAGGAATAGATATCTACTTTCATTAAAAAAAAAAAAAAAAAATTGCCTTTAATGGCTCAGTTGTCTACCCTGCTTAAAATGCTTCATGCCTTAACGTATGAGTTTGCTTTCTTTAACATTTTTTTGAAATACGTTTGAATGACTTTTCAAACACCTTTAGTTCAAGTAAATAATTCAAGACACAAATTAATCACTTTTATATACTGCAGGAGTGGAAGTTGATTTTAAATGGATAAACTTTTGAAATGGACCAGACTGTTTAACTGAAGTTAGCTTTCAGTAACAATTATTATTGCTGTGAGTCTTTGTTCCTAATGGTGATAGAGTCAGGTATGGGACCAAAATTTGTAAGTGACCAAGGAATTCAGGAAACTTAAATCCCGTGTAGAGATATGACATACGCTATTATGTATAAAGTTACTGCCAGGTTCCAGTGTTGAGAATAATGAACTCATCTGCAAACAAGTTGTATACCCTTGGGTAGGCAGGATTAAGAGATGATATGTATACCATTTGTTTTGGCTGCAGTCTAACTTTTCCTGCAGGTGTTATATGCTTTAAACACAATCGAATATAGTCTGTTACCTGAAGAAAAATCAATATTGAAATTCTATGAATTAATAATCACGTGGACAGTGGGAAGATAAGCATTCACAACTGAAATATTTTCATAGTCTTATTCATTCAATGTAGCTGAAAACAAACTCTTATTTCTGCAGACTGCAAGGTTTTACAGAGGCAGCAAGAACCAGATTTTATTTCACTCTTGGTATATTTCAAAAGAAATGTTTCTAGAAACTCTACTATTTTCTTAGCAGTCTACTCAGCAGAAATTATTCTTGCTGATGCTGCATGCCATTTTAATGGTTTATGGAGTCACTAAACTTAATCCAAAATTCATTTCAACAATTATTTATATGTACTTTCATTTTTTGCAGAACACGATCAGGTCCTACCAACCTGATCTATATGTTCTCTCCTTTTCCTGCTGCAAAATGAGAGGAAATCACTTCACAGATACTTGGATTTTGTGTGTCATATTGCCCAACATAAAAAAAAAGAAAAAAAATCATTAAAAACTATCTGAAACCGAATCATCGGCACATACTAGAGGCAACACAGGTATCTATCTCATTGACACATCTGTGGAAAATGTTCATCAAAACTTAGAAGGCCTATCAGACTGTAATCTCTCAAGTATGTATATCTCTGTCTAGGTTTACTTCAGTGAAAACCTGTTTTACAGCAAGTGAGACTACCTGTGTTAGAGAAGCTGTGTATTTGTATAGTGCTTGTAGAATTTAGACATACATTGTTAACAAAAGCATTATCTTCCACTGTTTCAATAGACCATACATCACAGTTTCAAGACTATTTCTTCTTGTCATGCTAAGCTTCATCTCCCTTCAATTGTAAATATGTGAACTGGAAAACTTATTTTCTCAGGAAAGACTAGAAATTTCCCATTGAACACTGCAGAATCCAGTATATTTTATTAGGAAAATACCAAAAATGTTGTTTCTTCACCATTAGTTGCATATTGAAAAGCTGGATGCAAAGCCACAATTTCAGAGTAAACAAAAGTGTTGCTGCTGCAGCAACTGTTTCTGAGGTTGTTACTCCTGCCCAAAGAAAAAACATCATGAGCTAGTATAAAAGAGGACTTTCAGACCTAAAATGGTGCTTAAAGTTTGGATTTTGATACCTAAACTCCTAGACCAGATGCTGTCTTTAATTCAGAAGTGTTGAATATATAGTACAGCAGCTGTCCTAGCAGAGGAGACCAAACCCAGGTCTTTTCTCCCTTGGATGAGAGAACTTCCACCTCTGAGTTAGAGAGTCACTGCCAGATTCTGTCTGGTTCTGAACTTTTCTTCTCCGATATGCCTTAGAAAAGATGGAGATTCCTCCCATCTGTGGTTTTAGCTTACAATCAGTTCTCTCTAGGAAAATAAGACTGATGAGTATTAATCTTCTCTTCAGCTTTCAGTCAGGATGACTGACCCATTGCAAAGTAGAAACATGTCAACCAAAATAAAAACAAATGTTATTGCCGATCAATCTTTAAATTAAAGGGCTTCTCAGTTGTGGATCTTAAATGAGCAAAAGTGTCTCTACTTTTCCTATCAAAACCTTTGAAGGTTTTTGGGATTTTTTAAGGTTTTCCAGAAACCTTTAGATCAGATTGGTTCACATCTGAACATACATGCAATACAGACTTCATAGAACATCAGTATTACAGACAATAAAAGAAAGCCTGGGCTTCGGTTTAAGAGATCAGAGTTCAGTGTAAGTAACTGTAGACCCACTTATGACAAGTCAAAAGAAATTTAACTTTTAATGTGGAACAAATTTTAATGTCATCTTAATGAGGGAGGACACTTACTAGAAGGATTTTTTGTGAAGGCAAATCTTTGAGCTTTATGAATGGTTTGCAAATAATTTCTGATGGTAGTATTAGGCACTGAAGGAAGCTTAAAGAAGGTTCTCTGTCAGTAGATACACCAATGAGAGGTCTGAATGTTAGCAGGACTAACTTACTGGGTCAGGATTTATAGAATCAACATAAAAAAAACCCAAAACAACTTTCCTTTTTACAGGGCCACTCTGTTGCATAAGGCTTATTTCAGTTCACAGCATTTTCAGTCTACCAGTAGACAAGGAAAACACACCTAAAAATTATAGTAATCAAAGATTCCAGTTACACTAGAACAGGCTGCTACCTCCAGATTGTCCACAAATAAATAAAAGAGCAACTAGTACAAGTTTCATAACAGAAAATAAATCTTCTGCGCTTCTTTGCCTCTGGTCCTGTGGCTGGGCACCTCTGAGAAGAGCCAGGCTCTCCAGCTGTGCCCTCAGCAGCACTGAGCAGGGGAAGGATCACCTCCCTCCGCCTGCTGGCGGCGCTTCTCCTGGTGCAGCCCAGGGTGCCTTTGGCCTTCTTTGCTACACTATAGATACAGCCTACACTTCTAACTTGCTAGTAGTTAGCTAGAGTATTGTAACCTGGATTCAGTTTGTACCAACACAGGAAATATTTTTAAAGACTGAAGGGTCTTTGTTGTAGCCATAGTCCAACTCACGTCAGCCTCACACAGAGCACCAATCGTTGCAGCACAACCAAACTAGTAGGCTGCAACAAGGCTTTTACCGTTGGTCAGATTCTACTGTCTGTGCTGTTTCTCCTTCCACCAGCAGCCAAACCACACTGCTCCTCCCCCATCTGACCACCTCTCCCACAGGGCTCAGGGCTATTTAACTATTTAGCAGGAACAAGCTACAGCTGCACAACATCCATGTCAATCAATGTTTGAGGCGAGGCCACAGCTGCATATTATCAATGCTAATCAACCCACTGCCTTCATTCCTCTACAGGTCTTCATATTGGTTTTAATGAGTTTCTTCAATAAAGAATGAATTTGTTTGGTTTTTTCAGATCTTTATTTTCCAGAAAGACGAATGAGAAAAAACCAAACATAAAATCGTCCATTTTCTTCAACAAGCAAGGGCTTCCTAGGAAGGGACAAGATACTTAAAGGGTGGGTATGTGTATCACACTCATTTAAAAGTACAGAATGAAAAACACTGTTTTGAGGGAAAAGGAGAATTTTATTCCAGGTTAAACTTTTAACATCTTGCGAACAAAATTAACAGGAAAAAACCTAAACTGTTGATTTGAATTTCAGAAGTTTTGGGTCAGTTCTGTGGCTGGCTATTGTCTGATTGTCCAAACAGTAGTGCATTGGTTCTAGAGTAGTTCTAGTGTTTACAGACTTGGGATGAGACTTCTACCACAAAGTACTACATACATATTGTAATCATTACTTTTTGGAATTCCAATTTCCCATTGAGTTATCTTTTCTCAAACAAACGTCCATACCTCAAAACACAAGAAAGTTAGGTTTTCCTATGCAAGATTTGTAAGTGATAGCACATAGACAAATAATTCCTCAGGAATAAAAATGTGGAAATGGGTTGAAGAAAAGTACCCTGCTTAGCACTGAAGTACCTTAACCAAGATGTAAAATCCAAGTCTTACATTTTGTGATAAGAAACAAGAGATTGGTTTGTGTGTATTATGAAAATTGGGGGAATGAGTCAGGGGGTGTGTGGTGGGGAGGACGAAACATCATACCAGGTTGCTGGACATATAGACAGATGAAAGAATGAAAGTGGGAGACATAAATCACTGTAAGTATGAAGTATTTCAGAGTTTTCTTAGCAGTCCCACCTTATTTATGCAAGGCACTGGCAGCTGAGCAGACAGCTTGCCCTGCAAATACTAGTAGGCATTTTGAAGAGCTAAGCTGGCTTTACAAAACTGAATTTGCATAGTAAAGTAATTTAGTCCACTTACCTTCTACAAGACAAGGTGAAGTGCTAACCAGGTCAATAACCTTTACACATATTTTCTACTTAGCTGACTCTTTCCTTTTTTGTTTGTGACTTTACCTCTTTACATTTGATCTCTGAGTCATCAGTGAAAGAAGCTTGAAGCACATCTCCTGCAGAGCGAGACCTGTGCCTGGCTAGTATGTTATTCCGGCTTTCAAATACAAAATAAAAGGAAACCTGAAAATATTTGTCCTCAGTGTAGTCAGACATCTGAATAATCCTACATTTGGCCAGGCTGAGAAATTACTAACCAGTGTAAGGTTTAAAATCTTGCGGATACAGCTGTGTTAAACCTGTAGTTAAAAAGTTGTGTATGTTGTTATCCCATGCACGGTAAATTAACTGCTTTAGAGCTGTAACCATCTAAGCAGTAGAAGCGTCTGATTATGTGGCCAGCAGGTCAAGGGAGGTGATTCTCCATCTGTACCCCGTTCTTGTCGAACACCATCTGCAGTACTGCATCCAGTTCTGAGGTCCCCAACACAAGACAGACATGGAGCGGTTGGAGAAGGTCCAGAGGAAGGCCATGAAAATGGTCAGAGGGCTGGAACACCTATCCTGTGAAGAAAGGCTAAAAGAGTTGGAGTTGTTCAGTCTGGAGAAAAGGAGCCTCCAGGAAGACCTTATTGCAGCCCTTCTATAAAAAGGGGGTTTATAAGAAAGGCAGAAAGACTTTGCCAAGGCCTTCAGTGACAGGGCAAGGGGCAACAATTTTAAACTGAAAGAGGGCATGTTTAGATTGGACATAAGGAAGAATGGTTTTATGATGAGGGTGGTGAGACAGTGGCACGGGTCTTTCAAAGAAGTTGTGGATGCCCTCTGATTGAAAGTATTCAGGGTCAGTTGGATGGAGCTTTGAGGAACCTGGTCTATTAAAAGATGTGCTTGCCCATGGCATGGGCGGGTTGGACCAGATGATCTTCAAATGTCTTTCTCCAACCAAACCATTCTGTGGTTGTGTGATGATATTTGTCAGGGCCCTGAGGGCACCAGAAGCCCTTACTTCCCAGCCTTCCCTGGGGTCTCTCCAGACCTGCCCATGCACACAGATCCCCATTTCTGTTGAGCCCAGAGCTGCCCATCCTGTCCTGAGTGCCAGTAGGAGTGCCAGTCTGCAACCCTGGCCCTGGCACCATTTACTCCTGGTTGCCCTCTCCAGGTGACCTTGTTCATCCCTTTGCCCTGCCTGGAGCATCTAATGGCCACCTTACCAGCACCAGCTCTGCCCCTGCAG
The DNA here is from genome assembly GCF_023634085.1 of Falco cherrug. NCBI lineage: Eukaryota > Metazoa > Chordata > Aves > Falconiformes > Falconidae > Falco > Falco cherrug. The sequence goes on along the minus strand of NC_073698.1, from coordinate 110,428,680 downwards.
GGCACCCCCTGGGTAAGATGTAACCAGCACCGAGGTCACCTCAGCTCCTGCTTGTCCCTCTGGTAAGGCAAGCTGCTCTCCCTGCTTTCTGATGATTATAAATTCCCATGAGTAAGTGCTGTTACCTTCACTTACTATACATTGGTAAAGAACTGCTTAAATGATGAGAAAAATCTTCCATGTCAATAGGAAGAAAAGTAGGAGTAAAAAGGAAGTTGTGTTTTGCAAAAGCTTACTCTTTTTTTTTTTTTTTTTTTTTTTTTTTTTTCCTTCTTTTCTCTGATTACTAGGTTTCTGTTTAAATTAACAAGTGATTCTGGCATATCTCACATTATGGCATGACTGACCAATAAACCCCTGCCATGGAAGAAGGCTTAGCTAGAGGAGCAGGACAAGGTTGGTGTGTCCCTGGAGCTTGGGGACAGATGCATGACATGAGTGACTGCAGCTGTTGAAAATCAGCTGACTGTGTCTCAGCACAAAGGGGAGGGACAAGGGGTGCCCTTTGATTGAGATAAAGAGCTGTGTCAGCTGACTGGATCAGCTGGTGGCTGGAAATGTTTCTCCCTGAGTTCATTTTAAATGTGCGGATGTCTCCCTGAGCCAGCTGGGTCATCGTGGAGGCAGTGTATGTATGGTTCAGCCCAACACTAGAGGATAAAAACTGGACAACTAACAAAAGAATCTGAACGAGAGGAGTGGGCTTGAGCTGGCCTCAATCACATGTACAGTCCCAGCATCACGATTATGGAGACCAGTATGTGAATTGCATTGGTATGGTGATTGTTATGCTGTAACATCAGATAACTTGCATGTATGCGCACTCCACATGCGGAATATCTCAAAGAAGCTGGTCAGAGATCTTGGATCCTGGCATATGGTTGACATGCAAAATTTCAGCAATACAAGGAGTCTTTTCCTGGTTTGCTGACCGTAGAGACATGTAGATCAATTTACTTATAAAATAGATTAGACTTTCTGTGCAAAAATTCATACAAACTTAATCCTCTCATTTTCTAAAATCCATTGAGAATAACTTTCTACAATGTTACTGGAATATTGTAGAAGTCACATAAGAAACTGCTTGTGCAGAGATCACTTGCTATAGATCCTAGCTGCAGATTTCACCAATGACTTTAAGACTTGCTAACTTCAGTACAGTTTTGTAGTTCAATATGCAAAATTATTTTTGTGACTGCTGTATTTAGTGAGTCATTTGTACTTTATATAGACCAACGGTTTGTTCAATGGAGGATGAAAGAATTTTATTAAGATGTACCACTTTAATTAGCAAAAAGTCTCCAAGAACAGAAATAGAACTTTTAAATCCCCTTCTGATTTACAGTCTGAGGGGGATCGATAACATCTTCTAACAAAGGGTGTAGACTGCTCTAGAAAGTGTTTCCAACTCTGCCTGTTGTTTGTATATCGTCAGTATCAATGAATAACTGCTGGCTATTTTTGCATGTGAGTATATTTCCTCACAGAATTAATAAAGAGATGTTAAGAACTGGATTTACAACATATATCTATTTTAATGTAGTTCAATGTTCCCAACAGATATGAATTATTTTCTTTGCCGCTATGCTGTTTTACAGTGGCCAGCACTGAGTAATATGTCAATATTTCATCTTTGGGCATTAAGATCCAAGCACAATTAGTTAATAAGTATAAATGAGCACAGTTATTATTTTAGTCTATAAGCTGTTGGCAATCCAGATGAGTGCCAAGGCTCTGCATTTGCAGTGCTGTCACATTTCAGATTGCAATGCTTTCAGTATTAGAGGCAATGCATTGTCTGTATGATCCCTATTAGTGTTTTTGGTTCAGTTGCAAAATATTTTTTAACAATAGGGAGAAGGCTGTAGCTTGAGTATTCCCTGTGCAGAATCCTCCATGGACTACTAACTGTAGGAAGGGAAATTAACCTTGCTAAACTAAATTAGTCTTCATGAATACAGCCTTTCTGCCCTTCATCCCTCATCAGGTCACAACCATAACTTACATGTAACCCAAACTGAATGCTCCAGTGAATGCAAAATATTATTTCACCTTCCAAAAGTGATAGATGCTTACCAAAGTACTGTGCTGTGTTTTCAGTAGGATTGTAAGAGTAACTAGCCCCTTAAGAGCCATGAGCTGAAATGTCGTAGTCTCTTTAAGACTATGTTTTCAGTTAAGGGTACCTGAGAGTCCTGGTCAAAGTATATTAGCAACTTGATTAAATTCTTCTCTGTTTCTCTCAGGCAATGCCCTTAACTGCTTCTGTTGGTTTACGGTATTAAAGGCTTGTCAGAGTTATGGCTCCAGACTTAGTATTAATCACCACTGGAGAGCACCACAGGGGTACGTTCGCGACGCCGATACACTTCTGCTGCCATGTTTCATGAAGGTCAGTATTACCTTTATTGTGGTGGCATTTGTAGGACAGCAGTTCTACCCTAAGATTTTTGAAGTGCCAAGGAACATTACATGACTAGCTTGATATGTGATGGCTGTCTCAAGCTTCCCTGCAGGACTTCTCCTTTTTAAGACGTATATGTGTCTTTAAGACACCTAAATGTGGTCTAGGAACAAGTTTCACAGATCTATTAGACTTAAAAGAATGAAGTCATTATTAACTATATACATTCTATTTTTCCATTTCATTAATATTTACATTAGTAGAGCCATACCCACTATACAGTGGTAAACAAAAAAGCGGGTACACTTAACCTGCTTGATACACTGGTGAAAAATCTGTTATCACCCAGATTGGACATGCATAAACTCCATTTAATTATATTTAGCCTGACTGTACCTTTAGCTGCAGCAATATGAAACGACTGTGAAAGCAGACCCATGGATTATAATTACAAATGAAACAGGTGCGCATACCATAAACACACCTGACACATATCCCTGATTAGATAGTAGATGTGCTTCTGCTTTTCATAAAAGATACACTTCTTTTTGAAACAGAAAATTGTTATTTGGTATTCCTGTTTTAGAGTGTAAATGTATCTATATCTATTTAAAATATTTTGTAGATATAAATCTTCAGAAGAGAGGTATGGTTTACAAGTTTATAGTTACTGGATTACTTGTGAAATGGTTTAGTCTTGCATTTCCAGATTTTAAGTACTTAATTACAGTGAACAGCAAAGCTTTTTTCCCTATCTTTTCATACCTTCCTTTGTTGTTTATCTATATGCAGTCACATAATTGTATTTAATGGTTAACCATTTGATATGAGCCAAAGTGTTCTGGGGTTTTTTGAGGTTTTTTTAATGAGCACTGTTACATGTTGTTTTATGCTTTAGGATGGTAGGTCATTTTTTATTTATTATTTGCTTTCATAATAAAGGGTTCAGAAGAGATGTTTATCAGGGCAATTAGTGACCCTAGGGTTCTTTTGGCTAGGAAAGCAAGCCAAAACAAAATTATAACATCCCAGCATGCCTTCGATCAGCTGCAGCATGCTCTCTGTGGGCTCAGAGAACGTGCCTCTTTGCCAGGAACATCTGGCTCTCAAAAAGCTGATAATAAGTTTGGGATTCCCGTAACAAAAACAGAAAAGAATTATGAACCCAGGAGTAACTTACATAGCTTTTTCAAAGCAGAAGCAGTTTCATTTTCCTTAGGGGTAAAGATCAGAATGAGAAAGACTTGCCAGTAAAGTAAAGCTGGCCTAAACAAATTATTCAGTAGATGCACACTACTGCAGCTCAGAGAATACTTGATTCCACATACTTCTCCATTAGCTTACTCAATAACATTAACAAAGGCATCGAAATCCTGGTAACTACAGATAGAAGCAGTTTAGCAAACACCATGAGTTTTGATTTTAACCTTGATTTACTAAATATGTTGTCATCTTTATACAATTGCAAAGCAATGAGAGAGATTTTTTAAAGCATTATCATTCTAAAAGGAACATATCCTATTGTGTAAGTAGAATAATCAGATAAGAAAAACATTCATGACATAAAGCAGCTAGTTTTTTGTTAAATTTTCTAGGGATTGACTCAGCTAGCAGTTTAAGTACATGCCTGTTTTCAAAGGTATGATTAGTTTCACCGTGGTTTTTTTCATAGGGTTTAAGTTGTGCATGTACTAAAGTAATTTGCTGAATCAGGGTCAATGGTCTGTGCATACAAGAATATCCATACTGGTGCTGTGATGCAAACATTGTTACCTGCGCTCTATAGATAAGAGGTCTTTTATGTGCATTATGTCACCACTAGAATTTAACGTGTATTTTTGGTTTTGCAAAACACTCAGATTTGTAGATCATTATCAAGTGCAGAAACGGCTTATCAGTAAAGGAAACTGGCTTCATGAATTGTGCATACAGGTGAGTGATTCTGTAGTGCAAAGATGTATGCTAAGTGTTACTAAAAGCATTATCAAGTCCTCAGTACAAGGGAAAACTGATCTTTTCTCTGTTGGTATATAGGTTTGTCCTTGCTAGAAGCTGTATCCTTCCGCCAGGTACTGTGCAGTTATTTGGACGACAGTTAGAAGGCTGGCTGGAGTCAGGTCTTGTGCATGGCAGGAGAGCTATGATTGTGCTCTTCAGCCCCAGAAGGCTGGTAGGTAGGCAGTGGCAGTCCTGGGGGTGGGAAGGGGGCACACGAAAGGAAGATGAAGGCAAGAACGATTAAACCATCATCATTTATATGAGGGAACTCCAACTCTTGCTTGTGTAGGGGTAAAACCTCAAAGACCTTAGCGAAATGTGAAGTCAAATAACTGTTGTAAATTAGCAGTAGCTTGTGAATATGTATCTGAATTTTGTTCATGATGTATGTACTTTATAAGCATATTCCTCTGAAACATACTAGCTGTTAGTTGTTTGCAGAGGGAGAATGTTTAAGATAGTTTTTTCACCAAGTGATAAATACACCTGTGTTAAGAGGATTTATTTAGTATCCAAAGGTAGTTTCCTTCTTGTTTCTTTGCTTGTTTCTTTGCTTACCCTCTTTTCCCAACTGCACAACTTAATTATTTGGGGTTTTTTTCCCCACTGATTCACAGAATAAAAGTAAGCAAGCTGCCTCCTTTTTGTAGATCTGTATATTCTTCAATCAAATAATAATGAACTATGGTTGTGGCTTTCCAGTAAGAAAAGACCTTATAAAATATTTACATTTTGAAAGATTTTAAGAGTTACAACCCAACTTCTAAGTAACTCTCATAAGAAATATTATATTCTGTGATGAGCATAACACAAAGTTCCTTAATGGTACATTCCCAAAATAATTGTTGTCATTCACTGTTTTCTTCTCATTACCTCTTTTATGTTTTTCATTTCTACTTTGATCATTCATCTTAACAAAGCATCAGTTCAGCACAGCACTGGATTATCTCATTAGCCAATTGCACTTCAACTCATGCTAACAGCCCCTGGTTCAGGAATATACATAAATACACAATAATTTCCTAATTGTGATGGAATGAATGGCTCAGTGTCCTTAACATAACCCTTTAATTAGGCCCTGCCAAGGAATCTAACCAGATCTTATGTTTGAAGTACTGGCCTGGGCCATCAGAAGCCCATGGAAAAACAGTTTCATATCAGACTTTGAAGCAGTAATGCAGATATTAAAAAAAAAAAAGAAAGAAAAAAAAAAGAAAAAAAAAAGACCAAAGAAAAATATAAAACATGGGGTAAATCTCCAGAAATTCTATCAAAATCCCTCATTTTTTTTCCAGAAAGAATGTATCAGTCTGTAACATGGTCTTACTTAGGTGACGGTTTCATGACCTGATGGCTTTAGCAGCAATACCAATTCATGAATATACAGCCTGTAGTTGTTTTTTTCTACCCACAGTGTTTAACATAGTTTGCAAAATCACAGATTAGACCAGACCAGTGTAAGATTTCAACCTCAAACTTTTATCCTGATCAGATTTATTAGCTTGGCCACATAGTGTTCTTGGCATAGCTAAATGACTGGCAGTTTGAGATGTGCAAACAGGAATGAGAAGCATCAGGTAAAGGAAAGGAATTGATTATGCTGTTGTTACTGCAGAAGACAGCCTTGGTGGCAAAGCAAGGGGACACATTTTTTTGCTTTAATCTTGAAGAGTTGACTGTGACGCCTACCCTTTGGTTCTTTCAACAAAACTGTAAAATGCAAAGCAGAAGTAGAAGGAAACCCAGTATCTGTTGTCAATGTCAGGAAACAAAATTAGCTGTTCACTCATGGATTTCTTGTTTGGGGCACGGTCTCTCATCCCCAGTTTCTAATATTGCCTGACTCGACAGTCACCATCACTGATCATCGTCATAAGACCAGAAGAACCTAAGGGTAGGTACACCCGGTTAGCTGAGCCAGGTATGCCAAGGACTGCACTGTCTCCAGCAACAGGCAATGGGGACAATTATCAGAGTGTAAGAGGACCAGGATGTTGATGACACTATCCAAGAACACTCTTTGCAATCTTCAGTAAACTGCAATTGAGAAACTTCCAAGGCCAGTGATATTTTTGTATTTTACAGCCCTAAGTGGATGGTTCTTTTGTGATGTTTGTAATTTTTTGCACAGATATGCTAAGGAGTACCAAGTTTCAAGACCATTCAGAAATTAAACTCAGAAGCATGTGGAGCCTGAAAACTTACTACACACTGTGGCCTTGAAATGTACCTGTGAAATGATTTTTATAATGAAAAAAAGATCTTTTTAAGGTAATAGTACCTATTTTAGTAATTGAAGGATTGTTTCCTATTTCATTTTAGGAGTACTTACCTGTGTCTCTAAACATATCTAAAGTATATAATAAAAATAGATGTAGTACATAATAATCATATAGGTTTATATACAATAGAACAATAATAAAAATAACTGGTGATATGTAATAGTAATACAGAATAGAATAAACAAATGTCAGTCTTCTGGCACTCATACACCACGACTTATACTTCAGATTTTGAATCTCCAGACAGGCAAAATTTATTCTTCCCTGCCTGCATTAGTGAGAGGGAAGTCAGCTTTTGTGATTGTGGGAGCAAGCAACTGACGACAGCATTGTTTGGAGCCAAGTATAAATTGAGTAGCTGCAATGCAAGCTGACACGCAGAGTACCAGTCTGTGGTTGTGAGCTATTGTGCTATATTACAGCCATTTAATGGCAATGGAGCAATCAGAACAGTGTGTTATTTGATGCACATGCAATGACACAGTCGCTTTTTCTAATTAAGGCAGTGTTAGAGATCTGTTCTTTTGGTTAATGGCAAAGGACAATCTTTAATATGGGATATACCTAGCTCCAAAAATATGCAATGGAAAAAAAATATTCTACCTCTAGACACATGAGGTTTTTCTTTCATTAGGCCCTTGGCAGTTTGGTGTTTTGAGCAGAGTGTTGGGCGTTTTCCATGGGGACACTGGAAGGTCCCCAGGGCAGTATAAGGAGGACAGGCTTTGGTAGAATCCCAGAGTCCAGGGACATGGACTCTGTAAGTAGAGGTGGCATGCTGAGCACACCTGGGAGGTCCTGAATATTCTTGGTTACACCCTTAATTTAGCAGATAATCCATAGCACTCAAGCAGCCCGTGTTTTAGGAAAGGAAGCCTCTGTCTGACTCAAATTTACTGATACTTCTAAAAAAAAAAAAAAAAAAAAAAAAAAAAAAGCACTTCCAAAGACACAGTGTTGAACATTACAGATATCACAATGAAAGAATTAGTAATCTGATATTACTGTGTGAACCATTTATAGTAATATGCTGAATTCTACAACACTTCTGATTTCCTTTGTGAACCATTTTTTTCTGTGCTTCTTCATTTACGCATTGCATCCTATAGCTGGGTTTAGCGGATTAAGAAGCAGAAACTCTATACACAATTCAGAATAGGACTGCAGAAGTCTCACTAGCTGTCAGGTCCTCCTGAGAAATATTAAATCTTCAAATAACTTTCCTGTGCCATGTTTTTCTATGTTACAAGGTTTGCATAAAGTAGACTGTTACTTTAGTAACGAGTAGAAGATATTTTAATCGCAATATTGATATATTTTTCTTCCCCTCTAGCCTTTCAGTTTCTTACTAGAGCCAGGTACTTCAGTTAAAGAGAACAGAAGACTGTTATAACTTATTTCATTCTGTAGTTCACTTTTTATTTATTATTGGATTACAATGGTATATTAGTAAGAATATGATAGGTGGCAAAATTAAATATATATGAAAATACACATATGTGTGTATATACGCACACACACATACATATAGATGTATGAAAGCACTAGACATCAAATTTTGGGTAGATTTTCTTTTTAAGAAAAATATTTCATATCTTTTCTTGAGAGAAGGAGGTATTATTTGACAGAAAGGGTTGATTAATCACATTGGCAAATTTGAAACTGGTCGTACTAATGATTCTTCCACACATACTCTGTGTCATTTCATTATAACTGCTGAATGAATTCTAATGCTTAAAAGGTGTTAACATTTGACTTAATCTCCTTCCTCTGAATCCTACATTAACATTATAAGGTGTCCTGTGTATACTACCTATTCACACAACTTTCTGTTTAGTTCTATTTTGTTTCAGGGGCTGGAGGTGGGTTATTCATTTGGGTTTTTTCTATGATATGACAGTACTGCAAGAGTCCAGGTCCTAGAGTGACTGGCCTCTGATTCCAGGAGGTTTTCAGGGGAATATTATCAATTTGTGTTTACGTATATTGAATGTGTGCTTTCAAAATAATTTTGTCATTCAAGTATTTGCTTCCATTGGATTGCATGTATTTCTTCTTTTGTAATGGCATAGTTTGACAACAGAACCCAAAGGGCCACATACAGCTAAATAGTATTTTTTAGACAGAATAGAAAGCAAACAGGAATTGGCTAAAACAAATCTTGATTTAGATATTGCCTGAACTATTTCTGAAATCAGAGGGCATACGGCATGTGTTAAGTCTTTCCTCTTCCTGTTAAATTACTTGAAAACCCGTCTGCAGGGTCAGCCCAGAGTCTTGTTAGCAGATGAACGAGCCATGTTCTATCAAGTCTGTTTCTGAAGACATTTTTGGTAATTGCATGTTTCTTTCTTATGATATGGTGAAAAGGAACATTTTGAAAGAGGGTAATACAAAAAACACTGCCATGTGATGATGACTGATTTAGTAAAACAGTAAGCTGCACATGATGTGCTTGTTTTGCCTTTTCTGATATAGTGTAAATCAGGAGCAGTTTTACTGCAATAAAAACAGCCCAGCAAAGTGAGGGCATACAACATCGTCCTGGTTTCAGCTGGGATAGAGTTAATTTTCTCCTTCGCAGCTGGTGCTGTGCTGTGTGAGAGCAATGCTGATGGCACACGGATGGGGTTGGTTGGTGCTGGGTGATGTTCATACTGAGTCAAGGACTTCTCAGGTTCTCGGGCCCTGCCAGGGAGAGGGCTGGGGGGCACGGGGAATTGGGAGGGGACACAGCCAGGACAGCTGACCCCAACTGGCCAAAGGGATATTCCATACCATGGGATGTCATACTAAGTATATAAGCCAGGGGAAGAAGGAGGAAGGGGGGAACATCCGACATTATGGCGTTTGTCTTCCCAGGTAACATTACACGTGCTGGATCCCTGCTCTCCTGGGGGTGGCTGGACACCTGCCTGCCCGTGGGAAGTGGGGAATGAGTCCCTTGTTTTCCTTTGTTTGTGTGTGTGTGGCTTTTGCTTTCCCTATTAAACTGCCTTTATCTCAGCCCAGGAGTTTTCTCACTTGTACTCTTCCAATTCTCTCCCCCACCCCACTGTGGGGGGAGTGAGAAAGTGGCTGCGTGGGGCTTGGTTGCCAGCTGAGGTTAAATCATGACAAACATGCAAACTTCCTAGTAAGGTAATGAGCCTACACCAGCTGAGCATCTAGTGAGTGCAGAGAAGCAAGTATGTTTTACCTGCAGAACAAACTAGCAAGAAGAAAAGAGTTGCATGACTGTACCATTAAAGGAACTACATATCTCACTGTCAGAAAACATTTCAACCCTGTTTACTTCTTCAGAGTTATGAACGTTTGCCACTCTATAGGACTTGAGTGACAGGCTATATTATGCATGGATGTGCTATTATTTTTTAACTTGTAGATTAAAACATCACATACATTTAATTTCTGCCAAATTAAACCCCGTTTTTTAAACAGAGATATCATGCATGGTATTTTTCCTAGTATTTCTTGACTTGGCACAGAAAAGAGAAATCTGTTAAACCAGATAACTGACTGTAATCTTGTAATTGATACATATATAATTAATCAAGAAGTTTTAGTATCGTGGGCTATATTGTTTGGAACAGTCTGTTGAAATGTAGCTTGAAATTAACCTGAAAAAGAAACACAGTTCCATATAGGGTTTCTTTATAAAGGAAATGGTCTTGCTTAAAACAAGTATCAAGATAACATTGGAATTTCTATACTGAGAAACTAACAAACAAATTTGGTAGTTTTGCAATAAGAAATGAGTAGACAATTTTTTCTGTCTGTCTAATAAAAACACATATAATACCACATGCTTTGGCCTTTTCTTCAGCATTCTCTTATAGATCCTTTTAAAATGTCCCTGAAAAAATGATTTCTTAATTTTCTTAGACAAAATTGTCACAAAAAGATTGTTTCTGTTAATCTGGAGACCGCATTTCAAAGATTAGCTCAACCTTAGAAAATCTAATCTGTTGAACTGCCAGGTCGTTTTGTCTTACCCTTTCTTCATTGCTCATAGTTGGCATTGTAGACGTCTTTTTTTTTTTTTTTTTTTTTTTGGTAAGCAGCATACATGTTAATCCTTTGGGTTTTTTTCATAAGCACTGCTGTACAAAGAAGCAGGCAAATTATGTCTGTTCCATGTATCCTTGTGATCTGTGTGAGCCACATCTTCAAAATTCAGCTATCATCATGGCTGCGTGCTCCAGTATAGCCATGAAAATTACCTTTTTTAATCAGCTGAAACCTGGACAAAACATAAAGCTTTCCAGGGCAGGGAAACTGAACTGGTGACTCTCAGCAGTGTGCGACACATACATGTGTTCCAGACACGAACACCAGTATTTCGCTTGTAAGCTTTTTAGCAGGAGCTGTTGAAACACAACTGACCTAAGCCAATATTTATCTTTCCAGGTATCAGTAGGATCATAAATGATTATCACTAGCTCCAGTTTTAAAATTACTCTGAGTGGTCCTCAGATTTTGGCTTTGGTTTCAGCATGGCCTCTTTAAGCTGACTGGGCTCTTTTTGCTACCCTGGCTGAAAGTTTGGTTTTCTACTCAGACCTTTGCTCAGAACAATTTATTCTTAACTGTTCATAAAAGTTAAATAAACTCCATGACCCTCACTTCCATATTAATTTATCAGGTTGCTTTTGGATTTTCTTTCAGTTTTCCTAAATTCGTCATGTTCTCACAATTAGCACAAGTCTGTCAAGAGACAGTGACAGTAAAATATCAGCTCGTCTCTAGATGGATGAAGTTCTTAGCACCGTATTTTCCAGGACAAAAAAGAAGAGATGAAAATAGAAGTAGCAAGAGAACCCCTGCCCCAAACTGGCACAGAACCCCAGTGCCACGCGGTGTGATGGGGGTCTGTGTGCTGACAGCTTCCACCCTGCACATCTGGGAAATATTGCACGTAATGACACGTAGAGACATGCCAGAACTGCTGCAACTGTACAGGGCAAACAGCCAACACATACGCAGTGAATCTGACACAGCCTGATCATAGATTGACTCTACAAATAATCTTCTGTGAAACTGAAGGGGCTCAAGGGGCTCCAATGCACTACATGCGGAGCTAGCTCCCCTCTGCACGGGGTGTGCATGGCAGGACGAGAGCTCTCTGACACGTTTCTGTGCACACACTAGACACTTAAACTCTGCCATCTGTTTGGGACATAAGGGCTTTGAGCGGTATGACAGGATTTCTGAACATCTGGAAATTTTGAACTGAAGGGCTAAAGTGGATAATGTCAATAGTTAAGAACTACAGGACCCACAGTCTTCGCCTCGATGTATAAAATTCTGTGCCTCTACACAGGCTTAAAATGCTCTATTCATAAATGATCCCTGAAGTATGAGAAAAAAAAAAAATTTGCTTGTAAATGAGTAGAATGAGGGGGCTTTTTTTGACAGCTTACAAGCATTTCAAAAGTCATGTCACTTCAAAACCCATGCTTGTTTTATAATTTATGAGGCATTACATCTCATTATTTCCTGATAAGATGCATGAAGAGACTAAATCCTCTGAATAAATTCTTCAGTTGAATCTAAAAGGATTCAATTTTTTTCATAGATAACCTGACCTTAGAAAATTCCCTAGAAAACAGACTCATTAGCTGAAAATTTTCAAAGCTATGGATGCATCTGAATGTTTAGTTTCCTTTTCCTTTTCTCACTTAACATCTTCCAAGTGTACAGAATTATCCTAATTCTTGCTAATATTCTGTTGCATTCCTATTTAAATACTATTAAGGCACATGTCCAGTGATTTCAAATCTTCCTTTGTATGATGCTGAGTGAGCCCCATATATAAGTAATACTTTTATTGATGTGCCCAGACATCTCAGGTCTGCAATGGGCCATTTGACTGTACAATATTTTCAGTCTACATCTTGGGGAACATACAAAATATACATAATAGTGAAAGAAGTCATCATAGAGGGATAAGAAAGAAAATCTTGACTGCAACCCAGGCTCAACCAGGAGGTGGCTTGGTATATCCATACCCATACCATAACATGAACCTTATTGGAAGGGTACGACTAAAAGAATGCCCGGTAGAACTATAACAGCCTGACCTTGGGTGTAGTAAGAATCTCAGCTCACATTATCTGACCTGTATGATTTTTTTATAATATGAACTATCTCACTAAATGATAAGGAGTCAACAAGTTCATTCAAATTACCCACCAAAGCTAAAATTATTTGAAAAGTCTAGATATTGAATCTATGAATTTATTACAGATTTTTAAAACTATGTTTTTTTACATTTGTAATATGAAGTATTTTTATTCGTTTTTTTTTCAAAATCTCTTTTGGATGATTCTGCAGTCAGGAATATAGCGAATGGGATTGCAAGAACCTTTTGGAGCAGTATCTTCTGGAATTAAATAGATCAGTTACAGATCTTAATTATTCTCATCCTTCTTATCTTTTGAAAGTTCCTCTGAACTGTCAGAAGTTTGGTATTCTTTAAAGGATTTTAAACACTTAGAATTTAATAGAAAGTGTCTGTTTCAAATCCAGCTAGATAGTTTAAGTAAATCAAACAATGCTACATTACAGAAATTTCAGTAGGATGCTGACAGCTTCAGGTCTTCTGTCAGTTTCTTCAAATTACATATTGCAGATTTTTCCTCTTGTCACTCAAAGGTTGATATTTGATTAAATATTGCCATGTACCTCAGAGTAGCGTCAGAAACTGTAATACTAAACTTAAAGGGCAAGTTCTTTTCCATCAGATTCTGCAATAGACCATAGTGTATGTGGGAAGGGGTGGATAAAATCTGTGTATGTCATGTTATCCATTTGTTGGCTGGACAGTAGTGAAGGAAATTATAGAAGAAGCAAGAATTTTTTTTAACTCTTTCATTTACATGGAATTATGTATAAACTGTCACTGCAGAAAGCTAAACCACAGACATTGGTCAATGTGGAACAGCTCCCCTTTGAGGTTTGTTTCAGATCCTCGGTCCAAAAAGCACCTCTAAGTCAGTTAAAATCTGGCATAACTCACGGACTTGCTAGCAGTGCTGTACAGTCTCCCCTTACTGGTTTGGTATCCAGGTTACCCATAAAACTTGCCTGAATTTTCACGTGGAAAAACTGGCCTGTACTTCTCTCCTGAGGTCTTGCTGGCAGCCAGGCGGATGCAGCTTCCTTATCTCCAGCCAGGTGGTCCCAGGGACTTGCTGGAAGCAGTTGTTAGAAATTTACTCTGTAAGTGAGGAGAGAACCAGGGTCACATCTTTCTTTTTAGTAGCACATAATGGATAGTTTCGGCTAGAGAGAACTTTGTCAAAGACCAGAAATCCAATTTGGCGTGTGTATTAAAAAATTAAGAAGCTCCAGCACTTGTCAGTGATAAGGAGGTTTTTATACCAAAGCATACCTGGAGACTTTAAAGAAATAAATTCCATTAAGAGAAATAGTTGTAAGACCAAAACTTATTACTGATGAACTGTAGACAAGGATAAATGTCTAGCATTCCTGTGAACTTGAATATGTCAATAAATATGTTTGATTAAGAAGCAGTGGAATAAGCATTAAACTGCAGTTTGAACAATTGAATTCAATGAAGCAGATTTTTTTATGGGAAAAAAAAGACAACACATAGATTGTAAATTAAATAACTATCTCTCAGATAATTGGTCTGTTAAAAGAGAAAAAATCCAAGAGAAAACAACAAACCCCCCCAAAAAAAAAAACCCTTTAAAAATGCTTTCTGTAGACAGACACATTTAAAACTCAGAGAGAGCTGAGAGGGATTAAGAATCACTGAAGCCCTGAAATGTATTTGATCAATTTTCTATCTCCTGCTGGCTGTTACAAACAGATATGACTTTCATTAGTAAAAGTAGTTAATTTCAGGTTTTCAGGGACTAGAAGAGAAACTTTTTATCCATATATTTCAATATTCTCAGACACAGCTGCATCATTAAAAGCATTTGATCAATTTAAGATAATAAAGTTCTGTTTGATGTAGGAAAGAAAGAAAAACCCTGGTATATTCCTGAGGTATGCATTTATATGGTAGGCACTACATTTTTTTCATTATATAGTTATTTTAATGAAATAACATGCATATTTACTTCTTTAGATCTAACCTTGGGTTTTTTCCATTCCTTCTTATGTACACACTGTTTTGGATTGCAAATCTTTGTAAAGTAAGTGGTATGGCAATATCAATCTAGTACTGCCAAATGGCTTGTCTTTTATTTATTTGTCTTGTTTTGCTTATAAAAGTTAAGTTTATATCGGTAAGATGTTCTTTGTTTTTCAGTATTGGAAGGAACTACTTAAATGTAAAGCATTGTTTCCCATACTAAAATTTCCCACCACCAAATACTTCAGACACTAAAAAATACAAATTAAGTTATGTTTACTTCAAACTGTATCTATATGCAATGCATACACATAAATACATTATAGCAAAAAGCTATTTATTTCACATGTTTAAATATTTATGCAAGACCTGGGCTTTATTTATTTATTTATTTAAGAATAAGTAAGCTAGTCATTTAATAGCCCAATCTCTATCTGAAATTACAAAAATCTCTCTCAAAAATGACAAGAGTCAGATCAGCTAAAAATTATGACCAATATGGTGATATTAGTTTTCAGTGAACAACATAAAATCAGTGCAATAGCATAAAATGGTGTTGCATAAAAAAATGCTTTATGATGTTTCTCACACCTAACAGCAGACAAGAGGAGTTCAATTTTTTTTTTATTTTTACAATTACTGTTCTCTATTGCTTACATTCCTTAAAGTATGAGAAAGAGAAAGGCACTAGTAGTGTTTTAAATAAAATTTGAGGATGTCATCAGCCTGATTTTCTCTGTTCCAGCTGAACTGGCAGAAGTGTAGACCTAGCAGCTTGTGAAGGGAAAATTATTTTGATAATCAATTAACTTTTCTATAGATGAGACAATGACAATGAACATTTCAGATACAGCAGCACAGCAAACACCAGTTCTACACTGTCCTTAAAATGCATTGTTTTTCTAGAAAAACACTGTACTGTATTTGAAGGTATCCTAATGTTTTTAATATTAAAAGCATTTTAGTGTCTTGTGGACCAAGAGGCAAACCATTATTGTATTAGAGAAAGTGCAATTAAGACATTAAACTTCAATGAAGAGGGAAAATGGATCGATGCTAGTTAAAAACATATAAAAACTTTATTTAAAAAAATATTTACATGTTCTTTCAAGCAAGAATTATCTTTTCACCATAATGATTTTCCTGAAGTTTTTATTCACCCATGCTTTGGACTCTGCTATACATAGGTACATCAGATGATTCGGAAGGATGGTTTCTACTGAATGGTTTTGAACTTTGAGCTGAAGGACATCATGGACATTTTCTATATAACAACGAGGAACTATGATATGGCCTAAAATGTGAGACTATGAAATGCAATTACCAAAGTGTATTTTAATTTATCTATATAGTTTTGTTAGCAACCATAAGTAATGTTTGCATACAACAGATAAAACAAGTAAATTTGAACTATCCATTTAGTAAACATAGTTCTGTGGAGCTAAAATCAATAAGCTAATGAAATTCCTCTTCTTCTCCTCATCTGTTGCATAAGAACGTACCTATATGCAAGCAAGTACACACATAAATATTATTTTAAAAATATTTTAATTCAAATGTATATGAATATAAATTGTATTTCAAATATTAGTTTTTTTCAAATGCTAGTTTTGTAGGTGTAGAAATGATTCTAGTTACACAAGTCACCATGTTGATTTGGCTTTCTAGCACTGGATGGATTTGATAAGCAATTGCATTTGACAGTTATTCTGAAAAGATTTTTAAAAGTCATGTAACAAGAATGCGTTGATTTAGAAAAAAAGCAACTCATAACCCAATTAAAATAAATAAAATTTTGAAATAATGAAATAAAGACATGAAAAAAAAGTTAGAAATGATAGGGACCACAATTCACATTTTTTTATTAGAAAATGATCTGTTAAACACTGTTGGTCTTAACCTCGCCAGGTATAAATCCAACTAACTCTGCAGACAATAATGGAACTGTTCCAGTCTGTCGCAGCTAAAGAGCTAGCTCTAAATCTTTTCAAGCAAATTTTCCTTTTTTAAACTTGTGCTGTCTGAGCACTTTTAAATATGACCATCTGAGCACAGTAATTTCTCAAACACAATAGGTTTTAATTATGACAGCTTAAAATAATTGCTCAGGTAAATTAAAGAGTTTGCTTAATTCCAAGTAGTTTCCTGACTCCGAGCCATTTCTACTTTATTTGAAAAGTCCTTTGCATAGGGCTTTGGTGGCGTTTAATCTTTTGTTTGTCATCATTAACCAGTTCTCCAGAGCACTGCAGAAACTGTCCTCCCCCTTGTTATACACAGAAGCCCAAAGTATTAATCTTGCCCTTATCATCTAGTAATGGACTTTGACAAATTAATTCCAGGGCATCTTGCTCCAGCAGCTTAAGGCAAATACGTAGCAGTCTGCTCTGCTGGAGATTACCATGCTGGTGGTAGAACTGGTAAGAGAGACCTTCTGGCCATGGCTCACCTGCTTCTGTGAGCAGGCGGTGAACCTTCTGTAACTTATTCTAGAATAATACTCCAAAATCCAATGTAAATAAATTACAGTAAATGATGATGCACACAGGAAGACACTTGTCATAACTGCAAAGCACATACCGTCTTCCAAGTGAAAAAATGGGGCTCGGGTTATGAAGAAACCTTTAAATTCTGTCTTTGAAGGGGCTTACCACAACATGAACTAATAGACTGTGTTGTGCACAACTTGGAAGCACAAACAGCAGAGGAAAGGAGAATTTATGAAAATACACACAATTTAGAGTGAGAGGCTGTGGAGGCTGTGGAATAGTCATAAAAGAGAAATTATAACAGCTACTGCATTCCTGCTTTAAAATTAGATTTTACAAGATAACAGAGAAGGAAAAAGAGGCAAATGGATAAAAGGAGCACTCTGATTCCTTAATCCTGAGGCTAGCTGAGCTTCATTTATGCATCTTAACAACAGTCACCTGGGCTGATCTAAATTATATTGATACCAAGAGCTCCCAGAAGACAAGAGTTATGCTCCCTGCATTGCAAGGCTGACAAGAGGAAGAACAAAAGATTTTGAAAGGAATGTTTCGTTCACCTAATTTAAATCAAATAGACTAGCCATTTGAGAAAGTTTTCACTCAAGGAGAAAGGAAGTACTGGAACAAATTTTTGCTTTAATGTGACCACCGTCAGTAGAGTCTATTGAGTTTAAATTTGGGATGCGCCAGATAGAGAGAGCACAGCCGAGTTCTCATGGTTTGCTCTGTGGGGGATCAGTGCTGAGTTTGCTGGATTAAAGGCCTTTGCTGGATTAAAGGTTACTTTCCCTTTTCAATTTATGTGAAAATATTTTATAATTTCTGTTTTTTCATTTTTCCATTCTGTTCTCTTAAGAATTGCTGGAAGAAGTTCTATCAGATTCTAAGAAAGTTTTCAGAAATCCAACCCAAAATTAAACAGTGATATTTACATGACTGTGACTTCTCAGAGGGCCACACCTGCTCTGTAGCAGCCCTGCAGCATGTGCCGTCTAGGTGTATCTTTCCATTCAGTGAGCTGAATGAATATTCAGCACAGTTTCAGAAATCATCATGAATTACCATGCTTCACTGCTTCCCTAGAATGGCTTGCAGAATTTTGATTGTTGTAGGAAGAAAGAGAATACAATTTCCCATACGTAAATTTTCAAATGACATACTATAAATCACAGTGAAAAATCAGTAAAAGGTATCAAACAGCCTTTATTAGACCAGAAATAATTTTTACCAAAACCAGAACATGGTTTCTTTTGAAGGACTGCTTCTTAAATACATGTAGAACCAGTGAGTTCACTAGAAGTTACTGGTATTGTTCAAAAACGTTATTGTGCAGGGTGCAGTACATTGACATAGAAGAAATGAGGATAAGAGAAAGCTGACTAGAGGCTCAAAGATTTGAGCTAAATTTGACTTTGATTAAGGTTAATTGATTAATAAATTATTTTCTGGTGGAATTGCATAACTGGTGAAAAAGAATCAGGTTAAAATAGTTTTTATTGTTTATAAATTTCATGTGTTGCTTAAATAAAAAAGATGGAAAATTCTCCACTGAATCTTGGTTGGCAGGTCCAGACAGAGAAGTTGAAGAATATTTTAAGCAGATAACAGGATCAGTGAGATTCTTCTTTCTGGTGGTTTAATGAAATGTATAAAGACTGTGTTAAATGCAGGTAAGTGGAGAATATCTTTCTATGTCTCTTGGAACTCAAAAAAATGATCACAAATTTTCTTTCAGACTGCCAAGTGCCCAAATAATATATCCAAAAGCTACTTTCAAAAGTGATCCATACCAAAGTTAGTACACAACTGCATTTGTCCAAAATTTATGATTTTCCCCCATTCAATAATTTTAAATTAAAAGAACATTCTGATATTTTGAGTAGAAAAAAATTAACATTAAATAATGCCATATACAAAATGTTCCTATGTAACAATTCATGGATTAAAGTTCTAATCAAGGATAAAAGTACTCATTTTGACTAGAAAATGTGAATAGCGAATCAGACTATCAACCAACATAAATCATACTTCTTCAGAGGTCAACTCTGAGTAGTTCACACTATCTACACCAAGAAAGGGGAAGAAGAATGATATTTAGAAACAGATAGGAAAAAAAAAAGATAGCTAGAATGTACTCAGATACTTTGGATATTTTCAAAGGATACTTACTACTAATGTGTCATACTTAAGTGAAATGGTAAAATGCTCTAAAGCAGGAATATGTAAGAGCTCTTAGGAATTCTGAAAGACTGGCAAATTGCAGCTGTAGGAAGTTTTAAGTGAAGGAAGGAAGGAAGATAATCAGAATTATATTTTGCTCATCTTCAATTTCCAGTAAAACATTGAAACAAATATTCAAGTAAACTATACCTAGGACATGAATATGCACCAATACAGATTTATTAAGAATGAATTTTGTTAAATCTATCTGGTTTCTTTCTGTGGTAACTTAGAAGGGTGGAGGAGACGAGTGCGTGCTATATATCTTCAGCAAGGCTTTTCTGTTGCAGATTGTATTCATTAGCAAGATAAGAAAATACAACCAAACTGAAGGCACTAAAAAAGCATCTGGAAAAAGCATACTCAAGGGGAACCTAGTATTGTGCATTATCAAACTGGAATAATATATGTCAGTAAATTTTTAAAGGCTGTTTTGAGCCACATACTATTCAATTTTTTTAATGAGCTGACTGATAGAAGAGAATAGGCATATTCACTTTACAGATGCTACCCATTTCTGAAAGGTGGCAGCTCTCTAGGAGATGGGTTCAAACGCAGAATGATCCTGACACACTGGAGAAATCAATTGGAAAAAAAACCACCAATGTGGTTCCATTTTGAAGAGTGTCTCCTTGCATAGGCATATGATGAATTCTTACATGGTGAACGGGCACTACTTCAAAATTACTGGCTGCACAGAAAAGGCCCGTAAGAAGGGAACGTACCGAAACTCAGCGTGACAATGTCATGTTGTTTTGAGAAAGACTGACATGCTACTAGGGATGTAAAATGTGAGTTTGTAAGTAAAATGTGGCATAACCTCTCCACCACACAGATCACACGGAGTCTGCCCAGCTCTGGGACTAGATTTGAATAAAAATTTGGACCTGTCAGACAATGGTAGGAGAATAACAAAAAGACTGATCAGTGATCAAGAAAATATGACATAAAATGAAATACTAGAAGTTTTGGAGTTGTTAAATTGATAAAGAGAAAAAGGAGACCTGAGGGAGAGAGTTACTCTTCCTTTATGTAAAAATTAGGAAGAATGAAAAAGCTGTTCTATAGTTCTACCTACATCTACACGTTAATTTTACATGTATGAATTGGTAATAGTCTCAGTGCTGATAGTCCTATTCCTAACATTTGTCAGAAGGTGACATTTGTCACTACAAAGGTCCTAAAAGACGTTGAAAATGTAGTATGTACTATACATAATAAGTACTTGCCCATTTTTTTGAAATCTTAAAAAATATTAACTTTGAATGTTTCTCCTTTTAGCTCCTATAGTAATGCGGGACATGTAAATAAGTTAATAAAATAGATGCTGTCAAATACTCATAAGGTATAAATTCAATTAGATGTATTGAAACTACACAAATTGACATAACCTAAGAAAAAGGTCATTCAGAATTTTTCTGCTGGAATGGCATTACATTAATGGGTACAAGTGCATGCTTAATAAACTGCTCAATTCTAAGAGATTCATGCTTTCAGAACTTGGGCAACTGTTTAGTAAAGCACCTGCTCACAAAATCATGTACAAAACCTACAAACTTGGAGGCTGGTTTAGTAATAAAAACAATACTAATCAGAAAAAGTGAAGATGTTATTCCTGTGAGGAGAAAATGAACAGTAAAAAACTAGAAGAAGAGATGCAAAGCAGAAGACAACTGGTGGTGAGGAGCACTAGGAGGAACTTAGGGGGCAGAATGCACCATTCAGCTGAAGAAAGATTCGTCCTCTGTGGTAACCAGCAGTTCTGAAACTCCTCAGAACCTCAGAAACTTGGAGAGCTGTGAATTTGGCCCAACTTTTTTCCAAACTGAGGTATTAAACTAGTCATCAAAACTCCACTTGGTTTGTAGAAAACATTTTTCGTCCTGCTGAAGCAAGCAGGCAAGCCTCTCTTTTGCAGAACTATAATAATGTGACCAAACCATCCTTTGAATGATAACATTAACTTTTCTATGATTATGTGGGGCTTGAGACATCTACTCCCACAAAAGATAAAAAGTACACACATAGACAGACAGGTAAATGTGCCGCTGCTTGAAACAGACCGAATTATGCAGATGGGTGATGTCCCTGAAGTCCGTGGGGATGCGGCGAGGTGAGAATTTGCGGGATGAATATGCTGTACACCGTTTCCCCAGCAGTAACTCCAGCACAGAAGTCAGAGACCTGCTGACATTGACGGTGTCCCAGTTACTTGCAAGGCTTGGACCCTAAGTTACAATTCAGAACAGCTTAGTTCTGAAGGCTTTTTTAAATCTTTTGGCTAATCTAATTAAAGGACTTTTTGAAAAATCATATTTAGAAAGTACACCTAATTAGAAACTTAATCATTATTTTAAGGATGTTTACATCTTCTAAAATCAATAAGGTAGAAGTTCATATTTAATGAGCTTATAGACTTACTTTACTAGATACTTATAGTACAACTTTAAAATAAAAAAAAAAAAAAAAAGAGATAACTAGAAGAAATTCAGCAGTAGAGACATAAGCAAAAACCTTGTCAAAAAATTTTAACACTTCAGTTCTGGTAACCTCCTTGACAGCAGAGTAGACCAGGATCTGCTCCACTCAAGCCAGTGGAATTAAATTCAAGCGTAAAATCAGGAAAAATTATATTTGATTATGCTCCAAGTTATTAGTTATTCTGCAAAATAAGAGTAAATAAGATGGGAACAGTCTTTTGCACCTGCTAATGGAAGAATTCTCTGTTGTCTCAAGGCCTTCTTGAAAAACATTGAAGGTAATTATAATCTTCCCAAGAGTTTTGCCGCACCTGGAATTATGTTTTCAGGAAGGAGATGTCTGAAAGATATACAGAAAAGCCAGAGTACTCTTATTGTGAGGGGAACATGGCTCTTGCATGTTTTTCCAGACACTCTTCCTTGCATTTGCATTATAGCGTGTGTATTTCATCAATGTGCAACTGTAAATATACCCTTCAAAAAAATGACCTATTGATGAGTTCCCCCAAAAGTCTCTACTGACTATAATGTGTAATTCAATTTCAATTTCTATCTGAAATTAATTATAAGCCCTGTGAGATATCTTAGACAATTGCATTTTCAGTTTTGCTTTTTCATTTTTTTATTAGTGGCAATAAATTCACGCTGATTTTTTCTGAATTATGTTTATGGTTTTACTGATATCAAACTTTAACTGATAGCACTAGTGAGGCAGCGATAAGCAATGTGAAATATACATGAATACACTTACTCATGGTTTATGATTAACCATAAAAAACACTAGGTTTTTGAGCAGCTTATCTTTTTCTAACGTCCTTTATTGTGTCTCCAAGGCTTGGTATTTTATATATTAGGTAAAATATATGCTACTCTTACCACGAATAGAAATTAAAACTACAATTTATTTACGGGACACTTTTATAGCCATATACGTGTACTGCTGGTCATAACCCTGTATGAGGCTGAATGAAAATGATTTGACTGTAAGATATGTTACCCCTGATATCATATGGTTTGCTACAATACTGCATAGGATGCATAAAAAATAGTCACCTCCAATCCCCACGATAATTCTAATATATAGAGGAATACATTTTCCATCTGTATAACTTTTTTCTTACTGCATCATTTACAATCTTTGTGTTAAGAACTCAGGCTTCAGAGTGTCAAACATAATGTTTTACCAGTTTTTAAAATAGCATTTGTTGCAGCTCCATCTAGTCTCAGAGCTTTCTTTTCCTCTTTCAGATAGCCTTAGGCTGAATGAAAAATCTAGGGTCAGGCTTTTCTCTCAGATTGGGTAGCTTGCCTTTGCATCCAATATCTGATATACTTCAACACTAGAGAAGACCCAAGCTCCCAGGCTTTGAAGTTCTGTAATACTTTAAAGAAAGCCCTAAGGCAAATATCAGAGTCAAAGAAGTTAAATCTGTTCTGGACAGGTGAAGCAACATCCCATAGCTACCAAGGGAGATTTAATTAATAAAAACATCTTAGCTTCCTGTTGTTCTGCACCAGAATATCCTCTCATGATCTCTGTCAAGAAATTTAACAACAATTCCAATTAAATTCTTTATTCAAGAGAAACCTTTTGTTTAGAAAACCAGTTTGGGTCCTTTTGGAATTAAAAAAAAACAGTTATCCAATGTAGAGAGAAAGTATCAGCTGAAAGCCTATAAACCCCCTCAGATGCTGGGAGAAGAGTTATAAATCAGAGAAAGAACAAAAACCATACCTCTTAAGTGTTCTGCCCTTCACAAAGCATATCGTTACTCTGCTTAGCCTCTCCAAGTCAATGGTCCATGAAATCTAATGTAGTTTCCAATTTCTTGCAGAAATTCTTGAATTCCTACTTGTCCATGACAAAGCACTACTCTCGAGGGAAAATAAATAAATAAATAAAATTTTAAATTTATCCACATGGATAATTTTGTAATAATAAGTCATCCAACAAGAAACTTCATCTGAAATATGTCCATTAGTCACTCTGTGTGTTAATGTCCAGAGTACCTGTGTTTTTGCACAAAAGTCTGTAGAGAAAAATGTGAGAACTGTTGCAGTCACATTTTATTTTTTTTCTTGCTACACAACCTCTTTAATGCTTCTAATTTTATTATCCTCCTTGGAGTTGTTTTTTCTTCTGCCTTTGTCTTCTCAGTTTATCAGGTAGCTTCATCATCTATGTAGTTTTTCTTGTCTATTCTCTTCCCTCACAACTATGTATACCAGTTTTTTCTCTCTGAGTGCAATGTTACTAGAATCTTTCAAGAATCCTATAATCAAATACATTTCAGTGCGTTATACCACTGAGTGAAATTTCTGGGATTTAACTAACAATTGCAAAGGACATTTTTTTTTTTTTTTTCTAGGAGCAACATTTACTTGGTTTGCTAAAGATGTCACATCTAGAAATATAAATTCCAAACGTTCTACCTTCCTCTTTTTTTCCACAGATAAATACACACACTTGCAACTCATATCAATAAAAACTTCAGCACTGGACATTTCTTTGGGGTTGATGACCCTTTCCAGGGTTGTGGATCATTGACT
This sequence comes from Falco cherrug, assembly GCF_023634085.1. NCBI lineage: Eukaryota > Metazoa > Chordata > Aves > Falconiformes > Falconidae > Falco > Falco cherrug. The sequence goes on along the minus strand of NC_073698.1, from coordinate 110,404,144 downwards.
CCCAGGAGGTTGTTAATTCTCAGAAAAAATCCCTGTTCCTCTGTTTTTATTGCTTAAATATATTGTGTGGAGAATTGCTCACTGCCATACAACATAAATACTGGAGTGAAAAAAATAAGGCAAATTACCAGCTGAGCAGAAACTGATACAGCTTAAATTGACTTTATCTTATGCTAGATGGCAGTTGAATATTACCAGGCGCATCCAGTGCTTATCCTAATTTTAACAAAAATTTCAGGTAAAAGACTGCCTTTTACTTTTCCTTTACAAAGGACCTGAAGATGAATTGCCTTTAGAGCATCAGTTGCACTTCAAAAGCATAAAGTACATAAAGCCTAACAACTGACACATAATGATTTCTTCTAATTTGTACCTCCCAAAAAAATTGCATTTTGGCACTTTGAATTGAAAATAGATCTACAGTTGCAGCTACGCACTATTTAAATTGAATTATTAACCCCTCAATAAAACAGTGTTTATAGTGAAAATAAGGATAGACCATTAAGAATAGTGCCTATTAAAAGCAAGATCTAAAACATATTATTGGGGGGGGGGGGCGGGGGGGCGGAGGGGGACATGTGTTTGTTTCTAACAAATTTTTATTTTTATTTTAATTTGTAGGCATCTCCATCAGTCTCATGTTTTGGAACAGGACAGTCGGAATTAAACCATTGCATTTATTACAGCCTGAGCTAGGTTTGGTGTTCAACATACAACTTTAATTAATAGGTGAAGCAAAATTGTGAGATAAACTGAGATGGACTCCTACAGGTGAAAAAAAAAACAAACAAAACTATGTAAACTTATAATAGCAACTCTGATAGATTTGTCTCATGTATTTCTCTCAGAGACACAATATTTTCAGTTTAAATCAAACCGGCTATTAATTTCTCCTTTCTTCTAAGTTGCTTTTGCAATGATAAGGAAAATATTGAAAAAGTGCATCAACATCTTTGCCATATAGATCACCATGTCATTAACATACAGATCATGGAACAACCTGCAGGACTGAGGGAAAGTAAGAGATCAGCATCATTACATTTTCAAAGGTGCCAAACCCCATTCTTTACTGTATCAAAATTTCTGGTATACCCTATAGAGGTCTGTAGCCAGTGTTGAAGGTATGGGCAGGAAAAGCAATTTTATCAATGACCTTTTGATTGTTTTAGGTTTTGCTATTGTAAGTCCAGCTGTGTTTGTCCAGCTTTTGTCCTGTCATGTTTTCATTAGCTTAGATACCAGGTCTTCTCAAAGTTGTATAAAATATGAAGGAGCTGAAATTAGATCCCACTGGAAGCCAGAATACCAAGTGAAAGGTTACAGTAATTTATTTTCACCTAGATTAGCATGTTGTGTGTTAAATTTTGATCAGATTGCCTTTTGAACTGCCGATTCACTTGCTAGAGAACGATAATACATGCAGACAAGGAAGTCAGTCTTCTGGACTGTAAGCTACCGTAGTCCTTTGGCAGCTGAGTAACCAGTCAGAATTGCTTTTCAGAGCTAAGTGGATGGCTCAGGTCTACCAAAACCCCAGAGCTGGGCATTACACATAAATTACTATGCCACAGTCCCACAAATCACTGAGCTACACTGAAGATACCGAGCAATGCTAAGTTAGACCAGATAAAGAATCAGTTCTGAAAATACATGTCAGTCAAAAAAATATGTTTTTTGCTAGTGGTCACGGGAAGCGTAGCGTTTCACCATACATGATCAGATGTTCATACCCCATCATGTGTATGTTCATATTATACCAATCAGTTACGTGCTTTAGCAGTGTGTAACTAGATTTATTTTGTGCAAAACCTTAAAGCAGCACATGTCTGACACGGGGCATGCTTGGAGGCCTTAGAGGCACGAGATCGTCAGCTGCCCCATGGGTCATTGTGATGCCTTCTGGGTGATGTGTGACCTCCAAAACCCCAAGAAGCCAATGTCTAAGCCCTGTTGGGAAACCTAAGCAAGGTTCCCCCTTCTGCTTCTCCCAAAATGTTCAATCCTAAAGGCTTTCTAAAAGTATCTGAGATTTGAGGTTCTGTAATTCACAACGATAATTTACTTGATAATTTACTTAATTAGAAACATAGCAGGCCACGTTCCTTACTCTCTGCTAGTTAATGAAACCGTGGCTTAGCGGTTCAGTTTCTCACTTAGAGTGCACAGACTCGTAGGCTCATTTTCATCCTCTGTATAACAATATCAAAAAAACTCATTTCTGGAGAAGTGCTCAGGCAATCAGGTGAGTTTTCAGCTTTGGAAAGGTTCACAGCTCCTCCTTTTGAAGATGGCACATTTTCATTACTGAATGAGATGGTTTAGCTAAAACAACTCTAGATGTACAGCCTGATGGCTAAATCATCTTTTCAGTAAAAATTATGAGGGCAATGGTTAACTGTCCCCAACTATATTTTAAATGACAGGAATGATTGTTCTGGGAAATTTTTGAAGAAAATTTGCAAGACTTAGAAGACAACCGGGCAGGGGGAAAATATCACAGATTTTTCCCTTCTCAAATTCTCATTCTCTCTCTATATGGACCCTAGGTACACTACTGAAGATATACCTTAAGATTAAGGTACCACCATATTTTCTTCAGCTGAGTTTAAGGTCTCCATTCTGCCTCCACCCCCAATATATTCTATAACTCTGAGCCTTTATTTGATCTAGGTATTCATGGTGTTTGAGGGGTTCTTATTAGGGAGTTTGGGGGATTTTCAGAGGAATACTTCATAACCACAATAAAATGAGATGGGGAAAAACCCGCAGATCTGAATGGAACAGGATTTTTCCTTTTCTTTTTCCTTTCTGAAAAATGACATTACCAAAAAAACACAGCTCAAGTCAGTCCCTAGCAACTGGTCCATTCAGTACAACATAGAAACCCCCAAATATTTATTACTGGACCACTTTTTCAAAAAAAATAATATGTAAATTTACCAAAATTGTGTTCTGTGAAAACTGTTTCTGAGCTCTCCTTTGGCTTCAAAAATATGCATATTCTTTCATATTTTTTTCTCAGTAAATACATATTTTTCCTGAGATGTTTGCTAATTCAGGGTTTATTGACATGCATTACAATTTTATCTAGTGTTAAAAAACACAAAAATAGACCCTCTCATTAGCGCTATTGAACCATACACAACTATTATTCAGAGAAAAATGTCACTTTTGAAAAAGCACATTTTTAACAAGTGCAGTTTCCAAGTAAGGAATGGTTTTTTGGTGCAATATTAAAAGACTTCAATATTTTTGACGAACTGAATCATGGCATCAGACACAAAAACCTTGGGGTTTTTTCACATGTACAAAAAGCTTTCCAGTCAAGCCCAAAATGCACTTTGGCAGTCTCTAATAGCAACAAAGAAAAAATTTTCTTCAGCAATGGCAAATATTTCTGACCCAAAGTAGACTCTGCTGTTTCGGTTTCTTGCAGTATTACTGCTTTTGCTGGTATTCTTTCCTCACTGATATTTTTCATTCTTTGCTATAAAATCTAATTCCTCTTAGAAAAGTCACCTAATTAAAAGTAATCTTTAGTGCAAAGATGAAAAGGAGCTTTTCTGTAGCTACCCTTTGCCTTTCTACAGAAGTGAAAAAATGTAGTGATATAGATAGTCTATCTAGCTCATACGGCCAGTGAAGGAAACATTCATTCCAAGCACATTTCTATTTCAGCCACTTACTTGCACCCCGTTAGTGCATGAAGAGCAATATTTCTGTGGAGTTATGGTGACATCAAGTGGCTAGCTAAATGATCCCTGCAAATATAATAATACCGATATATATTTCAGATGTTGGAGTAGAAGACAATATAGGGAATTACCAAGTAATATTAAGAGTATCATACCTGTTTGCTATATTATTGATCTTCTGGTTCTATATGGTGGATTAAAATCTACATTTGAGATGTATCATCGCGGTGTATAATCATTACATGCCATTAATGAAAACCAAATAATCATATTTCATTCCTGAGGTAGAGTTCAAAGACAAGGGACTGTGTTTGAATGAAAAACAGTGAATGAAAACCCGTGCTTAATATTTTACCTTGTGCTAAAACATACCTGGGTCACTCAGTCAGCTGCTGTGCACTCATTAAGAAAATGGAGAGAGTGATAATTATCTTCTGATAGGATTTTCATGATGGAGTTAACAAGTTAATATCTACAACTTTAATTGCATGTTCTGGTTCAGTGACAGCATAGCCTCATAAAGGTAACAAAGTCCAACTTGTTCTGCAGTAGGATGATTTCTTTAAAATTCTCTGGTGTCAAAATGTACCCTTCCAAGCCTTTCGAGACCATGACTGGTCCATGAGTATGAAGGTACACATTCTGAAATTCTCCAGTGAGTATCTTTTCTTCACTAGCTTGTTTTTCACTCACTCTCTTCTTAATGGGATGACTTCTCTGTCTCCTCTCCTACAGTCAGATCTTTGTTCTGCTGTTTGCTACCCTCAGCTCCTCTAAACCAGTGCAATGACTTTAATCGCTCGCCATCCTCCTTCAATGTCATGTCAGTTTCCTGCTTCAAAGCTTGCTTGAGCCCACTTGTTGGGATGCCTCCAAGAGATGTTAGCTGGGGAAGAAAGATTCAGTATGAAATCAATAAAAGATACAAATTCTGTGGATCAGAAAGAAATTACAGAATTCAGGCTTATCAGAATTTTGCCAAAATAGTAGCTGAGAAGCACAGAGGGAATACTGGATGGAGTTTGTTTGAATTTATATATACTGATACAAACACTGCAAGTTACTTTACAGTTTAATACAGGGGCAGTATAATACAGTGGCTGTATAACAGTGACCCAAGGCATACAAAAGGTGTCAGCCTCTTTCTTGACTTTGATGAAAGCCTTCAGCACTGAACATTTTACTTGACTAGTCCGCATTTGTCAATGTATTCTAATGACTTCACCTTTGTGGGTGAATCACGTTTACCTGAAAGGACTTATATATATTTGATAGTTGTTGTTGTTGTGTGATTCTCAGAATACAAATGATTAACTTTGTACACCAAGCCTTATTTGCAAGTTTAGGATGCAAATACAATTTTAGTAAATAAAGAAAAATTCTGACATGAACTGTATATTCTTTAGTGGGGACTCTCATAAAAATATTATGTATGAGAAGCAATATGGGACAAAAATCACATGGCTGCATTGCTTTGGAAGATATACAAAATAAAAAGCATTAATCAGTCAGCTCACAGGACTATTTAAACCAGAAATCCCATTAAGTGCTTAAATTGATTTACTCTTCCCTCCCCCAAAATAATAAAATAAAATTCCTCAACTGTCTATTAAATCAGACAATAAATAAAGGTAGGTTGGTAAAATCCTTGGGGAAGAGGGACCTTAAGGCCATCTGATTCATATTTCATACCTCTTCCATTTCTCCATCTTTTTTTTATCCTTGTTAAAATTCATACATACACAATGTCATAAGCTAGTGTTGGTTTGGATTAAATTTATTTTACAAAAAAAATAATAAAAAAAACAATTCATGTGAACTGAGGCCAAAATAGTCTAGTGAAATAATGTTTTTTTTTCATTTATATTCACTGCCGTGTCTCTCCACTGAAGTTAATGCATTTTCCCTGAAAGGTAATTCATTTCAATTTAAATCAATACAGTATCTTCGAACTAATGCCTTCCAGAGATGCCATGTTTGAACAAACAGTGGTACATTTGTGTAAATTAAAAATTTTATTGGTAATTGCACCCCAAAAGTGCTTAGGAATAAAACTTTTTTATTCTAAATAAGCATGAACATAAACAATCCAGAATTGGTTTGGTTTTATTTTGATTTGATATTCAGGAGTTTTATGGGCTTTGACACAGAGGAGGCAAGGAAAACGCTATTTATGTATCTAAATACAACTGGGTGTAATTCTTGCCTTAAAACCCAAACCAATACTTTAATGAAAGGAATCACTATGTTTTGTGTTGGTTTCCCCCCCGCCCCCCATACATTTTAGCATACCAGAGAAGACCAACCCAGACTTGTACAGGGAACATAAAAGTCCACATTGCTTTAAACCTGCAGTTCCAAACTAAACCACCTCCCAGTGGTTCACAACCCCCTCATAACACTTCATGGGCAGTGGGGCACAGGGGTGGGAAGAAGGTGTTTTAATTTGTCCCTTCTTGCTTATCCCAAGCCACGAATCTCTGCGGTCAAAAAAAGAGGCAGGAGAGCCCCGATTTATCAAATACTCGACTGTCATTCTCAAGTTCCTCTTGCAAACAATCTGAAAGAATTTTCCTTTGAGCAGTGTTTTCCAATCTTAAAATTATTACTTTTGAGGGATCAAAGGGATTATAGAACACTGGGAGAAGTCACACCAGTTGCCAATCGCTCGGTTCCTTCAGGGGAGCTGAGGAAAGCAGCAACTGTGTTTGCTGGCTGAAAACGTTTGCACCAGCTGGGGTAACCACCCTCAGCTGCCAGCAGCAGCTCAGCCTCTTTATGACAGGGGAAAGAGGGTTTGCTCTTTTTGTTTCCTTTTTTTATTTTTGCTTTTCTTACCTCCAGATTTGGAGGTCACTTAAGTCATCGGGTAAGTGGGTTAAACTCCTAAGTCATAAACACTTGGACATACAGGATAAAGCCACGCAGAAGTCATTTAACTTTGTCAGAACCTTTAATACCCAGTTTGCCCTGACCAGGAAGCCACGTTGAGTACTTCACTGACAGAGGTATTTTTTGAGTAGGATATGAGTTGCAACAAGAATTTAAATTAAGGTTTATATCGTTTTCTTCTTGTCTCTTCTGTATCTGTAATTCTCTAACAATAATGTATGTGCTGTGGGTTGGTTTTTGAAACCAGATCTAGCAAAGCCAAATGTCCCTACTCATAGGCTACTCAGCATTATTTTGCAATTATTTGCAAGTGGGAATTTCCAGGTATGGATTAAGGGAAGTGACTGCTAGAAATGTGGTTCTGCACTGCCAGCTGTTTCCTCTCTCCTGCTTCTCTGAAGGAGCACTGACTGTCGTGCTGGAAAACTGCAGAGATATAGGCCATAAACTTCTTTCCCTTATTCCTGCTGGACTTGCATCATGGTACACATTTTTTTTTTGTTGTTTATTTGTTTGTTTGTTTAGCCCCAAATTTAACCCCTTCTTCATACACTGAAAAACAAAAGCCTGTACCATAAGTACTGCTTAGAGCCCAAACTTCATCTTCACCATGTCAACTTCTATATCTGTTTGAACAGGACCAGCCACTGGAAAAGAAAAATAGTTTTAGTTTCTACCTGTGTAATACAATTCAGTCCTGAGCAGAAACATCTGAACCAATTCTAAGTAGCTAGGCTGAGCATCAGTGCACTAACATGGCATTAGCTGTGAAAGTTAATTTATCCTCTGTTTATATACAATGTTGTACAATGCATTTCTAGTTCTAGAGACTCACGGTTGCAGAAAAATGTGGGTGAGTTATAAAAATGTGACTTGCTTTGGATCTAGTATTGCAAATGAAAAGGAAGTCCCTTCAAATGTACCACATACAGAAGTGCAGGACAAGATTATCTCCGAATGTGGGTTGGTAGTGACTGGTTTGTTTTTCTCTTGAGTTCAAACACCCAAATGTAAAACATTTGTTTTAAGACCAGTGGTATATTGTTGGGGTCTGCAGCGGGTCTGCAGGTAAGTTAGTTGACCTCAAAGACTTAGCCGTGTACCTTTAAGACAGCCACAAATTGTCAGGTATGTAAACAGGATGTAAAGAACCGGGACTTAGAACCGCAGCGTACGGGCACCTACAGCAACAGCAAATAGCAAGCAAGAAGAAGGACACAAAAACCTATCAGGGTCTAACACCTGCACTGTCTAAGATATATAAATAGTTTGTATAAACAATAAAGGCCATTTTGTCCGACCCTAGCCATGCAGACATAGTGTTTCTTTTAAGTCCGCCTCAACTTGCGTCACCAAGTATATTCAAAGCAGTTTGCCCAGCAACCAGTCTAAGCGTAAGAAGTACAAGAGTCCATCTGTGGACAAGGCAAGAGACCTACACCTGAAGTAATTGCCTTCTGTAAGATCAGAAAGGGAAAAGCATGTGTAGCTAGTCTTAATGGTCACGGCTTAGCAAATAGCACTGCAGTGTAGGTGGCAATGGCATTAACATTTTCCGAGATACCTAGATAAGGGTAAAAGGACTAGAACAGGCATGTTGGCTGCATAACAGTGTATTCTACCACCTTTTAGGTGCCAATTGTCATACAACCTTTCCATGCCTCCATGCCAGTATTATTCAAAATGAGGGAATGACCTGACTTATTTTACTTCACAGGTTTTGAAAGAAGATCGCCCAGCCTAAAGTTAGCTGGTCAGCTCATCAGATATGGAAGTCACCCAAAGTCTCAAGCATATACTTCATTCTTCTTTTTTTTCTTTTTTTTTTTTTTATTATTATTATCACCTTTAACCCATCATATGGTCATCATCCTTTTCAGAGAGAGAGTGCAGAGGGGTGCTGGTGTGAGTCATATTTAAGGATTTTACTGTAAGTAATTTCTTTTCCATTAATCTATTTTTTCCTATCACTCTATCTTTCTGTGTTTAGTTCACTGTATGGATGGTTATTGATCTTTAAATACAATACCTCTAAATCTTTCTGTATGCTTCGGACAGTTGCCTTATTTATTAATAATTTCACGGGGTTTTTTGGAAGTCAGAGGCGCTTAACACATCTCTTCCCTGAGATATCATTAAAATATGCTAACTAAGGTAAATGTTTGAGAGAGAATGCAGACATTTCTAAAGGTTATGATCTATGACAACACTCCTTAGCTTTAAAGTTAGTTTAATTGAATTAATTGTAGCACTGAAGAAACTGAAGAACAAAGAGAGCTCTGACTCTGTATTAACGAGAAATATTTGACCTTTTCAATATGTAACATTTTGATTGGCAAACCTTTCTACTGGCGCATTCTTAATATTTATATTTTTTTTTCCCCTCATGAAAAATAAGGTAGGTATATCAGAAAGCCGAAGTACAGCTGAGATAATTGGAAAGATCCAAGATGGGAAGTGTGCAAGTATATGTGTATATACACTCTTCCATAATTCAGAGGATGTTAGCAATGGGGGCTTCATTTTGTTGGCAAGGCTTTTAGTGAAAAGAAAGAGCCAGACCAAGTTAAACGTAATTTGTCATATCAGAATGTGAATTTCAGGTGTGGTTTGGTTTACGCAACCTTAAAGAGGCCATTTTTGTCTGATAAGAACTGTTCCCTGCTATATATATGAGGCTAAAAATATTTGTAATGTCATTCAGATTATTTATGAACAGATCTGTTTAAAACGTGGAAATACCTTTTAATTTTTTTTCCCCTCAGGGCATTTTTTAACTCTGTAAGATATAATCAGTCTTCTCAAAAAAACAGCAGAAATGTGGCATGTCATAATATTTACCCCAGGATATAAACTTTTCTTCTGCTTCCTCCCTTGCCTTCACTACAGGGCCCATGCTGTTCCTGTTCTTGTCGTGCCTTGTGCTGCGTGCAGCCTGCCCAGCTCCATGAGGCTGTATTTATGTTACTTGTTCCACAGTACCTTGATGGTTTTTGGGGCTCTTGCTCCTCATTGTTACGTGCATTACTTATCAAATATTAGGTAAAAGGCCCTATCATTGGCCTAGGAGGGTTAGCCCTTTCTCCCTTAGAGTTTGCATAGCCTTGCTACAGTCTGAAGACTTCAGGAATAGCTCCCACAATATGCCACAGCTGCTGAGGGCAAAAATCCAGGTGGCAAATTGTCTCTTTTGCCTATGCACTCTTCATTTCGTTAGCTTTTACTGGAAAACTTTACTGCTAAAAAAATTTCCATTTTGCTCTTGTTAAAAAACAAACAAACAAACAAACAAACAAACAAACAAACAAAAAACCAAAATAAAAGCGGATATTGTGAGAGTTCCTGATGTTTACTGGTTTCTTGGAAATGTCCAATTTCCCTTTACATGCAAATCTTCCCTAAACCCTCAGAGCTTAGGAAAGGTGTATTTATACACAATCAATATCTCTTTCTGTAGTGCTGTAATGCTATGCAAAACCAAAACAGAAATTGTTTTTCTTATACAGATTAAAGCATGCCTGAGGCAAAAATCTGGGCTTGTTCTCAGCTGATGAAGAATTTCTTTGTAGGCTACGTAAGCAGCATGTTCCGGGGCTGCTGCTGTATCTCTTTAAAATCCCAGTAAATTGTTTAGAAGAAAATACTCAGATTTTTAGCTTGAATATCTGATTCATATTTTCCCCATGAGAAGTTAAAAGGTCAGTAAGTGTTCCGAGCTGGTTCAGCTTAATTTATTGATACTTCATTTCAAATTGTCAAAACATTAACAAAAGCTTCAAAACCTGCCTTTGCCTGTATACAAAGAATAAATATATTGTAAATAACTTTCAAACCTCATTTTAAATTCCCGTCTTCTGGACTTTGGCTTTCAAGTAGAAAAACTCTTCACATTCAGCATATCACCAGATAACTTTAACCTCTTTGAAAATGGTTTTCAGGAGCCTTGATGGATCTCTTGCTCAGCAATTGGCCTTGGGAAAGTATGCTCTTTATGGTAAGCCGAGTGCCGCACGCAGTAATCTGTCAGAAAGTGAACAGCAAACGTAATGGAAGGTTGAAACAGATCATTTAGCATTGTGACATTATTTGTGAATTTGGCGCGCTGAGAGAGATTTTTGTCATGCATATGGTTGATGTTGATATGGGGTTATGAACGTGCCTGGCTGTATCCCCAGCGTCTGAAGAGTTGTGAAGCATAACTTAACCCGGAGTTATCTCGGCCTCTCTCTGCAACCTTTTGAGACTGGGACTGATAACATCTGCCACCTAAGCTGCTCCACTGAAGTGAAGCTGAATGGCTGCGATGCCTTTCCAATTGCCTACCAAGCAATTTAGAAGGAACCTAGCATCACTTTTACTAACCCCAGAGGTGTCTCCATTTGTTTGGCTTTTCCGGCCTGTATCTTCCTTTCACTGTCCAGCTAAATTGACAGAACGCAGAGTCCCGTTCCATATAGCATGTGTCTTTGTAGGAATCCCTTTAAAAGCTTTAGCACTTAAGAAAAATCGATAGCGCTTATGATGTCTTGCAGGCCTCCCCTCTCCTGCACGCTAAATTCTCATCAGCCCATTATTAGTTTGCCTTGAGTTACTGTTGGAAAAAGAAAGTAAACATTGCATCTTAAAAGCACTCATGTGGCATTGCACTTGAATAACATTGGCTATCATTCCTTAATGAATTTAGTGGAACCGTGTTGATCATATATTTAGAAAGAGAAAGAAGAGCTGCGCAAAATGCATTGCAGGCACTGAGCCAAGTCTATCTATTAGATACAAATCCACTGTGTTCATTGAAATAAATTGAGCCTGCAGAAATACTGATATCTTAAATAACTCTTTAAAATATAAATTGTCATAAATATAATGAACTATATTTTTCTCCAAATATACTTTAAATTAAAGAAGAAAAAAACCACACACACACAAAAAAAAAAAAAAAAGAAAAAAGAAAATCCCTGCAAGATTAATCCATGATTTATTGCAGGAAAGAAAATGTAGAGATAAAAAAGGGTAGTGAAAAACTGAAGAAAAAAACCACATGACTCAGCTACACTAAGAAAGGTGTTTAGCAAACAAAACCACTGAATGCAGAAACATCTAAGTTTCAAACATTTGGTTTCCAAGTGTTATCTTGTGGTTCCTAGGCCTGTGGAGAATTACTTTGTCTTGGAAGGGGTCCTAGAAGAATGTAAATTGGAGCATGCTTCTCATGACAGGGATTAAAAGCAGAGGTCCTATATCACGGTGATGGGTAGGTTTACCTGCTATTCACAGTTCAGTTTCTACTTGTTTGTCGTGCACATCCTTTGCATTTCTATATGGTTTATAAACATGGTGGGGTTTTTTGTGGGGTTTTTTGGGTTTTTTTGTGTGGGTTTTGTTTGTTTGTTTTTTTTGAAACAGGAAAAAGGATGGTCTTTTTTCTTTCTTTTTTCTTTCTTCATTCCCTCCTCCTTAATGTAGTGACAGTGGTTAGAACAGCAATGTAGAGTACATGGGTTCGAGTTTCAATCCCTTGATTTGCTTAATAGCCTTAAATGTTCATCAGCACAGAAACCAACCTAATTACCAGAGTACCGGCTACTTCAGCAGTATTCATGCACCTGTTAAGGGAAGGTGGGGAATTTCCCATTCTGCATGTCAAAGTTTTTTTCCTTAAAATAAAAGTATTAAAGATGCTTGTATTCTGGAATGAGAGTGCAAGCCCATGTATGACTCTCTAGTATAGTGATGACAATATTTCCTGGAAAGTGGTGGGTTTTGGTCATGCAACATTTCTGAATGTTTGTAATCATCTATGCTGATTGAACAGTCCTTGGAGATGAATATATAAGCTGAAACAACAACTTCTTCCAGAAGTAGCCCTGTACAGCATGCTGCAGATACAATCACATGATTTCCTTTATATATTTATTTTTCTGCTTAGTGGGATAGGAGTTGTCCTTTCCGAAACAGTGTGGTGCTCAGAACATGTTTTGCCAATATGAATGGGGGAAGGTTAAAATTCACCGGGCATAAATGCCAGGCTCCTGTGAGATGAGTGCTTCATCCTCACATGGTAGTGGAGAGACCAGCCTGCCTGTATTGAATTTTAAATGAAAGCATTTGTATGAGGCCCTATTTTGTAAAAACACCTGTCAGAGAACATGCATACCTTCAGAGGAGACAAGGAAAGGACAGCCTAGTTTCCTGATCCATATTGGTCTTGCAGCACTAGGCACCAGGTGATGTATACAGCAAAAGTACATTGAGAGTCCTGCTGTGCCCTGTCTGTTCGTTCCTACGGTGCAATTGCACTTTAGCACTTTATCAGTCATGCTGCGGCAAGAGAGATTCTGTGCTCTAAACCTGGTCAGTGACATGACATAAAAAAAAAAAAAAAAAGGGTGGGGGTGGGGGAAGAGTCCTTTAGAACAGATTACAAATATTTACATTGGCATAAGTGAGAAATTTGAGGAAATGGCCCTCTGTATGGTAGAGAAAAGACATATTGAGCAGGCTTCACAAATGAAGAAGCTGTAAAGTGGAATGACACCTTCAGTTTATTTATAGCCTGAATCTAGCATATTTACTGTCAGACTCAAATATAGGGTCAGTTTTCTCTCTGAATCTGCTTCCTGTGGAGCAACATATTTTTTCTCTGTCTCATTATACTTTCACCATCAACACTGGCAATCTTTTACCCTTTCTTAAACACAGAAACGAGTGGCATTTCACACCTACTCTGCAAAACCAGTGGGCTTTGGCATTTCCTATGCCAGAGTGCAATGTGAAGCATGCCCAAGAGAGTTGAGGGCTTGTAACTACAAGGAGTGTCCTCTTTCCTTTTCCTTTGCTGCCCCCCAGACAAGAACGCTTTGCTTTGACTTTGGCAGCTTTAGGACCAGTTTGTAGTTTCTTCATATGTCATCTCATTCTTCTGTGTGTCATACGTAAACTATATCACCTCAGTATTCATTTTCACCTATTCCACACTACCTTCTGAAGTACACTCGCCCATGTTGTTCTCTTTGGTTGCTCCAACATGTCACACGAGTCTGTGACATTCCTGACCATTTCAGATTCTGTTTTTGGTCATTTTACGACAGTATCTTAAAAAAGAAAAAAAAAAAAAAAAAAAAAGTTGACTCGCTCTTCTTTATAGAGTTGTAAGAACTGTAAGTAGTCTAGATAAATCTGTTCTGTGACAGAACATAAACATGCTCACATTTCTGAACCTGTAAAATAAATGTAACCACACGGCTAGTAGGGCAGAACTGGAGACCAGGGAAGGCCTGGCTTTAATCACTGGTATTCGATAGCCACAAAGTCACTAAAGGGTTATTATTGTGACTTAGAAGAAAAAATATATATATATTTAATATACAAAGCAGCACTTTTTGGGGAGAATTATACATTAAAAAATAAATAAAGTTGGTTGTGAAATCTTAAACCATAGCTCACCATGACCAATGAGGGCAATGAAATCCACCAGAGATAAACTAATTTCTTTAGATATCAAAATCCCAGCTGTATGCTTAAAATCCACACCCCTCTGTAGTCATTTGGATACTTTCTTTTTCAATCAAAAAGACCTAGGTTTTCACCCCAGAAACAAACCTTGTGTATGTCAAACAATAAAGAACAGACACTTCTCAAATTTTACATAAAAATTTCACTGTTTATGAACACAGTATTATTACTTCTAACTCCAGTTTTGCAGCAGAGTCCTCCTAGGCTCAAAAACTCCCATTTCCCAAGAGGTGTTAGGAAAGTCTCACTTGTCTCAGGTCAGACTATATAACTGAAAAAAAAAAAAAATCTGGCTTTTTCTCTGTATCATAACATCATATTTATGTCATCAAACTATATTTATTTTTTTATCCTTCTTTCATTGTTAGTATTTTAGGTACTATTATAAGATAAAGATTTCTTCAAAATTCATCTTCTACATGTACAAGAATCATAACTAGTCTGTCATGAAAAGATCTTTTTATGATGTATAGTTACATGTCTCTTCAGATAGTAAACTATTCATTCCTCTTGACAAAACTTCTCCAAATTAATTCTAAATCAAAATAAAAAATAGGTTTGTTTTGCTGAGATTGATACCCAGCATCCATATCAGCACACAATTTAATGTGATGGGTAGTCTTTATTTAGAGGAAACTGAAATACATCGCTGAAGTATATGAGCAAAGATGTTTGAGGATAATTCACCAGTGCCCAGTGATATCAACACATCTTTCACAGTTTTATGAGAGTAATAGAGAAAAAATAATAAGAAGTCAGAAAATCCAGGAAAAGCTGCTCTTTCATATGTAACATCCATCTCTGTTTTTATTGCATTCAATGCATATATTGGTTAAGGTCAAAGACTGTCAGTTTAAATTTTGTGCAAACTGGCGAACTGATTTAAAAAAAAATTACTTTAAAATCTGACAGGCAGACAGTAGACAACCTAATGCATCATTGGAGAAAATCACAAATAGTGACACGACATTGTGTGAAGGGGTAAACCATGTATTGTTTTCATTGATGTTGCAGTATAACATAAACGATTTTCAAAAACACTTCTCAGTCATTTTAGTGGTACTGGAACAAGCTGGCCTGTATCTTTTCTAGTGTACAAGATGTAAAATCTCAAAGTGGCTTTTCAGAAGGTTGTTTTTTATCTATTTGTTATATACTGTACTGCAGGAATATCAACATCGCTGGGTGATGGGCACTGCATTTCCTTTACAAATGCTTGGGTTAAATGGAAGTTATTGACCTTTATTCATCCACAAATCTTCTAATCAGATCAAAGACTGCTGACAAAAACCTACCCAAAACCAACCAAAACAGAAGCAGGAAAAGCTCCAAACAGACACACAACAGACAGGGAAATGAAATCCATTGGGAAAACTTGGTTTGTCATCATCTGCCACTGTTCTGCCCACTCTGATGGGTAATCATTTTGCACGGTTCTCCAGATATCTTTTTGCCCTGTGGGAGAGATGACAGTGCTTTTCATCCAGTCTCCAAACTAGGAAAAATTGTGGTCAAATATTCACAACTGCCAACTTCAAAGGAGTTTTTCCATGGCAACCATACCTCAAAAGCCTGGAGTTGCAGAACTTGCCAATTAGCAACTCCAAAGGGGGCCATTAGCTCCTTCAAAAACATAGCGGACACTGGTTTTAATCACCGTTTGTTTTCAGCCTTGCAAGCCAGCACTATGTGAACACTAACCATGCAAGTGTAAGGCTGACGACTTCGAAAGAAGTTGATGATGCGTGAAAAGAACAACACATCTCAAACTCCATTTTTTGATAAAGAATAATTATCCTCAGTAAATCATCACTTCTAATTTATTGTTGTTTAATTAAAGCAAGTCGTATATTCTCATTATTGCCAGTGGTAAACCATGCATAACAGCCACAGAATTTGCTTGCAGTAGGAGTCCTCAGTTATACTGCTGCTTGGGAATGAACAAGTACCATAAAGCAAGGAGTGTCTGCATAACTGTGGACCTGCAGAAGGGACTGCCTAGGTGTCTAAGGCTTCTGTTCATAAAGAGAAGAGAAAGCGGAGAAAATAAACATACAAGAGACAGAAAACATGGAAATCAAGGACACTAGCTGCTTAGCTTGTAAAATCTTTCTGACTCCTTTGTAGTCTATGGAAAGTTACAGCATTATTAGCCATGAAGCCTAGGTCTGTATTTATTTAGGATTTTCATGTACATATAAAAGAAAATCCAAAGCTTTGTAATTTAAAAAAAAAAAAAACAAACCACAACCAACAACAACAAAAAACAACCAAAAAAAAAACCAAAAACCAAACAGAAAACATAGTCCTATATTTTCATTAGCTGTTTTGAAGTAATTATTTCTTTATTCACACAGATGATGTGCCATTTCTTTTAGAGGTCACATATTTCAGCATTAGTAGTAAGAAAATCTTGAACTTCACCCATTCATTTAAATCGGTTGTCATTTGTGAAGCCCAATTATTCCCATTACCATTTACACTGTAACACTGCTAACTAATTTATCACTTACCACCCTGTCATAAACCCCCAGCTATCCAGCTCATCTTGTGTTGCTGGCTATGTTCATGCCACTTTGACATCTGGTGCCTTTGACAGGAATAGCTGTACAAATTTTGAACATGTAACCAACTTAGGGACCTCTCCACGCAGCAGAAAGGCATTTTCTTGTACATAAAATTGGGATCATTTCAGAAGAAATGAGGCGCACAGAATGTTATATGAAACCTGCCTGAATGCTGACGCATAAGCTGGCTGCTGGCTGGATGTCTTTTCCAGAAGGTGCTATGGCACCAGGCATCCCAGGCTACGATGCTATACGGTGCTGCTGTGCTGTTCCTGCCCCATGAGCCTATATAAAGCAGCCCAGACTCCTTGTCAAAAGCATGAGAGACGCTGGCCACAGCAAGAGGCTACATCACCAAGGGCAGCTGAGCAAAGCCCTGAATCAGATCATGAGTCTTGACAGATCAGGAAAGCAATGGGAACAAAGTAAGATGATGTTTTAGCAATTTTAAAAGGGATTCTCACATCTTTATTGTT
This sequence comes from Falco cherrug, assembly GCF_023634085.1. Lineage (NCBI taxonomy): Eukaryota > Metazoa > Chordata > Aves > Falconiformes > Falconidae > Falco > Falco cherrug. Next base: position 110,387,002 of record NC_073698.1, on the reverse strand, counting down.
CTCTCTCCAGTAAAAGCCTAATGAACTCATAGCTGTACTTGTCAGAAGCAGTGCTAATTAAAGTTTCTAGTACACCTGTTTGAGTAATTCCAGTCTCTTAAAAAGACTTTCAGTGGTTCTGAAATACTATCTGAGGGCCAGACCCAAATAAATAATACTTCTTCTATTATCGTCTCTAAGCCAAAAAAATTGGGGTTATGAGCACCCCTAAGGTGTTACTATGTTTGCATATGCCTGTTCAGTGCCCACCAAACAGAGCTCATTTAATAATATTAAAGTCAGGCTCTCTCTCTTTCTTTCTCTCTCTGAGAGGAAGCTGAGGAAATTTCATGGCATTTCAGTTGGACAGACGGTGCAGATTTTCTGGTGTACTGCTTACTAGCATTTCACTGTTTAGCAGCCCAGCTTCACAGGGGAAGAGATATTATTGCTAGTCCAGACCATGGGGCTTTTTAAAATACATTTCCTATAAGCAAAGCCTGGTGATGTACCCTTTCTCTGAATCGGACATCTGCTGCTGGAGTCCACAGCTATGGCAAGAGAAGGACTGATATCATATCAGTACACAGGTTTGAAATGGAAACCTCGAATTTAGAAAAAAAAAACAAAACAAACAACTTCATGGGAAAAATTTATCTGCTGTAGATACAGAATGTATTTGACTGCTATTTGTATGATTTTTGTAGTGCCCTGGCTGAACTGCGTTCTGTGATAGTACACTACAGGGCCCTGGCCATATAAAAGTAGGATGAAGACTAACTTGAAGGGAAGGTAAAAACTGCCCCACAAAGGTTTCCTCTTAAACTAAGTTCCTAACTTGTGAGCTAGTCACTCTTGGAGAAGATTAAAAAAATGATCAATAAAAGAGAAGAAATAGGTCAATTATATTTTTCTCTTCACTTCTTTCTCTTCATATTTGTAGGGTTTTGTACGTTCTTTGAAAGAGCAGGTTGAAAAAGACACAGTAATGAAATTTTAAAACAAAGAAAATACTATGTCATCTTTTGTTTGACACATGCAGGTTGCTTTTAAAAGTAGCAGTCACAGGAAAAAAAAAAAAAAACAAACAACATAATCCAACTTCTTGCAAAACCAATAGTGCCAAATAAAAAAAAAAGATAGGGTCTTTTTTGGTTGTTTTTTCTTAGCACTACATGAAAGTCCACAGCAAAATTATTTCCCGAGGTATGCTGCTTACATACCCAGTGATGGTTACAGGTGCATTCACAGTCCAGCTCTGTGTTGCCTTTATAGGTCTGTTTTATACATGATGTTCTTTGGATTTCCTACTGTGGATTTCCTTCATACCCCATGGGAGCAATGGGCAAATGAGTCCTCAGTAGCTGTGCACCAGCTACGGCATGGGCTGCTATATGTAGGTAGATAAGAAGAATTCTCCACTTACCACACCACAGCCCTCTGCTGATAACAGTTCTTCTCCAGACCAAACCTTATCTTCCCTCTGTATGATATAGTAGAAACAAAGTAAGACAAAATATATTCTGAGGGTGGTAGTTTTGACAGAAGTTATATCGATTTATTAACAATGTCAATACAGACAGATGTGCACAGATGTGTGCCTTCTTCAGCTGTTCTCAGAAACCAGCTCCTGCCTTAAAACCCTTTGTCAATGCTTCTACTATAAGGCTGAACCTTGACTAATGTGCCCGAACAAATTCAGGGTGCTTTTCCATTAAATACTTAAACATTTGCTGGAAAGGAACTAACAGTTAAGTGTGTTAAGTATCGCAAAGGAATGACCTGGATCCGATCTCACACATTTCCTTATGCTTCTTTTCACAATGTCTGTTCAAGTCATTTGCACAGACTGGGCCAGTTTCCCCCAGTGACATGGGAGCACACCCTGTCTGGTGGGTAGGACGTGCATTTACAATCTGGTCCCAGCTGAACCAGTTATCTGTTATTCACATAGCCCTTGGTAGAGGTATTTAAAATCCACTGGAAACCTCTCACATGGTCTTTCTATCATCACACTCATTAATCTATCTGGAGAATATTCATTTGATACCTGTGACATGATGTTATACAGCACTACTGCTTCAAGCCTATCATCACTAGTTCTTGGAAAAAGAAACTAAACAGAAACATAAGAAATAGTATGGTCCTATGCTGTGTTTTTACCTGGCAATTCCAAGGCAATTGCATCCCAGGACTCAACAGGGACATGTCCTACCACTCGAGTCTCAATGCATACATAGAAATCATCTGGCTCCACAATATTTCGTTTCTCCTTTTTCCTGTTCCTAAAGAATGTATGCATATGAGTTGTGTTTAGCAGCGTGCTGTCATCTTTTCTACTTGTGCCCTTAGATTTTGTTTCTTTTAACATACGCTTCATTTATAACATAACTTTATATCAGATATATCAAAAGCCATATATTACTTAACAATTCTCATCACTCATGAATTCCTCACCATGTATCAATATCAGAATCAATCCCAGGCCATTTTGAGCTCCTGCACATCCTTTTCTTTCTCTTCAAACACGGTGCCAATAATTCTATTAACCTTCTTGCAAGATCTGTATGAATTCACTATCACATTGAGCACGTCTTGCACCAAAAATCTGAATTCCAATTACTTTGTGGGGCAGAAATACCCTTGTTGGTGACATTGCTACACTTTGGAATCAAGACACAAATATTTCCTGTAGCTGTATCCTTGACCTGTTTTCTCCCAGTAAAGTTTTTAATTATCTTTTTCCCTTCCTGCTTCTTTCTCCACTTGCTTTTGTGCTCTTTTACTGAGTCGTCCTGCAAATCTCGTGCAGTCAAGTACCTCCATAGTGCTCTTCTAGGAGGCCCCAAAAGCTGAGGGTCAGAAGCACTTTCCAAGTCATGATCCCATCACTGCAGTTGAGAGCATCTGTGTACCATGTTGTTCAGGTTCTTGGAGTGAGGAAAGATGGAGTAAGTTTCTTCAGACTGTTAAGGGCCCACGGTTTCCAGCTTACTACGGAGAGGTGGCTGTACAGTGTGCAATGAAGTCACACCTTCCTTCTCAGCAGCCTGTTTGCTTTAGGAGGGACTTCTAGTCTGAGGATCACTGCTGTAAGCTATCTGTTTCTGTTGTTCCAGTCTTTTAGCACCTCAAACTCAAATTCCCACATACCACCTCCAAGGATTTAGTTGGGTTCATTTTTGCATTCAGAATGCTCTGAAATTTTCCTGAAAACTTTCTCTCTGCATACCCTCCCATGTCTCCCCTCCAACCCCTAGCCTTTAATTACAACTCCATACCTTCATTCCTCTCCTGAAACACAGATTTCTTGCTTGCAAATCATCTGTCACTCCATTCCGTATTTCTTGAAATATCACCTTCACAAAGCTCTTCTTTCATAAAATCACTGTCCATACTAGTGTGGCTTCTTCAACTTCACTTGGAACTGGTGTCTCTTTTAAAAATTAATCTTCTATGTAGTTTTATATATATTTTTTAAATACATTTTTGTCTTCCTAATGATTCACAGTTGTGTCTTGTCAGTATTGTTAATCATTGTATACCCAGACATAATCCTGTAGGTACTGACAGACTGCTAACCTCCTTTTCTGGACTGTTACTTTTGAAAGAGGCATTTAAATAATTTCTTTTAATTATTTCACCTTTTAGCATAGCTAGTATGCACTCAGTTACACCTGTATGTAACCACAAATGACAGTAACACGTGTGGTTTTTTTAAAGTGAGTAATGTTTTTATTTCACTTATCTATCTTATCTGTGCTACCTATATGTCACCTTTTCCATGTGTTGTAGATAAAAATGTGAAAAATGCATGCACTGTCAGTAGTAATAAACTCAGCTCCTCAGGGTAAAGTTCATCATACATCCTACACACCTGGGTGGTACACCACCAGAACAATCCCTAAACTACTCATGTATTTTTTGTTGAAGAACAGACTGTATTTTCCTAGTCTGCTAGTTCTTTCTAAACAAAATTTCTGGGTTTTTATAGCATCACTGTCATTTAAACGTGTATTTTACAAAGACCAGCAGGTGATTCAAAGGTAAAAGTATTTCTCCTTCATCGTATGTCACATATTATACTAGCACTTGTAATTTCACACACTTTAGTCACACACCTTAAAGCAAAAATTCCATCTTCACTGTGTCAGAGCTCATTACCAACTGCTTTCTGATAGTTTCATATACTGCTACTGTCAATAGTGGTTCTCGAAACCATGTCAATTGAAAAAGATCAGAAAATCCTACATTAAAATTATTATGTGCAACTGTGAAAAAATATATTTGTTTCCAAGAAAATGTGCTGATACAGATTTGTAAGGGGTCTGCTTTGACTTTTATTAATTAATGACATTTTTCTGTTGTCATTATCTGCTGTTAATGGACAGGAAACATATAAATACATTTCTGATACATGGTATCATTCCTGTCAGTGATTTTGTAAATACATATGATGGCAGCACTACAATGTACATGAAAGTTAATAAAGAAAAGTGTCACTGAAGCTGTCTAAATTAAAACTGGAAGAAATACAAACAGGATTTAGATTAACTGAAATATATTAATGTGCCTATATTGCATGGAAAAGCCAAAGGTAGCCAACTACAAGAAAATTTGCCCATCAATAGAGTATTATCTGAAGGTTCTACAGGATTATACAACATTCTATTGTTCTTTCCATGCCTGCTGGTATATTGTCCCAGGCATCTGAGCATTTCTGAAGTGGACTTCCCACTGATTTACCTTGTAAGAATGTCATGACGGATTATGCAGAAAATGAGAATTTTATGATACACCCTACACCATCTTTGGCAGTAATAGCAGCATTGTACCATTGGTACAGATTAAAAGTGTCCAGATAATAAAAAATTAAACAAACTTGGAGACAATGCAGACTAAGCTGTATTTTTAGGTTTATTGTTAGAATACTACTAAACTCCAACTAGCCATGTTGTCTGTGTCATCTTCCTTTTCTTAGTTTGCCCCCTCCCCCTGCCAGGATTTCACGGGTGCAAAGCATAGTTACTTCAGTTACATCCATTCCTGTGTGACTGCATGAATCTGGGAAGAAGAACTGAGTCTCCAGAATTCTGTAGAACCACAGAATAATTTAGGTTGCAGGGAGCCTCTGGCCATCTTCTGGTCAAATCCTCCCTTACGCTTACAAGGTAAGGACACGTGCGAGCTACAGGCGGTGGGAGTGGAATATGAATTAGACCAGTGAAATGCTCTGGAATTAAACAACTCTCCATCATAGCTGAACTGTAAAAATATTACACACTTCAAAAAAGAGCTGCTGGAGTTGTGGAAAACGAGAATGCTTTTAGCGGCATCTTTGCGGGGGTTGGAGAGAAACCCTCCCTGCTATGTGACACTATTCATTCAGCCAACACCTGGTGCATTCTATTGTTCTGCTAGTTTAATTTGCCACTACAGACTGAAAAATTCATCAGTCATCTTACAGAGATATCACATTGGTTTTAACTTTGATTGTGACAGCTTAATTTTGGTTTGCAGAGATGATGACCTCCTTTCATGTTTTACCTGATTATTTTTTCAGACTGATTTAGAATCAGTTTCTTTCACTAGTTGGAACAAGGAAAAGTAAAATGACATTTATTTTATTTTTTTTTTCCAGGCTTGAATTTATCCTTTGTGTAAAAATGCAAAAGAATGACAATTAAAAAATATGTTTTATATATATATTATATATATATATATGCACATTTACAGAGAGATATTTTTTTACCTTTACATAAATCTTGGCTGCCCAGTGATCCTGAATTCTTCACTACCCTTTTCTTCCACATCTGTAGATGTTTCTGACCATTGGAAGTTTACCGTGGATCTGTTGACTGTGGAGAGCACAGACATTAATTAGTCTATAGAAATATTTCTGATTAATCAGATTCTGTACCCCTACACATCCAGGCACATTAAGATTTAGGGGGGAAATGTATAGTGCAAAGATGAAGGTGTGGAACTACTGAAGACCCTGAGCCTTCCATGAATCTTTTTATGAAATGAAAACAGTATTTAATATATTCACCTGCCTCTTCCTGATGTGGGGTTGGCTTTTCACAGTCTAGGGATTGCTTTTAAGAATAAAACAGTAATGGAAGTAGTTTTTTAGGGACAAAATAATAATAAAAATAAAAGCCTGCTTTAAAGAAGTGAACAATTTATCTCCTTTTAAACCCCTAAATATTAGTTCAGGACTTGCTATATCTTTGGGTTTATTTGTTTGGTTTTCTGAATCTTAATGGAATAACGTAGACTAATTTCAAAAGGAAGAAATAAACAGCTAAAAGAATGGATAGTCTGGGAGATGTCTCATCACAAAGAAAGAAAAAAATATCAAACAAAAAAGAGCCACTGACCCACAGAGCTATTATCTAGGAAGATTCTTTCTGTTTGAAAGATTATGAACTATAAATTGCATAAGAATTGTTAGGAACCAGCTCAGTTAATCTCATTTTGGTTTGTTGTGTGTTTTTTTTTTTTTTTTTTTTTTTTTTATAATTATTATTAATTTATTTATTTTCTATGCTGTTCTCTTTCTCACTGCCGTGATGGAGAATCAGCCTGCCCTTATTTTCACTCCTCAGTGTTATGCCCTTCTAGTGCACTAGGTTGAAACACATTTTTTCTTTGCTTGCTATTCCTGTTGGAAATCTCTTGCACCTGCAGGCAGATGTATTCACAAGTACAAGGCAGTTCTTTCCCTGACATGTGCTGAACCTGAAGGATGTGTAATGAAAAGCGTTAGTATTCTGCTTTTGATAGAGAGTCCCTAGGAGTAACCTTCAAAAGGTGCAAACATGTAACTCACTGGTATTACATGGCTCCCCTGGGACCTTGCTACCAAGAGTACAGAGATTGCAACAGAGCCCATGAAGCTGTTTTAGTTCAAACTGCAGCCTTGCAGGATCCTAACTCTGGAGACCCACAGCCCGCATTCCAGCTAGCCTAGTGGTCAGTGTGCATCCCTTATGGGATGTAGCCTAAATACTACTCTGCACCAAAGCATTGCTATGGTACTTGCTGCTTTCTTTCTACCCTCAGAAATATTCTGGATCACCTAAAAATGCTGATTACTGAGACCCAAGCTCTTCGTGCTGTGAGGTCTGCATCTTTTCACAGGGCTGGCAGGAAGAACCCTCTCATGGACCAAAGCCTGACCTGGACAGTCAGCAGTGGGCTTGGGCTTTGCTGGTGATCTGATTCCATCCTGTAAACTGTCTTGGACAAATGCCTGTAGGAGTCTGGGCAAGTCACTCCATGTTATAGGACCCATAAATTGTTACAGTATGGTTTCTTATCTGTCTTGTCCTAAAACCATCAAGACTTTACCTTGTAAAAAGCACTTGCCATTTCCTAGAGACTCCCTAGACTGCATAGGTCAGGAGGATGATCTTGATAATGTAACAATCTGCTTGTGTAACATCATTTTTTTCATTGCAAAAGTTATTTTACAGAGGGGTTTATTTACCGTGTGTACCTAAGAGTATCTATATTTAGATTAGTGTACAAATGCTTTAATCCATTTGCTTTTGGAATGCAAATTTACTGAACAGAATTCATTTATTAATGAAGCTACGATTGTGCAGACAGTGGCCGACTGAATTAAAACAGATGGAATCAACAGATTTAACTTAACTGGCATATGACTTGCTGATTCAAAATGAATTAACAGATAAAGGCAAATCCTTCATTATTTAAGTTTTCAAAATTTTACTTCTCATTCTACATAATTAAGTCTTTGGGGACTTTGGTGGTTTTGGGAGACAAGTACAAAATACATACCTCACCTGCGGATTACATTGCAATGATGGTATTTTCAGTAACACAAAGTGTGTGGAAAACACAAAGTAAGTGTGTGGAAAGAAAACACTTATACTTAGTGCCTTAGATATGAGGATAAATATTTTGGGACAGATATATTTTCTGCCTTATGAGAGAAAATATAACATTATTAATTATCAGTTAAGTAAATCTGAGCCATAGGACATGCTTGCCTAGAGCAAACACACAATACAGATGCCTTAGATAACACCAGTGTCCTTGAGTACTGAACCCCAGCAGTTCAGCCTTGCTTGGCAGCCTCGCTATGACCTGTGGACTTCGAAGACCTGAGAAAGGAGCTTCACACGACTGTGTGGTGCTCCACGTGGCTAGTGCTATGCTCTGTGTTATGACAGACAGCTTCGGTAGAGTACCTGAGAGACAAAAGATTAGTTGTAACTTGGAAGAAGATTGACATTTACTTCGGAAGCATTCAGCCACACAGAATAAACTATAATATGTATCTATATATAACTAGAATACTGTGGTGGGTTGACCCTGGCAGGGTGCCAGGTGCCCACCATGCTGCTCTATCACTCTCCTCCTCAGCAGAACAGGATGGGCAGTAAATAAGATGGAAAAAACAACAACCCTTATTTGTCAAGATAAAGGCATCTTAATGAAACAATAGCAAAAGTTGCATGGACGGAAGTGAAGGAAAATCAAAAGATGTTATTCCTTACTTCCCACCAGCAGGTAATGCTCAGCTGCTTCCCGGGAAGCCGGGATTCAGTACGTGTAACACTTGCTCTGGAAGACATCACAAATAACGAATGCCCCCTTCCTCCTGTTTTCTCTTAGCTTTTATTGCTAGGCAGATGTCATATGGTATGGAATATCCCTTTGGTCACTTTGGGTCAGCTGTCCTGGCTGTGTCCCCCCACAAGGTCCTGCCCACCCCCAGCCCACTGGTGGCAGGGGGGGATGCTGGAGAGACAGCCCTGGTGCTGTGCGAGCGCTGCCCAGCAGCAGCCAAAACACGGGTGTGTTATCACCACCTCTCTGGGTACCGGTACAAGCACAGCACGGCGAGGGCTGCTGTGGGGCTCAGCCAGACCCAATACAAACATAATGTGCAATAGTTCCAAGAGAGAAAGAGGCAGAACACAATACAGTACAAGAACAGCTTTTCTTTTCTGAATGACCTAGAATAAAAAGTGAGAGGTAAAACCTGAATGGAAGAAAATTGCTCTGGGAAGCCCCAGTGTTCAGAATGTGGCTATGGAAGACAGCCAGTGAAACGTCATTTCAGATACGTGCAGTCACAGAAAGGGGTTGGCCTGGGTCTCACTGCGGGGAGGAAAAAAAAGAAAAAGAAAAAGAAGAAGAAAGAAAAAATCACAGAAAGAATATTTTCAAATGCTGAATTCAGAGCTTCAGCACTGCCTGTATTTTGAAGAACAAAGGACGCATAAGGAGACTTGCACAAAAGCCAGGGTGTCCTTAGGGAAATCTCAGCGAAGGAAAACCATGGCACCCGGTAGTGAAGCTTATTCTGCATATTGAATGAGGTCATGAAAAGAAACAGTTTTGCCAGCCATCAAAGCCTCTCTGGAGAACTCAAGAAAAAGCATCAAAATGAGGGAGCAGAGCTACTGACCAGATTAACTAAAATGTTAATAAAAACACTTTTATTGTTCCACAGCAAAAGTCAAGTGTTCTGTAGGTGAAAACTAAAGTCCTAGGACAAGAGTTGACCAGGAGCACATTCCTCTCTGTAGAAATGACTAGTGATGTGCAGAAGTTTCTAACTACCCACAGCCCTAGAGACAGAAGATACCAGTATTGAAAAAACCCAGTCTTCACGGGCACAGTCATTCAGAAATTGTGTAGGGTGAAAAATAAGTTTAAAAAAATCCAGCAACTTATCTTCTGTTTAGTTAATGGAACAACATATATGTACTGTGAATGGCATTTTTTTCAGATAGGCCAACTGTCTTAATTAAGTATAAGTATGTATAGAGGTATATTTATATTTATACATGTGGGTGCATGTGTATAAGTGCATGTGTGTGTCTGTGTGCATGTATAAATAAATATATATGAATGCATTTCTTGAAAAGTAATTTGAAAAAACTACAGAACTGCTTACATAAATACTTCCAGCCTTTTGCAGACCTGTTACTTCTGAGCTTTGAAGTGTAGGTGTACACACAATGTTTCAGGACAGTGGATCCATAACCTATGTAAAATAAAAAATCAAAGTGTTTAGGAGAATAGTAGAATAGCAGAAAATAATACTAAGAATGAAAGCTTGGTCATACTGCAGAACTGATTTTTTATCAATATAAGATGTTTTTAAAGTAGTTAATGTGACAAAGTCCTAGATTGTGTAATTAATCTTTTGAAATATAATTAAGATTTTTTCATTAATATTCAGCACATCCCCAAGAAGGTGAGGTAGTGACTTGTTTTGTCAGCTGATAAGTTATCATTCAGAGAGACAGTGGGCATCCCGTCTGTGCACTTTCCAGTTTCTGTGCCATTGCAAGTGATTTGCACCCATGATGAAGTTAGGCATGACTATGATTCTGAGGATAACAGGAATTTTTCTGCATGCTAACCATAAAATACAAAGCTCTCTTTATCTTCTTTCAAATTAGTTAGCATAAATATAAATAAATCACTAAGCATTTGTTTTGAATCTTATCATCATAAGGCTTTAGTTGAATGATGACAAAAATAGTGTGACTAGTGAGAGCAGATCTCAGTGTAAGGCCACCACTTAGAGAAAAAATAAAATAATATAAAAAAAAATCATTGTTGCAGCATAAGGTATGGAAGCTGTAAGAAGGGTATTCTCACAGCCTTCACTCTTTTGGTGGAGTTGAGTAATTATTCCCTTTACTCATGAAGAAGTTGAAATGGAGAGTCCATTCCACCTTTCAGAACAAATTAACAGACACTGAGTAGTAAACTGGTTGAATACTGCTTTCTCAGGAATTTAGCAGAGGACTTCTTTAGCAGTATTCAGAACATGCTGTTGTAACTTTTTCTTTTGCTCTTTCAAACCAGAAAACTGGAAGACTCCTATGTAGCCAGAAGTAGAAGGAAGAGGGTAAAAAGGGAAGGGTGTCATAAAGACAAGTTGGGAGAGCATCTAAACAGCACCATGCAATATGGAGCAGATTTGGCTGCTTCACATTAACAGTAGCTTCCTTCCAGAGATTTCCTCATAGCTGAGCAGGATGGTTCTGTCTAGATAGTGCATGAATTGCAGAGCAAAGCATATATCTGAGCCCCTCCAAGGTTAACAGGTTCTCACCGCTTCCAGTTCCCAGGCTAGATATTTGAGATCAAATCATTGACACTGCATGCCATGTGAATTTATCGTGATCAACACGTGAAGTGTACGTAATAACAGCCAGTCATGGCACTATCCTGGGAGAAACAGATTTCAATAGTATTGAATACAGCTACATTTTGATTGGCACAGGAGGCAGCTGTTCCTCTTACCAGGAACTAATTATCTGTGGCTGTATCCCATAGAGACATCTAAGGTGGAAGAGCGTTTTTTTTGATAGTGTTTCATACTTGCAGATTGAGAGGAGGACACAGGCAGTTTTCAAATAATCCTAGCAACATGCAGTGTATGTACTCCTTATAAGAACTCCTACAGAAGCAACGTCTTTTTGGATCTGTAAAGGTGATTTATTTATGAATTGTTTACACTTGTGCAGATGTAAAGGCTGGAAAAAGTAGGTAAGTGATACACATCACATTAATGGCATTGGATGGTAGCTTTAATTGGGAAAATGTTATATCCAAAAACACTGCAAAACTATTTTTGTTTACTTCTTGCAATAAGTAATTAATAAATCTTTTTTTTTTTAGCAGTTCTGTTTTGTTTGTTTGGGGTTTTTTTATGTCTTGCATCACAGTATGACAAGAAATCTAAAAAGCCTCACTCTTCAAATTTCACTTCAATGAGAGTCCAATAGGAGAAATAGAAGCTGAGGAATTTGAACAATGGCCAGTCATGTCCAGCCACAGAAGCGACACCATGTCATTGCAACTATTTGAATTACATTTAGTTTGATCATGCTTCCTTTCCCTCCCTTTTTTTTTTTTTTTTGGCAGAATAACAATAAAAATTTACTGCCTACAAAGTTACTTGGTTTAGCAGCTAACAGGCTGGGCTTACAATTTTTGAGTCTCTGTGATGATGAGTGTACATCTGCTACCACCAAACTGGAACATAAGAGAGGGAAGGAGAGGGTAAGATGTCCTAGAGATTTCCAATTTAGCCCAGGAAAGTTCATATATTATTGATTTCCTGACAAGTGAATTACATTTATGTCATGGAAATTGGAGAAAAAAGAAAAAGAGAAATTTGTGCCACAGTTACATTTTTCAGTCTGAAGATTAAATCAAGCAAGGTTTTCATTACTTGCAAAATTTTTCATTATTTCACTTGTATTTCTTATAGATTAAAAAAATAAAGCACACAATTCATGTCCTCTGCTTTCACAAAGAAAAGATCAGATGGCAAAGCTTAGTGTTGTTCTTTTGCTAATACCACTTGATAACAACTGAAAAAGTTGGTAATTAAGAAGTGTTGCTCTCTTGCTGAATGTGCCATGAGAACTTGTTTTGAAGTTCTAGTTTTACACCAAATTATGTTACAGATGTATTAAGCTCTTAGAGCTAGTGTTTTCTATGTGGCTTTTTTTTTTTTTTTTCTTCAGAGCATAAGTGTAATTACTTGAATGGTTTAATATAATAGCATTCTGTATGAATAATACTGAGCTACATTCATACATTTGTAGCTCTTGGCATCTTCTTAATTAATTGAATAAGAAAAGTAGAGACATTCTTCCATAGTAAGTACCAATAGAGTAATTTCCTAAGAGTGGAGAAACCACATATTCTTTATTAATATAATAGTTCCCTTACTCTAAAGAACATTAGTTTAGACCTCTGATATACCATTTACACATTTTGACCACAAGTGATTATCCAGTTATTGCACAGAATACAAAAGATAACAAAACCCATTTCTTATGTTTCCCACATACAACGCCCCCATAATATTAAAAACCAAATAACTTGTTCAAAATCCCACCAAAGCTGTGAGATAATCAGTTAAAGAGGCAGATTGAATAAATCATGCAGCTGTTGCTGTTGGACCAAGAATTCCTTTTTCCCACATGATTAGTTTTATCGCAGACTCTGGAGACGTGTATCTGTCTCTCTCTGGTTCTCTGGGAGCTTTTCTGCTTCACCCAACATATTTAAATCATAAGGAAATGTCTCAGTCACTAAACAAAGGAATATTATTTTTCTATAAAAATATTTTATAGGAAATAGAACAGCATCAAAAGGAAAGATGAAGGATGGGATTTTGCAGTGTTTAATAGCCTGACTGTTAAAAGACTTTGTTGAGAGCAGTAGATTCAAGACTTCTCAAGTAGGGGAAGAAACTCAAACAAGGTACTCCAGACCCAAGATGAGCAAATTAGACAGACTTCAGAAATCCATTTGCCTACATTGTATCTCATAACTGAAAATAACCCCAGAATATTTACGTTCAAAACCAAAAACAATTTTTGAATTTAATTTATAGAAAAAAAACCCACCATTTAATTTACCACTAATCTCAACTGATTTTCTTTTCTATGCTCTTTGGACAGCTCCCTCCTTGCCCACACCCAGTAGCTGGCTCCACGGATCTAAACAACCCTGCAGTATCACACATAGAGGTGATGTCCTCTGTGAAGAATGAACATAGCATAGTAGGAAACAGGTTTTTTAACTTTGCTGTGTGAATTCTAGGCTTGAACTGTAAAGAAGGTTATTTAAAATGTAACTGTAAAATTGTAATGTTAAAATAATGCTTGTTTTCTGTATATCAGTGTCCCACTCCGAAGATACACTATTTTGCAATTCAAACAGCTACATTACACCTGTTCTACTGTTGACTGTTGAATTTCATTGTTGTAGCAGCACATTTAATGTAGGGTTTTTTCTCTAGTATTACAAGTTAGTATATAATTATGTGCATGAGCTTGTAGGTATGGTTTTGTTAGCTCTGTTGTGGGTTTTTGTGTCGGGATAACTCACCTTGACAGTCACGGCTACTGGAAGGAGAGCACTAAGAGACAATATGATCACAGACCAGCCTAGGTTGAAAAAGTTACTTTCCTCATAGCTACTAACTTCTGCTCAGACAAGAAAAATGTTCTTAATAGCAGCCCTGCTGATGACACCTGGTGTCTTATTAAACAAGTGGAGTGAAAATTAACTCTTCAAGCCTTTTTAATGATTCTACAAATATGATTAATGTGCCGGGCTATCCTTATGCAAAAAGTAATTTATAGGTTTACCCATAAGCCTTAGCTATTTTATTTCTATCTTTTTTATATAGTTATACATAACTGCGCAGAGTCAGGACAATCTTTGGTTTGTATCAATTCATGACATGAATCTACAGTGGAAGAGAAATCAGCAGGTGTGGTATCATGGAACAGATCAAATACTTTACTGACTAACCCCTGACATCCCCATCTCCACGACGGGAGTTGTGAGTCTATGAAACCTTTAAGACACAAAATGTAATCTGCAGTTGCGCTTTGTCATTTCACTTCAGCTTTCAGGAGATTATCACATAAGGTTTATCATTCTCCTTGCAAACATGTCATCTGCAAGTTAGTGTGGCTTCTGCAACAGCTTATCCATGGAAGGTACCAAAATTATTTACCGATCCACTGTCTCAGGGAATGGAAATAAAAGGACAGACCAATGCAAACAGAGAATCAGTGCTCATTGCCCATATGAGAAATGGTCTTTGAAGCAGACAGGAAGGGCAATTAATATTATTAAAGGTATATAATTCAACAGGTTGCTGTACCAAACTACGTACCCTCAACAGCTGTGAGTGGCGATGTTCTCCATGTCAGCAAATGTTTACCACATTTTACCATGACCCAGGCCCAGCAGGCAGAGTTTATTCTGTTTTCCACAATAGCTGTGATAAATTGTGCGCAAATCTGAACAGAAGATGAAATTTTGCTGAAACTTACCTACCTTTAGCCCACAACTGCCTTTGCTACTTGTAATTCATTCTCTCTTCTTTCCCTCTTTTTATAATTTTTAGATAAACAATCATGTTAAGACCACTGAAGAAAGAATCTTAAAAAAAATCACATCATTAAGACTATTCAGGTATTCATGAAGTACTGAAATATGGATAATGACTTGAACATGTCAGTAAAATGATCATCTGTCCCCAATTAATATTGATGTATTGCAGTTGTGAAGGCTTTTAATGATCACATTACTAGGAAATTATTGCAGCTCATATAATTTGTCCTTATAATCATGTATTTATCATAGATACAAAAGACAAGTTCCCCAAGAGGACTATTAAAGCCCATATTCTGCTGATCCTTAATTGGTAGAGAAGACAGTCTTTACACTTATGTGGGAACAACTGTCTTTTTATCAACACAAGTGTCTCTTTTTAATTACATTATATATATTCTACACATACTGTGTGTTTTATGGGCATAGGATGTAACAACATTTCTGAAAAATATCTGCACGGGGTGGAACAGATAACCAGTTAGGCAAGAATCAGCCTGAATAACTTTCAGAAATTTTCTTTAAAGGGGAAATTGATGAATTAAAGATATTAATAGCTTTTCTCAGCCTGCTTTGGAGACCAGTTTTGTATGAAGCTCTTCAATCACAAGTTATTTCTGCAGCTCATGGCTGCAGGGACTGGATCCTAAAATAACGCCACAGGTATCTGAATGGTGTTTTCAATACACTGGATAGATTTCAGACCACTGAGTTTTATAGGCTTAAAGATAAAATGAGGGCACCATGGCTAGTCACTAAATCTTACTCCGAAAAATGAGCTCCCTTGTCTGATGTAATTGCCTGACTGTCTCCATAAACAGATTACAACTCAATGTTGTGTCTTCCAACTAGTTCTGTTCATAAATTAATAATATACATGGCCACTTGGTATACTTTTTATGATGATTTAAAATC
This sequence comes from Falco cherrug, assembly GCF_023634085.1. NCBI lineage: Eukaryota > Metazoa > Chordata > Aves > Falconiformes > Falconidae > Falco > Falco cherrug. The sequence continues at coordinate 110,371,177 of NC_073698.1, read as the reverse complement.
CTGGAGCCCTGAAATTATAGTTTGTTGGCTATGTAATTTAGAGAGTTATTTGGTGGATCCATTTTCCCTGCAATTACAAAGGCTTGAGGTCTACTAAATATGAAATTCATTGGTTTTGTTTCTGCACTCCTAGGGCAGGCTACCCTTCAATCTCAGAGGGTGTTTTGTTTATAATGCTTGTAACACTTACATATAGCAACACACACAGCTATAAAGCAAGAACTTTGAATTGTGAAGCCACTTTTGCAGCCATCCTTTGGATTGACTAGTGTAAGAAAAAGTTACTGGTTAAATTCTGCTCAGACTGGTCTAGTGATATTGATGGTTGTTCTAATCATTCAAATTAACATGAAGAGAGCGCCGTTCTCTGTTAAGCTTTCTAATTCTGAAATTTCTCTTGGATGCATGCTTACCATGACTCACTTGGATCATTTCTTACAGAGGAGGCAGCAAACACCTTCACTGCAAACCTGAAAAGTGGATTAAGGCTGCTGTTTGCTAAGAGATATACATACATGCGAGGGAGATGGGGAGGGAAACTTGGCAGGTCTCAGCAGCATCTTGGGATGTTCCTCTTTGGCATGTCGCAGTGGGTTAACATCACAGCCACTCCAGCCTGGAGAGACTGGAGAAGACGCCTGCTCTCACCGCTTTGCCTGGGGTTACTGGCAGGTGCCCATAGTCAGCGGTTTGCCAGAAATTGGCCCCATATGAGCAAGCAGTGACAACTAGTCTCCAGTTCTGCTTTATTAGTTATGTATGACAAGCCAAATGATAGTCTTTGTATCTACCGTCTCCCTGCCCCTGACATTATTGCCCAGACAGTCTTGTATAATGAGACTATACGCACCTCGCTCTGCAAGGTCTCTCATGAAATCACCAACTCTCCCTTAACCCTCATAAAGATCGTTTGGAAGATTGACTGCATCTTTCTTGCCTTGGGTTCTGTGCTTTTATTATACAATACTCAACTTTCTCTTTTTTTAATATAGTTCTTTATTATAAAAAATACTTTTTTATTATTATGTTTTTCCCTGGGGATGTTTTCTGTGTTTACCTCTAATTGTGTATCTAGATCCCCCCAGGGAACTCGAGTGGCATCTCTTATAGAACATGTGTCTAGCTTTATAAACTAAGATTACGGATCAGTTCTGTATTGTACTTCTACCTAGGATAAGTTACTTATATGCAAGTTTTTACACACATACAGAATAATTGCCAGTTACCATCATTTTCTCTCCCTCAGAAGTTCTCAGGGTTGTTGAGGGTTTGTTTGTTTCTTTCTTTCATAAAAATAAAATAATTCTACCCTGACATAAATTGCAATCTTCCTTTGTAAAAGGATCAAAATGGCTGATAGTCTAGTAAACCCCAATGAAATCACTTAAAGCTCAGCAGAAACCCAACCCCAGTCACTGCAATTATCATTCCAGCCAACACAGGCAAAATGCTTGCATGATGCCCGAAGCTGGAGAATGGATTTTACCTTTCGGAAGGGTGAAAATATTCTTAAATATATTAAAGGATGCTTTGTTGAATAAATGCAGTAATTGGACCAATCCATTTTCTTATTTTCTTTTCCTCATCTCTCTCAAGAAAACCCCAAACCGCCAGAACCTAAAACACACACACACACCAAAAAAATAAAACAAAAAACCAACACTGTAATGAAATTATATCTCCTTTGACTGAACTTTTCATCCCCATGTAATTTTTAAAAAAGTGAATACAACAAAGGACTAGAGTCAAAAAAGGAGGAAAACAATGTGGCATTACATTCCTATCCACAGTAGGACAATCAGAATCTTTGTTCCACTAGACAGATTTTAATTTTGAGGGTATGAAACCTAGAGTATCATTCTCAGACTTACCAAAACATGTTCTTACCCTCTAGTCACAGCATATCCTAGGTCAGCTGCTCTCAACTTTTCCTGCTGACATGATAATTCAACATAAATACTTAAACTCCCAGGTGAGGATCTCAGTTACAAGGTTAAGGAGTCATGCTAACCTATTTGCTCATGGGTTCAATTAACACATAGATATATTGTGACCCATCTCCAGCAGTGTCGTGGTTTAATCCCAGCTGGCGACCAAGCCCCGTGCAGCCGCTGGCTCACTCCCCCCACAGTGGGATGGGGGAGAGGATCGGAAGAGTACAAGTGAGAAAACCCCTGGGCTGAGATAAAGGCAGTTTAATAGGGAAGGCGAAAGCTGCACATGCGAGCAAAGCAAAGCAAAGGACTCATTCCCCACTTCCCATGGGCAGGCAGGTGTCCAGCCACCCCCAGGAGAGCAGGGATCCAGCATGTGTAACGGTTACCTGGGAAGACAAATGCCATAACTCTGAATGGCCCCCCTTCCTTCTTCCCCCAGCTTATATACTCAGCATGACATCCCATGGTATGGAATATCCATTTGGCAAGTTCAGGTCAGCTGTCCCGGCTGTGTCCCCTCCCAGTTCCCCGTGCCCCCCCAGCCCTCTCCCTGGCAGGGCCTGAGAACCTGAGAAGTCCTTGACTCAGTATGAACATCACCCAGCACCAACCAACCCCACCCGTGTGCCATCAGCATTGCTCTCACACCACACCCAAAACACAGCCCTGCTCCAGCTTCTGAGAAGAAAATTAACTCCATCCCAGCCAAAACCAGGACAAGAAGGAAATGTTGCAGCTCTCATAATTCAAAATACTCTAAAGTCTGTTTCTTACGATGGTCATCTGAGGGCAAGAGGTCTTGGGTCAAATCCTTGATCTAAAGAAGGTATTGTTTGTCTCCCTTCTCATGGGCTTTTTGAGAGACTTGCTTTATTGTACAGTTTGAGGTGAAGCTTTCCTATTGCATTTTATTGGAGCTGGATGTTAAGTATGCATTGAGCTACAGAGGAAGCTTGAGGATGACTCAAGTCAATGGCTGGTAAACTCTGCAGATTAGCCATGAAGATTCTGATCTTCCCTCCTGGAAAGGCAAAATTGTAAGAGTAGCAACAAAGAAAAGAGACTCTTTTCCACACCACTTGATAGTAGTATCTCATTTTCATGGGAGCTGTAGATTTGGATGACTTAGGCAACTGATATTCAAACAGAATTTCACAGGATGTTTTTTAACATGCCAGGAAATGCAGTGTTGTGACACTCACTCAAAACCTGTTTCTTGTAGGTCATAGTATGTCTCTTACCAATATATTCTTCACAAATTTATTCCAAGAGATGAAAGATCAGCTAGAAAGCTCAGGTGTTGTAAACACTTTCTGAATTCATCCCTGATGTACCAAAGGAGTCTTCATTCATCACATAGAAAAGTGGAGGCTGTGTAGAGATGGCTGTGGGGAGACAGTCCTTGGTGTCCAATTCATGGTCAATTTGTGGACCTTGGTGTCCACAATATGCCTGTTTACCTGGAAGGAGTGCCATACGTGGAGGAGTCTGTGGCAGTTTCAAGAAGCCTCAGAAGAGTATCTCAGATGCATTTAGGTGAGCTGATGTATGCAGCAGAACCATAAGGAGCAGAAGAAGAGGTATCCGCTCTCAACAGGATTTGTGCTTGGGAGTAGTGACTATAACTGCAGTTTCTCTGTTCTTCCTCCTTCATGGAGGCCTGGAACAAATGGTGTGGGTTTCTAAGACACATTTCAGGAAAAATGTGTTTTCTACTTCCCTGCTCCCCTCTCCCCACCCCGCTCCACCCCTTATTTTAACCCCTGCTCTTCTCTTGCTAGGTGTTGCATCTGCATTCTCACACACTTAAGGAAATAATATAGTCATTTCTTGCTTTCCCTGTGGCACAGCAATGCAGGGATCTGAGGTTCTACTGATCTCAACACTAAAGACATCATTATGCTTCTTGAGTCAGGTAGCTCACTAAGTAGATTTCATATAGAAAAATGAATGGAGAGAAAAAATCAATGGTGAGAAATGTTTTTTTCATTTGTCTGTATGGCTGAAGACACAGCTTGAAACCAACTTAACAAGTGCAGAGTTGACTTGAGCTACAGATTTTGAACTCATAGCCTCAGTCTTCCTAGAGGCTAGGTTACATTGCATAAAAAGTTTTGGTATTTCTCTATGTCTTAGAATGTTTCTGTTCCCCTGAAGTGTCTGTAATGACTAAATAGCTTTTAACTGCATTAAAAAGGCAAACAGGTTAAATGATGTAAGGATTTTATTATTTTTTTTAATTAAAGAAATGGGAAAAGATGTCCTATAGCTGTCCTGACAAGTTGCATGCCAGCTTCAGCTAGATATGATTTAAGGCAGCCAAGTTATAAACCCTGAAAAATGGACTTTATAATGGAAACAACTGACCCTGAACTTTAATGTCACGTGAGCAATGCTATAATAGCTGCTCCTAGGCACTCACTTTCCATTTCTCACACAGGTTGAGTTAACCATGCATGGGCATTCAATTTCCCCTCTTCCTCTGGCTGTTGCATAATGTGCCTCTAAGATTTGGTGATCAGAAGGATGTAAGCTTGACTTTGCTTCTTCTAAACTCAGGGTGACTGCTTTGGAGATTGTTAATTTGCACATAAAGTGTTGTAGGCTTGGAAGACTTTTGTAGGTTTGGTCAATGTTAAGCAATTTGTTTCCCAGACCTTATTCAACACTTCTTCAATAAGCAAGCACTGTATAAGGAAATATTATATTGGTATTACTCGATATCACAGTGGGATAAGGGCCAGGGTGCTTCAATGGGAAACGACAATGTCCCAGAAGCATTTGCCTAGCTGGAATAGCCTGGGAAAAAACCCCTATGAGTATCTGTGTGTCCTGCTCATCCAGCTCTTGGGTTATGGGCAACCACCTCACAAGCCAGGATTGCTCTCTTTGTACTGTATCAGAAGCCTACCAGTGCTCCCAGAAGGCAAGACTAAGAACGACACAGCTTTACTTCTTCCCTTTCACTACCAAAATACTAGCAGTTTCCCAGCTAGTCTGCTCCTTCTCCTTTCTCTAGCTTGCAGTGTCACATCTAGGGAAGGTGCAAGGCCAGCAGTAGCCTAATGAAATTGCTTCTGCAACTTGCAAGGAAGGAAAGGTAGTTAGTCCTCAGTCTGAAAGAATAAAACTATGTTTTCCAGTAGGAACACAGACAAAGCAAATGGAGCTACAAAACTAGGGTCTCTTTGGAAGGGTGCACAGTAGGAACAAAGTGGGATGCCGCAGAACAGGCAGAAACAACGGGCGAAAATTAATACAGAGAGTGTGCAGATAGGGTTGATCTAGATTATGAAATAGAAATGATTGCTGGGGAGAGAAGAGCAGACAGGTGAGCCCCCAAGTCTCCATAGGCTTTCCTTTCTCTTAAATCAGCGTATGGCCTATCAACTAATTGCTAGTAATTTCAGGGAGCTCAGAGCCTGAAAAGGTAAACAGGGTGTGCATCACCACTGCTCTTCAGCAGAACAGAATTTTTCGCAGTGAGGTTGATGTTAATTTGTAATTGAATTTGCAAAATAACACATCAGGCTGTCATAATGGACAGGGGGAAATGTCCTTTTGCAAAACAATCTTTGCCTGTGATTTGGTAAAAAAGTATTTGGAAGTTTTGAGATTTTAAGCAGCAGTCACTGTCTGAAAAGAATATTAAGGT